>NC_054606.1:21814676-23014676 GCF_004785595.1 Juglans microcarpa x Juglans regia
ATTTGCAGTTTCCAATATGACGACTGTATTCAAGTCGAGTTCGGGTGAATTGAGACTCTCCAAACAGGGTTTAAGTATCTTAAAACTTGGCACGAGTTCGACTTATACAAAATTCAGGCTAGAACATCCAGCTCGAGGTTGACTTCAATTTCTAAGTTGTACTCTAATTCGACTCAATTATATTATTAAATAGGCTGTTTGTAAACAAAAAAAATAGACTCGACTACTAAGGGCATGTTTGGGTAATATGATGAAATGAGAGTTTGAGAAATTAATAGTAGTAAAATAGTTTGTTAATAGTAGTGAAATAGTTTAAACTAAGATATTTTTTCTCAAACATACTTTTTAATTTATTTGAGATTAAAAAGTATTTTAATTTGTAACACATAAACAATCTTATTTTTCATTTTTCTATTAAAAACTTTTAAAGTTATTTAAATATTTTTTAAAACTTTTAACACAACCCCAATCAAGCCCTTAATCGAGTCTCGATTTTGGATATTAGAATGTCCTGTTCGAATTGAGTTTGAACATTTAAACAAGTTTTATTTGAGTTTAAATCGAGCTTATCTTTTAACTATTGAGCTGAGTCTTGATTGGACATTATGCGTTTGGATGTTGAATTTAGTTGAGTTTAGATGATAAAATATTATTAGAATATTATTTTTTAATATTATTATTATTTTAGGATTTGAAAAAGTTGAATTGTTTATTATATTTTGTGTTGAGATTTGAAAAAATTGTAATGATGAGTTAAGATGAGTTGAAATGAGTTTGGAATCCAAACTCACCATTACGAGTTTACGGCTATTTGAATCCAAGACTTACGGCTTGCCACAGTTCATTCTCAATTTTGGACCATACACCTTGAGGGTAAAATTAGATGAGTAATGATATCCGCACAACAATTTCATAATATATGTCACAATACATATTATAAAATAAGGATACTTTTATAAGTAATATTAATTTTGTAAGGTTTTTTATAAAAATACATTTTTTTAAAAATATTATTGTTTAAAATATTTTAAAAAATAATGTGTATTTACCATTTTTGTCGTGTACCGCGTAACGAGTGGGTGGATCCATTTTTCATAAAGTTGAAGTTTCCATGTTTTTATCGGCCGACCAGATGAAAGTCGCGGACTGTTTGAGGATTCGAACAAAACCCCATTACTCCTAAACTACAGGTACTGGAACTTTTGATTATTATTATTTTTCCTTTATTTTGGATGCTAAAATCTTTTGGCTGTCCGATATTTGTTCGATGTCTGTTAGTTTCGTGAAAGGGTCTCTATTTTTCGTTAGTTTAGTGAAAGGGTCTCTATTTTTCGTTTTTTATTGATTTTTTTTTTTTAATGTTTCTTAAGTTCAGTAATTTTGTTTAGTTTTTGAAAGCAGTCTGAGTAATGATCTTGACCTTTTCTTTGAAATCGCATACACTGAGTAATTATGTACCCGAAACTCTTGATAATCTCAGATATACCTTATTGAGAGTTTTCAGACATTTGAGTTGCTGGAGATGACATAGGCGAAGCAATTAGGAATGGCTCAACAACTCTATGGTGTTTTCAGGCCTTATTCCTACATATATTAAAAAAAAAGATTTTAACAGTTAGATTTGAATTGAGGGTACAGAGTGAAACATACATACTGGTAGTTTTGGTGTAAAATGAAAAGGAGCGGTAATTTTTGGTGGGTAAAAGGCATATTTTTCACAAAAATATCTATATGTATAAACCTATATCATTTGGTATTTGCCATTTTCAAAATTGTATGCAAAATATAATGTGTGTAGTTGAATGAATGGATTTTTTTCAATAGCGTGGCCATACTTCATACTTGCCTCTAGGGGACATTTTCTGTATTTTGTTCATGGAAAAGCTTTGATTGGGGCCCTATCTAGACTTGTGTCTGGTTAACTTGCCGAGAATACACTTATCATCTCTGTTGCTCACTTGTGAAATATGATAATCTCTGTCTCTTCAGTGTTAACATGTTGGCTTCAGTGACTAGGCCTGCTAAAATTTTATGTTGGCAAAGTTCATTTTCTGAATGTAAATCTACACCCCAAATGGGATTATTATATTTAAAACTCTTTCCTATCCACTGCATATGTGCAAGGTTTTTATTTCTCCCTTCAATTGAGCAATTTGATGGAGTAGATGATTTTACCCTTTCACATATTATGTGGTGAGCCCTTATAAAAGAGAACATGTTTGAGAAAAGAGAATGTGTTTGAGCTGAACTAAAAGTTTTCCTGTCTTTTGTACAGAGCTCCGCCAAGATACAGTTTTGAAGTGAGGTCGTTTTCATTTAGGAATTCATCTGATTATGTCTAAATGTCAGTTTAAGTGCCATCAACTATGATTTTTGTTATCTTTCAGTTTTCTGGAAACAGCCTCTCCCAATTTTCAAGAGCCAAAGAATCACTTGTAGCGATGTCACTCAAGCTTTTGAACAATGTTATTCTTCATCTTATAATTTGTCATTCTCGAATCACACTTGCTGATGTGGCACATTTTAAGTAGTTTTATATTTTTGCTTCCCCTTGAATTTGAATTACCTGAGGTTCACATGCGGAAAACTCCTTACTAAAGGTATGTGCACCCTTGGGATTAGTCAGGACTTTGTTCTCAGACACCCAGTACCAATAAAAAAAATTTGTCACACAACATGTGTGATTAAGGATTACAAAATCTAAGATGAAAAATAACATTTTCCTTTTCTTCTATATTGAAAGATTTTGTTGCTTAGTTCATATCTGACATCCTAACTTTACAGGGGAAGGTTTTTATTGACTCTTCTATGCAACATTGTGGCTGAGAATGATTCTGTCTAGGGTTTGGACTAGGGAACCATATACTTTACTTCTAGTACTCCATGTGAAACATAGGCAGTTTTATAATATATTATAAAACAAGAAATCACCAAAAGTTGCATAATTGTTCGGAGCTCAGGATAAGTACAACAGTAGCCAAAACGATGGCCTGTGAGGAGAAGACTCTGGTTGAAATCTTGGAAGAGCATAATCCAATTGACCTTGCCAAATACATAAACTATGTAAGTGCTCCGCAAGCTGGTGCCATAGCAACCTTTTCCGGCACAACACGCGACTCTTTCGATGGCAAAACAGTCTTGGAGCTGAGATACGAGGCGTATGTACCCATGGCAATTCGATGCCTTAAATCCATTTGCTCATCCGCTAGATCCTCCTGGAATCTCCACTCCATTGCAGTTTCTCACCGCCTGGGCCCAGTTCCAGTTGGAGAAACAAGCGTCTTCATTGCAATCTCGTCAGTTCATCGAATTGATGCATTGGCTGCTTGTAAGTATGTAATTGATGAAATAAAGGCATCAGTTCCAATATGGAAGAAAGAGGTTTATGCTAATGGAGAGATCTGGAAGGAGAATTCTGAGTTCTTAGAGAGGAGGCTGGAGCTTGGAAAAAATGATGGGGGCAGGTGTGGAAAAGCTGCTGAGTTCAAGGCACACGATAGAAAGGGCTGCTGTGGGGCTAAGGTTAAGGTGAATGAGGAAGGAGTTGCCAACATCAGAACCGATCATGGAGGGTCCAGTGAAGCTGAGTATGGGGAAGACCCCATTCATTTGCAGTAATCTTTCTTTCTTGTAATGGCATTCTGATTCTTGTAATTTTAGACCTGGAATTTTTAAACCTTTTTGTCTTAAACCTAGTGTTTGAGGCTTTGAGAGCATTCAAGATTTGAGTAACGTAAGTTCTTGAAAATAACGCCGGACGACTCATGTGAATTTGGTGCGTTGGTAGCATCCATTGGCGAATAACCATATTACATGTGACTCCTTTGTCAATTGTTTCTATGAAAAGGTTTTCTTGATTTGTATAATTATTGTGCCTGTAGTTTTTGGATTTTCCCTCTTAGATTCCTAGAATCCCCCCTCCTCCATGGATAAGCTTGTACTTTAAGGTCTAGTTTGTTTTTGCAAATGAGATGAGATGACTTGAAATTAAAGTTAAAAATTGAATAAAATATTGTTAGAATATATTTTTTTATATTACTTTTGTCTTGAGATTTGAAAAAATTGAATTATTTATTTTATTTTGTGTGAGAATTTGAGAAAATTATAATGATTAGATGAGATTAGATGAGTTGAGAAGAGTTGTGAAAACAAACGAAGCTTAATAGTCTCTGTTAAAATTATGACATCATAAAAATAGGTCGAACTTTATCTTTAATGTCTTGTTTGAAGAACTTTTTGAACTTAAGTTGCTATTTTGCGGTCCTAAATTGCTAAATGAGCTTGAGCAAGTTTAATACACAAGACATATTCGTAGAGTATTCCCTCAATATTCTCTTGTGGGTTTTGATTTTACTAATGCAGAGATGGATCTATTCCGAGTTCAATTTTCTGGTCGTTTGGTACATGAAAATAAGCCAACAAAAAGAAAAAAAGAAAAGAAAAGGGAAAAGCCTTCTAGCCCTGAAGATCAGAGAGATTGGTCAAAGTTTTCCTCAAGGCATGTATAAGAAACATATGAACCATGGAAAATTCTATTAATTGATGATTAATCTTCTTTTTGAGGGTTTAGAAAATCTGCTCAAGAAGCTATTACTCTCCCACTAAGAGATGCCATTGGTTGTACTTATCAAATAGAGTGGCAAAGTTTATTATAATGTTAAACTGAAGGTACACTTCCAAAAGTAAGAATAATAGTCAGATTGTCTGAATCCAATTTGTGGTACTAATAATTGTCCAGCATTTTGAGGGGAAGTATAAAAAAATTTGAGAAAAATGAATATTCCTCCGGCACAGAGGAGAGAGGTAGCGGCTAGAAGTACAAAACAGGGAATAAAAGAGTTTTTGGATTATTTAGAAAGAACAACTTCAAAAATTCCATGATAAAGTCTAGCAGTTTGGTGTGTAGTCGACATGACACACTATATATACCACTCCCTCAATTTTATACTCAGAGCCACTCCCACTTCACAGTTATTTGAATCTTCCTAAGCTATTGGCAACTCTTACTGCTCTCCTAAGCTCTAAATAATGGTAAGCACTGTACTATGCTTTCTCATCTCCATACCTTTCTCTCTCTGTGTCTCTTGCTGATTGTTGCTTCTCTATATTTTACTTGCAGAATAACAAGGAAATGGATATGCTCATCAGCCCACGGGGCAAGGGAAAAGGTGGATTCCTGGCTTGCATGTTTGTGTTTGGTAAGAACATCCCTGTATTTTTTTTTTTTTTTAATGTTAAAGTAAGCAATGCATGCAAAGCTAGAGTTCATGGTTAACTCATACTACTTTTCTGATTTGCAGTGTTGGGGACCTTTGAGAATATAGGATTTGTAGCTAACATGGTGACCATGGTTCTGTATTTTAAGATTGTGATGCACTTTGATCTATCTGCTTCTTCAAATACTCTCACGAACTTCATGGGTTCAGTTTGGCTTCTCTCACTCTTGGGAGGCTTCATTTCAGACACTTTCTTAAACCGACTACAAACGTGTCTGACATTTGGAACATTCGAAGTACTGGTAAGATTCAATGTCAAAACCCCAACTACATATCCATGTTTCTATTGGGGGCAAATTTTACCTTACTATTTCAAACTACCACTTTAACTTGCAGGGTTTAATAATGGTTACTATTCAAGCTTACGATAAAAGCCTGCATCCTGATCCTTGTGGCAAGTCAAGTTGTGTCAAAGGTGGTAAAGCAGCCATGTTCTACGCCTCCCTTTGTCTATTAGCAGTTGGTTCTGGTGGAGTTAAGGGGTCTCTTCCAGCACTTGGTGCCGACCAGTTTGATCGCAAGGACCAGAAAGGAGAGAAGCTTCTTGCAAGCTATTTTAATTGGTACTTACTCAGTACAACGATTGGATCCATGGTTGGAGTTACAGTCGTTGTGTGGGTTAGCATGAACAGAGATTGGTACTGGGGTTTCCTCATTGGCACTGTCACTGCTGTTGTTGGATTCATCTTTCTTGCCATTGGGAATCCCTTCTACTGTTTCCAACCCTTGGGAAGTAGCCCTATAGTGAAGATTGCACAAGTTGCTACTCTCTCTCTCTCTCCCTCTCTTTGACCTTTATCTACTTAGATTTGTAGCTATTATCAAGGAATGATTCGTGTTTCTGCTTCAGGTTATAGTGGTTGCAATTAGAAACAGAAGGTTGTCAATACCAACTAGTCCAGATGAACTGTACGAGATCGATGATGAAGATAGAGATCCATCTGAAGAAAAAATTCCACATACAAGCCAATTTAGGTAATGGTGTAAACTTTACTCAGAAATGTAACAGCTGGTATTGCATCATTGTGTGGCACAATTTTTTAGATTCTCTCTTCTTGGCATCTTCCAACTCCAGTGCACAGTTGCTATAAGTCTGCTTTTAATGAATCAGGTCGCTCGATAAAGCTGCTATTCTTCTCGAGGGCATGACTCCAAAGCCATGGAAAGCCTGCACAGTTACCCAAGTTGAAGAAGTCAAGATATTAACAAGAATGCTGCCCATTATTGGAAGTACAATCATAATGAACACATGCATGGCACAGTTGCAAACATTCTCAGTGCACCAAGGCTACTTCATGGATCCCTATATTTGCTCATTCAAGTTCCCAACATCATCAATACCAGTGATACCACTCTTCTTCATGTCACTCCTCATACCCATCTACGAGTTCCTCGTGGTCCCTTTTGCTCGGAAGATCACCGGCCATCCATCAGGCATTACGCAGCTTCAACGTGTTGGAGTGGGGCTTGTTCTCTCCATTATTTCAATGGCAGTAGCCGCCATGGTTGAAGTGAAGAGAAGGAACCATGCCCACAAAAACCCATTACAGCCCTTAAGTCTGTTCTGGCTTTCCTTCCAATATGGCATTTTTGGAATTGCAGACATGTTCACGATTGTGGGATTGCTGGAGTTCTTCTACAAGGAAGCTCCCTCGGGAATGAGATCGCTATCTACTTCCTTCACCTTTTTATCCCTATCATTTGGCTACTTCTTGAGCAGTATATTTGTGGACCTCATTAACTCAATCACCAAGAAGATTACTCCAAGTAAACAAGGGTGGCTACATGGAAACAACTTGAATGATAACAACTTGGATCTTTTTTACTGGTTCCTTGCTATCCTTAGCACCCTCAACCTTGCAATCTATCTTTATTGTGCTTCATGGTACAAGTACAAGGAAGACAGTACTGCAGAGTTTGGGATCAAGTCTAAGACACAGAATGGAGATAAATGATTCAGGGAAGAAGAATTTGGTGGCAATTGCAACACAGAGAACCAGAATATAAGCATTTGAATTCCTTTGTTTAATAATACAATGGATTGTGATCTTTTAAGGAAAGAAAGATGTAATAATGTGAGAATTGAGAAATGTTTTGGCATTCCATAAATCACTTGTCATATCCACTCCCCCAAACTTTCATTCAATCTTCATAAAAAAAAATAAAAGTAAAATTGAGTTGGACTGCTACAAATCATGTGCACCCTTTGTTTCTTATCCATAGGCACTACTGATGAACAACTCGGTCCCTAACAGGAAAGAAGAATGACACCTTCTAATTAGCTTTACGCAAATCATTTATAGGCCAAAGTCTTGCAAAGAAAGATAGTGATCATGATAAATACAGATTCTTTCCTCAAATTACATCAGATGATCTCCCAAAGAAATTAACGTCCAGCATTGAGAGCATACGACACAAGCTCAAAAATGACTCGTGAAACAGGCCATATTGTAGGATTTTGGGAAGAATGTAAGGGATTTGGATTTGTTAGAATTGTTTTCTGAACTCTAAAGTAAAAGAGAGGTCTACACGTTAAGTGAGTATGATAGTACGTATTGAATATTTAATACTTTTCGAGAGATTCACTTGAGCAATAATGAAGCTAGTGTGGCCGACTTTACGCTTTTCTCTTCCACTTCAATGGATCTTGCTATTTACAAGTCTGGTCAGCACGCAATTTTCCAAGTTTTAGCAGATAAGATGAGATAAGATGAGATGAAATGAGAAGATTTTAAATAAAAGTTAAATAAAATATCATTAAAATATTATTTTTTAATATTATTATTATTTTGAGATTTGAAAAAATTAAATTGTTTATTATATTTTGTATAAAAATTTGATAAAATTATAATAATAAGATGATATAAAATTAGATGAAATCGTTTCTATATCCAAACGGGCTATAACACAAAACTAAAACATAATTTTTTATTTATTTTTTATTTTTTTTATCATTAGGGGACGCACTTTAATGGCTTACATAATGTGTAAAAAAAAGTTTGGAAATTTTTTTTTCTGATTTATCAATAGAAAGTTCATTTAAGTCCAACTTTGAATATTAAAAACAAGCTTGTGACCTTCTTTCATCCTAAGTAAGTATTTTATTAATATAAAAAGATCAAGATACATAAGGAGCAATAACAGACCTATATAGAGGTCAGATACATGAGGAGCATTTATTTAGAAGATTAAGGTCTTATTTGTTTTTACAGATAAAATAATATGAGTTGAGATTAAAGTTAAAAATTAAATAAAATATTATTAAAATATATTTTTATAATATTATTTTTATTTTAAAATTTAAAAAAATTGAATTGTTTATTTTATTTTATATAAAAAAATTGTAATGATAAATTTAAAAGAATTCTGAAAATAAACGAGGCTTAAGACACGTAAGGAGCATTAGTAGACCTACATAGAGGTAGAGGGGTCTATGGCCCCCTGGCCACAAGAAAAAAAGTTAAGTAAATATATTTATTAACAAATAGAATTGAAAAAAGTTACTTATAATATATTATAATTAAAAAATATACCCCAAAAATTTATAAAACTTGAAGAGACAAGTTAAAAATATCCCAAATTTTAGCCTATAAATATGAATATCTATACATGTGTATAGAAAGGAAAAACTCAAAATTCTTCATTTCCCTAAAGTTAAAATGTCATTTTAAAAGTCTTAATACTTGTTATTCCTATATCTTCTTCCAAGTGTTTTCAATATGTTTTTTCCCATGTGAGAAAAATGATGCAAATTTTTTACTTTGTTTAAAGTGAAAACTTTAATATGACCAATTGTCAAGTTTAATAATAATTCTTTGGTATCCATTGAATTAATATGAAATGAAATTACATTTATAATTGTAAATAACAAAATGCATAATATATATATACACAAATTTACATGTACACCCAAATGATCATCAATTTATAAGTTTGCCCCCCAAAGCTAAATTTCTAGTTCCAACATTGATAAGCACTCGATTTCTCCACAAAACAATATAATAGTATCAAGAAATCGATCTCCACCCATTTCCCGCAAAAGGAAAGTTGCCTTAAATGACAACAATTTTAGCAAATTCAAATACCATTTTTATCAATTGAAAGCGATTTTGTGTAACACTTATCCATGTTCCTTGCATTTATCTTATGTACACTTTTATTATTGGCACTAACTCAAAAGCAGTTTATTTTTTGGTAATTTCCTCCAAATGATGGGTTGTATATCACGCTTCCATACCCTTATTAGTTATTCTTGATTAGAAAGCTCTAGCAACCACCCGTTCACTTCACATACCCCAAGAAGAACGGAACAGAAGAGCTCAAGAGGATGAGTGTAACACTTTCTCCCTAGGAGTAGGGATGTCATGCGCTTACATAAAAATGGTTTGGTAAGAAATTTCATATCTAATAAAATAAACTAAATAAATAATTAAATAAAGTCTAGAACTAAACCCAACTGTTCCATCTAAAGCTGGCCCGCCTACTCGTAGTGAACATCATTCACACGTAAGTGGTTAAAAATATGAAATAAAACTAAAATGAGTCCAAGACTTAGTAAGAAATTCATCATAACGTAAACATAATAAATGTAACTTTTTTCATAAAACATTTCATGCTAATAATTTAAAATTCATGATCATTCATACATATGTTCATGTCATGCATGACTTATCTTAAATTATCTGGTTTATCCTACTTATTTTACTGACCAACACACTAACCTTGTGTGCAAGGTTGTGCATTAGCCTCACATCCTATGCCCACAAGGGGAATCACTAATAATATTATAGCATAATCTGATGGACCACGCTTAGGTCTGTAACTTGCACATCCACCCATAAAACTACATTAGTACCATGCATCTAAATGACAATCTTATAAAACTTATTTTTATCTTACACTTGATCATAAGAAAACTAACGTAACTTGATCATAAAAAAGCTAACGTAACTTGATCATAAAAAATTTACGTGTCTTATATACATGGGATGCATGACATAATACGTACATAATTATAATTTTTGAATCTGAACATAATGCGGAAGGACATGATCGTGTGCTATGCTGGATGACATGTTTGCATAAATCACGACATGGGAGCTACTTAAACACTGGCTTTCAAGAATTGGCTTTAATAATAATTTATCTAAGTTGACATGTGATGATCCTAATTTATGATCAAATTACTTACCTCAATGTGCTGCTTCTTGGGTTTCATTTCATAGCTCGACACCTATACGAAGTAAGAATCGTCATTAACGTTTCTCGAAAAACGTATTAAATATTCTACTTAATTAAATACATACTAAAGAACTTAATATAATAAAATATCCATTTATATATTAAAATTAATAACTACTAATATCATATAATTATTTAAATAACAATATCATATTTTGTCTTTCAAATATAATCTAGTAAGGAATATATTTTTATCTGAATCTTTAAAACAACAGTGAAATTATTTACTTCATAAAATAGACCTAATAATACTAAATATTAAAATTCTTATAGACCATTGCTGTAGTTTAATCATAATTTAATACTTAATAACATGATTTAAACCACTTAATTAAATTCATACCGTAGAAAATAATAAATAAATATTTTTTTAAATATAAAATCAATAAATTCTTAAATCTTAAATTATTTAAATGCTAAGAACATATTTTGCACTTTCAAGTTATAATTTAGTAAAATACTTGAGCTATATTCAATTCTGTTAAAATAAGTCACGAAAATCTCAATTCTTAAATTAGGTTTATAACTTTCTTATAATTAACATAATTATTCAATTTTACAAAAAATCTAATAAATAATAGTATCATTAAATATTCTTAACCTGTTTCTTTATTTTCTAATTATAAGAGAATAATTTTATTAAATATGACAAAATAAACAACTGAAATCAATTTCGATAATTAACTTAATCATATTTAAAATTTAGATCCTTATATACCATTTTTGTAATAATAATTTAATACCAATAACATCTAATTTAGTAGGAAAATGTATTTTATCTAAATCTATTAAACGATAGTGCTTCATAAAATAGCTTTAATAATACTTAATATTAAAAATCCTTATAAACTACTAATATAGACTAATCATAATTTAATACCTAGTAATACAATCTAAAACCTTCAATTATTTTCTGTAAACTATAGTTTATGGGCTAATATATTTATCCAAGTAAAATTATGCCTAACTTAAAATATTAAATACAACCCAACTTAAAATAATATAGCAGTTTCTTAATTACAATAATACCAGCCCAACTTAAAATATTTATATCTCTTGAACATAACCCAATTAAAACATGGTTTAATTTAAATCCAAGCTCATTCCCATGTAAAGAGAACATGGGGTGTAAAGCCAAGGAGAAGCCATGGGGTGTAAAGCCATGAGATTGGTTGTTGTGAAAAATAATGGGTGTTTTGGGTTGCTTGATTTAACATTGGGGTTGTTTGATGTAAGCCGATGATGAAGAAATTGTAAGGGGAGAGTTGCAGGTTTGCTAATTTGCCGTGAGAATAAGTTGTTGCGTGATAAGAGAGTTCTTGCGGTGAGAATAACTGTTGTGGTTTTGGGAGGGATGTTGGTTTTTTAATTCATCGGTTACAGAAATGAGTAACTTCCGAGAGGAGAGGAAAACGTGGAGGTGCAACGTGATGGTGTAGTGGAAGGGTCTGCTGTAAGTGAATAATGTGATGGTTGCAGCAACCCTAATATTTCTAAGTTGAAGATGATAAGTAAGACATTGAGGGACATAAATATACACGATTATGGGTTTTAGGTCGGTTACCAGATGGAAAATCTTTCGAGCTAAGACATTAGCTAGAGAAGATGATGGTGTGAAAGAGAAAGTAATGCGAATGAATGAGAGGTATAAAAACGAGATTACGGTATGTTAAGTTGAGTCGGTTACCAATTTAGAAAACACTTCAGAGTAGGAAATCTTAGTTGGGGAAGACGTGCATTGGCTTATACACAAGTAGACCGCCATTTGAAAGCAAGTTTGGGCTTTATGCTGGTTTTGAGTCTAACAAATGGGTTTGCTTTAATTTATCCAAATAATCTCTTAGGCTTACCCACATTTCGTAGGCTTGGTAGTCAATAAATTTTTACGGGCCTAATTTGGGTCTAAAATAGACCTAACTCATCTAATTAATAATAAAAGGGCTTCAATCTAGCTAATTATTGAGTCCAATAACTATTAATTTCCTCTAATAAATTTTGGACGGTGACTTGTTCTAGATCATCCAATAAATTAAAATTGGGCTTCCCAATATGGTCAATCAACATAATTTAGCTCAATAAAATTATTCTTATAATATTAGATTGGGTCGTTACGAGGATGTATTCTAGTCCTACTCTTCATTCTCTCTTGTCCTTGATGTCATTTTCTAGACATTTAGGAATTCCATATTTTGAATGATAAACATATTTATGTTGGTTTTGCAAATGTAGTTTTCAACAGGGACAATAATCATTCAATTCTCCAAATGTATTATTTAACCAACAACAAACTTTAAGATTACGAGAATGCTCAAGAAAAGGACACGATCCAACGGTCGGTCGTGGATCATCCACCACCACTCCGCATCCAATCTCGGTGTCAATTCTAGTGCTAAAAAAATTAATGATATTTGTTGACTTAAAGAATTGGTTGATCTAAGTTTGGAAAGACTACCACTTGAATAGGACAATGCAACATCCTAATAAGATGAGATGAGTTGTTAGCCATTTTAGATAGTTGAATAGAGTTTTTGAAGGCAAAAAAACATGTGACATGGCATATACGTAGATTGACATATAGCATACCACGTCTAATGAATCTCAACATGTGCCATTAGCAATATCTTTCTACATTATTATAAAAACTTATTCTCAATTTTAGGTCTATCTAAAGTGGAAGAATGCATGGAATATTTTCAGAATACTGGATACTTCTTACATGAATGCAAGAGTAATGGAGACCTTCACAACATACGAAACAAAAGATACCCTTTTCAGAATGGGACCTCTTAAACCTCTTGGGTCAGATGAGTTTGCTGCCTATTGCTTTTTAAGTAATTGGGACCTAGCTAGTGAAAATGTAAGTTAGGCAGTTCTAGAATGTTTAAATACTTCACAAAACTTGCATTCTATTAACCACACTTTTATCACTCTCATTCCAAAAGTTCAAGTTGCACTTAAGGTAACAGATTTTCGATCTATTCGTCTCTGTAATGTTTTGTATAAGATTGTGGCTAAGGTCTTGGTTAACAGGTTGGAGTATATCATTCCAAGCATTATCTCTAAAAACTAAAAGTGTTTTTCTCTCGGGTAGATTGATTACAGATAATAAATTAGCTACTTATGAAGCGATGCAGACAATGAACTCTTCATTGAAGGCAATGATAGGTACATTGCATTATAATTAAATATGAACAAAACAAATGATAAGGTGGAGTGGGGACTCTTTAATCTATTATGTGAAAAATGAGATTTATTGCCACTTGGGTTAATGTTATCATAAAAAGTATCTCATCTATCGGCTACTTTATTCTAATAAATGGTAAACCTCATGGCTAGATTGTCCCCAGAAGGGGTATAAGACAAGTTAATCTATTGTCACCTTACCTCTTTATCAATTGCGTTAAAGCCTTGAGTTGCCTACTACCAAAGTTTGAACAACAAGACCTTATTTTTGGAGTATTTATAGCTAATGGCACTCTCACAATGAATCATCTCTTCTTTGTAGATGATAACTTTCTATTATGTAAAGCAAACCCTATAGAATGGTCAAGGATTCACTACTTGCTTGATATGTACAAACATACATTTGGTCAAAAGTTGAATATAGATAAATCATCTATATTTTGCTTGCTACTATTGGTATAACAACTACTAGGAGTTTTGATAAATATCTGAGACTACCCTCTCTTATTGAAAAGTCTAGGATGCAATCGTTTCAAAATATCAAAAATCAAGTATTAGATATAATTTATAATTGGAGTACCACGTTTTTATCACAAACTGGTAAATAGGTGTTGATCAAAGCTATTTTACAAGCCATACTAGCTTACAATATGAGTGTTAGTTTTGATAAATATCTGGGACTACCCTCTCTTATTGGAAAGTCTAGGATGCAATCGTTTCGAAATATCAAAAGTCAAGTATGAGACAGAATTCATAATGTTGATCAAAGCTATTTTACAAGCCATATTAGCTTACAATATGAGTGTTTTTATTTATCCAAAATTAATTATTTGTAGGGAGATTAGCAAGCTTATTAGAAATTTTTTGTGGAGTTCTCAGAAAAAGAATAATGGAGTGCACTAGACTAATTGAGATCTGATGGGGAAGTCAAAATGGTAAGGTGGACTTGGTTTTCATGAGATTTAGTGCTTTAAAAAAGCTTTTTAAGCTAAGCAATGTTGGAGGTTACTGCAGCAACTTGATTCTCTTGTAAGGTAGATATTCAAGGCTAAATACTATACTCATTATCAATTATCAAATGCAAAATTGGAATCAATACATTCCTATGCTTGGAGAAATATTCACTTTGCCCTAGGATTACTTATGCCTAGTTTATTTTATCTCATCTCATCTAATAATTATGATTTTGCTAAACTTCCAAACAAAATACAATAAACAATTTAAAATTTTCAAATCTGAAAATAAAAATAATATTCTAATAATATTTTATTCAACTTTCAACTTTAATTATATCTCATTTGTGTAACCAAACGAGACCTTAATGAGGCCTCTCATGGAGAATTGGAAATGATAAACATGTGAAAGTATGGAGGATAGATGGGTTCAAGGTTGTACCTTTGATTTGATATACTCTCCAACATGTAGCTTATCTAAAATCTCTTATGTGGCAGATCTAATTGATTAGAGAACGGGGTGGTGGAATATGCAACTTGTGTAGTATATTTTTATTGCATATGAAGTTAAGTTAGTATGTAATCGATATAGGAGACAAACATCAACCCAAAGGAACGACATTGGAGCGTGGAAAGTCTTATGGAATATGAATGTTCCAAAACTTCATATGTAAAGTTTGTCTCAATGGATCCTTATTGAAGTGAACCTTTATCGAAAAAGGATAATTGACTGTCTGAATTGTCCCATTTGTGAGTCTAGAAACTACAATTCATGTATTATGGTCCTTGGAAAAATGACTTACATATTACCTTTTCTCCAGGTAGTGTGAAAATTTCATGTTGATATATGAACTTAAGAAGAATTCAATCTTTTTGCAGTGATATCAAGAACTATATGGTAGAGAAGAAATAATTTAAAGCATAAAAGGGGTTTTCCTAATCCAAACCATATCATCAATTTTGCTAAGCAAAGTCATGAGTTTTTTAGAGAAGCTTAGAAACAAAAAGTACAAAGACCTCTGGTAAGGCAAGTTCAATGCAAATGAACATCTCCTGCTATTGGAGTCGTTAAGTAAAGTGAGATGTGACAATTGATAAGGAGAATAATAAGATAGGTGTTGGTGTTATTACAAAAGATTGTGAAGGTAAAACCCGGGCTACCATGGAAAAGCTATTAACTTGCTGCTTAGAACCTGTTGCAGCTGAAACTATTGGTGCTCTGGAAGCTATAATGTTCTACACCGAACGGGGATTTCGAATTGTTCTTAATAAGGGAGATTGTTTGCAAGTAGTGAATGTTTTAAATGATTATTGTGAGAACTTTAGCAGATTTGACTAAGTTATTGAAGATGCAAAGCATATGAAGTGGTCCTTTGACTATGCTAAAATGCTGCACACTGGCAATGAGGGAAATATGATAGCTCATTTATTAGCAAAACTTACTGTTTAGTTCTTGTCTATTAATATTTGGGTGAGGGTTACCCTTGTTGTATTCAACAGATTGTTGAATTTGAACTATACTGCTCTTAATGAGTTCTATATAGAGACCTTACAACACACCTGCCTGCGTGTATTTTTTTTTTTTTTTCTAATCTAAATGAGCGTTTGAATATCCCTCGACGTTGACGGATATATTTTTTTTTAAATGGTATTTATGTAAATTGCAACCCCACTGGTCGGGTGGGTAGTGACGTGTACACGACGATCGGGACATAGAGAAGCCCAGAGCTCTTTACAGGGCCTCGTTACGTTCTCAAATCCATAATAAGGACCACTACTTGAACATGAGCTGACGCCATTGCGGCCCACCAAACATGGCACTCTTTGCATAGAACTTGATAGAAGGTGAGTCAAGCTAGTATAAAGCCGCGGAACGCTTCCTTTCTCCTCTAGTCCTCTTTATCTGCCCCTGGGCTTCGTTGTCTTCGTTTGCAAGAAAAGGAAATGGCGGATTCGTCGTCATCTTCAGCTGCGTCAACAGCGGTGGCAAGTTCCGATTCAGAGAGAGAAGAACTGTTGGATCGAATGCTGACTCGTTTGGCTCTCTGTGACGACTCTAAACTCCAACCCTTGCTCTCCAAGCTTCTCCCTCTTACCATTTCCTCCCTCTCCTCTCAATCCCCTGCCGTCCGCAACAAGGTTTCTACTCTCTCTCTGTACTAGTTATACAATCTATGCTGTCGGGAATTTCTGCTGGTGTTGATAGATCATAGTATGATTTAACTTTTGGGGATTTTTTTTTTCTCTTTTATGATTCTTACTCTTGGGATTCTGGAGGATGCTCCTTGAATTTATTTTATTTTTTTGTTTTCTTCAAAATTTTTATGCATCTGCTATTGCCATGAATTTCCCTTTTGGCGACGTTAACCATTTCATATGTATATTGAGGTTATATATCTGTAATAGTTCAGTTCATTGAACCTTACTGGATAGGTGATGCAAATGCTATTCATTATCCGGTATGGAAGTGTACTGACTTTACAAATCAAACTCCAATGGGTTGGAGGAGCGTGAGCACAGAACATATGATAATAGCACTTGCTCCACTACATAATACAAGTTCATTGGAATTTGGATTCTTTTTTATTGGCAACCGTAATGTGCTTTTAGCATGTAAACTGGGATTACTTTATTAACCTGTTTAGAAGGTCTGGGTTTGGGATAAGATGGAAGGGATAAGTTATGATCATATATGGCTTGATTTTTAGATGCTGGTTAATGTTTATCCAACTAAGTTATTCAGTGGCTGAAGGATTTGAAGTTGATCTTGTATTGCCTCTTTTATTTTTTCTTGTTCTGAAAATTCTCTATGGGATGTTGACTATACTGTTGAGGGAGACTCTTTCGATTCAGAAATGAAACTGGTGGTATTGTGACGATTCACAATTGGTGCTTGCCAATTCTACCATACTGTTTTGTGGTTGTGGTGCTATTACTGATGATTAAGAATTTTCTTTTTGATAAGTAATAAGAATTTTATTATCATGAATAGGCATAGCCCAAGTACATAGGAAGTATATCAAGGAAATACCCACTACACTCTAGAAAACAGGAAAACTAAAACAGAAATAGATTCAGTACATTCTCATCATTCCTTACAAAGATCTTAGCCCACAAACTCAAATTAGAAAAGAAAAAGTTTCGAAGATCTTCAAAAGAGCGCTTCTTGTCTTCAAAACATCTCCCATTTCTTTCCAGCCAAAGACACCACATTAATGATTAAGAATTATTTGGATGTTGTGCTATATTTGAAGTTGTTCTAGGCTTAAGGGAGAACTTGAGTGGGAGTGACCTAGTCTCTGGTGGCCTGATGAATGCTGTAGCGAACTTAGCTTGTGAATTGGGTAATGAAGGAAGTATATAAAGGAAATACCCAATACCCACTACACTCTAGAAAACAGGAAAACTAAAACAGAAATAGATTCAGTACATTCTCATCATTCCTTACAAAGATCTTAGCCCACAGTCAATTCAGATAACCATATGTTAAAGGGATTATAGCAAGAGAAAGGAATAACTGGGCATTCAAAACTTCCTATGAATGGCCTAAAGTCCGCTTTCCACAATCATTGGATGATTTATGACTAATGATATTCATTTTGATCTTTTTTATTTTTTATTTTTAATATCTTTAAGTCTTAGGCAATAGTCATTAGGAGAACCTCTTATGTACATCTTGCGTAAGTGAAGCTTCTTTTTGATTTTAAATATTATTACTTGTAGGAAGGGATGGGAAGGGAAGGGAGGAGAGGGTACGGTATTCCTCTCTCTAGATGGTTTACCTGGGAATTCATTAGTTGGGTTGGGTTGGTTAAGAGATTTTGTCAATTCAGATAACAATATGTTTGCTACACATGCAACATTTATGTCTTCCAAGGTGTTCTGTATGTTTTTCTGAATGCATTATTTTCTTTTTCCATATATGTAGGATAACGGATGTAACCTCTGGTATTTTAATTAATAGTTTCCAAATTACAAGTTTCTTTGCATTGTTATAGGTGCTTGAGATCTTGAGTCATGTGAACAAGAGAGTGAAACATCAGCTTGAGATTGGTTTGCCACTGTTAGAGTTATGGAAATTATATTCAGAAGCCGATGCTGCTCCAATGGTTAGGAATTTTTGCATTGTGTATATTGAAATGGCATTTGAACGTGTACACGGAAAGGTATGTTTTCTTTCTTTGGTATTAATCTTTCCTGGGAAATCATGTATTTTATTTGGTTTGGAATAACATCTTGATGTTGGAGTAATTTTGGAGTTAAGGATGGTACTTGATGCTTGTGTAATAGGAAAAGGAAGATTTGGTTCCTCCGCTTGTGGTGAACATTTCAAAGCTTCCTCATCAGCACCAAGAGATTATCCTGAGAATTGCTACCAAGGTATATTTCAGGTTTGCCGTACTTTAGAAATAACTAGGTGCTTCAGGCTTACTGTACTTAAGAAATAAATTGGTGCTTCAGGCTTAGTTAAAGTTACCATTTAGCTGTGATACTATGAAGCATTAGGAAGACTTAAGCTGTGTTGCCTATTTCATCTTTCTCCTGCTTCTTAGTCCTTTACAATGTACTGTTTCAAAAATTATGATGCTTGTACATATGCACCTTTCTGAGCACCGTTCAGGATGAGATCTCTCTGCTTTTTGGATTAGTGGTGGCCACTGCTTGTCGGGCTTAACTTGGGCTACTGTTATTCCAACATATAAATAAGTCTGTCACTTGAGAGTCTGCCTGATCAAATCTCTCCTGTCAATTCCCTCCAAGCATTGGTTTTTTGGTTGTTTCCTTTGCTATTTTTTTCCTCTTTCCATTTGTGGGATCCATCAGAAATTCTAGTCTTTCTCACTATTGACCTCTATCTTAAATGGCTTTTCCTCCCTTCTATAAGAGTAGGATTGAGAGTGAATGTATTTGGAACTTACCAATTCAAACAAGAAATCAATTATCCTTGCATTTTTCTCCCTCAAAATACTAAACATCAAGCATAAGGTATTGCACTCCAGAAATCACCCACTGATATCTATTGAAGGGGCCTCTCCACCAATAGCTCTTCAATCAGCTTGTTGCAGATTAAGAATGAGTTTTTCATTGTAAAAAGACCAAAAAAAGTTGTACCGCGCTGATTATTGCAAAGTGCTTCCTGTGATTGGTCCCAACTTCATTTTGATTGAAACATAGTTAAGTTTTTTTTTTTTGATAAGTAAGAAGCAATTGTATTGATAAAGATAGACATAGTCTAAGTACACCGGAGGTATACATATGAGCACACCAAATTAAGAACTAGAAACTGTTACAAGAAAGTCATGGAAGCTGAGACCATTTAACTCTAAAGCAATGGCCCACATAAATAAAGTCTTCCAAAAAAAACTCCTAAATTCCTCCGAGGAGCGTTCATGATCCTAAAAAAATCGATCATTTCTTTCTCTCCAAACACACCAGAAAATACAAATAGGAGCCATCTTCCACACTACTGCAATCTGTAGTGTTCCGCTGATCCCTCTCCAGCTAGCTAGTAGTTCCACCACCCTTCTCGGCATTACCCAAGCTAGTCCCATTCTGCTGAAAAAGTAATTCCACATGTCCCTTGCAAAATCACAATGTAAGAGTAAATGGTCTACCGTTTTCCCACTATTTCTGCACATACAACGCCAGTCTGTAATTATAAGTTCCTTCTTAGATTATCAATGGTTAGGATCTTCCCTAGAGCTGCTGTCCAAACAAAGAACACAGCCTTGGGAGGTGCTTTTCTCCTCCATATGTTCTTCCACGGAAAATTGGGCCTAGTTTGAGCTGTAAGTATGTCATAGAAAGAGCGTACTGAGAATTTCCTTTTCTTAGAAGGTCTCCATTCCATCGTTTCTTCAGCTGGAACCCCAACAATGATGTTATACAGCAGGTTGAAGAACTCCTCCAGCGCACTCACTGCCCAATCTTGTGCCTCCCTAGTGAGGTTGATATTCCACACCTGTGAACCATGACTAATTGTCCTCACATCAGCCACCATAACTTCCTTATCTCGAGCAATTCTGAAAATATTAGGATAAGCATCCTTAAGAGCCGTATCTCCCACCCACACATCGTCCCAAAAGCTAATTCTGCTGCCATCCCCCAAACACAGCCTAGTGTTACTTGAATAAACCTCCCACCCTTGCCTTATATACTTCAACAACCCAACACCATAAACCCCCCTCCCCTCATTAGAACACCAACCTTGCACTCCCATACTTCGCATCAATCACCCCTTTCCATAAGGCTTTCCTCTCAGGATTATAATGCCACAACCATTTCCCTAATAGAGCCTTATTAAAGAACCTAACATTACGGACCCCCAACCCACCATCTCTCAAAGGAGTACACACTCTATCCCATCCAACTAGATGAAATTTAAACTCATCACCTAGACCACTCCATAGAAAATCGCATTGGAGTTTCTCAATCCTAGATGCAATGTTTGCCGGAAGGGGAAATAAAGACAAGAAATATATGGGAAGGTTAGATAGAGTGCTCTTAATAAGTGTGATCTGCCCCCCTTTCGATATGTATAACCTTTTCCACCCGGCCAGCCTATGCTCTAATTTCTCTAACACCTCCTCCCAAATTGTCTTGGCTTTGAAAGTTGCTCCCAACGGGAGACCAAGGTACTTCAATGGCAGCGAAGAAACCACACATCCCAATATGCTGGCCAATCCTCTAATGTTTCTTACCTCACCCACCGCAACCATCTCCGTTTTAGCAAGATTTATCTTTAATCGGGATACCGCTTCAAAACATAGTAAGATGGCCTTCAAAGATTGAATATGTCCTGCCTTATCCTCACAAAACAGCAACGTATCATCTGCAAATAAGAGATGAGAAATAGTGGTGGAGCCATGGTTTGCAGCCCCCGCTGAAAATCCTGAAACTAGTTGAGTATAATGAAAATGATTCTTGCAATTGATTCTGACTGCAATTGACATTAAGACAGGGCATATTCAATTATTGGGAAATTGACAAAAATTAGTTTTTGCTTGATTTCAGGTGATTGGTGAATGTCACTCAAATCACATTGACGATGAAGTTGCTGCAAAGTATAGATTGATAAACGATTCTCAGGATAGGGAGATATTCATTGAATTTTGCTTTCATACAATTTTGTATCAATCACCATCTACAAGGTCTGAAATCAGTCTAGTTTGGAGTACCATATAATTACTGGACATGTCATTTGTAATGTCATAATTTAATGTGAGGACTTATGTTTCTTTTCAGCGGAGGATGCCCACCTGGACTTTCAATTGCTCAAGCCAATCGTGTTGCGGGGAAACATGAACTGAAAAACGATATCCTCTTAACGAGGAAGGTGAGTTTATCATGGGTAAAAGATGATTTTATTATGAAATAGGCGTTTTGTCCTATTTGTGATGGTACAATCCTAACAGGTGAACTTGCTCTGGGGAAAAAATGTATTAGTAGCTTAATTGCCATGAGTGGGTAAATGAGTTGGGAGGTAATTTTGTTCAAGCTTTCTAAGTGTGCCTCTGTGTGTGTGTGTGGGTCTCACACATCCATTATACCAAATTATACAGTGTAATAACTTTCAGTAAGATGTATACTTTTGCTCCAAACTCATTGTTGGAACAATAGCCTGTTACTTATCCAACATGTGTACTAAATAGCAAATGGTGTCATTCCAGATATCTATCTAATCAATGAATTGGTTTTCATAAAAACTAAACTTAGGTTTTTAAAACATATGATAAAAAATTCTTGATCTTTGGTTGACTTTATGTAAGCATGTGGGTTGTATATAAAATCCAAAAATAGGCTTGTTAAAATATGGTTTTTCAAATTGTGGGGGTTGGTTGGTGAACTATGGATTTGGCTAAGACAGTATATAGTTACAATTGGTTCTCACTTTCTAATTTTTTAATTCCAAATTATTGCATACATGTTTTTGTAAGAGAGAAAAACACAATTACTGTTTTTTTTAACTGTGTATTTTCCAAATCAGGTTCACAGTTGGAATGGATTGTACTATAGGATTAGTTTGGAACAATAATGAATATGTTCATTTTTTAAATACACCTCATCTTGGTTGCTGTCTGTCTAGCTAGTTTTCAACAGCATCATCCGGTCCTTCCTTGCACATAAATGTATGCATACATGAATGTGTGCATATTGATGGGCCAGTCTCTAGAATTCTATCATGACCTATATTATTTCTTTTGTGTTCTGCAAGCAGTTGGGGATCTTGAATGTTGTTGAAGCTTTGGAGTTGGCCCCAGAGCTTGCTTATCCTCTATACATGGCTGCTTGTGCAGATTGGTATTTAATAGTTACCCTCCTATTTTTATTATAGTTTATTAAAATATCCTTTTGTTTTCTGTATTTTTTTATATATTCAATTATGTGCTCTTTTCTGATTGACAAATTCAAGGCAGGAGCCCGTTGTTAAGAGAGGGGAAGAGCTTTTAAAGAAGAAGGGTTCTGGTGCTAATTTAGATGATCCAAACCTGATAAATAGACTGTTTTTACTATTTAATGGTATGCAATTTATAGTCTATCTTTTTAAATTGAATTTGATGTGAGGAATTTGTTATAATTTGATTGATTAATGTTCTTTTCTCTCTTTGTCTTCATCTCTATCACTCATATCTTTCCCACTATGAATCCCTTATCCCTATAAAAATAATGTTTTTACAATTTATTAGTACGTGATCCATAATCTGTCTTTTTTAATTGAATTTGATGTGATATGTTTTTATAAGTTGATCAGCTAATGCGGGGAGGATTTGGGGATAAGGCCAAGTCCCATCTTGTTAGCTAGGATATGGTATGCTACGCAATTTCTTGTGGTGGATTGGGGATTTGAAACTTGAGGATATTTAATAAGGCTCTCTCTATGAAGTGGTTTTGGTGATACAACAAAGAAGGGGAGGCATTGCGGAGGGCTATTGTTGATTCAGGCATGGGAGGTTTTTTTTATTTTTTTTTTTATTTTTTTGGGGGGGGGGGGGGGTTGGTGCAGGTGCGCATGGTGTGAGTTTGTGGAAAAATATAATAGCTGATTGGGGGGATTTTGCTAGACATTTAAGATTTGTGGTTAGTGATGGCTCCAGAATTAGATTTTGGCATGACACTTGGTGTGGAGATAGGCCTCTCAAGGATACGTTTCCAGCACTTTATTGGATTGCGCTTGAACAGGTTGCTTTGGTGTCTGTTCTACATGATAGTTCCAGTGGCTTTATGCAGCGGAATGTTAGTTTTCAAAGAGCTACTTAGGATTAAGAGGGGTGCAATTACAGATTTTTTCATCTTGCTTTTGAGTAGTGGTAGTATTGCTGCTGATAAGATGGTTTGGATTCAATCCAGGACTGGGAAATTCTCTGTTCGGTCTTTGTATAAGGCTATGCCTTAGAGGCTGGTGGATTTTCTTGATCATCATTTTTTTGTATGTTTTTTGGGATGTGTGAGTAAAATCTTGATTAAGGCCTTATCGATCCAAATCTATTGTCAATCACCCACATATATCCCAAATCCTTGATATTATTGATTGTGTAATGTTTTAAAAACAGTACAATATTTAAAAAGGGTGGGATTTTTTATGTGGGGTCTTTGCATAGTTTGCTTGTTAGGGGAGTGCTCAGGGTTTTATAAATCATGATGAGGAATTTTGAGCACACGGGTTAGGATTCTCAGGTCGAGAATTTTTTTTTTTTTAATATTTGGTGGGGTTAATCAAGGAGACATTAATGAAACAAGATCAGAGATGGTGGACAGCAAAGGAGTGGCATCAATGGTCCAAAATTAGGAGGAAGCCAGCAATTGTGTTGCTCTGTGTGGATGTGTATTTGGTTTACATTGTTAAAGTGTTAGTAGTGATGTATGAAAGAAAGATCTTATTTGCAAGTTGGTATGGAAAATGCACCATCGGCACCACTAACATTTTTTTTTTTGGTTGGCACCGGCTATCTGGGAACAACATCCTGACCAATCCTTGGGGTGCATAGACCCTCGGCAAGGAGTTTCCCGCAAGTGCACCTCGGGTAATTCAAGGGGAAAATCCTCCAATCCAATGACCCTAGAAATTGTTTGCATCCAAGAGGGCTTGAACCTTAGACCTGAGGGGAACATACCCCCAAGCCCAATGCCTTTATCACTTGAGCCAACCCCTAGGGGTTAACATGTCAAATTGAATATTCATTTACATATCAATTTTAATCAGGTCAATGGTGTAGATGGTCCTCTGCATCAAACTTAAAAGTAAAAGAACTCCAAAGGAAAACAAGACTGAAAAAAATAAATGATTTATCACTTTGAGCTGTGAAAGCCACCTTAATTTACAGTTGTCCCAGGAATCTTTTTACCATTCAATTTTTTCTACCCACATCAAATATGAAAAAAATTTAACAACTAAGAAAACACAACCTAATTTGAAATTGCCTTTTCAATCGATCATGAAATGTCTCGTAGAGTACAATTGATGACACATCTTGTTGTTTCTGTTAAAAAAGAGAAAGGCTGAGTTATCATCCGCCACATCTCTTCAATCTATTCGCCTTTTTTTTTGTATCCGACAATAATCATACAATGTGCTTTGGTTGATACTTTGAAGGAAGGGAGTTTATATTTATGCTTGCGATGCTTCTATTTAGGTTGCGTTTGGATGTTGAGCTGAGTTGAGTTCTTTATGAATAATAGTGAGTTGAGATGATAGAATGAGTTTTGTGGGGTCCACCTAAGATGAGTTTAAATGTGTTTGGATGTTAAGATGAGTTTAGATGTATTTATGGGAAGTTGAAAAAGGTTGTGGGTCCCATGTGTAAAGAAGTGTTGAATTGAGATGAGTTTAGTAATTTGAGAGTTGAGTGTTTGGATGTTAGACTTAGCTTAAAATTAGACTGAATTGAGTTGAACTCAAATGAGTTTAACAACCAAATGGGGCCTTAAAATTACTAACATTTGTACTTGTGATGCTTCGAGTTAAAATTATTCTGTTAATGCTTTTGCTTGGCATCATTTGCTTTCACGAGTTTCTCTTTTCCCAGCTCATTTCTAGTACATGTTTGACACAAGATTACAAATTTCCAGGTACTGCCGGAGCTAAAGATGTTGCTCCAGAATTAAGAGTCAAGCCTGGGAATCCTGCTCTTAAAGCAAGACTGATGTCTATTTTCTGCCGTTCTATAACAGCTGCAAACAGTTTCCCATCTACTTTGCAGTGTATATTTGGCTGCATATATGGTATTTGGCTTTCCTTCCCATAACTTAATTAGTATTTGCCAATATTTGGCACAGTTCCATTGGGAATTTAATTTTTACTTATCAAAAAAAATATTTGGCACAGTTCCTTTTAAAACTTGGGGACCATTCCTGTTGAAAGAATCATTGCTGAATCATTATTTTTTTTGGTTTCACATAGTCATACATTTTTGGTTTGAGCTGATTCAAGCTGAAAATTGAGGACTCATTTGCATTTTAGTAGATCTAGGGGTGCTAGCTGCACCTCCTGGGTGGGCAGCCCCTGGCCCCGCCCCCTATGGGTGGGTGCCCCAGTCCAGATGTTGGGCGGCGGATTGGCCCCTAGGGCCGCCTGCCTACTGCCCACCCTGTGGTATCGCACTGCAAGAGGGAGGGAGGGACTTGGCGTCGCATTTTGATATGTATTAAGAAGACTTGGCAGTCTTTCTAAGTTTAAATTCTCAACATTCCATCATCACATTTTGATATGAACCATGAAACATATATTTACATGACCATTGACTATTTTCTCTATATGTCAAATTGAAGACTAAATATGTGCATGAAAAGAAATCCCACTACAAGACCCTATTACAATCATAATTGCAAAATACCTTGTTTGAAAGGGATACATACACATTAATAGTTCCGGGGGCCGAGGTAGGGTGACTATTTGATCTTTTATTGTTATTGTTGTGGAAGCTTTTAGTAGGATGTTGTCGGTTGTGGTATGACTTCCTTAATCTAGCATTCTTTCTAAATTTGCCCACTTACATTCTATCCTTATTCCCACTACTGGTGGGTGTAGCAAATCACATTGAGAACTTACAACACGATTTCCTTTGGGGTGGACTAGGGGAAGAATTTATATTTCATTTAGTTAATTGGGACAAAGTGTGCTCTCCGATCTCAAGGGTGGTTTGGGGATCTGAAATGTGAAGATGTTTAAAGGTGGTTGAGTTCTTTGCAAGAGTTGGGTTAGTATGGGTCATGCTTGCAAAGGTGGTTGAGCTTCTTGTGGCTGGAGAAGTTCATGGTATTGTTCAAATTGCTAGTCTGGAAGAGGTTCCTATTTGGAAGGAAAAAAACGACTAAAGCTTTGAGGATAGGGAATGCTTGATGGACGAATGTAGATCTCTCTTCTTCAATTCATTATTCCTATGGGCATTAGCTATTAATTTTAATGGGCTTGATTAATGATTTTCTTGTTTCTATTTTTTCTTCCTAGTTAGGTATTTTCTCTTCTATACATCCTATGCACTTGGACAATGCTTATTCTTCTTTTAATATTAATAAGTTTTTTACACATAATATATATATATATATATATATATATATATCAGTTAGTGTTTTATTTTTATATTTCATGATATCACCTAGCAGCATTGTTTTGACACCTTGGTCATAAAATAGCATATATACTTCCATCTTCATTTGAAACTTTTTGTAATTTCTTACTCTTGTGTAATAGCAAGCTTGCTCTTCTTTTTAAGCTAATTTTTTCTTGGTTTCTTGAATTCTTAAAATGTGATAGGAAGTGGTACCACATCAAGGTTGAAGCAATTGGGGATGGAGTTCACTGTGTGGGTATTTAAACATGTAAGGAACTTGTGACTAAGCTGCTTCTTATTCTTCTTCTCTCTCTGTGTGTGTCTATCTCTTATTTGGGGTGTTTTGAGAATATTTGGAAATGGACTTGATAACTAAATATGCACCGGTCCTGCTAAGGGTCCTAGTTACTAGATTGTAGTTTTTGCAGGCTGTAACGCCCTAATGGAGGCCGAAGCCATATTTGGGCCTATACTCCAAAAAGACTAGTAAATGATATAATTGGAGTCCTATTGGAACCATTATAAAGAGTAAGAACTTCTCATTCCCAAGCAATATGAGATCCCGTACTCACTTACCCTTATCACTCAGTATGGGGTATCACAATCTCCCTTAAATTTTCGAAGTACTCGTTGGGCCCGTCCATCGTAGGTGGCACTACTTGGTTGGGATAAAATTTTTTTCGTTTTTGTGTTTCGTCTCACTCAATAAAATTTTTGACTTATGGAAAAAAGAGAATTTGACTTATCCATAAGCTCATGTTAAAAAATGAAGTCTAAATCATCCCTCATAGTGGGGTTAATGTGATACACACTCGATCCTTCACTTGGGAAGCGGGTGACATTAAAGTCCCCCACTATACATCTTGGTAACTCCCACCAACTAAGGAGCCCCGCCAATTCTTCCCATCGGATTGGGGGATTTTCCCCTTGAATTACCCGAGGTGTACTTAAGGGAAACTCCTTGCCAAGGGCTTGTGCACCCCCAGAATTAGTCGGGATGCTGTTCCTAGACACCCAGTGCCAATAAAAAAAAATAATAATTGTCTTTTGGAATCAAGATTAGGGCTATATACTCCTGCAAATGCCCTTAGAAATCCATCTTCTATATTCTTAAAGGAGCAAGCCACGGTAAATTCTCCTTCACATTCATCCGTTGTCTCCACCACCCTTTTATCATACATAACTAAAACACCCCCGGATGCCCCTTTAGATGGCAAGTATGACCAGCCAACATGATGGCATCTCCATAAGCTTCGAACTATTTCTCTAGTTATAAATTCTAGTTTAGTTTTTTGTAAACAAATTATATCGCTCTTCCATTGTCAGAGTAAGTTTCTAATTTGGAGCTGCTTGTTACTCTCATTCAGCCCACTTACATTCCATGATATAATTTTTGATTTCATTAAGAGACCATCTTTGTCCTTTTCTTGAGACAACCTTGGTTTGAGCTCCTCCTTCCTACATCATCATTTATTGCCCAAGTAAGCCTCTTGAGCTCTCTCGCTCTTTTTTTTGGCTAAAATGTGAGATGGGTCGGAGCTGGAATGTGAGTATCCAGCCTCTATAGCTGTGAGTAATGCCATGAATTCATCTTCGAAACCCTCGCACGTGATCCCTATACAATGCTTGATGTTTATAACTTTTTAACCCAATTTGACATGCTGGGGTGAAACGAGTTTAAAGGAATAGGTTGTTCCCCATCATTTGTTGTCCTGCCCATCCCTGTGTATTCCCTCCCTTCAACCACCATGTATGGCAATTGCTGCTGCCCACTGCCCCCATCAAACTCAAATAACACCAAGGCTCCTTCCATTTCGACCTCCCCCACAACACAGTTTCTCCCGCTGCTTCCTCAACCTAGGAGTCGACCAACGGGTGTTTTTGAGCTACGATGTCATTTTTCGATGCCGGTACTGTCACCTTCACAACAAGGCTAATTCATCAGCCCAGATGACTTTGGCGCAAGTTTCTGTGCCACCCCACAATGCACTGGCCCTCTTGGGAGCTCTGTCTCCCTCTCCTCGACAGACAACGTTATTTGGGCTAAGAGCTTGTTCTTTGACGCCGGTATTGTTGACTTCACGGCAGCAGCGATCATCAATCCAGATAACTCCGGCACGTGTTTCTGTGCTACCATGCTGTGCTTTGCGGTTGCTTGAGGATTTGTGTCGCTGTCTCATAAGGACCTACCTCCTCACTTTCCGACGTCAATGTCGGCAAAGTAATGTTGGATATAGCCCCAAGTGTTTCCGACGAGAGGTTTTGTCTCACCCCAGGCCGGAGTTGTTGGTCTTCTGGTGGCGCTTTCACGGTTGCGGATGTTGAACCCCTCTCAAAGGTAGCTAGCCCGACCCGTTTTAGGATCTATTTCTTCCTGGGTACGTGAATTGAGTGGGTCCATCCTAGTCCAATTTTACTTTTACCTTTATTGGGCCTGATCGGCTTTGGCCCATTTATAAACAACCCACCACATGAATTCTCTAGTCTCTTCTTTCGTTGGCCCATGTCCAGGCCTAGGCCAAGGCCAAGGCCCATATCCACTTTATACATAAGTGCTTCTACTGTCTTCTTCAAAATTCCCAAGTCTTCCTTCAAGCATTTAAGACACTTTGCTCTTCACTTTCTACTTAGACGACGTTAAGCAGATCACCACCATCATTTTTTGTGTAAATTCTGGAGTATCTTTTGGCACATCGGACCACCTTTGACCATGCTTCTGTACAACGGTAACATTGTCCCCTACCATAAGTAATACACTTAGCAAATGTATCAATATGGTACAAACCATAAACTTGAACAATAGACCTTGTCTTTAATGCTAAATGTCAGGCTAACATAAAGTCTTTAATGTCCCCCTAGCGCTTAAGAAAGAAAACACATTCCTAAGGTGGTGACTTCAACTTTACTTATAAAAAAAAGGTGGCGACTTCAACTCTAGCTTCCCCTAATGGGATAGAATGCGACAGGCCGACTTGGGCCTTGGTTATTGGTTTATTATGGGTGTACTTGATTTACCCTCTCTTGGGATGTCTCTGTTGAAGCCCATGATTCTTCTGGAGTTGATATTAACCCTTAATTTCAGTAGTTCATGACAAGTTTTTTTTTTTTTATTAAATGTCGAGGAACCTCTCTAAGGCAGAGCCTTTCGGACCCATCCCTGCAGAATAAATCCCGGTCCCGTGCACCACATCCTCGGAAGTTTCCCTACATGGAACTGGTTAAATCGCTGGCTTTTTACCAGGGGGTGTGGCCCCTAGAGATTGTTTGCACCCAAGGGGATTTGAACCTTGGATCTAGGAGGAGCATACCCCCAAGTCCAAGGCCTTTACCACTTGAGCCAACCCCTAGGGGTTAAACGATTTAACCAGTTCCGTGTAGGGAAACTTCCAAGGGTGCGGTGCACGGGACCGGGATTTACTTTGCAGGGGTGGGTCCGAAGGGTCCTGCCTTGGAGAGGTTCCTCGGCATAAAAAAAAAGGACATTGCAAAAAACCTGTTAGTTGGTGGTCTCTTCTAAATCTGCATCGTTTTAGTTTGCTTTTCCTAATGGTAAATTTTTCCTTGTGCTTTTTTGGATGAAGCATCAGTAGATCGTGTTGACGAGCATAGAAATTTTCAAGTTTGGTCATTTGCTGCTTTTCCTTGCCATTATTTCCGGCAAGGTGCAAAAGGCAATGACAAGAAGATGAGTCGTAGAGAAGAAACAGAAACTTGTACAAAATCAAGTGGAGTTCAGGTTGAAATTGGATTGAAGCTGAAAAAGAAGAAATTGATTAGTGTAGAAGGGGAAAAAAGGAAAGTAAGATGAGATTACTAAGACAGTCAATATCAGTTGAAATTTATAATGGTCTATCTCTGCTGAAAAATGCAAGATCTAGTAACGTACAGGTTGCTCAGCAATGTACACACTTTGATGTATTCTATGTGCCCATATGTGCATTAAGCCACAATGTTTTAAGTTTCTCATATTTAGATACTTATTGCCTGTTTGGATGTTGAGAAGTGGAGAAAAAGTATGACAATTTTTGAAAAAACTTTGAGATGAAGTTTTTTGTGAAAGTTGTGGGTTCCACCTCATGATATGTTTGAATTGTGGAACTTTGTAGAAAAAATTTGAAAAAAAACTAATTATGTAAATTAAAAGTAAAAATACTTATTGAGGTGACCACATGATCACATACGAGGGGTGGCCACTGTTGGCCACACGTCTGGCCACACCGTGGTGCCCTAGTTACCACGAAGTGGCTTTGGGGTGGCCACTTGATTTGAGCCACCCATTGGGTGGCCGATGGTGGCTCAACCACCACAAGGTGGGCCTGTGGTGGCCAACCCGTTGATTTTATTTTTGTGTTATGATGTATTTTATTTTTAGTTTTTAATGCTTTTTGATTGAAGAAGTGAACATATGTTGAGATGAGGAGCAATAAAGTTTTCGAGTGGGATGTTTTTGAGTTTTGCATGCTTTTGAATGAAGATATGAGAAATGTTGAGACTCTGGAGAGAAAAAAAAAAAAAAACGTAAAAAAACTTCGCATCCAAACATGGTAGTCTATTTTTCTCTACAAAAACACAGATTTATTGGAGTAACTTATTTCTGTAATATATGCTGATTTATAACAAATATGTCTAAGGGTCCGTTTGGATACTTAGAATATCTCAGTATATCTGTGAATAGTAGTGAAATGGTTTGAGTTAAGATGTTTTATTGTGTTTTGGGAAAGGAGAGAAAAAGTTGAATGAAAATTTTATAAAATTGTTTGAATATTATTTTTGTTTTGAAATTTAAAAAAGTAGTATTAGTTTTTGTGTTTTGTTTGAGAGTTTGGGAAAATTGTAATGATTAGATGAAAAAGTGGAAGTTTTGAAATTGAATTGTGTTTTGTGTTTGAGAAGGAAATATCTGAGAATACTTGAAAACAGTTGTGTTGCCAAATGGACCCTTAGCGTTTGGATGTTGAGCTGAGTTGAGTTCTTTATAAATAATAGTGAGTTGAGTAGTGGAGGGAGTTATATGGGGCTCATGTAAACCTAGTTTAAAGTATGTTTGGATGTTAAGATGAGTTTAATACTTTTTATGGAAAATTGAAAAAGGTTGTGGGTCCCACGTGTAAGAAGGTTTTGAGTTGGGATGAGTTTAGTAATTTGAGAGTTGGGTGTTTGAATGTTAGACTCAGCTTAGCTCAGCTGAGTTTGGGAACCAAACACATTAATCTATGTAAGTATGAGTTCTGATTTTGACATTGTTATTCCCACTTCATTTTTAAATTTAATTTATGCAGGCAAAAATTGAGCAGCTCAAGCTTATCAGCCCTGTTATACTGACTGGAATTCTGAAGTCGCTTGACAGTTATTCAATTTCAGAATCAGGTATTCTCTTGCATTTGAAGTTTTTGACTTGTTCTATATGTATATAATAAGTATTTATTGAATTCAAGCTGATTGGTTTAGTTTACTAAATTCATCCAGATGCTACCACTAGGGACACCAAAACTTTTGCTTTTCAAGCAATTGGATTGCTTTCACAGCGCATGCCTCACCTTTTCAGGTTTATCACCTGCACCTCTTCTTTATTTGTTTCTAATTAAGCTTTGCATATATAATTCTCTAATGGCAACTTTTTCTCTCACCTTAGTGATAAGATTGACATGGCCGTTCGACTTTTTGAGGCATTGAAAGTGGAGCCTCAGTCTCTTCGTTTCATTATTCAAGAAGCAACCAATTCCCTTGCTGCGGCATACAAGGTTAGCTAGTTTTTCTCCACTTTTTTCCTGACCATTAACATCATGTTACTTATCAAAAAACTTTGTTGAAGTGAATCATATCTCTTCCTAATCTTGTAATTTATTCACAAGCTATTGTTTCTTGCTAATGCTTCACTAATCTCAGTTTTTGCAATTTATTTGTGGTTATGTGGATTGTTCGTTTCCTCTGTGATAATGGTCAGTTCGATGGTAGGGAAATTTTTTTATTTATCAAGTGTATTTTATAACTCTTCCACCCTATTCCCACAGTTCAGAATTTCGTTAGGCAAGTGGTCAACAAATAAATAACTGTTGAAGGTTGTACCGATATGTGTAGGGAAAGGTCACGTGTTAATGGGAGAAAGAAGATTGAGGTTCTTAGAGGTGTTTTCTTTGGAGATCTTTAACATAGTATTCGATATTGTTGTCCAATAGTGCTTCTGATCGATAGAGGTTCACATGTCAGCTCTGTCTATTTTGGACATTAATGTATGACCAGCACGTCACCATCACAAGGTCCACATGTAGATCCTCAAGTTTAGTATCTAATTTGTGTATATATATATATATATTGTTTTTTTTTTTTTACGTTTTTTTCTATGAGTAAAAATTTTATTCATCAAATGCAATAGGTGAAGCCCTTGTACACAGGAAGTATACAAAAGAAACACCTAAATACATTCTAATACTAGGAAAATGAGGACAAAAACTCATGGATAGCCCCTCCATTAAGTACAATAGCTGAAGACCATCTAAACAAAGAACACAAAAAAAATTTCCAGTATTTTTTGATAAGTAGTATCTAAAATATATATGCTGTTAAGTTATATTTATTTAAGTTAATATTTACTCTTTACTTGTGATCAACATCACTCCTTATTGTTAGCATATCACTTCATTTCTTCTTCTTCTTTAATACAACCTGTTATCAATCCAACCCTAATAATAGTCAGTGCTCTTGAATTTGTTTTCTTTTTTATTTTGGGGTGGGGGAGGGTGAAGATCGAAGGCCTATTGAAAGCCAAAAGCTGAAATAAAACCTTAGTAGGATTCTTTTTTTGGTCAGTAGTATGCTCATGGCTTGCTCAGAGTTAATTCACGCATACTTAAAATGTTTATTCAAGGGAAATATGAGTGGATTACTCTGCACGAATGCTTATTGCTTTCCAGTGCAATCTTGTTCTATGATGTACCTTAAAATTGAGATTTTCCTGAATAAAATTAGCTTGCTGAGAATATCTGATAATTTAATATCCAAGCTAGGTCGTTCAAAATAACTTTCGTTTTGGTAATTTTCACTCACCTGCCCTTTGTATTGATCTAAGCTGATTTATCATCTGAGTGGCAGGGAGCCCCCACAACAGTGTTAAAGGATTTGGAGACACTTTTGCTGAAATATTCTCAAGAGGTATTGTGCATTTTCAGTTGGCGAACTTTGTTTGTCTGTTGCTCTCTGGTCTACCTTTTAAGAATAATAATTTCTTGATTTTTGCTTCACTGGTAACTTGCCACTTGATGGCTAATTTCTTGGCGTTTCACAGGAACAAAGTGAAGTACGATTCTGTGCTCTGAGATGGGCTACATCTTTATATGATTTGCAACATTGCCCAAGTAGGTTTATTTGTATGCTTGGGGCAGCAGATTTTAAGTTGGATATAAGGTAATGTTATTCATTTTGCTTTTTTTTTTTTTTAAGGTAATCATTTTGCTTTTGTAGTAGAAAAAATTCTATTTGCAGCAAATTCTCTCTCTCTCTCTCTCTCTTTCTCTCTCTCTCTCATATATGTATATATATACATGTATATATGGTAAGTATCTGATTATAATTGTTCTGATTCTTAGATGTGCATGCCATAGTTGTGTACTATTTATTTTGTGTAGTGTAAGAAATTTAACTTAGCTTTTGGTTGTTCTTGTCGTTATTTTTTATTTTTTATTGTTAAGTGATCTATGATGATATGTTGTTTTCTTATCATGTAGTTCCCTTGCATTTTCAGATGACAAGATATACTCAGCATCCTCATTTGATTTTATCAACAAATTATAACATTGACATCCTCTTTCTTTTTGCCTCTGGTTATTTAGGGAAATGGCACTAGAGGGCCTTTTTCTAGCTAAAGATGATGGGCGGACAGAAAGTCAAAATCTTGACCTTCAATATCCAAAGCTTGGTGACATGCTGGATTATATTGTTAAACAGCAGCCTATGTTGTTGAATTCAGAGGAAAACAGGCGACAAAAGCTTCTTTTTACATCAAAAACATATGTGGTTATGATTCAATTTTTGTTGAAGTGCTTTGAGTCAGAGTTGGAGATGAACAACTCTTCAGAAGGATCATCTGAATTTCGGTCTTCAGTTGAGGCAATGTGTTCGCTACTGGAGCATGCTATGTCTTTTGAAGGTTCTGTTGAGTTGCATGCCAATGCTTCCAAGGCATTGGTAGCAGTTGCATCTCGCGTTCCTGAGGTTGGCTCAGATCCTCTTGCTTGGTTGCTTCTTTCTGCTTTATCTTTTATCTCTTACATATTATTGCTCTTTATAGGTGATAGAATCACACTATGCTCTAAAATCATCCTGGCTAAAGCAATTACTTGGTCATGTCGACTTGGATACTCGTGAATCTGCTGCACGCTTACTTGGAATAGCTTCCTCTGCTCTTCCTATATCTGCATCAACTGATCTTATTTCTGAGCTGATTGCCTTGATCACTGGAACACAAAAGTTAAGGTTTGTTGAGTGCACTTTGTAAGGAATTGAATATATGCTGCCAATAATGGAAATCATATTAAATATCTCAATCTTTATTTATTCTGTTTTTTGCTTTAGGTTTGAGACTCAGCATGGAGCATTATGTGCAATAGGATACATCACTGCAGCTTGTATGTCTAGAATGCCTACTGTGAGTTGGACATTTGCATTTCTACCTTATATATTTTAATGCTTTCTGTCGCATCATTATCTTTTTCCTTATGAATTGAGGGCACCTTGTATAAGGAGGTTATCACTGGCAATTTGGCAGCATTGCTGGGTTGCCATGTGTGTTTTCCTCGTATGTCTTATGGTGGATTATCATTATGGCCCTGTTTTAAAACAATATCTGTTGGAAAGCTTAGTGTCAACCAGGGCTGCTACCTGTCCTATATGGGAGGGTAGCTGCCCTCCTTTCCCGCACCCCGACCTGGTTGGGGTGGCCATATGCCTCTGCCCCCGCTCCACAATGAAGCGTACAAAATAAAAAATCAATTGAAACAAAAACCAAATATCAAAATCAGAACGTATTATAAAAGGACAAAATCAGTAGAGCTTCAATGGACCCTTTTTTTCTTGTTGAGGCCCTGAAATGTGCCCAATTTTACTCGATGGTCCCTTTTTGTAACACCCCGCTCTCCGGGTTAATAATAAAGTCACTTTTAAAAATTCTCGGGAGCCAGAGTGCTACTATTGAACTTGACCTAAAAATATTTTCTTTTATTTTGAAGGAAATGAAGTACACAGATTCCTTATAATAAATAGAGTCGTTTTGAATTAAAATACTAAAATCATAAATGGGGGGTTCAAAATGCTGTCTAGCAGCGATGACAATGGGTTCTTTCATGCATGAATTTTTCAATGACTGCATAGTAGTGTTTCTCTGCATGGGTTCTTTCACGCATAAATTTTTCAATGATGGATGGAGGTATTAGCGGCGAGATTAAGGTTTGAATATTAGAGATTTAGGTGTGATTTGCATGACAATGGGTTCCCCAAAACATTTAGTCATAGAATCAAAAGCTTTTGTGTTGTCGAAGGATGGAAGCTCCATGTTTATCACTGAGAGGAGCTGGAAGGTAGTGCAAGAGATGAGGCTAGGGATTACCACAGTGCAGTGGCTAGCCAAAACAATGGAGGACTGTCTGAAGGGCGAAAATAAGGATTTTTACACCACGACAAGGGAGGGGAACAAAAGCTTCATTGCGCAGAGGTGTTCTAATGCCTGTGGCCGCTACATGGCTTTAGTGGAGTACGATGGTGGTGGTAGACGTTGCTTTATTTTTATACCAGAAGAGAGGGAGGGTCAGGGATGGAGGAGGATGGCAGAGGCGCTATGGGAGTTTTCAGAACATGGAGGAAATAAGAGGGGTCCCAGAGGTGGCGTAGCTTTAAAGCCAGTGGAAGTGGTGGATCAACAACAAACTTGATCATACAGGGAGGCCTTAGTGCAGATAGTGGCGCCACTGCAGTCCCAAGAGTAGAACAAGGGTGGAGATAGTGGTGCTATGGCAGCTCAGAGAGGAGACACTAGAAGAACCAGCAATGACTATGGGACTGGAAAATTTCCTCATATAGTTGGTACAACAAGTACACAACGGAAAGGAAGTGGTGGCAGGCACCATGTTGGTTTGGTAGAGGATGGCGTGCACAGATTACTCTTGGAAGTAAAATCCCATTTGAGTGAACTACAGGGGAAGGTAGATTTATTAATATGGTGCGTTGAGGAGAAGGTAGGTTTGGGTCTGGGCTTGGAGGCAATTGGTCATGTTGGGATGTTGCAAGCAGATGGGCAGCTGAAGGCTGGACAAAGATTGGGCTACCCTTTTGGGCCTTAGCCCATGGGGCAAAACAGAGGCAAGGAAACACTCGGGTACCAGCCCGTGTGGAGAAAAAAAGGGTTTGGGACTGAGCCTAGCCCATGTGATGTAGGGCCTTCCACCGGCGGGAACCAAGCAACCTCAATGGAATTGGCTCCGTCAGACTTCGACGGAGGCTCTGACGGCGCTATGGCGAAGTCGATGGTTGAATCTTTGAAGGCAGTAGAACCATAAATGGTTCCCGACGTTCACTCATTGCCAAGTGTTGGATCTCTGGCACAAAATGGATAGACGATGCTGAAAGTGGATCTTCATGTGGTCTCCTCACTTGTGAAGGGCTCTCAGGGGGTTTCTCACGAACTTTGTGTGCCGAGATGTGGACTAAGGTTGACGGCAGCTGCCCATGGATGTTACCCGACATTCCCTCACTGCCGAGCTTAGGATCTTTGACACAGTAGGGACAGACAACGCCGATGGTGGGTTTTCAGATGGTAATCAGGCTGGCAATGGATTTTCAACAGGTAGAGGGGGCCCGAGAGCTGTGTACAGAGGTTGGAAGTGTTGGGGGTGGCGATGTAGGGCCCTCAGGAGGATTGCAGATCCTTAGTTTCACGCAAGGCTTCCTTCAAGAGGATTGCAGGTCCTATGATGAGGGGGAGATGGGAGTGTCGGTGGAGTTGTAAGGGGCAAGTAGGGATGAGATTGACATGGTAGGGGAGCCCACACCCCTAAATTATCTGCTACTAGATCAACTTCGAGCTTCCGATTGGGTTTTACATATGGTGTCGGAAATCCAACACTGTGTGGGGCTTGAATGCTCGGGTTTTGAGGAGCAATTCATGGCTTTGCTTACGGCCATCGAAGTTGGACGAGATCAGATTAAGACTTCGGGATAAAAAAAACAGAGGGGGCTAAAGAGGTTAACTTGGTCTAGTAACTACGAGGGAAGTTGAAGCAAAGCAAGATCGAAAGGGAAGGGGCCAACTTTTTCTTTATAAAGCCCAAAATCATATCCTGGAATGTCCGAGGGCTTAATGAGGCCAATAAGCGACTTTGGATAAAAAACTTGCTTTGTGAGTGGAAGGAGGATATTGTGTGCTTACAAGAAACTAAATTGAAAGCCTTTTCTAGAAGAATTGTTTGTAGCTTATAGAGCTGTCCATATGTAGATTGGGCTTACCTTGCATCAGTGGGGGCCTCAGAAGGAGTATTAGTGATGTGGGACCGAAGGGTGGTGTAGAAAATTGAGGAGTACATCGGGAGTACATAGTGGCATGCTCCTTTAAGAGTGCAGAAGAAAATTTCAGGTGGGCCTTTGCTGGTATTTACTGCCGAACTTGGACAGCAAAAGAAGACTGTTATGGGATGAGTTAGCGGGTGTGCATAGTTGGTGGGACTTGCCATGGTGCATTGGCGGAGATTTTAACGTTATAAGATTCTCAAGTGAACGATCAGGAGAAATTAGGTTGCAGCCAGCAATGATGAAATTCTTGGAGTGTATCTTCGAGCTGGGCTTGGTGGACATTCATCTTATGGGAGGAACATACACGTGGTCCTACAATCAAACGTGGTCTCGACTGGACATTTTTAGTCTCCTCAGAGTGGGAAACACATTATCCGGAGCTATGCCAAAAGTGACTTCCTCGCCTCTCTTCGGACCACTTTCCTATCTTGTTGGATTGTGATGGTATTCAAGGAGGGACTCGGTATTTCAAATTTGAAAATATGTGATTGAAAACATAAGGTTTTTGTTGAAAGGGTCAGACAATGGTGGTCCTCATACTAGATTCATGGCACCCCTAGTTTCATTTTTGAGGGCAAACTAAAAGCTTTGAAAAAAGATTTAAAGCTTTGGAATGCCCAATCCTTTGGTGATATAGCTGAACATAAGAAGTCCATGGTGGCAGAGTTGTAGGAAGTAGAGCAGGTACAGGAGGGTCGGGTTCTCTCTATGGAAGAAAGCTCCCGGAAGACTAAATTAATATCAGAATTAGAGAGGGTTACCTCATTGGAGGAGATCTTTTGGCGCCAGAAATCACGAGCATTGTGGTTGAAAGAAGGTGACCGAAACACGAAGTTTTTTCATAGTGTGGCCAATTTGCATAGGAGAACTAATACCATAAAGATGTTGAACATAGATGGTGCTGTCCACACAAAAGCCCCTGTGATTCAAGAACATATTGTTGGTTTCTTTGAACATTTGTTGTCCGAACAGGTGGGGTGGAGGCCTATGCTTGATGGATTAGCCTTTGAGTCCATCGACCACCAGCATGTTTCTTGGTTGGAGAGGTCGTTTCAGGAGACAGATGTTCATGGGGTGGTGAGGAGGATGCTCAAAGACAAAGCATTGGGTCCAGATTGCATTTCTATGGGATTTTTTCAATCATGCTGGGATGTGGTGAAGGAGGACTTAATGCAGGTGTTCCAAGAATTCTACTCGGTTGTAAAATTTGAAAAAAGCCTCAACGCCACTTTCATTGTGTTCATTCCTAAGAAGATTGGGGCATTGGAGATGAAGGATTATCGACCCATTTGTCTTGTGAATGGGGTGTACAAGATTCTTTCCAAGGTGCTTGCAAATTGCCTTGGGAAGGTTTTGGAGTTGATCATTACGAATCCCCAAAACGCATTTGTAAGGGGCAGGCAAATTCTGGATTCTGTTCTCATTGCCAACAAATGCCTACATAGTAAACTCAAATTTGGCAACTCGGGTGTCTTATGTAAGCTGGATATGGAGAAGGCATATAATCATGTTAATTGGGAGTTTCTATTTTACTTGCTTGAGAGGTGTGGCTTTGGGGAGAGATGGTGCTCATGGATCAAATGGTGCATATCAACAGTGAAGTTCTCGGTGTTGGTGAATTGTAGTCCGGTGGGTTTCTTCAACAGCTCCCGTGGGTTAAGATAGGGGGATCCTTTGTCCCCACTCCTGTTTGTCATTGTCATGGAGGCGCTCAACAGAATGATCTTGGCCTTGGTTAATAGAGGTTATGTGGTTGGATTTTCAGTCGGTGATTCTCTTAACATTTCTCATCTGTTGTTCGTAGATGATACTCTAATTTTTTGTGAGGCAGAACAAAGCCATATTCGGGCACTGAGGGCAGTTCTACTCTGTTTTGAGGTTGTCTGGTTTGAAAGTGAACTTAGCCAAGTCTGAGTTGGTTCCAGTTGGTAACATCCGCAACATCCGGCAGCTGGCCAACACTCTTGGATGTAAGGTCTCCTCTCTCCCCATGAATTACCTTGGTCTTCCTCTGGGGGCTGCCTCAAGGGCCATGCCTATCTGAGATATGAATGTAGATTGGCAGGTTGAAAGAGATTGTACTTGTCGAATGGGGGTAGGGTCACGTTAATCAAGAGCACTCTGTCAAATTTACCAACTTACTTTTTATCATTATTCCCAATTCCAGCGAGCGTGGCGGCCCGTATTGAGAAACTTCATTGAGATTTTCTTTGGGGTTGTCTAGGGGATGAATTCAAATTCTATGTGGTTAAGTGGGATAAGGTATGTTCCCCAATTTCTTCTGGTGGGTTGGGCATTAGAAATTTGAGGGTCTTCAATTGGGCCCCTCCTTCAGAAATGGTTGTGGCAATACAATCAAGAACCGGAAGCTTTGAAAGTTGGTGACTGCATGTAAATTTGGAGGTATGTGGGGGAGATGGAGCACTAGGGAGGTGCAAGGGGCATATAGAGTGGGAGTGTTGAGGCACATTAGATGAGGATGAGGGTGTTTGCCCGCCACACTAGACTTGTGTTCGGGGATGGCTCAAGAATAAAATTCTGGCACGACTTGTGGTGCAGAGAAAATGCCCTCAAGGACTCATTCCCTTCAGTCTTCAAGATTGCAGGTGAGAAAGAAGCTCCAGTGGCGGAACTCATGGAGATATTTGGGGGCCTAGTCCAATGGAATGTGAGCTTTACTAGGGCTGCCCAAGATTGGGAAGTTGAAAGCTTTGAGAACTTCTTTCGACTCGTCTTCCATAAAACCGAGCCCTCAAAGAGCTGACACATTGTGATGGGTACCGGCGAGAAAATGTATATTCTCGGTTCGATCTTTCTATAAGTCTCTCACACAATTGCCGAACAACCACTTTCCATGGAGAACGATTTGGAGAAATAAAATGCCTCCCAAAGCTTCGTTTTTGCTTGATAGCTTCTTTGGGCAAGATTTTGACGAGGGACAACTTGCAGAAATGTGTGATGATCATAGTGGACTGGTGTTGTATGTGTAAAAACAATGGCGAGACTGTGGATCATCTCCTCTTGCATTGTCAGGTTGCCAGAGCTTTATGGGATGATATATTCAAACAGTTAGAGCTAGCTTGGTTATGCCTGCTACAGTGGTTCGGTTTTTGGCCAGTTGGACAAATCTAGGCGGTTTTCCAAAATTACAGCTATATGGAAGATGATACTTATTTGTGTTATGTGGTGCTTATGACAGGAGTGTAATGACCGAACGTTTGAGAAGAATTAGTGCACACTAGAGGAGTTGAGATTATTTTTTGTTAGAACTTTGCTTTTATGGGCCAAAGTTGTTGATTTTAATGGCCTTGATCTTTATGATTTTCTTATTTCCATTTCCCCCTCCTAGATAGGTGTTACTTCTTGTATACCATCTTGTGTACTTGGGCTATGCCTATTTTTATTAATACAATTGTTTAATTATAAAAAATAAATAAATGAGAGTGCATGGAAGCATTTATTAAAATTTCTTAAAAACTGTGCCATAAAAAATCATAACTTAAACTCTCTGTACATGATCTAGGCCACTGTCATGCCTCCCTGGACTAAGTTCTGTCTTACAGCTCTACCTTCATAAATATTCTGACCTGGGTTGGTTTAAAAACATAAAAAGAAACTAAAATGAGTCGATGACTCAGTAATAAACCCATCATAATGTAAACATACTTATAAGATTTTTTCATAAAACATTTCATACTGAGAACTTAAAATCATGATCATTCATACGTATGCTTATGCTACGCATGACTTATCTTGAATTATCTTACTTATCATACTTATCTTACTAGTCCACACACTTAACCTTGTGTGCAAGGTTGTACACCGGCCCCCACATCCGCGGCCGCATGGGGAGCCACTAATATTATGCTAGTATATTATGGTGGACCACGCTTAGGTTTGTGGCTTGCACGTCCACCCATAAATTCGCATTAGTATCATGCATCTGAATGACCATCTGATTAGCTGTTAGGAGTTTATCTTACATTTGATTGTATGAAAGCTTACATGTTTTATGCAATGTGAGATGCATTAGATGCATAATACATACATAAATATAATATGTAAAATGAAACATGATGAATGACGTGCTTGCAAATATCATGACATGCGTGTTACGTAAACACTAACTTCCAAAGAATTGGCTTTAATAATAATATATATAACTAACTAACGTACATTAATTCTAATTTATAATCAAGCTACTTACCTTGTAGTGTTGCTTCCTAAAATTTCCAATACAAAATCGATCACAGTGTTGGACTGGTTGGTTTATGGTTTTTTTTTCCAGGTAACATGCGGAAGGGAGATATTATAGGGAGATTTGGGATTAGAACACTGTTGGGCAAGAAAAGCTTTGTTTCCCACCCTAGACAATTTCACAAATTCCTTGGACCCTTGTGCAACGTCTTCATTATCCTTAGAAGCCAGACCAGACAGACATACTCATGGATACCAATCTTACTTACCCCTCTGCATCATTTGGTTATTTGTAAATCTAAAAACCACTCCTTTGCCCAGAACTCGAAAGAATTGGCTTCATTGGGTACGCTACTCAACAAACCCATAGACCAAACTAATATGAAATCATCACAATAAGTGGTTAGAAAGGAGTCTCCGGCGAGACTCACAATGGAGCAAACAGCCATCACAGAGAGAGAGGGAGAGGGAGGGGGAGAGTGGGAGATTTGGAGAGAGGGATAGTGGGGGAGAGTGAGAGGCAGAGGGAGAGGGATCGAGAGCTTACCCCTCTGCATCATTTGGTTATTTGTAAGACTGAAAAACCCTCCTTTGCCAAGAAAAAAGATTTGTTACTCAACAATCCCATGGGCCAAACTTACCTATCAATGAAAAAAAAAAAAAAAAAAAAAACAATCCCATGGGCCAAAACTAATTTAAAATCACAAGAAGGACAAAGAAAAGTGGCAACACAAGGAGTCTCCAGCGACAATCACCATGGACCGAACAGCAATCACAGAGAGAGAGAGAGAGAGAGAGAGAGAGAGAGAGAGAGAGAGTGTTCTTTTAAATAGAAAAGCTTGAAATAAATGGATCTTAATTTAGCAAATCATATTGAAAATCAGTTTCTGTTTCAGCACTTATGTTTGTAGTTTTGTCCGACATTTTTTGGCAGATTCCAGAGTCATTGTTTCAGAATACACTTAAGTGCCTGGTTGATGTTGTTATTTCTGAGACCGCACCACTGGCCTCAGTTGCAATGCAGGCACTAGGCCATATTGGGCTTCGTGTTTCATTGCCCCCAGTTATTATTGATTCTAATTCAGGTGAATTTTTTGTCCCTCTGCTGAAATCTAGTGTCTTAAACGGCAGTTGTGATACTTTTGCACCAAGACTTGAGATATCATTAACCCATCTATTACACTGCAGTTGACGTTCTGATGGTTTTACAAGAAAAGTTGAGGAAGCTACTCTCTGGTGATGATATCAAAGCAATCCCAAAGATTGTTATATCCATAGGACATATCTGTGTAAAGGAAACATCATCTTCACTTCTAAATATTGCCCTCAACTTGATTTTCAGTCTCAGCCGATCTAAGGTGAGTTTTTTTCCATTTAGTACTGACTGTGCTTCTGTACATTCATAAGTAGTGAAATGAATCCGCATCATTTTTCCAGTTTTTTAATGCCAAAACCAGGCCAGGGATGGTCATTTCTCTTTTTGCTTCACAAAAAATTACTCCAGTCAACAGCAGACTGATCCAACCAAATATGTGCATATTCTGGTTGGTCTAGGTTAAATCCATAAGTTATTCAATATTATATGGGGGAGACCTTGTCTTAAAATTATATAATAACGGAAACAGCAGCCTTAGTTGCCATATCTATAAAAATTGAGACGAAGTTTATTATCTTATTCACTTTACCTAAGGTAAAGGTTGCAAAAAGATATTTGAATTTTTTGAAGTCAAATAAACTTCACAGAAAATGAGGAAATGCTTATATATATGTCTTGAGGGGTGCTGTCTAGGAGTTGGTTCTCATCGGAAGCAAATGTATTTGAAAACAGGAGTATGAATGCCAATATGGATATTTCATTCCTCTTTATCTTGCACATTTTACTTTCTGATTTTATATACTTGTACATGAAATTTGGTTCTCAGTTTGTTTTTATTTCTTGACACCTCTATTTTAAATTTGATCGACTTTGGCAGGTTTTGTTCAGTTCTATGATTGGAAAACCACTAATAATCGCGTTTTTTGGGGTTGTACAGGTCGAAGATATCCTCTTTGCTTCTGGGAGGCTCTATCGTTTATATGGGGCGGTGTACCTGTGACTGCTGATGTGATTCTCAAAACGAACTATACTTCTCTTTCCATGCCTTCGAAGTTCCTTACTGGAGATGTGAGCGCATCTCTCTCAAAATATAGTTCTACTGGGAAAATTGAGCTGAATGAAGATTATAGCACCATGGTTAGAGATGCAATTACTCGAAAGCTTTTTGACGATCTTTTATACAGTACCAGAAAAGAAGAGCGCTGTGCCGGAACTGTCTGGCTGCTATCACTAACAATATATTGTGGCCATCAACAGGCCATACAGTTAATGCTTCCTGAAATTCAGGTTTTCCCTTGCACTAGAAGTCAAAATATTCACCTTAATTTTTTTTTTCTCTTTCATATTTTTGAGAGTTATCCGCTTGCACTGGACTTTTGCCGAGTGTTCTGGTCTTCTGATGGCAGCATGTGTACTCAATTTCAAGGCAGTTCGTACATGATCTCTGCAGTGCTGCAGTTTTATGAGATGGCCGTACATTGGAATTTAAATTTTTTGAAACTGTAGAAATTGGAAAGAATGAAGAAATAGTGATTGCTGAACTGGTCATTATTGTTTGTGTTCTGTTTATTGAAAAAGTAGAAGCCAGCATATTTCATAGAAGAAAAACTTTCTGTCCACCGAAATCCGGGGTACTAAGTTTAACTTGTAAAGATAAGAAAATCAAAGTCCTTTCCACAACTCCTAATCCATGAAACTCTTGCTTATGTTCTTATGGCGGAACACGAAGAGATTTAGATAGGACCATTTCCCCTTCTTTGCTATGCTCGTCTCCCCTCGTTTAAGAGTATGGACCTAAAAAAGAGTAGCCTCCATTGATGTATGTGAAAGAATGAAAGAGCATCCTCTAAACTGGAGGTTTTACTATAATTTCCCTTGTAAAGATGAAACATATGATGCTTTAAACTCCTGAAATATTGTACTTCTATGAACCTCACTAAATGCCCAAATATGATGCTGTACTTCTGTGGATTTTGAATTCCAGATTCCATAATTTTGATGATTGCTATGAAAATAGTGCAGCCGCCCCACAAAGGTAATTGACCAAAGTTAAGAAAAATTGAGGTACGGCATTTATGACAATGCATGAAGTGCATGTGGCAGATTCTAATAAGACTATGGCTTCACAAGTGCCTTCCTCTCCAAAATTCTTACCTTGACTGGTTGGGAGAGAGTAATTTATTTGAAATGAGCATCTCCTTTGCAAGGAGGTTGAATTGTTTTAGCTTTTGCCTAAGAATTTTGAAGCGTGCGAAATAGTTTTTTAGAATAAAACAGAGATCCATTGTGTACCCTTGTTGAAGTTTCATTCTTGAAGTCAATGCCACTTGTACTCAGTTTCTTTCATAGAGCACAACCAAGGGAGTAGACGTTGCTTGCCTTTAGGATTCTCTATAACATTCTGCTCAGGCTTCCCTTTAAGTAGAACACCCCTTTCCCTGTAGGGTTAGATATGTTTCTTTCATTTCCAATCCATGAGCCAGGTTATAAAAGACCCGTAAACAATTAAACATAATAGAAAATTTTATTAATAAAATTTAAATAATCAAAAGTTTAGGAAAATCCATAAGCTGAAAAGTTGAATAAAGATTCTTAATGTCATAATAGGTCCTCATAAATAAAACTCTCGAATAATAGAATTACTCTAAAGGCTAGATCATGGTCTCCAATGCTAAGTCTAGCCTACTGACCCATCTTCAATCTCGTCAATACCTGGGATGTTTAAAACATAAAAATAAAGTGAGTGGATACTCAGTAAGTATATACATTTTGATAAATAATATTTTTGTAAGTACTTAGTAAGTATATACATCCTACAGGAAACAAGATAATAAACAAATCTTCACCTTTAAATACCATGCATAGACTTCAAGAATGATTACACATATCACAAACCATTTCCCTCATCTCTGGTTGGCAATGCACATTTATGCCCCAAGTATAAGAACTTGAACATCATGGTTCCATGCCTGCAGCCATAGGTGGAACCTAGTCAAGGAGATGGAAATCACTCTATAAACTAGGTGTTCTTGAGTGAGCCATTCTTGGTGGACTGTAAAAGATGGCTTGCCGTCTGCACATGATCCTCTCATACCAATATTGCTCAACAGGCATATGGTTGAGGAAAACATTTAAAATTCATTTATGTTGCTCATACAGTCATATCAGGTTCCTTTCCTTTCTTTCTTTCATCATTTAACATAAGTATTTATTATATTCACATCACATAGTGGAAGCATACGCACAAACAATTTACATTCTCATTCTTTCATATTTTTTATGCATAAATTGGGCTGCCAAAGAAAAAGATTTACTGCTTAAACACAAATTTCGAAAAGAAACATTTTATTGAAATTGAAGAAACAAAGGCATACTGACCTTGCTTCCTAGCTTGCTCAACTTCCACACGTAGCAACATAATAAAAATATCTGTAGCTATTACCATTTGGCATTTTTTTTTACTTGAGCTAATGCTGAAAGTCCCTTGTTACATAGCATACTTGGACATATATGATTTCCTTCGTTTCTACATGTGTTTTCAAAGAAACTTATACTTTCATTCATTATTAATCACAACATTTACCCATGTTAAACATGAAACTCGTGTACTAGATGCAATGATACCTGTTTAGCTAGATTATACTTACCATCGTTTAGACTCAAGGCCCTTAAAATTCCCTTAAAGTTACTGCTTGTAGCATGTATATGCCACTGTTTAGGTGGTTGGAAAGGTTTATTGTGCTAGGCTAGTTAGTTCATTTGTGGGGTCCTATAGTCCTTCTAAGGTCTCTGTCCAGGTCTGTTGTTGGGCCTAAAAGTGAGGTATTAGGCTGTCATGGTCAAGTGTCTGTATACATGACAGCATGTGTGTGAAAGTGTGAGATGTGTAACCTGCCTTGTGATTGTGGTGTCATTCTCTTTGAGTCCAATTTGTGCCTTAAACAAGCAATGACTCAAACTGGGTTACGACCTATGGCCTTTAGAGACTTGGAACCTTGCTCCAAAAGGTCTGGACAGTCACTGCGAGTGGCTTTCATGGTGTATACGGCGCTGGGTTTATTCTACTCCTGGCTTCTAACATGGTCTTAAAAATCTATTTTTAGTAATCAGTGTGTATTTCCAAGTATGATCAAGTTATATGATGTGATTAGTCATAAACATGTTTTTAAAATTACAACTTGGAACTCAGATTGTCAGAATGGACAGCATGCATAAATTTATCATTTACTTACCACAAATTTGTAGTAGTGTGTACTTGGCTATGCCTTCTCTTATGAATAAATCTTCTTGATTACCCATCAAAAAAGTTTTAGTAGATTGATTGTAGGGATGAGTTTCTCAGTTTTCAAATCTTCTGTAAATGAGTTGTCAGAAAAGACAGGTTTTGTATTGGTGTTCAAAAAACACCTTCAAAGTTTAGAAATTTTCAGGCTCAGGCATGACAGTGAGATTCTCAGTTCTTCGGTTGTTTGAACGTGATGATATTTTCTGCTGTAAATAGTGCAAATGCTGAAGCTGTCAATGAGAAATATGGACAGCCAATTGTTTTGTTTATTGTTTTTTAACACCAAATGGTTAAGTGGAGAATGCCATTTTTCAGCTTTCTAGAACGTAACTAGGTGTCTCTTTTGTATACTTCCTGTGTACATGGGCTTTGCCTAGTTTTGATCAATGAAATTTCTTTCTTATAAAAAAAAAAAAAAAAAAAAGGAAGTGGAGGATGCCATTTGTTCTTAGGACATTCTGTTGCTTCTGGCTTCTTGTAATACCAGAATTGGGATTGGAGGGTTGAATAATTTGGTATTAGTGCAGGAGGCTTTCTCACAACTACTTGGGGAACAAAATGAACTCACACAAGAGTTGGCCTCACATGGCATGAGTATAGTGTATGAACTTGGTGATGCAGCAATGAAGAAAAATTTGGTGAATGCACTTGTAAGCAATCTGACTGGTTCAGGGAAGAGGAAAAGAGCCATCAAGGTATTTTGGCATTCTGATATATTGTATTGCTCTCTCTCTCTCTCTCTCTCTCTCTCTCTCTCTCTCTCTGCATTTAAGATTGAGGTTCCAGCTTTTTTGTATTGCAGCTTGTTGAAGATTCTGAAGTGTTTCAAGATGGTGCTATTGGTGAAAGTCTTAGTGGAGGGAAGCTGAGCACATATAAGGAGCTTTGCAGCTTAGCAAATGAGATGGGGCAGCCAGACTTAATTTATAAGTTTATGGATCTTGCTAATTATCAAGTTTCTTTAAATTCTAAGAGGGGTGCTGCTTTTGGGTTTTCTAAGATAGCAAAGCAAGCTGGGGATGCTATTAAGCCACACTTACGTTTGTTGATTCCTAGGCTTGTTCGTTACCAATATGATCCTGACAAAAATGTGCAGGTACATTGCTGAGGGCTCTCACTAGTTTAACAAATTATCACACTATAAATATTACATATTTCATAATGTATCAACATCATGTCGACATTATTGAGTTTTTTTGGCAGTCTTGTGTATGATTCCAAAAGTGGTATTTCTACCTCCCACTTATTTCAAATGATATGACAAAATATATAACAATCTCTTCTTGTTTACTCATGGCCTTTTGTTCGCGGAATGTTTAAGGATGCAATGGCCCTCATCTGGAAGTCACTAGTGACAGACTCAAAGAAAACAATTGATGAAAACTTCGATCTCATTATTGATGATTTGTTGATACAATGTGGGTCAAGGCTTTGGCGATCTCGTGAGGCATCCTGTATTGCCCTTGCAGATATCATCCAAGGACGAAAATTTGATCAGGTAAGGAGGTTTTTATCAATTCTTTTCAAGCAATTACTGGCCTATCAGTAAATATCATGCTACCGATTTTGGAATTTAGTTCAAAATTTCATCTTGTGCTTATTAGGATGTTGATTTAGAATGCAATTGAAGATCCTATTTGGTAACTCAGCTTATGCATGAAGGGATCACCCACCTCCATACTCTTATGTCTTGCAAAGAGGGCTTGTGCCGTCTGCGGTAAGGGAGATCCTCGCTTATCCTATCCACACCATAGGATGAGGGGAGATCCTTGTGTGGTGGTAGGGAGGTCCCTCATGCAGTGTGGGGAGAGCTCTCTTTCACTGTGTGTGAGAGGGTGCAACGAGGACTGTAATAACCCATGGAAAGCCCAGACCATATCTTTTTTTTTTTTTTTATATAAGTAAATGTAAAACTTTATTGATAGTAAAAGTTATAGCTCAAGTACATAGGAAGTATATACAAGATACACCTAATAACTACTAAGTACTAGTGATGGATACATACCTAGGTTGATACTCTTAAATGACTAGTCGATGTTACATTTGGAGTTTCTTGAAATCATTATAAAGGGCAATAAGTTTTTCCTGTTAAGCAATGTAGAATCCTATTCACCACCATTTTGTTCTAAGTTTAGGATATTACAATCTCTCCCCATTACATCCATGACGTCCTCGTTAGCCCAGCTTGTTGTAGGTGACATGGGTCAAGTCCCACGCTTTTGGTTGAAGTTGGCTTTGATAATCTGTAACGATCCAAGGAAAGCCCGAGCCAGTAAGATTTCATTAACCTACAAAGGAAGATACAAAATGAGGGAGTGGGGAACCTTGACAAAATACCCTGTTACAATCAATATATATATACAATTTAAAAAACAAGAAAAGGGTAATGGAGCTAAAGCTTGGTTTGGGCCCACATTCCTTGAGTAGGCCAAGGAAGTGACAGCCAAAAGACGATTTTGAATGTAAAACCGCAGAGGTTTGCAGTTATCCGATGTGAAGACGCATTGGATAAAGATGTAGCAGTTGATTGCCCAAAGGCATCTGATAGAACTTTCCACACCCTTGTCTTCCAGATCCTCGAATAGGAAGTAAGAACTCATGAAAAGAGAGAACAAAAAACTCTCTTGGAAATGGAGAAAAGGCCTGAGAAGCGGCGATATGTCAGGTGGCGTCGGCTCCACTCATAGGGGATATTTCTATGCTGGTGGTGGGGGATGATAGAGCAGTGGGTTTCAAGGCCACAAAGGGGGTGCGTGTCGATGGTGGAGTAGTGGATGGCGGTTGATTTAGATTTTTCCTTTCGGAAAAAAGCAAGAAAAATGGAGGAAAAAAGATGCAACATAGTTAAAAATTGGGAAATCATGACAGGAACGGGCAACAAAGAAAAAAAACACAAAAAAGGGCACTATTTGTGGCATGCATGGGTGACGGCGGGTGAAGTCTTAGCGCTTGTGATATGGAGGTCGGAGGTGCCTACCATGGTTGATCTCGGGGAGAGGGTTCCATTGGTGGTGGGCGTATATGAAGTTGATGGACAGAGTATTGTAGATCTTTCCTCTAAAGTTTGACCAGAAGTGAGATAAAAAAAAAAAAAAAAAGCAAACATGAGAGTAAAAAATGGAGAAAAAGGATGAGGGAACTCATATAAGGTTGGAGAAGATGAGGGTGAGGAGGTGAAGGAAAAAGAGAGGAGGGAGGTGAGGAAAGGGAGCATTTCCTCTCTGTTTCATTTATTGTTTGGGTTCTAGAGAGAGGAGGGAATCTATCTCTCTTGAAAGTCAAGGTTTTGAACATGACTTCCCCTTGCCCAAGTGGCATTTGAGATCATACTTCAATTGAAATAATAAATTTTACAATTGAAGTTCCTTAAAATACCCATGAAGCTTGGATGTCAATACACTAAGACTGTGTTTGGGTAGTGGAATGATCTACTATTCAATATTTTATTATTACTTTTTCACCACTTTTTCATTGCTATTCACAGATCATCTGAGATCACTTCACTATCCAAAAGCAGTTGTTGTTGGTGGTGTTGGTTTAACTATCGTTGTAGCAGTTCTTGTTGCTGCCTCATCATCTCCATCATCCTAATGGCCTCTACCATCAGTTGACTTCCGTCCCTTAGAGGATCATTTTCACGCCTTTCTCCTTCCGGTAGTTGTTCTATAGATCCCCTATTACGTGCCATTTGTTCCTCCTGAGGCACAAGTCTAAGCATATTACCAAACAAACTTAACAATATCTTGGATGATTCAAACAAATATATTAGCGTTTCAAGCCTAAACTCTTGTACAAAAATCCCTAGGTGATTTGTGGCAGATCTTCATGATTGTATTGCTCTAATACCACCTTCTAATGCCACTGATCTTTGCTTGGGATTTGACAAAAAATCGAGACGTCAGGAGACGCAATACTGGTTACACATCCCTTACGTTCATGATAGTTAAGATGCATGCACCTAGCATGATACTAACAATATGAAATATTCGCAGTGGATAGGTAGATATATTAAGGCCTCGGTTGGTTATACAAATTATCTCATCTAATCATTACAACTTTCCCAACTCTTAAACAAAATACAAAAAACAATTCAACTTTTTAAATCTCAAAATAAAAATTGTATTAAAAAATTATATTCTAATAATATTTTATTGAACTTTCATCATTTATCTCATCTCATCTGTCTAACCAAACGAGACCAGTTTGTACTAGATAAAAATTACATCCCAAATTTAAACTTAACATTGCAACCACATAGTATATATATATATATATACATATATATATATATATATATATATAACATAAGTACACCACAAGCTATAACATTGTCATCCATCACAAACACGTAACCATCTCTCTCTCCAAAACACACTATATACATAGTCAGTTCATTACAACATTTCTAGTTTACACCTTCGGATCAATGGACTGTACCTCTTCATTCTGATCCGAGTCTACGCATTTGCAATAAAGTCTACGGTTCTGATGAGCGGGACCGTAGTGGGACTACTAGTGGCGGAACCAACAATTTTTTTAAGGGGAGCCAATTTTTCTACTGTGTGACACATTTATATGAAATTAAAAGAGATTCAAAAAATCATAAAAATATAACTATATATAAAATTATATTTCGATAAGTTGCTACATACATGTATAAATAAAATTCTACAAACACAACTTAATATATGTTTTTGTTTATCGGTAATCAAGAAATTTTATTCATAAGAATAGGCAAAGCCCAAAGTATACAGAAAGTATACATGAGAAGCCTAACTAGAGTTCACAACTGATAGTAGAAAATCATGGACATTTAGGTCTTGTTTGGTTACGCAGTTCAAATGAGATGAAATGAGATGTTTTGTTGAAAGTTGAATAAAAAACCCCTAGGGGTTGGCTCAAGTGGTAAAGGTCTTGGGCTTGGGGTATGCTCCCCCTAGGTCCAAGGTTCAAATCCCCTTGGGTGCAAACAATCTCTAGGGGCCACACCTCTTGGTGAAAAGCCAGCGATTTAACCAGTTCCGTGTAGGGAAACTTCCGAGGGTGTGATGCACGGGATCGAGGTTTACTCTGCAGGGGTGGGTCTGAAGGGCCCTGCTTTGGAGAGGTTCTCCGACATCAAAAAAGAAAAAAGAAAAAAAGAAAGATGAATAAAATATTGTTGTAATATTATTTTTATTTTAGAATTTGAAAAAGTTGAATTGTTTATTATATTTTATGTGGGAGTTTGGGAATGTTGTAATGATTATATGAGATGAGATGAGATAAAATGAAATAATTTTGTTTTGTGTAACCAAACCAGCCCTTAGTCCGTTACAAACAATGACCCCCACCCATGAAAACAATGTTTTAAAGAAAAGAACTTTCAGCTCCTCCATTGTTCCCTCATGGTTTTCGAAGCTTCTGTCATTTTGCTCCCATATACAGCAACATAAGGCACAGTGCCCCATTCTGCGCTACTGGCCCATACATCAACTTGTGAATTACCTCGGAGACCTCTCCAGCTGGCTAGAAAATCCACTAGTCTACGAGGCATGACCCATGATAATCCAAGTCTTGTAAAAATATTGTCCCACATGGTCCTGGCCACCTTGCAATGTGGAAACAGATGGTCGACTGATTTGCCATCTTTCTTATACATGCAAACACCAGTCCAACACCATTACCCGATGTTTCCTTAGGTTATCTGTGATGAGAATTTTGCCCAATGCTGCTGTCCAAACAAAAAAGCTGCTTTTGAAGGAGCGTTTGTCTGCCAAATGCTTTTCCATGAGAATGTGGGCATGCCTGGGCTCGTTAAAACTTTGTGAAATGTAGATCTGACTGTGAATTTACCTTTTTTGGAAGGGCTCCAAATCATCTTGTCCATGGTACCCTCAGTCATACGTACGGAATACAGTGCCGCATAGAACTCTGTGATAACCTCCAACTCCCAATCCATGGTACCCTCGTTAATATATGTTTCAGATTTTTTACGATAATGTTTCATGGAATAATATTTATTCATTATTATTTTTGTAATGAAATATTTAGAATTTATTTTCATCATAGAAACTAGCAAGGGATCTTTTAGAAAGTCATCTTTCGTTCTAGTAAGTAAGCTAGTTTATCAAGTTTCATGTAAGATCTAGATATTTTTTTTTTTTTTTATGAATAAAATTTTTATTAAGACAAGTAACAAGGCAAAGCCAAGTACACAGAAAGTATACAAAAACTGAACCTATTACATGTCAGGAAGTAGAAAAAGAAACAAGAATATCATGGCCACTATTTCCATTAAATATAATAGCCGAAGCCCAAGGAATAAGGAATTAAACAAAAAATATTTTAAGTTCATCCCCGAGCACTCCTTTTTGTTTGGGATACCAAGGAATAGGGATAAAAAATTGTTTTCATCTGATCTTTTAATATTATTTTTGTTTGGAAGTTTGGGAAGTTTATAGGATTTTGTTTTTTGTTTGGGAATTTGGTAAAGTCGTAATGATTAGGTAATAATTAGATGAAAAAATTAAAAAATTGAAATTGAAAAGTGTTTTGTGTTTGAGTGATGTTTGGAAAGGAAATATCTGAGAATATCTGAAAATACTTTAGAACTGTTGTGTTACCAAATGGACCCTAAAACCTCCTTTTTGAGGCTATTTGAGGTTAATTGCTTTGCACCACGACCACTGAACAAAGCACCCCCCTCCCTAAAACCTCTTAGTACTTCCTTAGGCCTACAATGACCTCATATAATGGCAGAACCATCACATGAAGGCAAGACAGCCTACGCGTACAACTAAACAGGGCCCTTTTCCGAGTCTTTTTGTTAGATGGTTCCAGCCCCTTTCGATAAATTCTTCCCAGATTTTCCCACACTTTCATGCACCTCACGAAGCTCCATTGCCATTTTCTTCCAGCCCTTCCATTCCACTTCTTCATGGATTATGCTAAGGCTTCTTCTTCCACCCCCTCTATATTCCACTAGAGTAAGAAATCTTCCATAAGCATTAGAACCTCTTTGTGTGATGAAAGCACTGCTGCTTACAGGGGAGGTTTTGTAAAATTCCTTTTTTTTTTTTTTTCCATTTGAGCAAGCACACTCCTCCAATATTGCACCACCCATTTCACTGATGAGGATCCCAAAGCCAACATTCACCACCTTTCTACCTCTCAGTACAATACGCACCGATCGACTACCTTCCATAGAGAGCTTGAAAACTTTAGTTTCAATAAGGATCAGTTTCAAGTAACCCATCTTTAGTGTTAATGGCAAACAAAGAAGTTGATGATCATTGAGAATCCTTCATTGAAACAGTATGGAGAGATTCTGATAGCACACTATATTCCAAAACTTTTATTTGTTCATTTTACAAGGCGTTGACTTGCCATTATGTTAGTCAATTTCTTTGGAAGTGCATTTGGAGATCCATGGTGCCAAGCAAGGTTGCTTTCTTCTGCTGGTTGGCGTCTCTTGGGAACATCTTGACAACTTCATGTGTAAGAAAAATTGTGAATTTATTGACCATTTATTTTTTTCGTTGTGAGATGGCTAAGACAATTTGGGACGATTGGTAGGACGAGTATTGCTTGGGTGATGCCTAAGACGATGGTGGATCTTTTGACTTGTTGGAAAGGCATTAAGGGTAGTCATTGTATTGCTGCTATTTGGAAGATGATTCCGTTATGCTTGATGTGGTGTTTATGGTTGGAAAGAAATGGGCGGCGCTTTGAAGATAGAGAACGTTCGCTGGGAGGAATTACAGAGTTTTTCTTACCTACTTTATGTCTTTGGGTGAATGTTCTTATTTTGAATGGGGACAATTTTCATGATTTTCTTTTAGCTTCTACTAGTTCCCAGCGTCTATTTAGGTGTTTTCTCTTGTATACTTCATGTGTACTTAGGCTCTGCCTATTTACTTGATTTAATAAAACTTCTTATTACTTATAAAAAAATGAAATGCCATGTTCATGAGATATTTTCATATAAGCATACAACAGACACACTTAAGTAAAAGATTCTATGTCATCACAGTTAATGTGCAATCATACACATCAAAAGTATATTTAGAAGGTAACTTCCAACTTTTCCTCACTTCGTTTTTATTCACTCGTACCAAGTCTAGATTTTGATTAAAACTCTTTCTAAAATCACTAATTAACAAACTTGCTCAATTAAAAGAGTATTCGCTAAATGGCCCGTGAAACTTTACCGCTTGCATTCCAATCCCTATAATCCTCCTATTTGCATTTTATGCTCACCCAATCATGCAAAACTCAGAGCATAGGGTGAAACCAAACCTTATTTAACAGAAACAGACCTTGTTTGTATTTACTTACAAACTCTAATCTCCAATGTCTCTTTTAAGACAACTCTTTGCTATTTCGTTTCAGCAACCGATTTAGTAAGCATCTAACTCTCCTGAAGTTCTAAATGGAAAGAAAAAGTATAGGATAGTAACTACCAACTAAGTTTCCCTGTTACGGCCAAGCTGTACACGTTAAACACTACAACTGAAAAATGGAGACTCAACCAAAGATATGATTGTTTAGCCTATGTTCCAGTAAAGTTACTGTCCTCGTAATTCATTGTTTAGCCAATGTGCCAGTAAAGTTACTGTCTTAAGGTTTTCTAGTCACTTATGGTATTCTGAGCATTCTAAACTTAAAAGAGTATCTGGGGACACTTAAATCTCTGGGTTCCAGTTACCTCGTTCTCCCAGGCTGTGCTCGCCTATTATTTTGCCCACCTAGCACGTTGCTTGCCGCATGCCCGCCTAATGTTTTACTCACCTGATACTTGCTCGGTTCTTGTCTTGCCCACCATTTTACTCACCCGATACTTGTTTGCCTCATGTCTTGCCCGCTTAACACTTGCTCGCCCCAAACTTTCCAGTCCAATTTCTCCTCAAGTATCTTAAGTGGGGAGTTGTGCCTAAGCTAGGGTTATCACACTTCACTGTTTCTTTTCAAGAATTCCTTAGTTAATAACTTAGAGTAAAATATGTTTCTAGGTGGTGAGTAGATAAGGCAACAACAATTCTACAAGATGCTTTTTAGGGTGCTACAGTAGCAAAAACAAAAAAAGTTGACAAATAGAGCCCCATGGTATCAGAAATTATTTATAGTTATTTTGGTCTTATATGCAACATGATCTTGAAGAAATTCTGCTCTCTTATCATATCTGTGTAACTTCATTAAGCTTTAAATATCATCCATCAATCTAGTTACTAGGTAGTTCGTTGTCCCTCATTTTGACAATTCTTGGAAATATGTAGCTAGTTTTTTGTAGTTTAGGAAGAGCCAGTTATGAAATTTTGTCTTCCCAACGTAAAAATAAGTGGAAACTTCTTAGATGTGCTGGTTAGAATTATGCACGAGTTTTTTTTAGTACATATAAACTCGCATTTGTTGGAAAAAGAGTTAATCGCACCATTAAAAAATACTAAAAAAAAAGAGGACATAGGTTTACTGGATTCAACATTGTTGTTATTATTTATTATTTTTGTTGTTGTTATTGTTATTATTATCATCATCATTATTAATTTTATACATACCAATTTCACTTCGGAATACATAAAATACTGTGTATTGGAGTATATACTCTATGATTGCATTGCATTGGAGTATTTTACTCATACTCCAACATTTTTTGTTTTGTTTTGAACATTGCCTTTTTAGATGTATTCTTTTTAACTTAAAAAGATGTATTTTGAATTTTTATTCAATTATATACTTTATTCTGGTTATGGCTATCAAATAGCATGGCCAGTATTCTTGTTTTCTAGTTGGATTGAAAAACTCATTTCATTTCTGTAGTTTGGACCTAAAACTAGTTTATAACTCTATTGATTCGATCTCTGTTTTTGGTAAGTAAAGCTCTGATCATGTTAGCTGCATACCAGAATCCTGCTTTACACACACCCATGTTCACCACTGCTCTTTTTAATAAACAGGAACAAGCCTCTGTATTCATACGCATAAAAAGATGCAGTGTGATGTTTCTAATTCTCTAAACATTCCTCTCTTGCTGAATAGTGTTATCTATTAACTATATTTTTTCCATGTAGATCAGAAAGCATTTAAAAAAATTATGGTCAGCAGCATTTCGAGCCATGGATGACATAAAAGAGACAGTTCGCACTTCTGGAGACAAATTATGTCGTGCAGTATCTTCATTGACAATGAGACTTTGTGATGCATCATTAACTGACATCTCAGATGCAAGCCAAGCAATGGATATTGTCCTACCTTTTTTGCTTGCTGAAGGCATATTAAGTAAAGTTGACAGTATCCGGAAGGCATCTATTGGAGTTGTTATGAAACTTGCAAAGGTTAGCAGTGTTCTGCATTATCATGACGCTCTCTATTCTTTTTGAGTGAAAAACAATTGGTATTTTCTGTTAATATTGTACTAGCTTTAAAATGGTGCTGCAAAATGTGTATTTTTTTTCTTTGTAGACTCTTTCAACGCAGTTGGGGTCTTTATATGAGAGGTTGCTATAACCTGTATGTAGGCATCATATTTTGATCTATTTGCGATAAGATGAATGCATTATTGTAACACCCCGGTGAACTCTTAGGGCTTGGCTCAAGTGGTGAGAGCCTTGGTTTCAGTGGTATGCTCCCTCTCGGTTTAAGGTTCAAGCCATTGGGTGAAAACAATTTCTAGGGTCCACATTCCACGGTGAAAAGCCGATGATTTACCTGATCCGCGTGATGGGGACGCGTTACATGGGTTTGGGGCTTAACCTGGTAATAGACATGTTGCACGGTCTTTAGGTTTCCTCGTCATAAAAAGAATTATAATTACATATTTATATCTCATTCAGTTTGTATACGTTTATATAATCCAGACGCTAAATGGTCTACCAACCTGCCATTGAATTAATGCAGTTGGCATACATCCTTTGGCAACTTGAGAGAAAAAGAGGCTGATATCTTCTAGACTGCTAGTTTTAAGCTGACCAAGTACTTTCAGTTTGTGGTGGGATTGCTTCTGTTGAAAATGGGAGAAAACTCCAGTTCTAGTGTTGTATGGTACTATCCTTGTGGTGATTATAGACACAAAGGTCCAACAGACCCCGGTATTATGGAAACATCACCAAACACTTGCCAGATGTTGTAGTGTCACAACCAAGCCTTTTTTCTTGGTGGTGGAAGGGGACGTTTTTTTTTTATTGTGGAAACAGTATTAAAAATAACAATGCAGAGTGATTGAATGATTTTACTTCTCAGTTCATTCAAATAATATACTGATAGTACAATGAATTAGATGTGTTGAGCCTAGCGTTGACTTTCATTTAGGCAATAGCACCCACAAATGAGAGGACCTGATACTTTTTGGAATTTTGTTAAATATCTCCAATATATAAGTTATAACTTCACACTTCTAGAATATAATGCAACTACTAGCTTGCTTGCAATCAGTTTATGAGAATAGGTTTTGCTGGGTATAGGGATCATGTTTGGCTGGCTGTTAATGCATCATTTTGTAATTAATTAAACAAAATAAAACCCCAATCCTAACAGTCAATCCTAACAGCTTTTTTTTTTTTTTATAAGTCAATCAATCCTAACAGCTAGAGTCAGTTATGTGAAATTTTCTCCATCATGCAAAGTCCCCTTAGGCTTTTTGTTAAATGACTATCATGTCATTTCTAACCACTCTTTACCCTTATTTCCCTTCACCACTTTCAACTTGAATCATATCATTCCTTCCTCAAGCTTACCAGCATGTTGCCTGCTATAGCTTAACGCCATCTGCTTTTGTTTTTGTGTTTATTTTTCCTTGTCACCATTATTTGTTTTAAGCATCCTCATTTGTTTTGCCTCATATTCTTGGGCACGTTGTTTGGCCATCATGTTATACATCTAATTGTATCTGACAAACCCCATGATAGATCTTAGCCTGTTTCCTTGCCATCTCTTTTTGAAATCACACTCTTCAGTCTTCACACCCATGTCTTTATCAAAACCTGCAGCTAGCAGACCAAAGCTTGGTGCAAAAACTGAAGACTATTCTTTTTAGTTCCTTCCTACAGGGCTTACATACCCTGCTCATTTAGTTGTTGTTGTAAACAACCAGATCAAGTGTGCTGAGGGGAATTTTCCATTCGAAGTTTACAAGACAAAATAACCCCTATGGGTTGGCTCAAGTGGTAAGAGCCTTGGTTTTGGTGGTATGCTCCTCCAGGTCTAAGGTTCGCACTCTTGGGTGCAAACAATTTCTAGGGGCCATCGGACTGGAGGGATTTTCCCTTGAATTACTTGAGGTGCACTTGCAGAAAACTCCTCACCGGAGCTTGTGCACCCCAAGATTATTCAGGACTTGTTCCAAACACCTAGTGCCAATAAAAAAAACCAAACAAGACAATTGAACGGATGGGTTGGCACTTTGAGATATGTGCATAGCACAGGACAAAGTGGACGAGATAATAATTCAAGATACTGCTCCTGTGATGTGCTGTATCAAATTAACCTATTTAACGGAGTTTGCTCCAACTATTCATTTATCGATTCATTTTTTAAGTATTATAATCAGAGCTTTCATTAAAAAAAGAGAGATTTATTTATCTCCTGGCTAGGGGTTGTGGCTTCAGTTGGAGGTTAGTAGTCAGAAGCCTTTTATGAATTTTAAGGTTCTAGGCCTTAAAATTCTAACCTCTTCATCCATTAATTTACCTATAAAAAAGATTAACCTCGTCATCAAAGCATCGATATTATAACAGTTGAGTATGAGAGCCTTCTGCATCTGGAAAGTAGAATATCCTTGCTTCTATGCGTAAAGGGTTATATTACCAAGCATATATGATTTGCGGGAAGGATATGCAAAACACATTTACTCACTTAACCTCAATTATATAGTAATAAGTTTTCTTTTGCCAAAATGAATCTACCAATTATGTCATTGCCTGAGCAATTTCTTCTGCTTGCACAACTTTCAAATTGTCATGTGGTTTAGTATAATTGTAAATTACTAATCATGGTGTATGATTTCCTTCTTTTATTTATGGCACATTTTCTTCTTTTGTTGAAGATTCTCTTGGATTTTTTGCCTTATTCACAGGGTGCGGGGATTGCCCTCCGTCCTCATTTATCTGATTTGGTTTGTTGCATGCTAGAAAGTTTATCGAGCCTCGAGGACCAAGGGCTCAATTATGTTGAGGTTTGACATAATCCTTTGTGCCATTGTAGCATTTATATCATCATGTGTTGTCTACTTTATTAATTTATTTTTCTTTTGCAGTTGCATGCTGCTAAAGTTGGAATCCAAACAGAGAAGCTGGAAGATTTGAGAATTTCGATTGCAAAAGGCTCTCCCATGTGGGAAACGCTTGACCTATGCATAAAAGTTGTAGATACTGAGTCATTAGATACACTGGTTCCTCGTCTCACTCAATTGGTCCGCTCTGGAGTAGGCCTTAATACCAGGTATGTAGTTACACCGCCTTTACATTATAGATTATAGTAGTTGGTGTGAACAACACGGATAGGGTTTCAAATATCAGTTTTGTGATAAGTACTAAGGAGGTTAATAATGCACATGGCCAAAAGGGAAAAAGGTTAAAATAATTGAAGAATTGATAGGGTATGGAAGTTAGGTCAAGCCCTCTACACACTTGATACCATGTCTATCTTATGATAAGACTATTGGACATCAAAAGATAATGCCCACAAAATAACCCATAGAATTTATTATTTAACCTAATAGGTTCATGTCTTAAATTCTTTAGTTAGCTCCTGTTACCCTTTCCAGTTGAACCACAATACACTATACCAATTTTCTAAGGCTCATTGTGTTTCATATATTTGCCTATTCTGAAACGAGGTTCATTTGATGGAAAAGTTTCTGTACTTTCTAGTGTGGATCTTTTTTCAAGTTGGTAGAAATGCAGGTGTGGTTCTAAGCTTCACTTTTTCCCTGAGTGTCTCCCTGTCTCTTAAAAAACAAACATTTTTTTTATATGCACCAGGTGTCCAAGAACGTAGTCCTGACTAATCCCAGGGGTGCACAGGTCCTCGACTAAGCATACATTTAACTTTGTTAGACTTTACAGAGGATGATGCATGTATATTTTGGTCCCAAATTCCCATAAATATGTTTAAAAAATGTAGATTATATGACTATGACTTTAAACAATTGTCTGGTTGGATTTTTTTGTAATCAACGATATTGAGGTATTCTTTATGATAGTTCTGTCTGTAGAATTGCAAATAGTTTAAGTTCTTTGAGTAGTTTTCCTTCTCTTCTTTTTTGTTTCCTTCTTCTTTGTTAAACTTTTTTTATCAGATTAAACTTTACATTGTAATTGTTGAGAGAATCTCTTATTTCCACCCTGTACATTTGACTCTACCCCTTTCACCTTAATACACCTTAATAAAGTTATATTTACCTTCCAAAAAATAAATTAAATAGCAGTCTGCATCATATTTCTGTTGAGTAGAACACGAACCTTAATGCATGTTTAAAAATTCTGTGTTTTAACTACTACTTGCATCCCATAATGTGCAATTTAACCCCAAGGAGTTGGCCCAAGTGGTGAAGGCCTTGGTCTTGGGGTATCACTCCCTTCAAGGTCCAAGGTTCAATACCTCATGGGTGCAAAGAATCCTTTGGGGCCACACCCCCTGGTAAAAAGTCAGCGATTTAACCAATTCTGTGTAGGGAAACTTCTGAGGTTGCGGTGCACGGAACCGGGGTTTACTTTGCAGGGGTGAGTCCGAAAGGCCCTACCTTGGAGACGTTTCCCGACATAAAAAAAAAAAAATAATAATGTGCAATTTAATGACTTTTTTCTTTCTCCACAAGTTCTTAGTGATACATAAACCTATTAGCCTGCTCAAAAAAAGAACATATATATGCTTATTCCAAAAACCTATTAGCTTACATAAACCTCTAAATTTCCCCCAAATACCTTTGCAATAAAAGAATGTATCTGCTGCAATTTTGGTATTGGTCACCCATTAAAAGGTACATTTTGTGAGTTTGACACATTTGCTCTCCTTCAAACTTTTGCATTTGGCTGTTGAGTCACTCATTATGGGATTGGGGGAATACATTGTAGTGTTATCTGATGCATAATATAGTGCAAGTTCATTATTTTTTTACCCTTCTTTTGATTCTTATCTGGTCCTAATGAATCTAACAACTATAGTAGCACAAGCTCTTCTGGGTAAAGGAAGTAGCACTAGAGTTGTACAAAAAAACCCAGGACTGATCAGATCGATCAGAACTGGCTGAAAAGTAGGACAGAATTGGTTGGTTTTTCCTGGGAACCAGACAATTGTTGGTCCCAACATATCAATAGCTGAGAAAATCGGTTGGACCATTGGTCTGGGTGCCTCGGTTCACTTGAACTAGACCAAACTGATTATTCTTAATATAATATAATATAATATAATATAATATTTTATACATATCTGTACTATATATTATTAAAACGTCACCATTTTGCCCCACCCCCAAGATATTAAGTTATTTCGGTTTCCCTTTTAAGATTTCATCTCATTCTACCGTGTGTCTCTTTCCCCGTCGGTCTTTCGCTCTCTCCTCTGTATCTCACGTTCTCTGCTAGTCTCGCCCAAGCCATCCATTGAGGTTTCCTTTTGGAGACACCTCCTGGCTCCTTGGCACAGTTCAGTCAACGAAGATACCTCCCACATCCCTTGGGTGCCGTTCTCGGTCCAACCCCCTAAGTAGCACCTTTTGTGTGATAATCCAAGGAAATCCAATGCCACAACTGGACTTATATTCCAAAAGGATTACTCAATATTCCATTTGGAGCCTCTCATAATCATTAAACCACAAAATCATCGCTTTCACAAGAAATTTGGGGATCTCTATCACCGTCCTCTGAAAACACTTGTCATCTGAAGGCAATTGCTTGGCCATCATAGCAATGAATGTCTGATTGTAGACTCAGATCAGGAAAGCAAGATGGTTGTGTACGGGAATCTTAATTGAAAAGCAAAGGGCCCAACCCAAGTATAGAGGAAATATGCAATAGGGAGAATATAATTTCATTATATCGAGTAAACATGAGAAATTGAAACTACTGTACACATGCATTTCAATGAATTCTAAGGCCTCGTTTGGTTACGCAGTTCAGATGAGATGAAATGAGATGTTTTGTTAAAAGTTGAATAAAATATTGTTAGAATATAATTTTTTAATATTATTTTTGTAACACTTCATATTTTAGTGTATTTTCACTGAAGGATTATTTTTAATAATTCAAAAATTTATTCTCTTATTTTATAATTATCGGATATTTTAAATGGGTTATTTTATGATCTTTAAATTGTGAAAATTAAATTGTTATGTTTTCTTAATATTTATTTATTGTTGTACATTTAAATTGTTCTTCTTTTAGATTAATTGATTGTGGGATTTAATTATTTTATTTTTATTGTATCATTACGTTTAAATTATTTTAATTGATTTGCTGTTTTAAAATCATTTTCGTTGGATCATTTTCTGTGACCCAAGATGCGAGGATTGAACCTCATTTCTTTCCCTTTATTTTTCTTTTTCCTCTTTTCTTTTTCTTTCCACTTTTCTTTTTTTCTTCTTTTTCTTTTTCCCTCAGCCTTCTCCCTTGCGCGACCAGCCTCCCTCTCTTCTCCGTCCGTTTCTCCTCTTCTCCCAGCCCACCGCCGCCGCGCCGCCGTGGCCCTCACCGCCCAACCCATTTGTCCCCCATCGGCCGGCGACCATCTCCCTCCAGTCTCAGCCCCTATCGCGCCGCCGTTAGCCTCCACAAGCCCCTCCAAGCCGCGGTGCATCTTGAGCTCCAGCGCCGCCGTCGCGCCACCACCGGCCACCATCTCTTCACCACTTCATCCTTGACCTCCTAGCAACCCAATGGATCCAACCCCAGCTCCGATCCGTCACCGGTGAAGCACATCCAACCCCATTTCCGATTTCGGTATTTTTGGCCTAAAACCACCATTTGCGCCGCCACCCACGGCAAACCACGACCACCATTGGCTTCACCGACCTCTCTAGGCCCTACCCTATCAATTTCGGTCTTAGTTTGTCCCCATGCAAAAGTGGGTATTTGAGACCCACGGCTAGTGTATTTTACACTGTTACGTTGATATGTCGCCACCTTTTGCAGCTTCATGATCCTTCGAAAATTATTATATAGCACTGTAAGTATTTTTCCAAATAACTATCGTGATTTAAATATATTTTTGCATTAACCCATATTATTGTGAACTGGTTGGACATGTTGGACTGAGTCCGAGGAGTTCGGGGGTCGGATGGATTGTGGACGGAGTTGTGTGTTTGGTTGGTATTGTGAATTGTTGGTTGTTGGTTTTGGTGTTGTTCATGTACATGGCATATTGCACGCATGATCATGTTTGTAAAGGAACCTGGGTTTTCGTATACATGCATTCATGTTCATGTGTTTCATGAAAACTGGATTTTCATGTGTTAAAGGATTTTGGGTGCGTGTGTATCACGACCCCAAGCCGAGATAGGGTATTATCTCGGTGGAGCTCCTCTGGTCACTCGGGAGCGGAATATACTGAGTGACGTCTCCTGGGTTGTCGCTGGGCGACAACGGGATTGGACGAGATGGTCTCGTGCCGACTCCGTGGCCCCTCTGCTGGTGGGGGCTAGAGGATGCTTGGCCACGAACGCGCTGGGCGCGGAACTGGGCATCGCTCGTTGCGTAGTGGGTGCTTGGCCACGAACGCGCTGGGCGCGGAACTGAGCATCGCTACGAAGCCAGGACTTGCAGATGATCCCTAGGGGAGATCATGGTGCATTGGTAATGGAATAATGGACTGTTTTCAGGAAAAATAGCGTGTGTTGATTAAAAAGATTTTATGTGATTCATTTTCTGGGAAAATGAGGTTTTATTAATTTGGGTCATTTTCTGGAAAAATGACGGAGTATTATTTTTGGGCCAAAATGAGATTTTGGCGTGTGTTGAAAATATCTATTTTCGGGAAAAATAGTATTTTTGGATCTAATGCATATTTCATCATATGCATGCATGTTGATCGTATTAATGTATTTTTATCTCGTAGTTGTTTTGTTTATACTTACCTGCGGTACCATTTTGTGGTAACGCAGATTTCGATGCAGATGAGGCTGAGGGTGAGCCTGAGGATTCGGCTCCGCCCGAGGAGTGATCTGAGATCACTCGTTTTGGTTTGAGACTTGTAAAATATTTATTTTGGATGACTGTATAATTTTTAAACCTTTTTACTGATTGTTTAAATTATATTAACCATTCTGGTACTTAGTTGACTTAATTATCCGCTGCGTTGTTTATTGTACACTGTTGCATGTACACACACTTGGCACTATCGTTGGGATGTGTGACCCTGTTGTCACCATCCTGGCATCTCGATTCCCGTGTCTCCTTACATGGGGGTCGGGGGCGCCACAATTTTTATTTTGGGATTTAAAAAAGTTGAATTGTTTATTATATTTTGTGTAGGAGTTTGGGAAAGTTGTAATGATGAGATGAGATGGTTTTGTGTATCCAAACCGGGCCTAAAATTTCTTTAGCTGTCTCTGTGTCTTCATCGGAATAGGCGTAATATTTTTCTTAAAAATGTAGTATTTATGTTATGCACGCGTTGCTTTGGCGTCGTGCTATGCAAATGAGATGGGAAGTTTTTGGAGGACAGTAGTGGATGCCAAATATCCTAGCTCATGGGGTGGGTGGTGTTCTAATGTGATAATGGGTTTTGTTGGGTCGGATTTTTGGAAAAGAATTAGGAGGGGATGGGAGCAATTTTCTTCATTTTACAAGTTATGTTTGGATTGGTGATCAGACTCTTAAGGCTACATTCCCAATGTTATTTAAGATTGCTTTCTATAAGGATGCTTTGGTTAAGGATGACTTGCAAGCTTTTTTGTTGTTCTAATTAGGTGTGTCTTGTATACTCCATGTGTAGTTGGACTCTGCCTTTTGAATTCCCTATCTATTATTCGTTTTGTGGTGGAGCTTTGGTGTGTCAGAAAGGTAGGTTTGCTTGTACCGTTGTGAAAGGTGATCCTGGGGGTTTGTTCTGGTGTATTTGAATAGAAAGAATGGCTGGTGCGTTGAATATGAAGAAAGAATGATGGCAGACTTTTAAGGATTTCTTTTTCAAGACCCTTTATCGTTGAATGTGTGCTCACTTTAATTTTTCCATTCCTAGCTTCTATCTTTCTTTTTCCATTTTCTTGATTGGTTTTGTTGGGATGTAATATAAATAATAAAATCTACATCTTTCCGTCAGATTAAACTTTTAGGACAAGCGGTGATTTCATATGGTATTAAAGCAAAGACCTTGAGTTCGAACCCTGACATTACACTTCACCCATTGATTAAACATTCTACATGTTGAGTGCACTTACTGAGGGGGACCTTGGCCCATATGTGAGGGAGAGTATTTAGATATAATATAAATAATAAAATCTACCTCTTTCCATCACCTTAAGTTTTTTGGACAAGTGGTGATTTCATAGTGGTTACCATGTACACGTACTTTGAATTTGGGCAACACCTTACTTGGTCATTAATAAAGTTTTAACTAATGAAGATAAAGTTGAGCCTACTTTTTTTCTGATGTTTTATAAATGTTACGTACTCTTTTGCAGGGTTGGTATTGCTAGCTTTATTGTCTTACTCGTTCAAAATGTTGGTGCCGATATCAGACCGTATACAAGCATGCTATTGAGGCTGTTGTTTCCGGTTGTTAAGGAAGAGAAAAGTGTTGCAGTGAAGCGTGCCTTTGCCAGTGCTTGTGCCATTGTTCTTAAGCATGCATCACTCCTTCAGGCCCAAAAGTTGATTGAAGAAACTGCAGCTTTGCATACTGGTGACAGAAATGATCAAATTTCATGTGCAATTCTATTAAAAAGCTATTCATCTATGGCCTCAGATGTTGTGAGCGGATATCATGCTGCAATGGTCCCAGTTATCTTTGTATCAAGGTCTGAATCAGACATTTGGTCCTTTTATCTATGTTGAGATATTATTATTGCTCTCTCCCAAATAAATAGAGATTATTATTGAGAATATGTAAATATAATGTTATTTTCATCCTTTTATGGCCTAACTAGAGGTTGACAGGAAATATAGCTTATATATAACAAGAAGTTTAGAGAACCATTTGGGAAAAAGGAAAAAAATTTAATTTTTAGTTGTTTAGAGACCTAGAAGTTACAGGATATCTGCCCATTTGCATTTAATTATCAAGTTAATTGAATATTCCCAATCTTGTATTGCTTAATCTGATGTGATGGAAGGTGTTAGTTTCTGGTCATGAGCTTTGTGTAAGAAGCTGGTACATGTATATGAATGTTCCCAGTCTGAGTCATGTATTTTTAGCACAGTTCCACAATATTAGATTTTTGTTCTTTGAACATGTGCCAGTGTCCTGTATTTCCTCTAATTTTGTCTGCTTTCAAAAGATTTCTGGGGGCTATAGAAAGCTCCTTTTATTTTCCCGTGTACTAATGATTTGCTATTCAGATATCCCTTGAGTGATACCTTTCTGAGACATTAGTCTCCATTGATGCAATTGTACATGCACAGATTTGGCAAGAGCGCTTCATATGGGTGCCTATTACCGAAATTATGCTCATTGCCTGGTAGTAGGAAGTGTAAATTAAAGAACACAGAATTGGGGGGGGGGGGGGGGGGGGGGTTTCTTTATTTAAAGGTTTTGAAATTAATGAACTAAATAAAATTAATTGCATAACGATTATTTCTGAATTCGAAAAGATGTGTTAATGCAGGTTTGAGGATGACAAAAATATTTCTGGTCTATTTGAGGAGTTATGGGAAGAAAACACAAGTGGTGAACGGGTCACACTCCAACTGTACTTAGGTGAAATTGTTTCTCTTATAAGTGAGAGCCTTGCTTCATCATCCTGGGCAAGTAAAAAAAAGGTTTGTGTTATTATATCTCTTACATCTGTTTCTTGCTTTTAAGTTTACGTTCCTGAAGCAAATTGGGTTTGACCTCTAGTCTCTTTACGGAGTGGTGAAGAGATCAGTGTGCAGGTTCATTGCATTAATAATTTATATTTTCTTGTAAAAAGAAATTTTCATTTCTGATTCCTGTTTCCCTATGATATATGTTCATTTGTTTGTTACTACTTGTAGTCAGCCCAAGCGATTTGCAAACTTTGTGAAGTTTTGGGTGAATCCATGTCTTCTTATCACCAAGTTCTGCTTCAATCTCTTATGAAAGAAGTTCCTGGTCGATTATGGGAGGTATGAAAATTTATACATGAGCTTTAATAAAGAAAGTGCACAAAATCAAAGTGATAATAGTCCATGTGTTTTACTGTATATTCCCAACAAATATCTCAAAGAAGAAAAAAGGCCATATGAATTACTGTTTAATGGTGGCCAATCATTGATATGTACTTAATGATATTACGATGGTGTTATACTTTTTTTCTATTTCATATTAGCCTACTTTGCGAGTACTGAGATCCAATGCGTTTATATGACAGGGGAAGGATACTGTATTATATGCATTAGGTTCTCTCTGTGCATCTTGCCATAAAGCAATTTCCACCGGAGATCCTGCCAGCCCTAATGCCATTATGAGTTTGGTATCTTCTGCATGCAAAAAAAAAGCAAAGAAATACCGTGAAGCAGCTTTCTCCTGTCTTGAACAGGTTATCATTTTGTAATTGTTGCTATATTATTTTCGTAAATGTTTCCTTTTTGTTCTGCATTTTTTATTATCATTTTCACTTCACATTGTATATCATACCGAATCTAGTTTTAAGATATTCTTGTTCCCTACCTGTAGTTTTTTGAGGTCAATGTTCTCTATATACAGTTTGACCTTCTTCCAGTTCTTCCTATCCTGGATACATGAAACAATCTACTGAAATATTTATTTCATAAGTTACTGAACAATTGGCTTTTCTTACAACTATAACATAGGCTTTTGTGATATTGTAGCACAGTGATTGATGAAGAAACTACTTTTTTGAGTTCCTATCTTATTTTTTAAATTGAGATTGAACTTGTTTATTTTTTATTGGCAAAGATAAACAAGTTCACCTTCTCGTATTTGTTGGCAGGTTATAAAAGCCTTTAGCCTTCCAGAGTTCTTTAATATGGTATTTCCTCTTTTATTCGATATGAGTAATTTGGCTGTTGTCAGAAAGGCTGGGCAAGCAACTTTGGCAAGTGATGCTGCTAAAACAGGTTTGTCACATTAATACTATTTTTTTTCATTTAGATCCGAGAATTTTAATTGCTGTTTTCAGATTTGTTGATTCATGTTAAGTGAGCTCAGTATTGACAAGGGTGATTTGATTGTTAAATAAATTTAGAATATTACTTCCACCTTATGCATATCCAAAACATGATTTTCATTTAACGGCATGAAGCTTTTTCATCGCTTGAGCTAGTTTTGATATTAGCTGCTTCCAGATAATCTAAAAGGTGAAATTAAAAACATTTGCTTGGTCATGGTTCCGTCAGATTTTGATATACTTGAAGGGGCTGATACTGCCTAACCAAGAGCAAAAAAAGTTTTATTCACGTCAGTTACGGTTCTATCTTAATTTCCTGTGCATTCCTTCTTGAATGATTTTATTGTTTATGCCTAACCAGGAGACATTGAGTTCCTCTCAATAGCTTTTCCTTCAGAGGTTTGTTGATGTGACCATTGGCTCCTGGAAGTGTTAATGAGATGAGATGAAATCATCATTATCGCCACAAGTTTCTAGAGATAAGAACAGGGTTTTAAGATTTATCTAAAGGTTTGCCTGTTTGTTGTATACATATGGACGGGGTGGTTTTAAATGGCTTCGGTAGTTTTGCTTCCTGGATAAATTCTCATGTTTGTGCCAAAGTAAAAATAACTATGGGTGGATAGATTCTCACTTTAATTGTTAACCTAATAAATATCTCTTCAATCCTAAGTGTTAGGTGAAAGAGAAGATATAAATAATAATAAGAAAAGCATGATTGAATTTAACAACTTTTTTAGTATACTTCCTGTGTACAAGGGCTATGCCTATTTCATTCATATATATAATATCTATCTTTTACTGATAATAAAAAATAAAAAAATTAACAACTTTTTGGGCATCTTTTGCACATTGCCAACTACTCTAAAATGGAATTCATTTTTACCTGCCATTGAAGAAATAGAAAATTTGGGCTCTCCCCGAGCCAGATCAGGGGATGATTACATAACCATCCTTTTCTCATTTTGGGGTACTTAAAAAGTACGGCCATGGCTTAAGTGCTTTATAGGATTTTCGTGTATATTATTCATCAAATTACTTTTCTCCCATACTGTCATGTTAAAAATGTTAAAATGCTCCTTTTTTCTTTAAATTTTTTAAAGGCAGGCCTTTATGCTGTCTTTGGAAATTTAAGTAAGGCAGGAAGGGATGAGAAGTATAGGAAAGAAATGATTGGAATAGAAGCTTGTTTGCTCTTGGGTTATTGGTATGCCTATGAAAGAAACGATTATTGCTATGCCTATGAAGGGATGAGAAGCACAGGAAAGAAATGATTAGAATAGAAATTTGTTTGCTCTTTGGCTATTAGTATGCCTATGAAAGAAATGATTAATGGATGAGCAAAAAGCAGGATGGAGAAGGTAGAAAGCTAGTGAGGCAGCTGGAGAGGTGTACTAAGGAGTCTTTCTTTTCCTTTGGGATTAACTTTGGAAAATTGGCAATTGGAATGGTTGACATTCATACTTTTGCTGATTCTCCACTACGCAACAAGTGAGAATTGTGCCCTGTGGAAAGTTCTTGGTTATTTTTCTTCCCTATATCTTAATTTTCTTGATTATTCCAAACATGAAGCATTAACGTCTCTCTCCAGTTTTCTTCTTTCTGCTTTTCTCAATTAAAACAAAGCAATTAGTTACCCAGGTCTAGACAATGTGCATCTCTAGGTTATGTTTTTTTAGATCATTTCTTACTAGTTACTTCTTAAAGGTGCTAATATAAAGATGTCAAAGCACTGCTAAGCCTTCAGAAAGGTCTAACCCTTGTGAGGTCCTTAGATTGACATTTCCTTGCAGTGCCGTGATCCACCTTGCAGTTTTCTTTTCTGTTGGTATGGAGGCAATGAAGATGGTGTCATGTACCATTATTCTTATTTTTATTTTTTATTTTTTGGTAATTCCTGATCTTGTGATGCAACTCATTCATATATTTCCTTTATGGCACTCAGTGGGATGTATCTTTCTTGGAAGTTTCTGAGACCTTGAGTAGTTGGTCTTGCCACCCTCCTACACTTTTCCTCCAGCCAGAAAATATATCCTCCCGTGGCTATCATCCAAGTGACAAAAGCAGCCTAAGCCTTGACTGTTGTTTCTCCCCTGCTATCATGCCAATTGCCAATTTTTTGTTTTTGTTTCTTTAAATCTGTAACTTGTGTATATTTCCTGTCCAAAACCATACTAGTGGTCTGACATGCTTGCTTGTGTGCAGAATCAGATGAAATTGAAGATGTTTCTGTTCCACATGAGAAAATATTAGACTGCATGACATCTTGCATCCGTGTGGCACAAATAAATGATATTGTTGAACAACAAAACAATTTAGTTCATGTCTTCATAACTTCCCTGTCGCCTGGCTCTCCATGGACAGGTATCCTTCTTGGCCATTTCTCTCATTTTCTTGGTTTGGTTCACTAAAAGTGTAGTATCTTTATGGACAGTCAAAATATCAGCATTTTCATCAATCAAAGAACTTTGCTCAAGACTCCACAAGGCTTTAGATGACTCTCAGGGAACTTCTCTTCATGCCAACTTTACTTCTTTAGTTCAGGAGGTAATCGGAGTCCACTTCATTTACCACACATTTGTTATGACTTGTCTGAACGCTATTTTCCTTCTTGTTTCAGTTATTTCATTCTGTGTCACCTGAGATAGTGCAATGCATAAGCACAGTAAAGATTGCCCAGGTATGCCATCCATTTTCTTGTTAGGTTTATTATGCATGTTGTAGACTTGTAGTTTTTGAGGAAAACCTTGGACCTGACTAATAGAATCTCTTGTGCCTCCTTGTCTCTTACATGGTTTTCAAGTGAGGAACTTGAGGAACCTGATACTGAAGATGCAGTGAACATAGTATTTCGGGAAAAATAAAACTGATAAATAACGGCAGCAACTATTGTTCTGAGTGTTCACTTTAACTTCATTTGATTATCAACATCACTATGCACCATTTAAAACATGCATTCACAATTCTTCTGATTAGAAGGCAATGCTTTGTAATAATGCATCTGTATTGGTTGGTTCTTGCACTACACCTACATCATATTTAGCTTCGATAATGGGAAATTCTTTTCGTTTAAAATTTTCAATTGATGTCCTATGTTTTTTGTAAACCTTTTTTTCTCTTAAGCAATGTTAGTGAAACACGCAAAACACCAACTCACCCGACACATTCATATAATGATTTCGTAGTACTCAAGTTTCTGGATTTCCCAAGTTTCGCAAATCAATCATACACATTTCTTTCAATGAATCTTGATTGATGTTTCAGCATTTAAGGAATATTAGTTAATTTCTGAGGTTGGTTTGCATTTGCCCTTGCATTTAAATCTGTACAATGCTTTTCCCCTTTTTTTACTTCTCTCAAAAGATTTGCTGTTTTGATCTTCATGTTCAAAAGATTGGCAACTCTTTTACATTGCTTCCAACACTTCTGATTGTTTTTGTGCATTTTTTATTCACATGCTCCCAAATTTAGGTTCACATTGCTGCTTCGGAGTGCCTTTTGGAAATCTCCAACCTGATCAGAAACCTTCCATCAATGCATTGGATGGATATAAGGTTTAAGGATGAGCTTCTTCATCAGCTTGAGCTGGAGAAGAACGGGGAGGCAAAGTCATTGTTAAGAAAATGTATAGAAATAATTGAAAACTTGAAATAGCGGATCTCCAATAAACATGAGTTTGTATACAGCTGAACGTAAATGAACCGTCACAGCTGTTAACGAAAGTTGCAATGGCATGTGCTTGCTACGTTTGATCATCTCATTACTACATCAATTAAAAATACTATATATATATATATATATATAATATTGCATACAGTTTTAACGATTTTGATCTTTAATATATTTTCCAATGGCAATTTCATCTCTGAAACATCAGTTGTCAGTTTTGTACTTAATATTTTGAAATGTTTGAATGTTATTCTTTGTCATATTTGCCATCTATTATTGATATTGCGTCTTAGGTCATAATCCTAAAATTAGGGCAGATTGCTACTCACTAATAAGGCACAGTTTGGATACATAGTTCAGATGAAATGAGATGAGACATTTTGAATAGTAGTGAAATTTTTTGAGTTAAGATGAGATGAAATAGTTTGTAAAAGCATGTTGAAGTTTGGCCCAATGGGGGAAATAAATGGGAGTAACTAACACCAAAATTATGAGATTACTCCTCTTTTCGTTCTTAGGTTGTGGATTGTAGTAGGGTGTCCTAGATTGTACCAAAAAAACATGACAAGCAAGGATTCATGCAATACCTCTAGTGGATGAAGATAAAATTAGTTTTCATAGAAAGTGATCTTCATCCATTTGGGAGAGTTTTTGTTTGTCAAAAGATTGGGATTGATTATAATTATATTGGAATTATCATTTTCCATCGAGATAACATGATATTATTTTTTCACCTATAATAGTAGGATCAATTTACTAATGGGTGAAGACGCGTCGATTTTTATTATAATCTTAGGCCATGTTTGGGTACTGAGATGAGATATCTTAAAATTTCTCATGATTTTCTTTTTGAACATCAATCAAACGTAACACATTTTAATTTCAAGTCTTCCATTTTTTTTTACCTAATCGTTATTTAATCATTACAATTTTTTTAAATTTTCAATCAAAACACAAAAAATAGAATAACTTTTTTAAATTTTAAAACAACAATAATATTAAAAAATTATATTCAAACAATGTTTTAATTTTATAATTTTTTTTCAACTTTTTGTCTCTCATTTTTCAAAACTTAATAAAACATCTTAACTTGAACTATTTTATTATTATTTACAATATTTTCATTTCGTCTCATTATCCAAGCATGCCATACCTTAGATTGTAGTTGAAAACTTTAAATTGTTATCAAAATTATTTGTATAAAATGTAGCAAATTTGATGAGAGGTATTACTCTCTAATATTCAATTGGGAGATGTCAATACATCCACCGATTGTTTTAACAAATTATGGGGGCAAGAGCAAGTAGCGATGGTAATTGCTTGGGAAGCCAAACTCTTTATCCCAATTAATCTTGGAAAAGTACAAAAATAAGGCAATATTCAAGGTTTTACTATACTTGTTAAACTACCAAGTGAGCTTTCTTTCTTTGTTACCATGTTGGGAAAGAAAAAACTCATCTCCAAATGAGAAATCTAACTTCGTTCTGATACTGAGCAAGCAAAACTAAATTAGGGTTAGTTGTCTTTCAAAATCGAAATCGGAATTGTTTTTGGACTTTGACTCTTATCGGAGTTGGAGCTCAAAACTAAAAAATCCAACTCCATCGGAGTCGGAGTCCATCCCTAATTTGTAGTCACTCATAATGATGTATTATAATTCAAGTAGTTTTTTCTTTCAACTGGTTAAATAGCATCCATTTAAATCTGCCCATTCAATATATGTGATTGAGATAACAAGGATTAAGATAAAGAAAATCATTTTTAATATAAAAATATCGGTAATCTTTTTAAGCATTCCAAAGATAGATGATTTCATACAAAGTTACAAAAGTTTTGAAAAAAATGAAGAAAATAACGGTACTTTAAAGGAATATGTAGAATTCAAATAATAAGCTCAAACCAAAACAAAAAAAAAAAATCTAATTTTTATATATAATCATGAAGTGCGTAAGTATCTTACAGTTCGATTTGAAAAAAAAGTAAGATTTATTATTAAAAAAGTAATTTTTTTATGTGAATTTCTTATTTATTCACTTTTTTTTTAAAAATAATTACACAATATTTACTTATTCACTGCAACTATCATTTCTCGTTAAAAAATATATTGAATTGACTTTTTTTTAAATATTAAAAAAATATTTCTTAACATTTAAGAAAAAACAAAAAAAAAATAAAAATAATAAAGAGATTGACTAACATCAACCTATAATCTCCACGCTCTAACCCGCCACCCCGACACAAACCGACGCACTCTGTTCCTTCAATCTGGTAGACCCACAAGCACCGTTCTGACTTCCAAGGGTTCAGGGTTTTTAAAAATCCTTCGAATTTTCGTTTTTCTTTCGTTCTTCGCAGTCGGGCATTGGACCCAAGGTAAACAGAAAAGAAGGAAAAAATGTATAAGAAGAAGAAAGTGGCAGATGGAGGAGGATCCTCGAGAGGCGGTATGGATGCAATGGACGAAGAGATGGACTTCAAGAAGATCATGAAGGACATTGAGCTTTTCAGTAGGTCTTTTACGCTTTTAATTTCTTCACTTTGTTGCTTTAGACCCAAAGTTCTAAATCCTAATTTACCACACCAACTTCATATCAAATTATTTTCTCTAGCCTTAGATTTGCCTCGTGGAGAACTATTATATGTTCTTTTAATTTTAGCTTAAGATCTTGAAGTGGGTTTATTTTCGCTATTTACTTGAGATATAAGCATGAGTTGTGCATAATGGGTCAAGGCTATTTGGAGGTGTCTCTATGAATGGGCTAGGAATACTTCAGAAGACGTGCAAATTAGTTTAAGAAATTGGTTTATAGTTGAAAACATTTGGCAGTGGAAATAGGGAATTGAAATTATCTTTAAGTTTTGGAGTGGATGCTCCACCATTATTAAAAATCACGTTTCTTAGTTATGCGGTTGATTTTTCTGCGTTGATGCTTTAAAAACATGCACTACATGGGAAAAAAACTCCTGCACTGAATGTCTGCTTAAACATGTATCCTTGCATGATTGCATCACAGGAACTTTAGATTATCTCCCGTTGACTAAAATTGGTTTTTAAGTCAATTACTGGGTAGAAGACACGTTTGTGTTTGCATGGTCTTCAGGGTCCCTCATTAAATGAATTATCATTGTCGTCAGATAGGCTTTTGGATGAGGCTTTTGGGTTTGTCCTGTATGGAATTTTTTTTTTTTTTTTTTCTATGTTTAGTCCATCAGGACACTAGAAATGCTTTGAAAATTGTATATTTTCTAGTCAATTTGACCTTTAGTATCATTATTTCATACATAAACTAATTTTCTAATGAAGCTTATCTTTGATAAATTTACTTTTTTTTTATAAGTATCTTTGATAAATTTACTTATAAAAAATATTAAATAATTAATGCATGTCAAAATATGATAGCACTTGGAAGTAACTTTTAGAAATATATATCATTTTTTTTATTATTAGTACTGCAAGTATTGTGAGAACAGTCATATTACTATCTCTAGATGTGCCCATGATGTGTATTGAGTGGGTTGGCAGTGGACTGTCTTCTCTACCACTGGAAATTTACTGTGGTTGGGCAAAATCTTAATGAAATAGGGTTGCCTTGAGTGGAGCTCAAATTACTTATATGGTGAGAACTATGAGAGATCATAAAGGACAGGGTTGGGAATAAAGGCATTCAATCGATATTTATGGTCTAGGAAGGACTGCAATTGGATGTGCTATCTAGTATAATTAATTTGATGGAATGTATTGCTAAAGTTTGAGGAGCTCTGAAATATTTTAGATAACAAAAATTCTATTTGCACACGGGAGGGGTACCGTCCGCGTACCCGTGGTTCCACGTCAGCTTAAGTGAAACGGTGCGTTCGGCGTTTAATTGCTGAGAAAACTGAGGTAAAGTAAAAGAAAATTCTTATGCAAAACTGAAAAGTTAATGTATTAGACTGAGCTGAGAGATTGATACTGCTCTCTTGGCTTTATCCCCTTTCCTTTTCCCATAGTTTCCTCGGAAACCAAACAGAAATAAACGAAATGAAAACAAAAATGAAGAGACTAACCTTACGTTGGTTATACCAAACTCAGTTCCAGACAACAACACAAAACCCACTTCCAGTCCAAAACTACAAACACAAACCAGCTTCAAAAATTCAAACTTTGAGGGCCAAAGTGAAACCCAAGTAGTGAAGGCGTCCAACAAACATAGCTGTACATAAATAGGCCACTCTTTTGGAAGTGAACAACGTGGTTTGGTATAAGATTTTGACTAAACCAAGGAAAACAACAACTTTAAATTTCACCTGTAGGCTACAGGATATGTGGAACAAAAAAGGCAAAGACTTGCAGAGAGAGGAGAGGCGAAAGTGAAGAGGGACAGCCGACACGCATCAAGGTGAGCACGTCGGTACAGGTAGGGAATCCGGAGAATTTTGATTTTTAATAAGAGAGCAAAAAGTCGCCCCTTTTGGGAAGCTTGCTGTGTTCCGTGCGGAGTTCCATGCCCGTGTACCTTGCTGAGGTGAAACTGAGGGATTCAATCAGGTGAGGCAAAACAAAGGAGGAGGTGGGTTTCTGGGTTTCGGAACAAACCATAGATGGAGAACGACGAACCCGCAGGAAAAATGGTTTCTAGGTTTCGGAACAAACGATAGATGGAGAACGATGAACCCACAGGAATTTCTGGGTTTCTGGTTTGTTTTTGCTCTGGTTTCTGAAATCTAAGATCAGAAATCAATTTGGCGCTCTGAAATTGGCTCCTTTCCCCCTCTGTTTTTTTTTTAATATAATATAAAGCTGACGTGGCTAATCGTCAGCGATTCCGCAACGGGTACCCGAGGACGGGTACCTGTAGCAGAATTGTTTAGATAAATGGGATTAGGCTTGTCTTTTGACTTTTCTGTATTAATTTGACTAAACGACTTGAAGGATTTGCCTTTGCATTCATCATTTGATTGTGGATAATATAAAAAACAACATCAACAGTTCAGTTTTGAGAACTCTTTCCCAATGTGTTTTTTTGGTGTCAAGTGTGATGGTTACTACTTCAAGAAATCCTTGTCAGATCTTGCTGGATTGGACCATGAGAAGTTATGAGGAAATTCAAAGGCTGACAGGAATGCAAGTTGTAATACCCCATACTGACTAATGCGTAGGTGGTGTATGAGATCCCATATTGCCTTTATGTAGAAGTTCTTGCTCTTTATAATGATTCGGGTGGGGCTCTAATATTACCATTGGTTATTCCTTTTGGAGTTAAGACCCAAATGTGGCTTGGGCCTTTATTGGAGTATTGCAAACAGTATCAAAACTTATCCCAAGCAGAAGTGTGGGATTTGAGGCATGCCACCCACGATGGAACGATCCAATGAGGATGTTGAGAATTTAAAACGGGGAGATTGTGATATCTTGTAAACTGATGAGTGTGGATGATGTATGGGATCCCATCTTGCTTGGGAGGGAGAAGCTTTTACCCTTTGTAATGATTCTAAAAAGGCTCCAATTCTACCATTGACTAGTACTTATGGATTATAGGCCCAGATGTGGTTCGGGTCTCCCTACACAAATGCTGTCAAGGTGGACCTTCTTAGAGTTCTATAAGACCTTTATAATTATCCTTTGAGTATTTTAATTGTTGTTCCTAATGGTAAATTTGTCGCGAGCAATTTAAGGGAAAAAAAGGCAAAGAGGGATATTTGTAAGTCATTCTTAATTTATGGCCTTGTGTTTTATAGCCATTGATATACTGGCCTCTTGTTCCAAACTGCTATTTTGGCGTACATGAGAACTTCCCTATCTTCCCTTTATCATCCTTTTGAAAACAAACTCTGAGAATATAAATTGAATTATGTATGCTATGAAGTTTGGGACAAAAAGGATTTATGGCAATAACCTTAACGTAAAACTACTTTTCAGGTAAGATAACTAAAAGAAGAAGAAAGATCTTATGCATTCGAATATCTAGTTCAACAATCTAGATAAGCTAGATGTAGAGCCTGTAGCCTCCCATCCTGCTGTATTTTGTGCAAACCTAATGCAAAGGGATCCTCCCTCTATTTATGACCATAATTTTCTAGAAGAGGATCTTGTAAGCTGATTATGGTTGGTTTAGTGAATCATTTTAATGTTTTAGCATGCTGCCATGGTGAATATGGCATAATATTTCCATTATTGATTACATTTATTCATGGAGACAGCTGATTTTGTGTTGGCAGTCGGGTTAAGGCTGCTGTCTGTAGTTCTTGAAAGACGGTTTTGGCTATGTAAAGGGTTAATTACACTTTGCCCCCTCGGACTTTCACTCAATTCACCATGTGCCTCCGAAACTACTAATTGCATCAAAGTGGACTCTCGAACTTTCAAAACTTCCCAATCCCCCCTTTTCCGTCTACTAGCAGCATTAAATCTAACGAAAATTCATTGCACATGCTGCTCATGTGCATAACATCCACTGCAAAGATGTAATTTTTATCTAATTTATTATTATTGATCATATAAAATATAAAATAATATATACTATCAATTAATAATAAAAAATAAATCATTAAATAATTTTTTTATTAATTTATATATGGTTAATGAATATCAAATGATTTTATTGTGTACATAAATTATTCATACTTGCTTGCAACTTAGGCATAAAATAATTTTATATATGGTTAATGATTAATGATTTATTATTAATTGATAGCATATATTATTTTATATTTTATATGGTCAATAATAATAAATTAGATGAAAATTACATTTTTGCAGAGAATTTCCATTAGATTTAACATTGTTGGTAGATGGAAGGGGGATTAGGAAGTTTTGAAAGTTCGAGGGTCCACTTTGATGCAATTAGTAGTTTCGGAGGTACATTGTGAATTGAGTGAAAGTTAGAGGGGGTAAAATGTAATTAACCCCTATGTAAACTACTGAAAAGAAAAATGTTGTCTGCAATTGGTCACCTCTATATGTTACTGTATGGGCATCAGTATTAGGTGTTCCAGTTTTTGCCACATTGGTTCAAATAGAACACTCAAGCTGAAAAATTAAGCTTTTTTGTATAATATAATGCTATTTTCCAGGCTCCTCACATGTGACATGGAAAGAAAGAAAGGAAATGGAGAACAGGAAAGTAATTGCTCTAGGTGGGAAGGTAGGAACACTATGCCATTTTCCTACTATCACTTTTAGTTCACATACTGTGGTCATATTACATCATCTTAAAGCTTCTTAAATTGGTGCTTACTTTTGAAACAGTCTTCTAAGAAGCAGAGACTACCCCTTAATGTTGCACGACCAATGATGAAGATACAAAAGGAAAGAGAGCAGACGATGCTACAAGAGGTGATTGATTTCTTTTATGGTTCTTTGTATCATTACTTCCTCTGACTAGGACCAGTCTTTGTAGTTTCACTAACTATTGTACCTTTTAGCAATTGATTCTTGGACAATTGGGAGGCAAGCATGGTGACAGTGCTAAAAGATCTTTTGGGAGACGCAAGCCTGAGGACAGAGTTTTAAAAGCAAGTGAAGGTCATTTTAGGAATGGTGTACTAGATGTAAAGCATTTGTTACATCCGACGAATTCATCTTGGAGACAGTGATTCCAGTATCCATGTGGTTACTAAGGGTAAAAAGAAGGGACGTGGAAAGAAGAATCGAGGAACAAAGGGTGGTGGTAAGAAGCGCCACTAAATGCGTGCAAGATGGAAGTGTTAAAAATTCAGTGATAATGCGAGGATTTTCCTTCATCTTCGTTCGTTATTGCAACTGTACTTGATTGTTAGGAGGCCATATTGGTCAAAGATATCAAGCTTTGCATGCATGGCAGATGGCTGGCCTACCCCTTTCAAGCACAATAACACTGCAGATCTATAGAGAGATTTCATATCACTGCATGCCCCGGAATCACAAGCCAGGCACACCTCAATTACTGGAACATTTACTTCACACCAACCTCGGCTTGGCTCAATTGCACTAGGGCATATATATGGGTATATAGTTTGGTCTGGGAAGACGTTCTTGACAACTTTCAGCAGCGGTAGTCTATGCAATTTGGAGAGGAAAAAAAAAAAAATGAGAACTTTCCATGATGTCTAGACCAAAATCGGTTTTAAGAGTAATGAAACAAGTACTACTTTCATGGCTTTAAGCCATTTTTAGGAAAAATGTAATTAGGTGCAATTATTTCTTTTGACATTGTCCTTGATAATTAATTGGTGATGTTATTTTTATCTCTAATTGTGGATTTATTTTTATAAAGTATTTTTGTGATTAAAACACTTCTCTTTTAAGATATGGTACTGGTCTTAAAGTAACAATTTATTTTGTATTTGGGTCGGGTCGGGCGGGGTGAACGGTCTTTTTGAAAACATTTAATTTATTTTCGAGTATATCACTTAGTTAAATGCATAAGAGTAGTTATTTTATTAAATATATAAGCTTTGCTTATTTTAAGACATGGTCAAAGTAGTTCGGCAGGGTCATGTTTAAATGCCAATTTTATTTTATTTTAGTGTATATCACTTTGTTTAAGTGCATAAGAGGCTTTATGTTATTTGTCGATCTTGCAATGGGTACTCTAATTAATGTTAATTAAATCCTTAATTACCCTGGCTAGCTTGTTAGAAATGAAATATAGTTGACGATTATGATTATGACATCCCTTGTGTTCATTTAACAAGGCCGGTCTTGTTTGTTTCTTCTTGTTTTCTTCACCCTTCTTTATATTAACAACAATTATGACAAAGCACACGTAGTACTGTAAAGAGACGTTTACCTACCAATTCTCAAAACATTATATATTGTGGAATGACAATTAATTATTAGAGAATTGATCAGAAAAAAATATATATTAGAGAATCATGTGGATGATTTGGTACCACCATTCTATCACTATATGTTATATCTTATGTAATTAAAATTACCTAAGAGGCATCGATTTTAATTGATAATATGAAAGTATCACATGTACGTATCTTGAAAGTACGTCTTCAAAGCCTTTTACACAAGTGGTTCGCATAATGTCAGTTTTACGAAATAATTTCACATCTAATGTGGTATTAACAAAGTGATATACACTAAAATAAAATAAGTATTTAAACATGACCCTGCAGAACTACTTTGACCATGTCTTAAAATAAGCAAAGCTTATATATTTAATAAAATAACTCCTCTTATGCATTTAACTAAGTGATATACACTAAAATAACAAAGTGATATACACAAGTGGTCCTCTAATTAATGTTAATTAAATCCTTAATTGCCCTGGCAGCTTGTTAGAAATGAAAATATAGTTGACGATTATGATTATGAGAAAAAAATACTTGTCTCTTTTACTTAAAAACTTGAGTAATTATTCGTGCAAGTTGCACAGAGAATTAGATTTGACTTGACCCACCCAAATCTAACGGTGCTTAAGGATTTCTATGCACTGTTAGTCGGATCGGAGGGCTAGTACTTAGCAGTGAAAGCTGAAAAGAGTTGGAGAGACTACAATATTCTCTTGCAAAATTCTCACCGTCGATATTTTTGCTGCGTTTATTTGCTTCTCTGGCTTGAATTTCTCTCTGTAAGACTCTACATCTGCACCTTCTGCCCTTTAATTGTTTTGTGGAATAGTTGATTGCTGAGTTAGTACTTTGAATTGCGGGGTTGTTTGAAAAGGATTCTTTTGATCTTTAGTACCTACGCTGGGAGTCATACAAATTGAGGTAAGAGACCATCTCCTCCAACTTTACTATATATCTCTATCTCTTTCCCTTTTCTGAAGAATATCTTTCTGTAATCGGTAAACCGAAGCCATTTATATTTAACCCTTTTATTTTTATCTGATCCCGGCCAACCCTTACAAGAGAAAGGGATGGAGATCCAACATTTCAGCCACATGCATCCCTTAGTATTTATAGAAGGCATAAGCGAGAATGAAGTAATTGTTTGCAGAGGGTGTGAAGAACCCATCTCGGATGCCGCCTACAAATGCTCTTGGTACTGTAGCTTTTTCCTTCATAAATCTTGTACTGAACTGCAACAGGAGATACAGCACCCCGTACACCCAAAACACCCTCTCGTTCTCATAGCTTCGGAGAATAGAGCCTGTGATGGCTGCTGTAAGTCAGCTTCCAAAAGTTGTTTCTTCTACCATTGCGGTGAGTGCGATTTCGACCTTGACATCAAATGCGCTTCCAACTGGCAATCCAGTGCTGAGGACGGTCACCAACACGTATTCGTTCCAATCTTCAAGCAGATTCAGTTCACTTGTGATATCTGCGGTGTGGATGACAAAGGTGGCGCCCGTGTATGTAGCATCTGTCAACTCTTGGTTGATATATTCTGTGCTCGATTAGCATGCACCATTAAAATTGGAGCACACAAAGATCACTTCCTCACTCTAATATTTTGTCTTGATAATCAAGTCAAGGAGCAAGATGATCCAGTACTCTGTCAACTCTGTTATAAAACGGTCAACACGAAGTATGGGGCTTATTATTGTAAAGAATGTGGTTTCGTGGCCCACTTGAATTGTGCAAAAATGAATGTGCTTCAGCAATTTGACAATTTAGACTCGAGTGTAAATCTCAAGTACATGTCGGTTGATTCTGCAACTAATGTTACCCCAGAAGAGGATGAAGCTGGGACTTGGGACATTCTCGAAGATGAACATCCCTTTGTGGGGGAACATAAATTCATCCTCAGTACTGATAAGAAACTCGAGGATGACAAGTTTTGTGAGGTGTGTATGCAATTAATCTCGGGCTCAATATTTTACACTTGTGCTACATGTAGTGGGAAATGCAACATATTCATCCATGATACATGCGGTAATCTACCCAGAAAGAAGCGACATTTACTTCACCGACACCCGCTCACTCTCTACTCGTTTGCTAACAAATACATTCATGGTGGGACCTTCATTTGTAGGGCTTGTAAGCATCTTCGCCATGGCTACCGGTATAGGTGTGATGAGTGTTACTACGATCTTGACATTCAGTGCTCTTCGATTCCCAACATCATTAAACATGAAGGTCATCAACACTCCCTTCGCCTTGCTAGGAGGCCTTTTGATGAAAAATGCAATGGTTGCGATAGCGCGAAGAATACCATCGGTAAATTTGTATGCATTGAATCTAAATGCAATTTTGCGTTGGGTTTTGAATGTGCAATTCTTCCGGTCGTAGTTAAGTATGATGAATATGACAGACATCTCCTCAAACTTACTTATAGTGTAGAAGACGATTCTGGAGAATATTATTGTTTTATTTGCGAGAAAGAAAGAAACCCAAAGCAATGGTTTTATTATTGTAGGGAATGCGATTTTGCCGCTCATACCCACTGCATTCTCGGAAAGTATCCATACATTAAATGTGGATTCACTTTTGTAGACACGTGTCACCAACATCCCCTCACTTTTGTTCGGAAGACTCAGTTCTCCCCTCCGTGTGACATTTGCAACAAACCTTTTGAAGGTATGGGAATAGAATGTAAGCAGTGTGAGTTTACCTTTCACTAGGTATGCGTGGGGAACTGAAAATTGATGAAGTGACTATTAATTAGCTAGCTAGTGATATTATTTGTAAAATGGAGAGTAGCTAGCTAGCAATATTATATATATATATATATAGTTGTATAATGTATTTAGAAGCTGTGGCTTGATTTGGATTGATCATCTTTTTATTTTCCGTGTACTCAATAAGTATAGGTACTTGTTCTATATATAGGATTGATTTCCAAGGCTTTTGTTATTATATATATATTTGTCGTTATATTTTCTAAAAGCCTAGCTAGTTCAAATTAATTCTTGGAGTTTGATCATCATTTATTAATTAAGAAATTTGATATATAGGGAATATTATATGAATCCAAAATAATAAAAATACTAAAGTTGAGGTGCTAAACTAATATTTGAAACCATTTTTCAAAAAAGATTACACCGTATAATTGGATTGTTTTTCAACATTTTTTTTTAAATATTTATCAAGTACAAAACGTAAAATGGTTTGGTCATTGTGACTAAGAAGTCATTTATGTATAATAAATATATAGCCCTTGACATTTATTTACTAATTAGTTTAGGATTGCCATATTTTTAAGTATTTCTTAAATTTAGGGCATAATAAAAAATTGTTGAAGAGATTTATTAAGGGTGGGCTCCAATTCCGACGGAGAAAAGTCAAGGGCTCCGACTTTGACTCCGACGGAGTCGGATTCCTCAACTCCGAGTTCCAACTCCAATAAGAGTCAAAATCTAACTCCAGTTCCGTTTTGCTTGCTCGGTATAGGAACGAAGTCGGAGTTCCCATCCGGAGTTGGATTTTTTTTTTCAACTTGCACTTTCCCTTCATCCAAACAAAGATTAAGGAATTTATATACTACTAAAAACAACAAGAATCTCATAGATTTCAAATACAACATATAAAATCAAGGCAATAATTAGAACCCCATATATAGCTTCTCTCTCACTCTCTCCTTTGAATTTTCAATGAAAAGTTCAGTTGGCTCGTATCTGCACCCCATGCCTAGACAATAATAAGAGTTAAATACAGGATGAAGAAGACAAGAATGAGAGACTCAAAAAAAGAAAGAGAATATGTACGTGGTTGAGAGAGAGAACAAAGAAGCAGAGGAATTAAAGAGAGAAAACAAAGCAGTTGAGGAGAACGAAAGGCATAGCTAGGGTTAGATGAAAGACATGGATATATAGGTGGACCAAAATGGACTCGTGGGGGCTTGAATGTTGATAATGTAGTTTGCAAAAATTGTCTCAACTGTTAGATTACTCAACCTTCTATCATTTATGTTAAAATATAAAATATATTAAGTATACCTAGCGGAATTGGAGTTGGTAGCCTGGAGTCTTGTTGAACTTTGAATTTCGATTCCGACTCAAGAGACTATTTTAAAGGGATGTTTAGGGAATGAGATGAGATAAAGATTTTATAAATAGTATTAAGATGATTTTTGAATAGTAGTAAGATAGTTTGAGTTAAGTATTTAAAATATTATTTTTATTTTGAAATTTAAAAGTTGAGTTTTTTTTTTTTTTTGCTACGTCTGCTCCCGCTAGGCATAATTGGTCTTTTTCTTTTTTGTTGTCTTTTTTACATGTATTTTTTTACACTTTTAAATATTTTTTAAAAAAATAAAAAATACAGTATTATTAAAAAATACTTTCTTAATCATTAAGTAAAAAGAAAAATAAAAAATTCCAGCAGCAAAATCTAACTGTAAAAACCAGTGGTGAGAGTGTTATTTTTCTTAATTTTAGGGTAGCACTACAACCACGACTGGTTTCCGCTAGTTATTTTAGTTTTTTTTTTCCTTTTTTTTACATGTATTTTTTAACACTTTTAAATATTTTTTTTAAATCACAACATCATTAAAAAATGCTTCTTTAATCATGAAGTAAAAAAAAAATGCCAGCGGGAGGATTAGCATTATCCATTTGAAAAAGTTGTGATGGTTAATTTAAATGTGATTGTATTTAAATGATATTTAGAAAAGAAATTATAATTGCCCAATTTATCTGAAAGTCAAATCACTCGAGGTACTTTATATTTAATCTTTTCACTTATGTGGGCTTATTTGTGGAGAGAAACAGGTATTTCACGTGTTTAATTTTCATTTGCTTGCTATGGTTCCATTGGGCTAGTAAAATCTCATGATCATGTGCCATTTTGATCCCAAAGGCAGCAGTCCTTCAGCCGCAGTAAGTTGGCACCCAAACTATAATAGTTCCAAGAAGAGGTGGGCCTGTTTGGGCTTGGGTTTGAAAGTTGTCAAATTTTGATAATAATAAATAAAATTAATAATTAACTTGGATTTTATTATAATTATATTTTAAACCAATGATAGGTTTATAAAGTTGAAATTTATTTTTATTAAAGTGACATATTTGTAATGGTTGATTAATGTAAAATGGATTGTAAAAAAATTATAATAATGTATCATTATCCATGATAAATTTATTTCGAAATTTTTTTATAAACACACCAATCATATATATATTTTTTTTACGTCAAAGAACCTCTCCAAGACAGGGTCTGAAACTTCGGACCCACTCCTTCAAGGTTCAAGGCATTGGCTTTTACCAGAAAGTATAGTTTCAAATGATTGTTTGCACTCATGAGATATTAAATCTTAGACCGTAAAAAGAGTAATACCCCAATACCTTGTCCACTTGAGCCAATCCGTTGGAGTTAACACACCAACCATATATGCCACGCCAGTGTATAGAAAAAAGTATTAATAATTTTCTGTTTATACATATAATAAAATAAATTATGTGTCGGAGTATTTGAGTGGACAAAAATTAATCTAAATACCCATAACCAGACATAAAATAAAAATAAAGATCTCAGACTATATTATATTCAAATATTATGAAAGTTTGAAGTGGCAAGTTATGCATACAGAAGCTAGCTGCAAGGCTTATATAGCTTAGTGAAAATCGGCAATTTTCAAATTTTGTTACTAGAAAACAAATAAAATTCCAATTAATTCATAAAACCGAAATGCATATATTATATTAAAATCCAATTTTAAAAAATCATCCAATAACAAACAAAATCTTTTCAGAATACGAAAATAATAATATTCTAAATTGCATGAACGGATGGAAAAACAATTAATGATTTATATATACCCGTAACTAAAGTTATGATCAAATTAATACTATGATATGCCCCCAAATTATGGAAGATTCTTAATTGCATTTTTGGCCCGGTGCTATTGTTCTCAAAGAGTTCCATTATTTCCATTTTCCAACTCCGAATTTGACATGAGTTGAATCCTCCTACTTCTGTTGGTACGTAATTAACACGATTCTTGCCACATCTTTAATTTGTTTTATTGAGATTTCTAATACAAAAGGCCGGTCTAAAGTTTTACCTAAACACCAACACTTAATGTGTGATACATGAGTTGGAATAATAAATAAATTACACAATTGGTTTATATATATATATATATTTATATTTATATTTATGGATGAAAATCTTATATGTATTTATTTTAAACTGACCACTTAACAAGAAAATGACAGCCTCGTTAATGAATTCATTATCATTAATTTTATAGCTACCCTAGCTAAATACATACCAACGACCATAACCAACAGTACTGCTCATCAATAGTCATTACACCAACTCCATTAATGACCAATATCATTAAAAAAAAAAAAATCTTCAAGAAATTAGAATAATTGATATTAATTTAGATTTATCAAATTTACTGCAAACTCTAAAATCAAATCAAATTTGTTCTCTGCAGTTGTGACATTGCATAACACTCCCCTATGAATAATAAAGCTAGCAGTACTAAATCAATCATCAAAATTTTGAAAAGAGATCATGAAGAGAGAAAAATGAGCCAAAGAAAGGGAAATTATATTAAGAAACATCTTATTGCTTGCATTGATCAGCGAAGAAGAGATCCAAGTTTTTTCTATCCACTTATCGATTATGTAAAGGATTTGGGCCTGTATAGACTTTCCTCTTTTCATCGCCAAAAACACGAGCTTGATCACCATCTTCATCTTTATCTCTTCCAAAGGCAGTACCTTTGGATTTATCATTTCTCAGCTTAGAGGCAGACCCAGTTTTGAAGGTTCCGAATGTGGCTGACCCATCAACAGAAGATGATATTTGTAGGAGTAACAACACCAGAAATAGAATAGAGAAGCATGTTAACTCTTTTCTGATCAGACCCATGATGATCTGCTTCACGCTCAAGATCACCCAGAGATGGTGCATGGAAACTTCCGGCTAGCTCAAATCCCTAGGAACTAAAGAAACAAAGAACTTTCTGTCTGAATCTATGTGAAAAGGCCACTACTAAAAGAGGCTATGAAAGGAAGCTGAAGTAGTGTTGCTTGGGATGGGAAAAAAGAAAAAGAAGGATCTGATGCTTTTTTTTTCTGTTTTAATTGGGTATTTTTCTTTTCCTCAATTTGCCTGTATTCTTTGGACTTATGGTTTGGACTGTCCAATGGATATGACCTGGGAGTCTGAGCTATGAAAATGAGGATAGTCAGAAAATAAATATTTTGCAGAGGGTGTTTGGAATCTTGGACGCTGATTTCATAACAAAGCTGCCCATGTTCTGTTGCAGTACTTTAAGATGGTGCTTGTTTCTGACGTTGCATTTATGAACTACAGAGAGGGAGAGAGACAGAAGGGAGGGGTGGGGGGTTTGGAGTTTTGATCTGTGTCTGATATCAATCTTGGGTCAGGAATATAAATTGTTTCCGGATTTTTCCTTTGTATACTGTTAACTATTTTTGCAAAGAGCATGGATCATATGCCTATCTGGTACACAATGACACCAACCATATTACAGTATATTTGAAAACTCTTCTTAAATATTTTTAAATTATTTTATTATTGTTTATTATTATTTTTATTATTATTTATAAATTATCTGATATATTCTTAAGACTCGTTTAAAGAATGAGATGAGATGAAAATTTTAAATTTTTTGTGAATGGTGTTAAGATGGTTTGAATTAAGATTTTTGAGTTGATTTTAAAAAAGTACGTAGATCTCATAGTGAGATTTGTTTGTATGTAAATATGAGAAACAAATATGCTTCAAATGGCTACTTCAGTTCTTAAGTAAAGGTACTATGTCTTTTTTCATTTTTGCTTGATCTAGTTTTGGTATGTGTTTGATTTGGTTTGATCTTGATTTTTATATTTAACTTTTGTTAATCTAGATTGATTATGATTTGGGGACAAGGACAAGCGATTTCAACACCATGCACATCCGCCATAGGGCGAGGGTAGGGAAAGTCGACTTAGGACGATGGTAGGGGTGGGGGCCAAGGGCAGAGGTGATATTGCATGGCAACCCGCTAGGGGCGGAAACGAGAGGTAGATAGGATGAAATGTACCGGTTAGAGGCATATTGCAACCCTAAAAAGAAAAAAAGAAATACACATTGAAAAGATGTATATACTCTTTGGTATGTATATGAGTTCTCATCCACTAAATCTTATAATAGAGTAAGGTTTAATATCTACTCAACCTCGCTAATAATAGAGAAATTACTGATTTTAAACATGGTTTACCAAATGATTATTATTTGTTGTAATAGAGAAAGGCAATTGACCATTGATTGTTATTTTTGTTGTTCGTATCTTGTCATTTTAGCAAAATATAGAAGGATGCTTCCTTGCGTGTCTGAATTTCCTAGTACCTAAAGTAGAAATGGGATAGACACACAATATATAAGATCTAGAGTTCGAGAGAAAACTCTAGGAATGAAAATCCCTTCCCTATTGCTAGGCCAACAAAGTTTAATGCCGATCAAAAAAACTAATTAAATCTATAATATAGAACATAGAAAATAAAATATATAATAGGGTTCTTGTTGTTCCTTCCCTTGAATATAATTTGTTATCTGTAGGCCAAATCACCTCCACCCTCGCTTGCACTATAACTTTTTGGCCCTCATTTTATGTTTTTCAGGACATTCTGACTCGGAAGATTATTGGTTATGGTGTTAGAAGAGGTAAACTCTACTACTTGGAGTTGATAGAAAATGGGGGGCCAAAATTCAATCAGGCAAATCAAACTAGTAGCAAAGAGACAGCTCGAGCAACCATATGGTTGTGGCACCAGAGACTAGGACACATTTCTTTTGGTTATCTAAGGAATTTAAAACCCACATTTTTTTTTCAGCTGTGAATGATTTAGATTTCAAGTGTGACACTTGTGAATTGTCCAAGAGCCATCGTATTCCATATTTACCAAGTTTGAATAAAAGTTCAGTCCCTTTTACAGTTATTCACTCTAATGTTTGGGGTCCTACAAAATCCCTTCTATTTCTAAAGCCCGTTACTTTGTTACATTTATTGATGAATGCACTAGAATGACTTGGGTGTCTTTGCTTAACAAAAAGGGTGATGTATACACAGCATTTCAGGAATTTCATAATATGGTTAGCACCCAGTACCAAAAACAGATTCGTGTTCTACAATCCTACAATGGTACTGACTATGTCGATACATCTTTTGGCAAATTTCTGAGACATCTTGGCATTCGTCATCAAACCTCTTGCACCTATACTCCGTAGCAAAATGGATTGGCGGAGAGGAAAAATAGACAATTGCTGATAGTGGTTTGTGCCTCTCTTTTTGGCATGAATATGCCTCGGTTTTATTGGGGAAAAGCTATGAAATCCGCTGCTTATCTAATTAATCGAACACCCTCTCGAGTTATCAACTTTCATACCCCCCCCCTCCCCCCAAGAAAAAAAAATGCAATCCTTACTTTCAATTCCTCACTTTCCAAGTCTTGAACCACAAGTCTTTGGTTGTATTGTCTATGTTCACATTCCAAAGAGCCTGAGAAATAAACTTGATCTATGTGCAAAACGATGTGTGTTTGTTGGCTATTATGAGTTTTAAAAAGGATATAGGTGTTATGATCCTCAAACCCGGAAACTACATGTCACTTTGGATGCTTCTTTTCGTGAAACAAAACCTTATTACTCAAGGGGGTTTTCTGGACCTTCTCTTCACGGGGAGAGATATACTGAAGAGAATGTTTTACAAGGAGGTGGAGGAGGAGATGAATTTATAGAGTTAGAAGAAGTGAATGAATGGCTCGAAAATGGTGGTCAACAAGGCTATGAGAGTATTCCTGAAATTTAGAGTGATGTGTTAGTGCAACCAGAAATGACTGCAGATGCACCCGATATGGCAGAGTCATCAATGCCTTTAGAGTTGCCTATATCTACATCATCAACTGAAGAATCAACCCAGAATGTTCTTCCTCAGGTAACTTCGAATCCTAGTATTGATGAGTCTAACGAAATACATGATTCTGAAGAATGTATTGCTCTCAAGTATTCACAAAGATCAAATAAGGGAGTTCCCAAGAAACAATATGAACCTGATCTGAAAGCCAAGACCAAGTACCCAATTAGCAACCATGTGTCTTCCCATAGATTGTCTCAATCGTATGCATTTACTGTTAATCAACTATCCACTGTATCTATTCCTAGTAGTGTGCAGGATGCATTAGCTGATCCAAAATGGACAAAGGCAATGAATGAGGAAATGGAGGCCCTACAGAAGAATGACACTTGGGAACTTGTCCCTTTGCCCAAAGGAAAGAAAACAATTGGATGTTGATGGGTGTTCATAGTGAAACTTAAAGTAGATGGCAGTATTGATAGGAATAAAGCGAGATTAGTTGCAAAAGGGTATACACAAAAGTTCGGTTTGAATTATCAAGAGACTTTTGCACCAGTGGCCAAGATTAACACAATTCGCATTCTCATATCCATAGCAGCTAATCAGGATTGGCCTCTGCAACAATTTGATATAAAAAATGTGTTTCTCGATGGAGATTTAGAGAAAGAGGTTTACATGGATTTTCTACCTAGAGTTAAACATAGTTCCTCATGTAGAACTAAAATTTGTAAATTGAAGAAGTCATTATACGGATAGAAACAGTCACCAAGAGCACAATGAAGGCATTCGGTTATAAGCAAAGTAATTCAGACCATACTTTGTTTATAAAACACAAAGAAGGAAAGGTAACAGTTTTAATTGTGTATTATGATGATATGGTTGTCAAAGAGTTCCATTATTTCCATTTTCCAACTCCGAATTTGACATGAGTTGAATCCTCCTACTTCTCTTGGTACGTAATTAACATGATTCTTGCCACATCTTTAATTTGTTTTATTGAGATTTCTAATACAAAAGGCCGGTCTAAAGTTTTACCTAAACACCAACACTTAGTGTGTGATACATGAGTTGGAATAATAAATAAAAGGAAAATACTACTTGAATTCATAAAAGTGGTCGATTGAATTTTTTATTTTGTTTACTTAAGAATTAAGGAAATGACTATTAATGAAGTGATATTTTTTTATTTTTTAAAAATATTTAAAGATATATAAACAATGATTGAAATAAAAAAGAAAAATATATATATAAAAAAAAATATATATTTATACTTATCGGTCAAATTTTATCGATTTATTATCAGTCTCAATAGTATTATCCATAAATAAATTACACGATTTGTTTATATATATATATATATATATATATATATATTTGTTTATGGATGAAAATCTGAGATGTATTTATTTTAAACTGACTCTGTTGTACTCTAGCTATCTGTTTTTCAAAACTGACCACTTAACAAGAAAAAGCCTCATTAATGAATTCATTATCATTAATTTTATAGCCACCCTAGCTAAATACATACCAACAACCATAACCAATAGTACTGCTCATCAATAGTCATTACACCAACTCCATTGATGACCAATATCATTAAAAAAAAAAAATCTTCAAGAAATTAGAATAATTGATAATTTGATATTAATTCAGATATATCAAATTTACTGCAAACTCTAAAATCAAATCAAATTTGTTCTCTGCAAGTTGTGACATTGCATAACACTCCCCTATGAATAATAAAGCTAGCAGTACTAAATCAATCATCAAAATTTTGAAACGAGATCAAGAAGAGAGAAAAATGAGCCAAAGAAAGGGAAATTATATTAAGAAACATCTTATTGCATTGATTAGTGAAAAGAGATCCAATTTTTTTCTATCTACTTATCGATTATGTAAAGGATTTGGGCCAGGGTAGACTTTCCTCTTTTCATCGCCAAAAACATGAGCTTGATCATCACCATCTTCATCTTTATCTCTTCCAAAGGCACGTGTGGATTTATCATTTCTCAGCTTAGAGGCAGACCCAGTTTTGAAGTTTCCGAATGTGGTTGACCCATCAACAAAAGATGATATAATTTGTAGGAGTAACAGAACCAGAAGTAGAATAGAGAAGCATGTTAACTCTTTTCTGATCAGACCCATGATGATCTGCTTCACGCTCAAGATCACCCAGAGATGGTGCATGGAAACTTCCAGCTAGCTCAAACCCCTAGGAACTAAAGAAACAAATTAGAACTTTCTGCCTGAATCTATGTGAAAAGGCCACTACTAAATGGGGTTATGAAAGGAAGCTCGAGTAGTGTCGCTCGGGATGGGAAAAAAGAAAAAGGAGGATCTGATGCTTTTGTTTTTTTTTTTTGTTTATGTTTTTTTTTTTTTTTTTTTTTTCTGTTTTAATTGGGTCTGTTTTCTTTTCCTCAATTTGCCTGTATTCTTTACACTTATGGTTGGTTTGGACTGTCCAATGGGTATGACTTGGAGTCTGAGCTATGAAGATGAGGATAGTCAATGAAAGGCAAGAGCCTAAACACGTAGGTTTTGGTGCCTGAATGAAAATACTAAATATTTTGCAGAGGGTGTTTTGAATCTGGACGCTGATTTCATACCTTTTTTTTATGCATGAAGAGAGAGGCACAGAGAGAAAGAGAAAGCTGCTCATGTTCTGTTGCAGTACTTTAGGATGATGCTTGTTTCTGACACTGCATTTATGAACTACAGAGAGAGAGAGAGAGGGAGGGGTTTTGTCTGTTTGGATGTGTGTCTGATATGAATCTTGAGTCCGGTGATATATAGTGCGTTTGGATTTTAAAGTAAATTGAGTTAAGTTAAATTGAGATGATAAAATATTATTAAAATATTATTTATTATTATTATTATTATTTTTTAGATTTAAAAAAGTTGAATTGTTTATTATATTTTGTATTAAAATTTAAAAAAGTTGTAATGATGAATTGAGATGAGTTGAGATAATTTTATTTTCCAAATGTAATCTAGAGTAGTGATTTTCATACTATATATTTTATAGCATATATATTATGAAATAAATGTATTTTTATAAAATGATGTGAGTTTTATAAAGTATTTTATAAAAATATATATTTTTTAAAATATTATTGTATAAAATGTTATGTAAAGTGTTATATATTTATCATTTTTCGGTGATATAAATCGTTTCCGGATTTTTTTCCTTTGTATACTGTTAGTACTGTCATTGCAAAGAGCATGGATCATATGCCTATCTGGTACACAATGGCAACAACCATATGTGGTACTATTTGAGACAACTGTTATTGGATTACTTTATTATTATTCAAAAATTATTTTTATTATTTTATTATTATTTTTACTATTATTCATATATAATCTGATATATTAATTGTTGAAGAAATCGTAGTAATCTAAAAGCAGTATAAGAGAAAATATGATACTTGCAAAGCGAAATTCAAGACACATGCACACAATGAAATTAAAAATTTAACGTGATTCGATAACTATTTACGTTCACAGAAAATGAACTTTACTATTAAATAATGGAATACAAAAAATATTATAGAAAAAGATCACACTCAACTCAATTCTCTTATTTTTCTCACAACTCTGGCTCTCTCTCTTTTTTTTTTTTTTTAGCTCTTCTTCACTGAGCTCTTCTTATACTTTTTTTCCCACGTCACGGCTCATTACACTGGAAATGATCTCCTTTTTTATAAGTGAGGCTTTAGAGGACAAGAAGCCACAAATCTTGATAATGGGATGCACCAGCACAAGTATTTACCAACAGCTAGCATGGATAGTGGAAGCTGCAACTTTTGACCAAGCTTCAGCAGCTAATCTATTGGTCAAGCTGCAACTCTTGACCAAGCTTTATGGGCATGGAACGCTGAGCATTATTTATATCCAAGCGGAGCCTTAATCTATAAATTCTAAGTATGTATATACTTTGCCAGTTTATTTCTTTTGAAAAAGGAACACACATTATTTTCACTACTTTTTACATAACAATATTTTAAAATGAAGGTTATTGTTATAAAATATTTTATAAAAATAATATCATTTTATAAAAATATTCTTATTTATAACATATATTATGAAATATGTTGTGAAATATATTAAGTTTATCATTACTCAGTTCTTTTTTAAGAATGGTTTAGATTAAAAAATGAGTTGAGATGGTTTGTGAATAGTAAAATAAAAGTTGAATTGTTTATTATATTTTGTATAAAAATTTAAAAAAGTTGTTTTGTGATTTTTAAAAGTTGAATTGTTTATTATATTTTGTGTGAAAATTTGAAAAAGTTGTAATGATAAGATAAGATAAATTGGAATAAATTGAGGTAAGTAGGTTTTGAATTCAAACAAGGCCTAATGTTGAGGAAATGTAATTGTAAACCAAAGCCTAAACAATGCCAAAGCTTTAAATTTATGAAAAAATTTATTAATCATTCTTATACCACATATTATATATAATTTTTTTATATTTTATTTTTCCCCTTATCAAATGTACAGTGTATGGATGATGAGTAAATAAATTCCTTTAATTTAGCAAGAATAAACCAAAATAATAAATAACTAAATAATCAAGTGTGATATATGGTATAGGGATGATGAGCAAAAATGCTCTAAATTGATAAAAACCAGTTTGCTAGTTTTAGGGTTTTCATTTTCATTCAACACAACACCACTCTTAATTGGTCTCTTACAACCACAAAAAGATTGCACAAAAGTAATCTTACAAACTGATGTGTCTTCACGTAGGAGTCTTTTTGATCTAGATCGGAAAAACTGAACGGACTGGACCAAAAATTGGCTTGGTTAGTTTCAATCCTCCATTTGACGGAGCAAATGGGTTTCGATCAGGTCTCGGAGTCTGTGATTTTTGGACTGGACCAAACCAAACCGAAATCGACTTAATTATATATATATATATATTTAAATATTTTATATAATAATTGTATAAGTTAATTATATAATTTTCATCTGATCTATTAGTATTGACCATATAAAATGTTAAATAATATATGCTATCAATTAATAATATATCATAAATCATATGATAATTTATATCATTATATGTAAATACATTCATACATACTCTACTATTTACACTTAATTAAAGTAATTAGGTAATTGTTTTTTAAATACTTAAGTTGCAAGCAAGTATGAATAATCTATGTACAATGAAATTATTTGATATTCATTAATCATATATAAAATGTAAGACATTATTAATAATTCTTTGCAAACAAAAAAGAAAAAAGGATGAAACAAAATAAACAAAATAACTTGGCTAGACCAAACAGACCGACCGAACCGATAGCTAATGGTTTGGTCAGGTTCAGTCCGGAAAAATGATAGACCAAAAGTTTCAGTCCATCATCTTCCGAATCGGACCGATTTACAACCCAGATTCATGTAATCCGTCAGATCTATTTTATAATAAAAATAATTTTACAATCTAAAGAACCACATCAGTTTATGGGATTACTTTTGTGTAATCCATTTGTAGCTAAAATATTTATCTTTTTCATTTTTGCTTGATCTAGTTTTTGTATGTGTTTGATTTGGTTTGATTTTTATTTTTGTATTTATCTTCTATGTTAATCTAGATTGAGAAGGGACAAGCGATTTCAACACCATGCACATCCACCACAGGGCGAGGGTAGGAAAGGTCGACTTGGGACGAGGGCGGGGGCCAAGGGCAGAGGTGATATTGGCACCCACTAGGGGCGGAAACAGAAGGTAGATAGGATGAAATATATATGTTAGAGGCGAATTGAAACCCTATATTGAAAATCGTTCCCAAACCATATATTTACTCTTTTGTATAATAGTGCAAGCTTTACTATCCACTCAATCTCCCAAACCATAAGAGATCGCGAAGCCAAAACAACCATGTGTACACGATATGTGGAGACAGAAATGCAATTATCATTGATTATTATTTTTAAAAAAAATTACACTCATCATTCTCTATACTACACACCAACATATAATTTGTCATTTTTTACATTCTATTTAAACACACATATTTTAATGTGTAAATATGTGTATTTACACATCAATAATAAAAATAATAAATCATATATTAGTATACGATATGAAGATGATAAATAACATTTCTCTTATTTTCATATTGTAATTTAAGCAAAATATAGAATGATACCTCCCTGCGGATCTGAATTTCCTAGAACTTAAAAGTAGAAAAGGATAGACACGCAAAATATAAGATCTAGAGTTAGGACAAAAACTCTAGGGGATGAAAATCCTTCCCTATTGCTAGAGTTTAATGCCGATTGAAAAAACTAAGTAAATATATAATATAGATCCTAAAAAATGAAAAGTCAAAATAAATAAAACATATATGCATATTTATTTGACAAGAGTAACCATATCATTTAAAAAATAAATTATATTCATCTCCAAGATATGAACAATGATGATCCCAATTCTAAAAGAAAATGATATTATGCATCTTGAGTTTGCCCGTCAATTTAACCGCTCATGTATTTTACTTTATTTTTAATTTTTTTTATTTAATAATTAAGGAATTGACTATTAGTGCATTGATTTTTTTTTTAAAAAAAATTGTTAAAATATGTTTAAAAAATATTTGAAATAAAAAGTAAAAGCGAAAAAAGAAAAATGCAATTAACATTAAGGACACACCAAGTAGACAAATTGAAGAAGTATAGTAACACCATCCATTTTAGAAAAATTTACGACTTTCAATACTTCATCGATTCCCAAAAATATGATAGAGGAACGGAGGTTAGAAAGAAACAGAACCAAAGTTCTTGGTTCCAAGATTAATTGCTTACAAAAAATAAAAAAAGGTTTTGGTTGAGTTTCAATCTAAAGCTTAAAAATATCCAAAGTAAATCAAAACAATATGGTCAAACAGGTAGGAGTTCATGATCACAGGTGTTTTTTGTGTGTTAGAGCAAATGATGTTGTCCTCTTTTAGTTTGAATAATGACAAGGAAAAGAAAATCCCCCCAATACATGAAATGAAAGCCATGGTGAACGATGGTTGGTTTTAGCACCTACACATGATGTGGGACCCAAAAACCTTAAATACTAGTACTCTTTCTTCATCTTTTGAATTAATACCATTGCTTGGCTTTTGAATCGACCCGATAAGACACGATTAAAAAACAGATCAATAATGAGCCAACTAGCTTAATCCATAATCAATCCATATAGCCCGTTTAAATTTTATTTGAATGTTACAATTACAATATGCCTATGTTTGTTATTGTTGAGACTATAATATTGGTATTATTATAGGTTAATATTTCAAAAATATTGATATTTCTTGTTAGCATATAGTCTTATTTTTTGAATATATTAAAATTTTAGATACTAATATTCATATGAAATTATGTCAATCGAGGCAAATTAGTTATACGGGTCAGTTAAACATGTTTACGTGATACGAGTCTAAACAGATCGTGTCATGTTAACTTAATTCTAGTTAATTATTAAACGGATTATGCGGATCGTGTCGTATCACTCGTCATTTAATTAAATAGATCATATTCGGATTGATCTATATAATCGAATATTCATGACAATACATGACAAATACAACCGGCCAATATGAATTGTCACCCCCTAAAACCACAACACTATCCATTTGTATTGATAAAAATAAATAAATAAATAAAATAAAAATAAAAATAGTGAAGTGAGGAAGACCAAAAGTTGACATTTTCTATTTCGATCTAATCGTAATCATAGTAACATATGGAAGTAAGAGAATTTTTTTTGGTATGCACAGGAGTCTTGCAAAAATGATTTTACATGTGTCAATCAATTTTTTTGGTAAGTTAAATTTGAGTTAATTTTTTTGAATCAAAGCTAATATTGTTATTTCCAAATCAACATGTAACTTACCTTTTATATATAAGAAGTATGTGCAAACTTAATAGATCTCTCAAAATAAACATATATATATTTTTATAATAGAAATAGACTTCATTTCATTCAATAAAATTGAAATTACAGTTATGATTAATCAATACAAGAAAAATCCAGATTACCACAAACTACTCATCTGTTAGGGGCTCCCCTACCTACAAGTTTTTATGTGACGGATATTGTCTTAACTTCTATAAACTCTCTCCTGACAACAGAGAAAGTGCTCGGTTAGAAAAGAACTACGCACGAGCACCGGCCTCCTCACGAGCACCAACTTCCTCCACCTACGGAAGCTCACTGCCCCCGCCTATATATATACACCCTAAACGCCGCATCTCTCTCTCACCCAGACGCCGCATTGAAGCTCGGTCTAAAAGTAAACATGTTAGCACTGAGCCAACTGCATGCAGCTAGCTATTATATTATAAATGGGAAGTGATGGGCTAAACTCAAAATCAAAATTTCTTCCTTCTATATTAAAAAAAGTAGAAATGAACCAAGGAGTACATTTTAATAATATAAAATTTTAAATTATTTTAAACTTAAATAGTTATATTTATCGTTATCTAACAAAGAAATGAACGACGTGGTTCAACAGAGTAAAACTTTTATTCAAAAATTACGATGTGCCAAGTATATATGATAAAGCAAATAATCTGTTTGGTTCCCGGGAATGTGCTTTACATTGGCTACAAAATCACCACTCAAAACTCATGAATATGCTGCTCATCAGCATGTTCCTACATGACTTGTTGCCTTTGCATTTGTTTTTGAAGTACAAGCATTCACCCTTGTAATCCTGTTCTCTACTTGCAGAACATGTTGTCCGGCATGTATGCATATAGATCAGACTTTACGCTATGAGAGAGAGAGAGAGAGAGAGAGAGTTAGGCCATCCCTATACATGACATAATGAAAAGTAGAGCCAAGCTTTTTCATGATGAGTTGCACCCACCATTCTCTCTCAGAATTTGAGGATGCATGGAGCTCAGCAAAGAAAAAAGTTTTCAAGTGCTAAATAAGCTTTGACTGCCAACAAGCAAAAAGGTTTCAGACAAGGTCGTTATGAGTACATTAGGCTATTATTAAGGAAAATAATACAAATTGTTGGGCAAGCAAAGAAAAGGAAATTGTTCTCTCCCTCTAGTCTTTTATTTTTGCCCTTTTGTTTTGCTTTTTGCTCTAGTCAAAGTCACGTTGCTCTTCCATCATTGGGATATCAACAACTTATATGAATTGTGACACCATTGAGAGTTCATTTTTACCCTACTCATGATCTCGCATGTCAATTTCATGTTTTAGGTATGTATTAGAAATAATTAGAGACATTTTAAAAAGACCTTCCTTCTTATTGGTCCCCATGTATTAATGTGGCTTGTTGAGTCCACTCCAACTCCAAGGAGTAGCTCTTGGTTTACAAAAATTACTTGATATTATTCTTTCTGAGATAGATTTCAAGGATCAATCTGATAGGTTATTAGGAGTCTTCAATACTTCAAAAAAGAAAAAAAAAAAACATTTACACAACGATATGTAAGTAAAAATTCTATTTTATTATCAGCATACAAGTACAAAGAGGTGGGACTCAGGCTTAGTTTGACATCTACGTTTGTCCAGTTTTACCAGTTTGTTCAAGGATTTCATTCCAAATGACCATCTTTAAGTTCATATATCTTCTAAAGCCACATCACATCTGACACGATTCATTCTCCAACATTGATGTTACATTAATAACAAAAAGAGGGTGAGTTGTGTGGTAAATACCCGTTCACATTGGTCGGATTCAAATCCTGCTACACTAATGACAATCCCAAATCATAACTAGAGTTGATATGAATACCTAGTATTGTAATTTTATCTCTCAAATGATAGAAGGTATCTATCATTTGATATGAATATACTTGTTCCCCTTTTCCGAATGAGTTCGAAAAAATAGTAAGTAAATATGGTAAGCTATCTATTTACTAAAATTGGCAAATTCTGCATGTAATAGGCAGATTTGGACAACAATGATTCTTTACCCCCAGAATATGTATGTTTGTTTTTATTATTATGGGGCAGTATACAGAAAGTAGTCATGCCATGTAAGCTTGAGATCTCCTTCTCGACCTTGCTTCAAATATATAAATATAAACTTATATATCTACCTGCAATTTCTTATATTTTAGAGGCATCGTCTGTCACTCGGTTCAGCGCGATGGCAGTCTTTGAACCAGACGGGCGACCCAAATGCTTGCTGATGAAATCCCCAGCCAGCATAAGCTTTGCCAAATCCACATTTGTTTTTACACCAAGACCATTAAGCATGTACACAACATCCTCAGTGGCAACGTTCCCTGAAGCTCCCTTAGCATATGGGCACCCACCTAAACCAGCAACAGATGAATCCACTGTGCTAATCCCCATCTGTAGAGAAAAAGAAAAAATAGTACGCTCGCTCATTGCAGAAATTATAAGATTTGCAAAAGCAAGAAAATTGTCCAGGTTTCAAGGACAAAAATAGCAGTTGGTTGATTTTACTACTTATCAGTTAAAACAAGGATTCACCATTACATTATGAATATCAGGAATGATTAGGTTTCCCTTGTTTGATGGCTTACTTGGAGGGATATAAGAATGTTTGGAAGAGATTGTCCATATGTGTCATGGAAGTGAACGGCAAGCTTTTCACCAGGAACAACTGCCATTACAGCTTCAAGCATAGGAACAACAGCCCCTATCCCAAAAAACAGATCAAAAGAAATTAACAGTAGATAAGTACAGAGCCAAAGGTTAGAAACATATTACATAGTACACAATAAAAAAATATGAAGAAATAAGCACTGAGAAAAAAGAAGAAAAGAAAGCAAAACAGTACTGTCCCTGGACATTAACTAATAACATTATGGGCCTATGGAGAGCAAGTTCACTCCAAAGTGCAACAATGCTGCACTAAACACCTCTTATTAACACACCATGAAAGCATTGAAAAACAGCAATAATAAGGTTAAAGTGCAAACATACTGTTACTAACTTTGGTGTGGGGTGGGAAAAGAAGAGAGATAATGCCATATCAGGTCTTGAGATGATGTATAAAGAGAATAAGAAAGAACGAACAGTGATTTTTCACAGTAAGTGGAAACTTAAAACTCCAATGACAGAAGACGGAATTTTAAAAGAAGAAAATAATTCCATGTAAAGTAACATCAGCTAATGTATATTTCCATTGTTGCCATTTCTACATTGAACTGACAAGCATGCAGGAGCCTGCGGATAGTTGTTAAAAATACAAACTGACTTGCAAGCTATAGGTAGAATTTGGAAAGAGTTCTCAAGCATGGTTCTAGCTATAGAGAACAAATCCCTTTTGGAAAATTCAAAAAATTCAATAATCTCTTAACTACAAGAGTTATCAAGTTAGATGAAACTTTAAGTGATCTCAAAATCTTTTCACTGCCAAAAATTGGAGCCAAAATCATGTATTCCATGAATTTTTTTCTTTCCTTCAAAATATTATTCTAAAAGTAATTAGAAATCTTCATTGAAACAGAGAATGAGATGTAATCCAATTAAGAAAAATGGCCAAGTTATAACAAAAAAATATTCTTTACTAAACGAGTAAAATATAAACAATATGATTACAGAAGCCCAAAATATGGGACATATGGGATAAACGGCATTTTGACAAGGAAACAAAATTATCAGATGCTTGTTAATAGACAAGTCTGGGCAGAGAAAAGGTTTTTGTCCAATGGTAGCAAATCAAAAGGAGTAAACCAACTCAGTTATCAGTTCAAGTAGAACCAAAGACTTCTGCTTAGAACAGAAGTCCATCAAAACATTTACCTGGTGTAGCAACTCCAATGGTATCACCCAGGGATATCTCAAAGCAACCCATGTCATGCAGTTCTTTTGCAACATATGCCACTCTTGAAGGAGGAATTGCTCCTTCCACTGGACAGCCAACTACACACGATACATACCTATCAAAGTTCAATTCCAACTCGTTCATCTCAGAGCTGCTTAAAGGATCACAATGCATACCATTTATTTTCAATAGAAGCATTTAACACATGAAATCCATGTAAAAGAATCATGATTAACAATATCTGAAATCCCTAATGCTAAATATACATTTGATGTCACAATTTACTTACTAAAGACCAATCTATAAAAGAATGCAAATTTCAACAAAAGAGCAACTGGAAATGACAATTGAGGATCTAATGAAAGTAAAGTTCCTACAATAATATTTCCTCGATTGGAGATTTCTCATAAAACAGAAACACGTGTTTTAATAGAGTGATTGACACTGAAGAAAACTATAGTTTTATAAATAATATCATATATTGAGAAAAGCAAAAAAGAGCAGGCTCAAGTCCATGGTGAACCTGCAGAGCATGTAATTGAACTCCTTGCAGGAGAGATCATTATAAATAAATAAACGACTTTTTTGATTAGCAAGCACAACTCAAGCACCCTTATTGCATTTATTTATGGGATGAGATGCCATTTTTCAAAAATACATTGACAATAAAAATAACCAACTCAAGCTATTCGTGGCTTATGTGCTGGAAGATGTGGAAGCAACAGGAGAACGATATTTAACACAACATACACAGAGATATACAATGTAAATAGAAATAAGACATACCCTCGAACAGGAATTGAGAGCTTTTTAGCAGCATGAGTAACAGCACGGTAACGAGCAAGACTCTCTTCAATGGTACAATTGATGTTTGACTTTGAAAATGACTCAGAAGCTGATGCAAAGACTGCTATCTCCTTAGCACCAGCTGCAACAGCTGCTTCAAAGCCCTGGAAGAAGTAAATGAATTAGTTCAAATAAATACAATCAAAATATTATGACAATCTTTAAACAGTGTTTTTCCAGATTACCCACTTTTAAGTTAGGTGTCAGGACAGGCAATCTAGCACCCTCCAAATTACAAACTCCTCGCATTACATCCTTCGCATCTGCCAGCTGGAAAGGTGATGGAATATTATAAAAAAATATAATAACGTGAGTTACAAGAGGAGTAAGTTTATTATATTCAATTGTAAAACCACTATGCAACCAATGTAACCACACACAGAGAGAGATAGAGAGTATACCTTTGTGTTATTGATGTAATATATGTGTTAGAAACAATAGTAACTAAAAATCCATTACATATCAAAGATGCTTGACAAAAAATTAAACAGCAAAAATTTATAAGCATTCTATAAAAGAATGTGTAATGGTTCAGAACCACAAGGATCAATCATTGTGCCTGGTCAAAATACTGGAATGCAATAAACAAGCCTAAAGGAACACGCCAAGATATCATATATCAAGCCCTAAGCAGCAGATTTCCTAATAATTTTGTAGCATTCATGTGTCATTCTAAAACAGCTAAACATTTTTCAGAACCAATCAAATCATAACAATCAAAGCAATTTAAGGTAACTAATACAGAGTGCTCTTGGAAATACAGCCAGTGAAAAGGGATTTATACTTGGCCTTTCATTTTACATCCTTACTCTCCAATGGAAAGCAATGGGAAAATTCTCCCTAAGAATATGACTTATTGAGCAGAGACAAGAAATGCTAATCTCTGAGATGAAAGTACAGAGGGATTCACATGGATAAAGCTTGTGTAAAGGAATTAAGTGTGGATGGGAACTATTTTCAGAATTCATCAAGAGCATGGCAGAAATATTTTCAGGCTTTGTCAAGTGTAGACAGGTGATGCTTCTTGCATTCGGTTCTGGCATGATGAGGAGTGTGGGCATTCCCATCATTATCCATTATCAATATCTTTTGTTCATCTTAATGTTTCTACTTCATTAAAATAGAATGTAGCATGAGTAAACTTCAACTGTCTCCCTTATGCTTCACACTAACTGTACCATACAACCTCGAGGAACATAGTTGCTGCAAAATTCAATCAGCATAAAATTTATTCACTTGAAAGTTCACGCAAGTAAAGATAAGAGTATGAGCTTCTCAAAACTCTTGCCAAATACCTGACTCCCAAAACTAAAACTAAAAAACGGTTACTGATATTATAAAACTTCCAAAAAAAAAAAAAAAAATAGCAACCCAAAATCAATACTTTGTCTCAGCCAGAAAAGGATGTCACAGCTCCCAGGCTGGCCCCAGATTGACTGGGTACCAGTGTTCAAGATAGTTTTAAGCTTGTTTTATTTCTCGAACTTGCATCATCGGCAGTCACAGAATGTTGCCAAAAGTTTCTTGTCTTTTATAAGCAGATGTTGCCAAAAGCTAAAGTCTAATATTTACTAATTACCTTTCCTTATCCTTTTCATTTTCTACTCCCAATGCATGGTCACTTCTAGACTTAATTGTCGAATCCACAAAGGTAAAAAGTCTCTTAAGAAAGAGTTTCCCCTTCATAACTAATATTGAAATAAAGTTTATGAAAACAACAACACCAACAAAAACAATAATAAGTGGCCAATGCAACTATATAACCCATCAATAACACTCCTTGATCGCCTATCAAAAACATAAATAACCCATATGGTCTACGCAACTATATACCCCTCCATGAGTTTCAGAAGAGAAACATTGTAAGTGGTCAAACTCCATAACTTGCATCACAATTATTCAGAGTTCACTTGCCGACCTTCAAAAATAGAGATGAATCCTCATGTCTTTACAAGAATCATATTTTTGGGAACGCACTGATAAAAGAATTTCTAGAGAGGATATCACCGATGAAAGATTTACGAATTATGGTGCCAATTAAGTGGCCTGACAAGAATGAAACTACAACAAGATATAACTAAAGTTACAATGTCAACTTAACATAGCGAACCATGTTACCTGAGGAACCCATTTAGGTGACACAAAACTTGTAGCCTCAACCACTGACAATCCAGAAGATACTAGCCTATGGATCAACTCAACCTTTACAGAGGTAGGGACAATATTCTTCTCGTTCTGTAATCCATCTCTTGGACCAACTTCTACTATCTTTACAAACTTTGGTATACCTTTCAAATACTGCATTAACCAATAAGCATCATCAAATGAACATGTGAACTAAAAGAAATGTGAAAGGAGAAGATTAAAAAAAGATGCCATGAAAAAACAATAAACTTTATTCTCAATAAAGAGAATCCTACATCTTCAACAAGAGATTGTTACAGCATTCAACATGTGATGACAGATCAGAGACAGCTATCTTCAACAAGATATTATTACACATTAAATCACCTTATTTGGCATCTCCCGTATGCCGTGGCCATTGCTATTGGAGTTGTATTGATGGTCTGGAACGTACCGTGTATCACAAACATTTCCAATTACCTCGGTGTTTCGGCCTAAGCTCAAAGACCTTCTACTAAGAAAATCACCTTGGGACATGTCTCTTGTATGCCTTCTCCACGGGAATGCTTCCTTCGAATACTCTTGATAATCTTCACTGCAAGTAGATAGAGGTGAGGTTTAGAAGAGCTTAAAAGTAGCACATTAAGCTAACTTAATTCTTATTAAGTTAATAAACTAGCTGGTGGATGTATCAGACAATTATAACTATGCAATGGAGGTAAAACAACAAAAAGAAATGTCAGAGTTACAACTGTTAGCCCTAAAAGTCATTGAATGAAACTGTTATTCTGCTCCGTATATAGAGACAAAAGTTCCATGATCTCTTGATTTCACTCTTAAATGTTTATACAGTACATTTCGGTTGTTGGCCGAAGAGATCAACTACAAAGAAGAAGGCTGTGGTAGCAGCCACTTCTTTTACACACACACACACAAAGAAAAGAAGTGAATAAGAACAGGGCACTCTGTTGGATGTTACTCATGCAATGAAGACAGTTTAAGGATTGCAAAGACAAAATACAAATGCATGAAATGTTACTTACGTGCAACTGTTAGATGAGCTGCAACTCCTTCCTTCAATAAAGCAGTTCCCCATTCCCATATCATCTACTCTTGGCCGGCAAGCACCCGAAGAGAACCTCTGAATCATATCGATAGTATTCATACTTGGCAACTTGTCAAGACCAAGTGGTTCCTCCAAACTCGACATGGTTGAAGTAGAAGAAGAAAGAGAAACTGGAATTAATGCACACCACAAGCAAGTGCCTGCAAGGAAAATTCAAATAAGACCTTGGCTGGTTAGCATAGATCAACAGACCACGAAAGATCACTCACCTTGACAAAGATCATTTAAAAAAATCAAGGACCTTCGTAGTACGGTAAAAGATGAATGAAAACATTTTTGTCTTGCACTCAATCATGTACTCTAACAACTTGAGTACACGATTTCAATAGGGACAAGAAAAATAATTTAACATCTGAACATGCTAGTGAAACCAATTAGGAGCATTACTCTCAAGTCTCCACAGAAAGAAGAGAAGTAAAATAAGATACATCAAATCAGGGTAACATCAGTGACCACTTATAGCAAAGAGCCATTTTTAATTTCAATCATCTAGCGTGAGATTGATAATGCATTACCACAAACTTCTACATATGAGTTCTCCTAACAGCATCAGAAATCCAAGGATACAAATCTTTGGTAAATGCATAAGAAGAAGGTACTGGCTGAAAATGAATGGTAACAAACCACGTCAAACATAGCACATGCTAAAAGCCATATATTGTAAATGGGTGGTGCAAAGTGCAAAGCTTCAAAATGCCACAGAAACAAGAAAAGAGAAACATATAATCAAATAGCTTTCATGGACATTGAGTTAAACGAGAAATTATAGAAAACCAGGGTAGGCTAGCGTAATTTGCCATTTGCGTGAAATAAAAAGAAGCCAAAAAAAAAATTTATTTCTCCCGAAAGCAAGATATCGACACAAAATCCAATCAAAAGCGCAACAACGAGCCACAAAAAGAAAACATCAATTCAGCTCCAAAAGAATGGCATTCAAATAATTCAATTACAATTCAGATATTCGAACAAGAATACCCAAACTCCCTCTGGCCGGTTGCCAAGAAAACAGAGCAAAACAAAAGAACCCAAAATATCCAACCTCAAAAGGAAAACCAACTCCCAACTCAATGAAGATTCCTTCTTTAACTTTTAAAGCCCTCCACTTTCCGGGAAACCAAAAATAGTATAACAAGAATCAGAGAAACCCAAGAGAGAAAAGAGAGACGGACCTGAAAAATCAAGATTTCAGATTGGGTAGAGAACCCTAGAATATTAAAATTTGGGGTTTATAAATTGGGATTTTTTTTTCAAGAAAAAAAAAAACTCTAAATAAAGGGAGAAATTGGTTTAGGTGGAGTTAGACGAAGAAGAAGGAAGAGGGAAGAGAAGGTGAAGGAAACGTGACGGAGTTTGTTTGAAACCTGTTTGTTTGGTGGAAGATGTTTTGCTCTTTCTTTTCTTTTTAAAACCAATTTTCTTTTTCTTTTTATCTCTATATTTTTGTGGTCATTTATTTCTTGTTGGAAATTCTCTTCTTTGAGAGAGAGAGAGAGACCGGGGGTGGGAGAGGAAGGAGGTAGGTAGTTGGAAGTTGGAAGTTTGTCCTGCTTCACTGTTCGACCGTTCTGTCTGTACCTCTTTATTTTTGTCTTTTTAATTTTTTTTCTCTCAATTGCTCTTATCTCTAATTTACAATTTGTTCTATTCCATTTTTAATAAGGAGATAAGTTAAAATGTAAGTTAAAAGTTGATTAAAATATTATTTTTAATATTATTATTATTTTAAGATTTAAAAAAATTGAATTATTTATTATATTTTATATAGAAATTTAAAAAAAATATAATAATAAAATGAGATGAGATGAAATATTTTTACTATCCCAACGAGTTTTTAACATTTTAATGAAATTATTTACTGTAATTTTGTATATGGGCATTTATGATAGAACTACACATATAAACAATTTTTTTATATAATTTTTTAAAAAAATATTAAAATATTGAAAAACACTTTCTCTAACTCTTGTTGCATTCAAAAGTTCTATCTATAAAATTTAAATCTATTTCAATCACTAATACTTTTACATATATATTTATATTTCGACAATAATTTTTTTTTCATTTAGCTTTTTTAGTTTTTATTTTTTTTTATAGAGAAAGAATATTGGTGGAATGCAGAAAAGAAAGATTGGAATCAAGTGAAATTACTCAGCCATTTTCACCTGATGACCTACTACTTTAAGGTATAGACTTACAATAAATATTTTGAACTTTTTAATTAATATTATAAGGCATTAATCCATGTACTCTACTTCTTGAGCATTGAAATATTAAGCACATATATTGGCTTCCCTTTTAGAAAGTCTTGACCATCCATTCAGCCTACCTACCTAGCTCCTTTTTAACAAATAAACATGACTCTCAAAATCAAGTCTTTGATGATAATGAAATTTTGGGTTATAATACTTGCAAAATATATTTTATAATATATTTTAAAATTATAAATATTTTTGTAAATTGATATTATTTTTATATATAAAAATATCATTCATTGTATAAAATATTATAGTTATAACAAAATTTATAAAAATAAACTCAAAAATTAATACGGTCTGATGTAATAAATTAAATTATAAAATTATTTTTAATATAAAATAAATCTAAATTATCATATAAATATGCGTTAATTTATAAATTTATTTCTGTAATATCTTTTTACGAAAATAACAGCACTCCTCTTATTATTTTTCATTTCAAATCCTAAAACAAAATATAGGTATAGATGTGAAAATGAATTAGGTTGCGTACTTCTATGTTATAGCTTGGGGTAGGCATCTTAATTTGCACGCGTGGTAGTTCGAAAAAGGTGTTAGGTCAATTCTAGAGATGGACAGAGTATGCGGTTGGCAATGAACCATGACATTCCATCCACCTGATCTCCAGAATTAATGGGGATGAATAAATGGAACAGAAAAATAAATAAATAAATAAAAATCAATCTCTTGGTCTCAATTATGCCACGCGTACAATCCAATGAACATACACGGAGCTAACTAATTAACAAGTGAAAGTCGAACGTCCTCCATATATATATATATATATATATATATATAGCCCTTAGTTATTGAATCATGCATGTTTCCCGTGAATATGGAATATATCATGACAAAAACAATAGGACTATGTAACACACACACAGAACTTGTTTCTAATGTCACAAATTGACAAATGTGATATTCATGCAGATTATATATAGTAGAGAAGTATTAAGTCTACACACAAATCTTATCATACAATAAGTGCTGACATAATTTAATGTAATACGTTAGATTTATTTTATATTAAAAATTATTTTACAATCTGATAAATCATATTAAACCATATCAGTATATAATTTTTATTGTGTAAGGTTTATGTTTATACAAAACATTTATCTATAAAGTAATTTGGTCACGAAGCAAGAGAAGTAGCAATTCAAGTTTTTCTTTATTAGTATAACATGTAATGATGGTCCAAAAATGCATAGTTTGTTGGATGAGATTGTTTGGAAAAGGTTAGGGCAACTGAACAGACAATGAGTCTCACCAATATAAATCTAAGTCTAAATAAGAGATTAATTTTTAGAAGGATTGGAAGTAAAAGATATGAAAGAAATTTTACAAAGAGAGTATTTTAGAAGTGAGGACTAAGAGAAGAGAAAGGTTTCAGATAAGATTTTTTTGAATGTCTTCTTTTATTTACAAACTCTTTTTTTATAGACACTAACACAGTAACTATCAATAATACATGTCTATCCTATGGTCTTCATTCGTCAACTATTATATATATATATATATATATAACTAAGGATATGCATATTATGTACTTTAGAATATTATGTACTTTAGAATAATGGTATGTAAAGTTAAACCTAATATTCTAAAGTACATAATATGCATATCCTTAGTTATATATATATATATATATATATATATATATATATATATTTTTTTTTTTTTTTTTTGTGTTAGAAAACTATGTACAGATCATCATGACCATCTACGTACGGAGAGAAAGAAACAAGCTAGGAGAGGAAGATTGACCAACCATACCAGTTTTAGTCGTAGCATTTAATTAGTACAGTGTACCCTTACAACCACATCAATTGATGTCCTTTTATGAGTGGTTAATTATAAAAAGTAATTTTGTAATTATTTTAAAAAAATATATATAATATATTATTAAAAATTAATTTTTTATATAAATTTTATATTTTATTTATATTTTTAAAAAAAATTATGTGATATTTATATAATTCACGATTATAAATATTTTTTTTAATTATAAATTCTACAAAATTATTGATGGCCTCTCTCCTCACCGACAACGCCTGTGACACATTTCTCTAGCTAAGTTTTTCAGTCGATAAGTAGGAATTGATCCACTACTTTCAAGTCTTTCAATTAGAAGAGTTGTACGCATCCTATTACTGTCTTTAGTTTCAGAAAGTAACATCAGCTTCCGACTTTGACGTCATTTCCATTCCGAGTGAGATACAGGAGACGCGATTCACCTACCATGTTTGATGTTCCTAACTATTGATCTCCCACCCTTCCCATTTGCCACAACCATGCCATCTCTCTTCAAGCTTCAAGTCCACATTCTTTGATTCCTCGTCACGTCACCATGTTATCATTTTCTTATAAAATTAAAATATTTTACACATATTGCTAAGTACGAAGAGAATGAGGGCTGGTTTGGCTATTAATAATATTTTAAAATATTTGTGAATAGAAATGAAATAATTTATAAGTAATAATGGTTTTATTAAATTTTTAAAAAAAAGAAAAAAATTAAATTTAAGAATATCTTAAAACACTTATATTTGGAAATAGAGTCTGAGACCACGTTTGAATGCACCACTTAGTCCAGTACACTTTATTTTTAGAGTTAGGTATCGTTTGGATTCGAATATGAATTGAGATGAGTTGAAATGGGTTGTAAATAATAGTGAGATGAGTTATAAATAGTAATGAGTTTTGTGAGTTTAAATTAATGAATAATAATAAATAATAATAAAATAAATTGAAATGACTTGCGAATATAAACTAGACCTAATTAAACATTCAAACATAGGTTTTTACATTGGTTGAAAGAGTGCAAAACTGAACTCATCTGTAGGGCACACAATTGACAAACATTAATTTCTTATTTTACTTTTTCATCTCTGTTAGTTTATTTTTCTCTTCATTGTGTACAACTTTTCCATTTCTCGTGGGTCCCACTCCATTGTTTATAACTTTTTCTACTTGGCTAGTTTGGCTGAAGCGCAGCTTGTCAGGAAAGCTTTTTTTTTTTTTTTTTTTTTTTTTGGCATTGACATTTGCTCATACCATGTTAGATGAATAGTAAAATTTAATGATAAAATTTATTTATTTTATAATTTTTTATAAATATATCTAAACTTATCTTAATATTTAAATACATATAAATTTATTTTAATACAAAATTTACTTAACTATCTCAATTTATTATTATTTAAAAATAACATAATTTAATTCAATTCAACTCAACGTTGAAACAGAATCTTTCAACTATTTACTTGTTACAGCCGACATTAATAATGCATTCTTTCTTACTAAGGTTTTATTTAAAGTAGACAAAACAATACTTTTGGAAACTTTTTGGACTGTCGCATCAATCATCTTAATGGTTGCCGTTGCTCTAATAGCCAGCTTCACTTTCCATTTATTTCATTTTCGTTTATTTCAATCTCTGCTAGATGTAATCGTGAAGTACGTAGAGTATTGTATAGTTATTTTAAAAAATATAAAATTTATTATTAAAAAATTAATTTTTATTTTATATAAATTTTATATATATTTATTTTTTTAAATAATTATACAATATTTACGTACTCACGTAATCACGATTATAAATATCTTTTTTTCGTTATTTTAAAAGCACAGAACCTGTGCGGACGGATGGAACGCGTTTAGCATTTTTGTTGGGTTTTAATTATTAAAAATTTGTTTATAAAAAAAAAAAAAATATATATATATATATATATATATATATATATTAAAAATAAGCGCGTAGGTGGTGGGTGACTTTCCGCAACCACAAATGACGCAAGTCTTGATTTCATTGACAAAAAGCACAAATAGACAGACACCCATGTTTCCAAACATGTCGCTGTAAAGCCCTCCACGTGGCCGTATTTTAATGGGCCGGTCACAAGATCCCACGTGCAAATCAAGAATCCGTGGCTCTACAACATTGAGATCAGACCTACACATAAATAGATTCCAAGAATTAGCGAACCGGTGGAGATGCCTGATTTTAATTTTTGTCGGTGAATGTAATTGTACACGTCTTTAATTAATTTGGCAACAAAATTTTATATTTCTAATTCGTGCGGAGGGGACACTATTGTTGACATTTCAATTAAAAATTTTAAAATTTTTTCTTGCTAGTTTGTCTCTAATTGATTATGTGGATGTGCTTTATTTATGGATTACTGTCACATCTACAGAAAAATTATATAAAATAATATTATAAATTGATATAATTTTATCTGATTTGTTCTATCTATAATTTTATAATATGATAAACTACATTAACCCACATTAATTTGTAAGATTGTTTTTATGTAATTCTTTTGTAGTTAAAACATTTTTCTTATTTATGTGAATTAAGGGATTTTGTTTAAGAGTGGTGCTAGTGTGCCACCTAGCTTTGATCGCTAAACATGCCTATTAGTATAAATTTTATATTTTATTTTTTTTTCTTTTTCATATTTTTTTAAACCTGTTTAAATATTTTTAAAAAATTAAAAAAATAAATTAATATACTAAAAATCATTTTCTTAATTATTAAAAATATATATATATATATATATGAACAGTAAAAAATGAGGAAACAAACCCACGGGACATACTAGTATTTTCCTTTTGTTTTGTGAGTCTTGGTCATTCTAAAATGTCTATTTTATTTTTGGCCGTGAATATATACTTTATTTAATGAACACTATTTTTATCCATATTTTTTTGGGGAAAAGTAAGTTTTTTTTTCTTTGGGATTCTTATTGTCTTTGACATTAACATTATTTTCTTTGTCATTATAGTACTTTTCTTATAAAATAGATCTAACGTATCACATAAATTCATACTAATTTATAAGTTTATTTTTATCGCTATAGTACTTTTTAAAAATTTTTGGCCATGAGCCTATTTTTCCTTCAATTTTTTGTCTTGTAAAATGAAAAATCTTTTTTGGGTGTCTCGTCATTATTTTGGATCCACGTATTACTGATCACCTTGAGATAATTTTAAGATGAATTCTACAAAACATCGAACAGGGAGTACTATGAAATACTTGCTTTGAGCATTTCATCACCATTAACATGTATGTATGACTCAACACGCGATTTCTCTAGACATGTTTTTATGTAGCAGTGTTTGAGTCTAGTAAAAACCTTCTGACTGAATGTATTTATAGAAGGGATACAAAAGGGACAACCAAACTTTAGTTTTATTACTGAAACAATCTTTCATTTTTTGCATCCAAATCACAAAAAGGTTTGACTTTGTCAAAGAATAGAGACTAAAGAAAACAGAGGAAACATTTCATATAACGTAATTCTCATTGTTGTATTGTTATGTTCTGTTGTGTGTGTATTTATACATTGTGAAAAGGGAATAAAGGAATATAATCTGTTACATGTAACCGTAGACAGCAACAACCTACAATCCCTACAGTATTTACAGTGAAAAACAGAAAATGAATACTAACTATTTGAGGTAATGCTCAGCTCACATGTAACTAAGGTGCATCAATGGTATTTATTCTAATACGCCCCTTCGAGTTCAAGGGTGTGTCTACAACATTGAGACTCGTCTTGAAACGAAGAAACTTGTTAGTTATAAGAGGCTTTGTAAGCACATCAGCAACTTGATCTTGGGAACTAATGAAGGAGACTTTTAAGGTGTTGGCAGCCACTCTATCTCTTACAAAATGATAGTCAATATCCATATGTTTTGTTCTTGAATGATACACTGGATTTGCTGAGAGGTAAGTGGCACCAAGGTTATCACACCATAAGATTGGAGCTTGAGATAAATGGATGCCAAGTTTACACATAACAGTTTGTAACCAAATAAGTTCAACAGCAGATGAGGAAACTAATTTATACTCTGCCTCAGTGGAAGATCTAGCCACAGTAGATTGTTTCTTAGAGCTCCAAAATATCAAGTGTTTTCCTAAGAATATGCAATAACCCCCAGTTGATCTACGATCATCGAGATATCCACCCCAATCGGCATCATAATAAGCTTGGAGTGTGAGGCTAGATTTTGATGCAAAGAATAAACCATGATTGATTGTGGATTTTAAATATCTTAAAATCCGTTTGACTGCACTCCAGTGGGAAAGTTTGGGTGTATGCAAGAATTGACAGACTTTGTTTACTGCAAAAGAGATGTCGGGTCTTGTGATGGATAAATATTGTAAACCACCCACAATACTTCTATATAATGTGGCATCCTCAAAATCGGGAGGATCATATCTAGACAAATTAAGAGATGCGGCCATGGGTGAAGACATAGGTTTTGCTTGCATCATTTTACTTCGGGTAAGCAACTGTTTGAGGTATTTGCGCTAAGATAGCAAAATCCCTTCATGAGTATAATCAACCTCTATGCCTAGGAAAAAGGCAAGTCTGCCAAGATCTTTTACAGGAAATGCACAACCCAAATCATGAATCAATGAGGTAATAACAGATTGTTTTGAGGATGTGATGACTATGTTATCCACATACACTAGCAAATAAATATGAGTATCATGATGTGTTAAAATAAAGAGGGATGGATCAGCTCTAGAGGTAACAAAACCATAATCCAATAACCAAGTACTTAGCTGAGCGACCAAGCTCGTGGAGCTTGCTTGAGGCCGTATATAGCTTTTTGAAGCTTACAGACATGATGTGGCCGAGTGGTATCAACAAAACCTTGAGGTTGCTGCATGTAAACATCATCAGTAAATAATCCATGCAAAAAAGCATTTTGGATATCAATTTGGTGCAAGGGCCACCCACGAGAAATTGCGATTGAAAGCACAAGATGAATTGTGGAAGGCTTAACCACCGGGCTGAAAGTATCATGAAAATCTATACTAGGTTGCTGATAATACCCTTTAGCAACCAAATGGGTCTTTCTCCTTTCAAATGAACCATCAGCGTGGGTCTTTGTGTGAAATACCCATCGATAGCCAAGAACATTTGTGTGAGGGGTAGGGGGTACAAGAGTCCAGGTGCCATTTTGAAGAAGCGCATCATACTCATGCTTCATGGCTTGTTTCCATTTAGAGAACTTTGAAGCTTGAGAGAAACTTAAAGGTTCATCTGGACCCTGTGCAGAAATAGTGAGACAATGTCGATTGGGATAGGGGATAGTTCCATCAGTGAAATTTCGGGGACGGGAAGAGTTGGTTTGGGCTCGTGTTATGATGGGTGATCTTGGTGGAGCTAGAGTTGTAGGAAACGAAGGAGATGATGCAGGCATAGCAGGTGCGGGAGAGTTTGGAATAGAGACGTTTTCAGTGCTGGGTAAATTTGAGGACGACGAAGAAGAAGAAGAAGTGAAAGGAATGGGTAGGTTTTGGAATGCTGGACCTGGGCCAAGGATGGATGGGCTGAAGGTTGAATTAGTTGGAAGATGTGGCGGGTTCAGTACCGAAGGATAGAGAATGGGTAGTTGGGCTTGGGCAGGGTCAGATTTGGGAGAGGTCTTTATGGGTCGTGATTTTGAGAAGGGAAAAGAGTTTTTATTGAAGAGTACATCATGGGAGATATAGATTCTTTTTGTCTGAAAATCCATGCATTTATATCCTTTGTGAGATAAGCTGTACCCCAAGAAAACACATGAGGTGGACCGAAAATTGAGTTTATGGAGAATATAAGGCCTTAAATTGGGCCAGCATTCACAACCACAAACTTTTAAGAATTTGTAATCCGATTCTAAATTGTAAACCATGGAATAAGGAGATTTATTTTTGAGTGTTGGAATAGGAAGCAAATTTATTAGATAAACTGTTGTTTCAAAGACTTCGGCCCAATAAGAAAATGGAAGGGAAGAATGGGCGAGAAGAGCAAGTCCGGTCTCAACAATGTGACGGTGCTTGCATTCTACTAGCCCATTTTGTTGATGTGTATGAGGATAAAAAAAACGATGAGTTATACCAAGTTGTTTGCATATAGCTGTGAGTGGTTTAAACTCACCGCCACCATCAGTTTGAAGTGTGATTAACTTAGTATTAAACAATCGTTCTACAAATGGTAAAAATGATAAAAAAAAAAAAAAAAAATTGATGTACATCAAATTTGAGTTTAATTGGAAAAAGCTAAGTGAAACGAGTATAACAATCAACAAAGGAAATGTAGTATTTATAACCATTGTGAGAAACATAATGGGCTGGGCCCCATACATCGGCACACATTAATTCTAAAGGCCTAGTATAATGGGTCTGACTAGCAGGAAAGGGAAGTTGATGACATTTTGCAAGAGGACATGAAGAACACTAAAAAACTGACTCTGTTGGGTAAACTGGCAAAAACTTAGAGTGCAGTACATGAGAGACTAAAGCCAATGAAGGATGCCCAAGTCTTCTATGCCACTGATCAAAGGAAGTGTGCTCACCAATATGAGCAGATGGAGAAGGTGATGAAGACAAATTGGTGGGAAAAGTGTAGAGACCGTCACGGGTTGGCCCTGTGAGGAGGATTTTTTGTATCTCCTTCTCCTTCACAGAAAAATGGGTAGAGTGAAATTCAAAATAGCAGTTGTTGTCAATACAAAATTTCAGAATAGATACAAGATTTTTGGTTATTGAAGGAACATCAAGCAAGTTATGGAGAAGAAAAGAAAATGAGTTGTAGTGTATAGAAGAGTCACCGAAATTCTCTATGGGAATACCAGCCCATCTCTCACTCTAATGGTCTCTCCACCTGCATAAGGCTCAGAAGATAAATTCAAGTTAGACATATTATTCGTAAGATGGTGAGTTGTTACGGAATCAGGGTACCAAACCGATTCAAAAGATGGATTGTGGGCAGTGTAGTTTGCTGAAATTGAGCTTGGGGCTTCATGTTGATAAGAGTGATTGAAGCGATGTCTACACTGGAGCGCAACGTGCCCTGTCTTTTGGCACACTTGACAAATAGGATGTTGTGAGTTGTACTGCTGCGAGAAGTTTGAAGTAGAGGAAGTGCATCCACCACGGTTATTTGGATTAAACTGACCTCGACCACGACCTTAACGTCCCCCTCGAAAATGATTGCGTCCACGTTGGTCCTTGCCTGCAAAGGTAAAATAAACAGATGGCTCAACGGAAAAAGTAGAACGATTATTATGGGTCATGCAGGTTTCATGAATGAGAAGTAGTTGATAAAGCTCGTGAAATGAAATAGGATCAGCTCGGGTAGTGATTGAAGTAACGAAGAATTCATAGGATGGACCAAGTCCATTGAGTAAGTAGGTAAGCATCTCCTTATCAGATAACTATGTTCCAGTAGAGGTAAGGGAATCAACAAGTTGACGAACCCTCCCGAAATAATCGAATATAGATTGATCTCCCCTGAATAAGTTTGTGAGCTGGAACCTAATCTGGAATTCCTTAACTTGAGATTGGAAGGAAAACATGGAAGCAAGGGATGTCCATAGTTGATAAGAGGTGGTAGATGAGAGGACATGGGCTAAGATAGATTCAGAAAGAGAGGAGAAAAAGAATACTTAGGACAAGTTGGTCAGTCTTGCGCCATGAAAGAAAAGCAGGATTTGATTTCGGGGGAGCAGTTGAGGTTGCAGGAAGAAATTCGGGAGGAGATGGGTAGGAGCCATCTACGAAGGAGAATAGATCCTGACCCCTCAAATATGTAGATGTTTGCACTCTCCAGAGGAGATAATTTTCTGTGGATAGCTTGGTGGTGACAATGTGTGAGAAAGATGAGATAATGGTGGAGTGAGCAGAAGGAGGAGGAGGAGGAGACTCTGCAGCCATGGATCTAAGACTGTGAGTCAAGGGCTCTATGATACCATGTCAGAGAATAGAGACTAAAGAAAACAGAGGGAACATTTCACAGAACATAATTCTCATTGTTGTATTGATATGTTCTGATGTGTGTGTATTTATACACTGTGAAAAGGGAATAAAGGAATAAAATATGTTACATGTAACCGTAGGCAGCAACAACCTACAGTCCCAAAGGTATTTACAGTGAAAAATAGAAAATGAATATCAACTATTTGAGGTATTGCTCAGCTCACATGTAACTAAGGTACATCAATGGTATTTATTCTAATAGGCTTTACATCTAAGCTATATAAATATATATATATATATATATTATTCAATTAACATGGTGTGTATAATTGGTTTTCTTATCCGTCTTCTATCGTGGCTAACGAATGCTTAGAACCTGTTTGGGATTGAGTTTGAAAGCTTAAAAAGTGTTTTTAACTGTTTAAAATCTCTTTTAAAGAAAAAAGGATATTTCTGGTAAATTTATAAAAAGTGTTTTAATCACCTAAAACAGCTGAAAATCTACTTTTTTTAAAACGCACCAAATTGAAGCTTTTATTGAAAAGCTCCTGCAGATAACTGTATATTTTAAAAAATTAATGTAACTAACTTTAAAAGTGCTTTAGATACATGTTTATCAAACAGTAATTAGCTTTTGAAGTATAGAGCTTATTATTTAAGTTATAAACTACAAGTCTTAAAGCTATAAGTTATATTTTCCATCACAATCCCAAACATGCACTTAGTCCTCAGGTCTAAAGCCAGACTTCTTAACCTCTCACAACATTCCATCGTCTTTAATACCATTACAAGAGAGACGGAAAGAGCTTAGAGTGGATACAGCTCAGATCCTTAGTGATTGTTTTTTGTTTTCGATGCTTATCTCAACTGCAAATCAAAATTTTGTACATAAGATAAACTGAAAAGAGCAATTATATGGCGAGAAGGAACAGCCTTTCTCCAAAAGGAGAGACTTTAGTCGTTGGAATAGATAATATTCTTTCGATGACTCGAATATGCAACCTTACAATGGGATGTACATGCTGGAACTTCAATCCCATGAAAATAGTGCAGAGTGAGTGAACAAAATGGTTAATATGTCCTCTACCAGGTATCATGAATGTGCGAGAAACACCAAAGCTCTAACAGAAGAGTCTTTTGTGCTGCTCTGTTAGTGAGTCCACTTCTCATTCTATAAGCAGTCACAGCACATCTGGCACATCAACATCTAGATGTAGTTAACGAGAGATGCTAGGGCAACTTGCCATTGTTAGGCTCCAATTCTTTTGAAATGCATGACGAGTTTAGTTTCTTCAGGCCTTGGCCATAGGCAGCAATGAGTAGAGCCTCAGCCCTTCCTGCAAATTTTGGGAAATCAGTTGAAAACAGAAGTGGGAAAATAATCCAAGATGAGTTTGCATAAGAACAATTTTCATTAGCTCAGTTGATAGAAATAATCTTCTAACATTTTTCTCTTTCCAGAACAATGGGCATTTACTTATGAAGTCATTTGGTGCTACAGTACAATATAAGGCAAAATGTATTCTATTGACTGTAGGCTGATGTCCTAACCATTTAGCATAGACCATGAACAAAACAATGGATATGCATGCAAACTGCCGAACGAGCGTATTAGGTTCTTCAACATGCTGTCACTGAGGACTCGCAAGTGATCTCTCTTGCCATCATGGACAAGATGGTTACCGTTGGCTACACTAAATACACAAGGGAGTTGTGGCTTGGTAGTTTTGATTGACATCAAAGACAAAATTCCTTTTTCTTACTTTTCAACGTGGACTCTCCAAAAGGCTTGGGCAGTTCTGCTTGGCTAGACACAAACACAAGTTAAGCAAGCACAAAAGCTATTTACATAATTCTCTGCAACTAACTCCATGATACAACGGATTCCAGTACCTTTATCTATGATTATGCAAAGAAAAGTGAATTAAAAAAATAAAAAACATGATTTCAACAGTGAACCTCTTTTTTCTCTAAGAGCAGTAGACCATTGTGCAGATGAATGAATACAAGGCTTTCCAAAGAGCCCCAAAATACTAATTCCAAGACAATACACAGGTATGGCCAGAGTTCCATTCATTAAGCAATAATATGACAGAGAAAGCTTTTATTCAGTAACGGAGACAATATGACTACCATGATCCTTTTTTCTTTTCAGTAGAGGACTTAATGATGGAAATAATGTGGATGCAAGTCTCCGGCTATCATCCTGTTGAGTCAAAATCCACCATCTATATTGAGTGAAAGGAAGCTGATAATGTTATACTTAATACACAAATAAATATCACCGAATAATTTAAAACAAGTGATTGAAAGTAATATATAATGCAAGAAGAGTCCCTGAATTTTACATATACAGAGCACTAGCCTAGACTACTAACTGAAAAAACTGAAGGAAGCAGCAGGTAGTTGGTGCAGTCATCTTTTAGGGGGGTAACAGTCTGCTCTAATCTGTCAGCAGTAAGCAATGAGTTCATTGCAAGCCTGTAACTCAATCAATCTATGTTGTAAGAGGTGTAATTGCCATCTTTAATCAGTAAAGAAATAGTGAACCGCACCTATCTTGAATTCTTGATTGCGGTATAGACAGGTTACGTGCAGGAGCAAAAGTCAGTGTATGATGAAATACAACAATTCATACACAAATACACATATGTACATTGGGAACGCTTGAGGCTCCAACTTCACTTGGAGTTCAGTTTTGTTTTTCACTTTTAATTCCAAAAAAAGGAAAAAAAAAAAAACTCAGGTCAGATGTTTTTCTTTTTGTTTCAATTGTAAAATGGTCTATGATGGAAGAGCAAAAGCAGTGGTTCAAATGGCAGTATCCTCTCTGGTTTCTTGGCCAATTTGGTTTGCTTCATTCTAAACTGGAGAGACTATAACATACTAGTGTTCTCTTGAGTGTAAAGCAAATACACAATTTCAGAGAAAAACTGAAGGCATAACAAAAAAGCAAATAAAAATAAAGATTCAGGCGGTCTATAATGATTACCACATTCCACAATGATGAATGAGCCAACTTTTTAAAGAGGGGCGTACTCGCATTAGATAAGGATGAAAAAGGCCCGAGCTAGTGTGTAAAGCTAGGACCAAACCTTTGTAGACCTCCCTCCGGACAGTGCAAATTGTTTTTTCCATAGCATAGAAGGCACTGGAACAACAGAAAATCCTGAGGCAACTAAGATCCCAATCCAGAGCCCATACCCAAATCCTCCACTCCACCACCCCTTAGCTCAGAAAAGAAAATATTATAAGCATAAAGCATGAGAATTTGGTACAGATTGCTAAAATTAAATGCAGGCAAAATTAAAAAGAAGGTTCTAGAGAACAAAATTGGTAAAGCAGGAACAGATTGGAGAGTTAACAAAGTTGAAGCACTACCATTTGAAAATAAGAAAAATAAGGTCTTTTTGATTAAGACAAGTACTGGTTTCTTGAATATTAATTGCAAATCAATAAGATGTCTCCACTAAACAAACTCCATTTTGAAAGAAAAAACGTTGTTTAAAAAGTTGATTTGAAACGTATTAAGCGTGTAAAACTTTTGAAGCTTCTACATAAAAATGTTGTTTAAAAAACTGATTTGAAACGTATGCATGTAAAACTTTTGAAGCTTCTACATGACAGCTGATAAATATAGTTGCAGCATCAAAACTGCCAATATTTCCCACCCTCAGTTCCATCTAGAATTTTCAATAAAACAAAAATATATGAATCTTCTCCTAATCTGTATCAGTAAAGATCTGTCGGATCAGCATCTTCTGAGTAATGGCCTAATCAAATAAATCAATGATGCATGTTGTCTCATATGTTCTTTAGCAAAAGAGACACTTTGCCTTTTCATTTTTCTTCATTTTCCTCTTTCCCCCATTCAATTACAGTTTTGTCAGTGTCTTCCCTCTACACTTCAATTTCCAAAGTTCTATTTTTACTCCTCTTCCCTCCAAAAAGATAGAAAATCATACTTGAATCATCTGTTGCACAAGGAGTGAAGTTTCTATTCACAATTTGATAGAGTACAACAAAACACAACGAGATATACTGTGAGGTGAATCATTTTCCTCCCGACTTTTGTAAGAAATAACATGAATAAGTACGAACAAATAAATTGGAGACAGTCCACAACGACAAGAAACGTAGGATTCTTAGGGTATTCCACCATGTAGAATTCTTAAATTACCTCAGTTACTTCAAAAAGTAAAAAAGTTGAGTTTTTCGACATTAGCATCTATAATTTTCAAAAATCTTGAAATTTTATTAATCACTTGCACTTCTATTAACAAAATTTATAATCACCTGTATCAATGGAAGTGGCAGTGGCGACTAAAAAATTACAAGTGATTAAAGGTATAAGACAGCACTGGGAAAAGTGAAAAAATATCTTCTAATGATAAGGACAAGGAAAACCTGTTTTCCATCCTGTGGAAAAGGGATTGATTGTTCTATATATGCCGTAGTTCCTGAAAATGAGCCAGTCAGTTTATTAGACAGATGCTTGAGCTTTCAAAGAACTACAGCACCCATAAAAGTATGATTTCAAGAAGATTGTTCCAATAACAAATCAATGATAACAAGACATCTACCAGCCATATGTTTGCACTTCACAGAAAGATCCTAAATGAAACAACAGGAAAGAGATAAGCATATATGCATGTTGTGTATTTTCTATAAGTTGTAGTTTATCTTTCCTTTATGATTTCCCAAAAGATCTGAAAAGCTGACTAACTGCCAAGACTTAAGGCCTGGTTTGTTTTCACATATGAGATGAGATGAGTTGATTTGAGATCAAAGTTGAATGTTGAATAAAATGTTATTAGAATATACTTTTTTAATATTATTTTTGTTTTGGGATTTGAAAAAGTTGAATTGTTTATTTTATTTTGTGTGAGAATTTGAAAAATTTTAATGATTAAATGAGATGAGATGAGTTGAAAATACTTGTGAAAACAAACGAGGCCTTAGGGTTGGTTTGGTTTCACAAACCTTTCAAACCATCTCATTTCATCTCAACATCCAAACACCATTTAAACACAAACATTTTTTAATTTCAACTTTTCAACTTTTTCATTTGATCATTAGCTAATCATTACAATTTTTCCAGACTTCCAAACAAAACACAAAAAATAATTCAACTTTTTCAAATCTCAAAACAAAATTATATTAAAAAAATTATATTTTAACCCTCTTTTAAATTTATAATTTTTTTATTCAACTTTTTCTCTCTCCTTTCTCAAAACCCCATAAAAATCTTAACTTAAACCATTCACTACAATTCACAAATTATCTCAAAACTATTCATAGATTTCCATCTTATTTGTGTAACCAAACAAGAACATAGACCTTGTTTGGGTAATGAGATGAGATGAAAATTCTCAAAACTTCTCACAATTTTCTTCCCAAACATCACTCAAACACAAAACACTTTTCAATTTCAAATATTCAACTTTTTTATCTAATCATTACAACTTTTACAAGCTTCAAAACAAAACATAAAAATTAATAACTTTTTCAAACTTCAAAACAAAAATTATGTAAAAAAAATTATATTCATACAATTTTTTAACTTTATAATATTTTTATTCAACATTTTCTCTCTCCTTTCCCAAAACCCAATAAAACATCTTAACTCAAACCATTTCACTACTATTCACAAAGTTCTGAAACACTCTAAGGCTGCATTTGGATGCTGAGGTTATCTCAGATGATATGAGTTGGTATGTGAATAGTAGTATTTTGTGGGTCCCATTGAGATGTGTTTGAATGTAAATAGATTGAGATATGTGTTTAATTGATGAAGTAGGTTGAGATAAGTTTTAAACTTTTTATGGAAAGTTGAAAAAGTAGTGGGTTCCATCAATAATTGGTTTGAGATGGGTTGAGGTGATTTCATCTTCCAAAAACAGCCTAAGTGTCCAAACGAGCCCTTCAAGCTAAAAATATCGAGAGATCAAGTTCGTGTTTCATGCATTCCTATAGATATCATGCATATAAAATAGTAACAATTGATCAGATGTGACAAAAGTGAGGTTTTTGAAAGTGTAGAACGATGGAGTAGAGAGTAGCAAATAGAATAGAAATTCGGGATACAAAAATGATCACTCTTGCCCCTGTTTTTACAAAATCTTACCCAAGTTTCACATCTAAGTTTTTCTAAAATAAAGGGAACTCATTTACCTCAATAAAGCATCGATATTTCCCCAAAAAGGAAGAATTAACACCTTTCCTCTCGGCTAAGCCAGACCGCCAAGAGTATGTTAACCCAGAAAACCAAAAAAGGAAGGCTTGAAAAGTAATGTAAACTAGTCGCAGTCTTGCAGACTCAGGCGATGTGCAGGAATAGTTAAAGTTATATAATGGAGAAGCAGCTGTCCAACAATTCCTCAGATCTCACAAACCAAAAGCTTCTTTTGATCGTTAAAAATGGTGATAGTAGCTGTCCAAATATAATTTTTTTATAATCTCCTATATATCTTTGGTAATTTTTTTTTTCTGAGCATGTGTTCGATAATTAAAAACAAAGAAAGTAGTGGGATGCAAAGAACAATACCGAACCAAGAAAGCTATAATTAGGTAGAACGGTTCATGTTTAAATGAAAAAGAGAACCAGCCAGGTCATGGTTCTCACAATCTGCACACACATTTAAGACAACTACTTAAACAAATAAGTACTTAGGCTTCCAAAATTTGTGAGCTGAAAGAAGATGAAGTGGCTTTATAGGAGCAAAGCTCCATGCTTCCAAATTATATATTGTAATAGGTTTATTGGCATGTTAATGCTAGTCCACTTGTAGTAACATTTTTTTTTTATAAGTAAGAAACTTTATTGATGGAACGAAACTAGGCACAGCTCATGTACACAGGAAGTATACAAAAGAGACACCTAATTACATTCTAGAAAGTTGAAAAGAAAGCAAGAACTCAAGGGCATTCCCTCCCTTTAATACAATAGCAGCAAACCATTGGACTAAAGAAAATACAAAAAAAATCCATAATTCCCCCACAGTTCTCTCCTTGTTGTTGAAGCACCTCTCATTGCGCTCCACCCAAACATGCCACAATAGACACAAAGGAACCATCCTCCACGTCGCTGCTAGTTGGGGGCAATGATGCTTCCTATTCCAACATGCTAAGAGATCCACCACACTCTTGGGCATGACCCAAGACAACCCAGCTCAGCTGAAAATACCCGCCCATAATTCCCTTGCCACCTCACAATGCAAAAAAAGATACTCAATCGATTCGCCATTACTTTTACACATGTAGCACCACTGCATCACAATCACACCATGTTTCCTTAAATTATCTACCGTCAAAATCTTTCCTAATGTTGCAGTCCAAGTAAAAAATGCAACTCTAGGGGGTACAGGGACTCTCCAAATACCCTTCCAAGGAAACCAAATGGGCTGGTGTGCTGCCAGCACCTTATAGAAAGATTTAACTGAGAATTTTCTGCTCCCCAAGTGTTTCCACAACATGCTATCTCGCCCATTTCCACCTATCTTCTTGGAATAAAAAAAAGCTGTAAAAACTCGCTATTTCATCCACCTCCCAATCCTGCGCGTTTCTGGATAAGATCATATTCCAATGTACATTACCGTTAGCTCGACTCATTACATCCGAAACAGCGGCTTGCTAATTTGCCGCCAATCTGAATACTCCAGGAAAAACAGAAAATAAGGCTCTCTCACCACACCATACATCGAACCAAAAGCTGATTATTGTACCCTCTCCCACCTCAAAAACAGTATGTTTTACGAACACCTTCCACCCTTTTCTAATAAATTTCCAGAGGCTCACCCCATAGTTACCACTACCCTCCTAGGAACACCAACCCCCCCCCAATCACAACCATACTTCCTATCAATAACCAATCTCCACACTTGTACTAACATATTTCAAGAATAGAAGAAAGCAACCAGATGTTCCAGCCTTTAAGGCTATATTAATCTACCATAAATCATGAATAGAGGATAGAGCATTTAGATAATAGAGCAGTTTCAAAATGTTTTCACAACATACACAAATACACAGGTGCATGTGAGTGCACGCACAAACAGAGTAAAGAAAAAAATGATGATACCACTAGGAGCATCAAGACTGCGAAGCAACTGAACAATAGACTTGGCATCTAAACGTCGTCGAACTCTTTTCCCAACCAGTACTTGCAAGTGCGGAGAATCAAATACCTGTAGCATGGGACCAATTATGATGATATAATCAGAGAAGTATATTTTTAAAGTTTGAGAAGCTTCTTGTCCATTAGGCCCCTAGAACTTGTTAGGATGAGTAGACTTATGGAAACAGATAAAGCAGCAAGTAATAAAACCCCAAGATTAAATGCAATCATCTAATGAGTGTAGAGAATTCCAAAGGCTTTAAGCCAATCATCCAATGATTTTAGGAATAAAGACTAAGCATAATATGGCTAATCTAAATATAATCAAAATCACATTATTGCAGTTTTGCCGCTAGTCTCCATGATGCTGGGTTGCATTTTGCACCAAATGCTAGGCCGATTTCTTCTTAAAAACTTAAAAGGTTGGCCCTAAGGTCTTTTATTTTTAGAAATAATGTAATCTCCTTAAAAAGAGAGCGCAAGTTTACGTAAAAAAAAAACCAGAGAGAGTGCAACTGTAGCACACTACATAACATACATTATGAAATAAAAAATGGATGTATAAAGGTCTTTCCCTGTAAGTTCTTTAAAAGTCAATAAGTACATATATATATATATATATGTTGTGCATATATATACATACATATATAATCGTAACATGTAGTGTGTCTCGACTCTCCTTCAAGCTTTTCCTACTTCTCTGTTATTTTCTTCTTTCTACACATGACTTCTCTTTTTTCCCTTGAATTCCTTTTAACAATTTTTTAAACGCCGAACATATTATGTTTTTAATTGTTATGATACCGGTTATGACTTTTCAGTTCCGCAACTGCACCATAACAACATGCGTCGTCTACCTAATGCCCTTTTAAAATTTAAGCATACATTTTCAAAAAAGAACTCCATTGAGGATCAACCTGCCATATTAAACATTATGCGTAATATACCATATCCACCTCGTAAAGATAAAAGATATTGACTGACTTACCTAAAATGTATCACATATTACAAGTAAATGGAAGAAACATATTCTTCAAGAAAAAGTGCAAATTGAAGCGAACCCATTTACTTGCCTGGGCAGAAGAACCGGACTCGACGCTTTTCAAGAGCGCCAATGCACCATGAATGTCCGGGTCGATACCAAGAACCCAATCTGAAGCCACATGGGTCCAACTGCCATTGAAAGGGTTGGAAATATTGGGGAAAGGGCAGGTGAGGGAATCCAACCAGTTCTCCTTAAGTTGGGCATCGGAGAACTTAACGGCCCTACCCGCAACACCGTTACTTGAAAGAGTGTTCCTTGATTTTCTTGGGGTAAGAATTGGAGGTTGGGTTAGAAGGTTTTGGGCTTGGTCTGAGTTTAATGGAGATAGCGAAGATGTACAGAAAAAGGCTCTGAGCTTGAAAGAGGAGAAGCTTTGTTTGAGTTTGGAGGAGGGTGAGTTCATGTAATAGGGTTGGTTCAGTTGCTGCCATTGTCTCATTTGGAGGGCTTCCATGCCATCAAAAGCACACTCGACACAGAAACAGTTCAAACGAAATGGCAGACACTAGGCGGGGGATGTAATTTGTCCGAAATCTTATATTTATTTCATTTTGTGGAGTTTTCTTTCTTAAGTTTTAGAAAAGGGAAATGCTACTTAACCGATAAAATGACTGATTGTGATTTTTTTTTATTTAATGGTTAAAAAAATTATTATTAGTGAATTGGAGTTTTTTTTTTTTTTAAAAAAATTGCTTAAATATATTTAAAAAATAGTTAAAAGAAAAAAAAAATGTATTTATACTTATCAATACAATGCAGTAGCATCATTTTCAATTCCTAACATTGTCCTTCAGAAAAAAGGCATTTTGAGGTTCAATTACTTCAACATGAAAGATATATTTTCTATATTGTTCACATAATAAAATATGATTTATAAAATAATTTTAAAATTAGTTTTTACGTATTAATTTTTGTTATATTAAGAATATCGAGTTTATCTTCCACACTAATTTACAAATATTACTTTTCATTCCATACATTATCAAAGATGTGGAAATTTTTTTAATCTATAAATTAAGAGAGAAATTATGGATAAATAAAATATGATAGCCAAAGTATGAAATATGAGTTTATATCTATGCTGATGACAAAATTCACAATGAATAACAATATGTCTAGAGTATTTCCCATCACGGAAGAGAATATATATTGATTTGTCTTGACAATTTTGAGCTTTATGAGTTGTGGATGGATTTAAACTTAACTGAGATTTGCCATTCAAATCCTAGATATAGTTCGTTGATGGCTTTTTGAACAAGAAAACTGCTATATATGCAAACAGATTATATAAAAGCAGACTCACAAATTGACGTGGTTTTATAGAATTCTTTAGATCTATTTTACAATTTGACATATCACATCACACTAGGTTAATTTGTAGAGTTTATATTTGTATAATCTCTTTATATACTGTACATGAATGTTTGATCTTCTCGCCTAGCTTGCTTGCTGCTGCTGCCTGCAATGGAATGTCACGAGCCAACATAAAGGGCTGGACTAACTGTTCTACGAGCACTGTTCAAAATATTCATGGTTTTACCAAAATCCAGCTCCGTGACTTGAAAATATTTGCCACATCAAGGTCGGGATGCTTAATTGATTCTCTTGGTTATTTTGCTCGCCATATATTGCTCAGAAGCAAGACAAAAAACATAGATGGCCTGGTATACTTCACAAGGCTAAGCACCATGCATGATTAGCGAGTGGCATATATGCTGTGAATATTTAACACACAAAAAGACAAACATTTGGTCATGGATGAATAGAAAAGCACCAAGATTAAGCATAATTTTATAGACTGCTGAAAGAAAAAAATAATCATGCATTTTCAATATACAAACAACTTTTATCCAACGATTGAAAGCTTGTGTATAGAAAGGGACATCAAACTCCCATGGATTATTCTTTTAGGTGTTTTTTTTTTTTACTGATTTAAAGCTTTGAATATTATCTTGTATGATGGCAACCAGCTCTTCATATATATATGGATGGCAGGCCAGGTTTCCCTCAAATTCAGGAGTAAAAAGCTCTGCACTCAATCCTCTTTCCAAGACACCCAATATACTTAAATCCACAGTTTCCCATCTCTTCTTCTATCCAATCATTAATGGAGAACCCAAATGGTTTTTACTATGTGAGTGCACCCACCAGCCCAAGTAGATGGAATCTGCGGGAGAACATGGACTTCTACAGCGTGCCAACTAGTCCTACAAGAGGTATTTCAAGCAATCATGCTCGCTTTGGATTTGAAACTGAGCCTCCATCTCCAAGAACATATGAAGATGCCAATTCCACTTTTGATGACTTTGAATTCGAAACTAGTTGCCGTTTCGATGCCAAGGACATGATCGTTATCCGGGATTTCGAGAAGTCAATATTTGATCATCAAGAGCAACAGAAGCAACAATTTAGACAGCGTGGGGATTCTCTTCCCAGTGCTAACATGGCGTTTGCTGATGAGCTGTTTTGTAATGGCAAGGTTCTCCCACTTACACCTCCTCTCAAACTTCCACCACGTCTTCAACATGGCAGCAAGAGTGGCAACCATAGCTCCACCTTTTCATCGTCTCCGAGTTCGGTTCTCAGGCTCCCGTTTTCTCCCCGGCGCATGTGGAACGATGACTTTGATCCATTCACGGTGGCATTAGATAATGTTAGGGAAGAAAAGAGAGGGAAAGCACAAGGAAAAAACTATAGACGGACTCGGTCGCTTTCCCCATTCAGGGCCCCAAGACCACAGATCAGGTCCAATGATTTAGTAGAAGACTTGAACAACCAAAATGACAATTACTGGGACCATCCAATAGCAGTGGATGAATCGAGTCCGAACCCAAATGGGTTGCAGGTGAAACAAGTTGAAGGAAGCCCAATAAAGCTGGCGGAGCCCAAGAGTTTGTCATTTGCGAGAAAGGTGAGACTTGTGAAAATAGGCAATGAGCTTCACAGCAAGACCGATTCTACCACATCTTCAGGGTCTGACACTGTGGAAGCAGGAGAGACTGCTAAACTTGAAAGTAGTGTTGGGTCTTCTTCTACAAGGGAAAGTAAGAGACAGAAAATCAAAAACTTCCTTTTTAGGAGTGCATCAATGAGCAAAGCAAGTGAAGGCAAAAAGAGAGAGCAAAATGCAGCAGCAGCATCTTGGAAGCTACTCTTTTTGAGGAAACTCAGCTTCAAGCCTGCTGGGTCAGACCAAGACAACGCAGGGGATAAAACGCTGGCTAAAGTTCCCAAGATGGCAGTGATACCATACAAGCCCAGGCTTCTTATGTGCATGGGTTTTGGGGCAAACTATGTGCAGTGAATGTGCAGGCAGACCAAGTGGCAGTAAGGTTTTAGAACATTAGTGCGAACCTTCGTGTGGGAAAAATATTATTATGTTGTGCTTTTATTATTATTCTTGTGGGAGCAAACTTGTGCCAATCGAGTGGGGTTTCACGTTGGAAATGTATTATGATTATGTAACAATGCAATTCACAGAAAGCTTAATTTCTATTTTGTAACCACTAACCAGAGACCCAAATTAATGTCTAATAGGCTGTGAAGTGGATACAATTATACAAGATTGGCATCCATGCGCTTAACATTTTCCATTATACAAACAGAACTAAGCTGTATGTGTGTGCATGTTTTGTTAGAACCGGATTAGTTCGATTATGAGTGTCCTATTTATAGCAGGAGAAGTGCTATATCCACGTATAGATCACATAAAAATAAAGTCATAAAGGCTTAATATGATACGTTAGATTTACTTTACAATAATAGTATATTTACAATCTAAAGTACCACATCAAGCAATGTCAGTCTGTGAATTTATTTTTGTGTAATCTCTTTGTGAGTAAAACATTTCTCTTATAGGAGTCACTAGCAAGTCAAACAGCAGTCTCTCATGAAGGGAAAGAGGAATTCTTCGATAGCTGCCATGATATAGTTTTAGGCCTATGGTAGGGATGTTGGACCCATTTCTACTATGTTTTAGATGTGATTCAAAATGTTTTCTATCATTTGACTCTAAAATTCCTCGGAACTTGTGCAATCCGAATTATGTATGTTATAGAAATTTGGTATTTTAATGAATGCCAACGCTGCTTCATGAGTAATGATACACCTATAATCTCTTAGCAATCCTTCTAACTACTAGCTTGACATCGGGATCACGACAGTAACACCAAGTCAGCAATTCTTTTTATAAAAACAAATTAATATCAGCTCATTTGAATACATCTCTTCATTTTTTCATGGGCAAGATAAAAATTTTACTAAAATTAAAAAGAAATAAAAACGACTAAAGGAGAAATGGCTACAAACGGCCATGCAGTCCCATATTTTCTTGGCACAAAACCTAGAGTTTATCACCACACGTGTATTTTTAATGAAATCCATTGATAAGTTGCAATGTAGTGTGCTGTTTAAATCTCCCATCCAACGGTTCTAATTCCAATAAAATTCAGACCTAAGCTTAAGTCTCTATTTTAATTTGGGTTGGCTTGATAGTTTTACAGCAAAACACATACGAATGTGTTTCCATGCGATTGAAATGAAACATAAACAAAATCAAGAAGAATAAAAAGGGCAAGATTACAAGATTTGGGCTTGCTATTTTTGCTTACACAAAACATTGTTCAGAAACCAATACAGAAAACACAAATGTATGAAAATTGAAGGGTTCTTTACCATTCTCTTTTTGTGATATTTCATCGTTATTCTGAAAGTCCTGACTTTGAGATTTTCCCACCATAGCCAAGAGCTTACTGCCTGTTCAGGCACTTTGATGTCACTATTTTTCAAGTTCTATCAATTGCTTGTGATATTTTGATATTTTCTTATCTCTCTGTCAAAAGATAATTAAATTAAAATCATCTATGTAGAAGAAACTTGTCTGAAAGGCGTGCATCTCTGACTTCTAAACTTCAGGGGAAAAAGAAAAAAAGGAGAAAGATGTCCATTTGATTGTCAATAAGACAGGCAAAAAATAGATAATCTGAAATCTGAAGAAATGGAATGGATGCCGTATGACTCCAAAGCTACCATTCTTCTAAGATAATCTCAACCAAAACCTGAAGAGATTTTACACTGATTACAACATATTGTTGGGGTAACTTTTGTACATTAATTTGGCATAAATGGGAGACCATTTTCATGGACTGGCACTACATGAAATCAAGCTGATATCTACCAGGAAAAAAAAAATTGTGGAAAAGAAAAAGGGGGAGGGGAATGAAAGGTAGTATGGTCTCCACATCTCCATGCAACTGAATAAGAAGCTGATTTTAAAATTTCAAAATCCATTACTTCACTTGATCCCAAAGAATAGTCTTCTATGTTCATAGCATGGTGATGTCTTCCAAGCCCCTTTTTTCCATACAATGCATGCTATTCCAAGACTTCAGCTGGCCAAAGTCGCTTCCATGTGGAAATCTCATTCTCATTCTTAAGCTTTCTGATTCCTCCATAAAACCCATCTGCCTCATTCCCCTCTTCCCTGTGGTCTTTCCTGTTGATAATTGTTCGTCTCCACCGCGAACCAGGGGTGTAATGGTTAAATTCCAGCACTACAGTATCTGTGGCAGAAATTGAAGGTTGTGATTATAGCATTGCAAACTGATTTGGCCTCGTTACATGTCAAAACATCACAGCAAACTGAGGCAATTGCGGTAAAAGAGATAAAAAGGACCTATGTAACTCCCCTAGCTTTTTTCTGAAATTTGCAGAGAATTTTAATGGCCATTTCAACACATAGCATAAATGAAGAAAGGTAATTTGCCAAAACTCTAGGGGTCTGTGAAAGTAAACTTCACATTTTTAGAGATGTCATTTCTTCTTGCAAGATGGTTATCATCTGAAACTCTACACAATTTTAACTCTCCTACCAACTTTCTCTGCTCACACTCTGTATTTTTTTTTCTCCCGAGATAGTTTTATGCAGGGGAAACATTTCATCTTCAAACACACTCTTCAGTCCAACTAGCATATGGAAATTACAGGAAAGCTTGGATTCTTACAAACAAAAGCTACAGTTTTCCCCCCTCCCCCTTTCTTTTCTTCACCCTTTTTCATTTATGTTGCAGCAAGTATTGGGGAGTATAAAGTTGTAGATGCAAGGAAAAACGATGAGATCAACTTACCACTATTCTGACAACGGCAGTAATTTTCATTCCCATCACATGATTCCAAGTGACCAACTACACCATACCACCAACCTGCGGTATACAAGGCATATCTTATTAAGTAGTGGACAATCTTCACAAATGATGTTGCTTATTAAAAATGGTTCACAAAATAGTATTAGAATAGAGTTTAGATAAGGGTATAAGCAAATCAATAAAAAAATAACTAAAATAATCTATTAATTGTGCACTGTTAAGGCTCTAACTGACAAGAAGTTGATTTCTATATCAAGCCGGTTTATCCTTTCTTCCTTGAAGTTTCTTCAAAAGACTTCCCTCTAATTCTAATCATCTCCCAGAAACCATAACAAAATAAATAAATGAAACAAAGAAAAGGAATCTATAAAAACACTCAAACAAGTAGCCACCAATGATTGCCGAGATAAAATTTACAAAAAGTAAGTATATCCATGTTCATTGCAAGGTATGGAACAAACCATAAGGGAACTCTTTGTTTCTTCTCCACTGAATCTCGATGTGATTGCCGGGGTGTAACTCATGTAGACTGTCAGAGATATGAAGATCATGGGGAGGAGTATCAACAGGTGGTGCTCTTAGCCTTTCCCACGGCACGCCATTTTCAGGAGCAGCTGCTCTTCTTCCATGAGGTGGGTACCTGCAATGGAAAAGTAAACCGCCCAGATCAAATAACCATATCTCCTAATTCCTGATTCAAAAAATACCTAATTTTTTCTTTGAAGCAAAAGCAACTGATTAAAGTATCCAGAGTAACGTAGGAAAAACGTAATAAAAAGGATAAAATCACCGAAAGTAATGTTCTAGGGAGGCTATTTGTCCGGTTACCTGGCTTGGAAGGTGTCTGTGCGGCAGTCATAGCTAACCTCAGCATCATAGCATGACAACATGAACCCAACATTGCCATTCTACAAAACAGCTTAATTGGTTAACAAAACCAATAAGCCAATATAAATTTCAAGCTCAAAGAAGCTTAACTATAGCCGAGTTATGTGAATATGGTAAGTACCTCGCGGTTGTAGACCTGAGCAGGGAACCGGAACCTGCCAGTCTCAAGAGCAAGATACCAAGCCATGATCGAATCCACGGGCAAAGAACTTCTTTGCTTGCCAGTATCATTGACCTTCGATCTAAACGATGAAAAAGGCCAACTAAGAGATAGAAGCCTCATGAGGCCCTTGTGCTTCCCTTGCTTTAGATTGTTCGAATCCCTTCTCAAAGCAATATACCATTGCCACTCCCTGTATGCAGCTGGACCGATAATACTATCCCATTTCCGTTTCATGTGCTTCTCCCATAGGTGGTCACTCAGACATCTTTCCCTCAAAGAACTACAAACAGCAGCCGTGCTACAAAGTGCAGCCGGAGGTAGCCTCTCAAGAATGCATTCCAAGGCCAATTCTGGCAAGTCTAACACCGACATCTCTTCAGTCTCCGCAACATTTTCCACCTTGGAGCTTAGACTCTTCTTTATCAGGGACATATTGTAGGGAACTAGAGGAAGATAACTACTAGGTAGAGTATTCTTTATCAACACAGATATGTGGAAGAGTGATAAGTCTTTCCAAAACCTGAGGGGCAACAATCTCATCTCATCCGCCCATGGTGGGAGCGGTTTGAGAGGGAGGGACTTTATAAAGAGGATGAAGGAGAAGCAAGTGATCAAGAAGTAAAGTAACATTAGTAAAGCGATGTCCTATTAAGGGTAAAAAACGGGTTGATCGTCAATGAATATGGCAATATCAAAGGAGGAACCAATCGACTTTAAAAGCAATGGTAAAATAAAGAGAAAACTGAATTCTCTTTCACTTCTTTCTCAACCACCTTAACAAACAAGCAAAGAATGATCTTCCTACCACTTTCAGCATATGGCTTTTTAGTGGCTGAACGAAAGCCCACAAACCTAACGGTGGGCCTCCCTGTCAAAGTTTAATCAGAAGGAAAGAGGAGCAGCTATAGAGACACCTCAAACGAACGAACTTTGGTGGAATGGAAAGTCCCCTTAGCCAATCCAATCTAGAAAACAAAAGAAGCTACGAGTTTCTTCTCCCTCTTTTTTGCTTTAAAAATGGCGCTCCAAGTAAGGAACCCAACCGTACAGACAAGCTCAACAGCTGTCATACAAAGATAGGGAGAAAGAGTTAATGGGGCTGTATTGGATGAACCAGGAAGGTAGTGAAGGTGGGGCACTCAGATCTGATATGGCCTTTTTATGACACTTGGGAAACTTTGAATCCCAAGAGAATGGTAGAGTTACAGTCTAGATACAAAGACCCGTATCTCCAAAATCTTTGAATTTCTACTGAAACAAACAAATTCTTCTTTTTTTAGAAATAATAAGGTGGAAACAGATCTGGCCTGGTATATGTTGGGATTTGAAGCACAATTAGGTACACCCCCGACACCTCAAGATCCGTATAAACTAATGGAAAAGACTCCAGAAGCAAAGACACAGGATCTCGAGGGAGTTGGTGGTGGTGATTGGTGAGCAGGAAGAGGAGATAAGAGGCTGATGAAGACGATGGTGGACGTGAAGTGTGGGGTCCCTCTCACCTCAGTCCAACAAATCCTCCTCCAGCCACAGACCTCTCTGCCCCTCTTTCTCTCTCTCTCTCTCTCTCTCTGGCGAAATAGCTAGCAGTGGTGGACAAAGAGATCGAGGGAGGGAAAACGAGACCGAACGTTTATTATGTTATTGAAATGGACCATGGTCGATTAGATCAGATTAGTTGAACATGCTGCTGGAGTGGATCTACGTGTGGACGCCAATAAGATTGTTTCCAGATTTTGGAGAATCCAATAGTCTCTTCACTTTTAATTCTCTTACAATTTTGGAAAAAATAACGTTGATCCATGCATATTATTAATTCAAGTAGAGATTTCCTTTTTTATCAAATAACATCTTAAGGTTAATTTGATTACATAAAATTAAATTATCTCATCTTATCTCATATAATCATTATAATTTTTTTAAATTTTTACATAAAATATAATAAACACTTCCGTTTTTTTAAATTTTAAAATAAAAATTATATTATAATAATATTTTATTTAACTTTCAACAAAATATCTCATCTCATTTAAAATCCGTAATCAAACGAACCTTAGAGCATTGGCATTAAACTCATCAACTTAGTGTCATTTTCAAATTTTGATGAATTTATATTTAAAATCACTGTATTAGATTCAACATGCATTAAAATCTTCAACTTTGAACTACAATTTATTTAAGTTCATCTCTAAATTTGAAGACTAACTAGTCACACTCTATAAATATTATTTTATTTACTTAAATTATTGTTTCTTAATTTTGAGCCACAATATATTTAAGTTGAAAAATAATAATTTAAGTATTAAATTAAATTATTAATTAATATATAGTTAGTGTAATTGTAAAATATGAAAAAATAAATAAATTAAAAATATTATTATTAAAAAATAATATTATATTATTATTTTAACTAATCTAATAATTAATTTAATGTGGAGTTATGATTAGAAAGATTTTGAATTTATAAAAAATATGTACTTTTTATTAAATTTTAAAAATAAATTTGATGAAATCCCTAATTGATAGATTGGAAGGAAATTATATTCTTCAAAATAGAGCACTCCCAATAGATTTTGTAAAACTCATTTTTATATAAAATTTGAAGAAAATGAGCTCAAAACTGCCTCCAATGGATCATGTATTTTCCAATCTATTTTCTATTTTGTTACGGTATTTAGCTACATGTAGCTATGTTCACAAATGTAAAAATATTTTATTTATTTATTATATTTTCATGTACTTTATCTTTCATAATGGTTTCTTTTTTTTGTACTTTTTTTCTAACAAACTATTAAATAATATAATATAAAAAAAAAATAGATAAATTAATGTATAATATATTATGAAAATTAATATATAAAATAGAAAAAATATATTTTAATAATATATTTTAAAGGATAAGCATAAACCATTGGAGTGCTCTTTAGGAGAGAAAACACAAGTTGCAGTGAGTGAAATACTGCCGACTGCACAGGACAGAAAGCTCCTGGGACAGAGGAGACAAAAATGGCCACCCCCATAAAAGTCTTTGTGTTTTTTGCGTTGGACAGTATTGGGAACTGCAACGTTGTTCAACACTAACCTATGCAAGCTTTGAGGGGATCCACCAATAATCAGGCCAAGCTTTTTATCCACACGTGATCTTCACGTGCCCAATGCTTTCATGTCCCTTTCTCTTTTTTTTTTGAATATTCAGTTCCAATTTCCAAGGCACTCCTATTTTTTATTCCTATTTTCTTTTTCATTTTTCTTTTCCATGTGGTCATGGACTCATGGGTTGGGTTCATAAGAACAAAATAAAAAAATAAAATAAAATCCTCATGCCATCTTTCACAACGACACCACCAAATTGGCATTGAAATCTCTCGGTAGTCCCTATATGCTTTGTTATAAGATTATGATTGATGTTACATTTGATTCTCTCCTTGTTACATATGAACCAAGCATTTCCATTTTGAAGCTTTCACAACTTAAATAGACTATGATATTTGTGAGAGTTTTCACACCATTCTCCCTCAAGAGCAATGTGAGATACTTCGAGTTCGAAGTGTCATCTACATTTTTATTTTTAAGCAAGTTTGAAAATATTAAATATATTTATAAAATAATTTATAAAAAAATTTTACTTTTTCATATGTCAATTATTGATAGATTAAAAATTATGAAATTTAAAATTTAAAATTTAAATTTAAAAAAAAATTAACAAAATCAGTCTTATAAATAAAATTATAAGTATAATTATAAGTGCACGTAATACTACTCAATGTGCTAGTGATTTGCAAAAGGAGACATCAAAACTCTGTAAAGTAATTATGCAAGAATAATAGTATTTGACTTTCATAGTTATTATTTTCCTAATTTTTAATGGGAATATGTAATGAAACCCACATGTAATTATAATTATAAAAAAAAAAAAAAAAGGCAACTCATCATAATTCAAGCTCTGTAATTAGTCATTTTCTCGTATTCAAATCACAAAGGTCTCTCTCCTTGACATAATTCGCCAAGCAATGATTAATTAGAAGTTTTGAGGATATTTTCTAGCCAACCATATAACCTATTTTTATGGATAAAAGATTATTTATGTGGCTATAAACAAATTAAAATTTATAAAACTAATAAAGCCAGTCTCATTAATTTGTAGCCAAATTATTAGGTTAAAATAAATAAATAAATAAATAAATAAATAAAGGTGCTTGGGTCAACCAATTTACAAGGGAATTGAAGTTTGATTTCAACTCAATAATCAAATGGTTCAACTAAGGTTGGCTACTCAGGTCCAAATCAAACTCTTTCGACATGAAACCAACCATGGATTAGTTTCTTCTTCTTTTTTAATTGGTTTTTTTTTTTTTTATTTTATTAAACATTTTTGCTATTGAATATTGTATGTGTCCTCTAATCTTTGTGGGGGAATCGAATCTCATCATTAGATTGCTTTCACATGAATGGGCTGCTTTAAAAATAATTGCAGCCCTTGCAATTTTCAGTCAAAATTGAAGGATATTGGTATTTTTTTTTTTAAGATGGGTAGTTTGCAAGCTGTACGTTCAAAGCATATACCTAATTTTTTATCAAAAAAAAAAAAAAAAAAAGCATATACCTAATTTATATATAATATATATATATTTTTTTGTCTTTTCCTATAATAAAAAATTCTTATTAACGCCGGATTAGAATTTAAACTTAGTTTACATCAATCTAATTTTTAAATTGAATCTAGCATTTAAATATTTAATTATCAAATTATTAAACTCATTTCAATTCAAAATCTCTTTACACGTTAGACCTATAATCTTTTTCAACTCAATATTTTTTTACATGTAAGATTCACAACCTTTTTTAATTTCTCATAAATATATCTAAACTCATCTTAACATCCAACCATATCTAAACTCATCTTAGATGGGCCCCACAAAACTAACTTTACTATCACAACTCACTATTATTTATAAAAAAATTTAACTTATCTCAATTCAATTCAACTTTCAAACGGACCGAAATCCAAAGAGTGGCTCTCACTTTTGTTCGGAGCTGCATATTTTCTTATCCATGGTAGTGACAAACGCTTGTGCAATGTTTGATAAGGAGATTTTAAGAATTTTGAGAAATTATTTTAAAAAATTTTTATGTGTATTTTTTATTGAATTTTAATTTGAAAACTTTTGAATAATTTTTTAAAAATATATTGTATTGGGAGTTGGGGAATTAAATGAGAAGAATTGAAAATATTGCTTAAATATGTTTTCTAAGATATATTTTTAATATTTTGTAAAAGTTGTTTGAGTTTTCTTGTTTGTAACTTTTTACTGAAATCTAAAACAGGATAGGTAACATAATGCATGCAATGAGCCAACAAGTTGTTATAGAGCTTTAAGAATAGCTTGCAAAGGTTGTCGGGCTATTGAACTACTAATCTATCTAAAATTAATTAGTGTTAAGAAAAACATTCACAAGTATTTTATGACATTTGATGTCATGTCCCACTAGTCCAATTTTAAAACGATCGTAAAAAATTATATTGTGGGCATACCCTAATAAAGATGACCAGGCAAATTTTATTTGGTATAAGCTACAAAAAGCTCTTGCAATTGGGCCTATTGGACAGGCCCAGCATCCTGCTTGCTCGACCTGAGTGGGCAATCCACTCGACGCAAGTGGATGGGTGGACACGATCTTATTAAAATTTTAGAAGCAGGTGGGGTGCGAGAGGGTACCCCCACCCGCTAGCCTACCTAAAGTATATAAGAAAAAAAAATTCTTTAACTTTTTCATTTTTCCCTTCTCTCTTCTTTTTTTTATTTTCCTCCTTACCATCGCCACGACTAGCCATGGGTCTACAAAGAGAACCACAACCATGACAAGTCATGGGTCTCTATGCAAACCTATTGCCAGTCGTGACTATGGTTCTTGGCTTAAACCTACAATCTAATTGGTCGTGGTTCTCTGCCCTCAGCCAACAGGGCCGAGCATCGGGATTCATATGTGGCCCCTTGTCCATGTGGGTGTGGGGGGCAGGATAATCAACTGCCCACCTGTCCATATGGATACTGAGGGCGAGGTGGCCAACTGCCTACCTACTAAGGGAACTTGCAATGGCATAGGACCCATTTTTTTTGCTTTTGGTGCTTAACCTATTTCTTGCTTTCTTTTTTCTTATGAGCAGGCAAAAAAAGAAGTTTACCATCTTTTGATCCAAAAATGCATTTTGAGACTCGAAAATGGACAAATCACATATTTCTTTTTCTCTTTAGGTTTGTGTTTGTTATTATTATTATTATTACTTCTTTTTGGGGTTTTCCAAATGCGTTTCCAGAGTTTTCATCCGTAATGCTTTGATAAAGCTTCTGACAAGTCTAAAGACTCCATTAACATGCAACATGGCTAGCTTTATGCTGAAAAGGAAAGGACTTGGTATGCCCATCAAGTACAAACATAGCCTATGGAGTGCTAATTAGTGATAATTTACCTTGAAAGCAACAAGAAAATATAACATGTGACTGGAAAGAGAAAGAGCTAAAGACTAAATGATTATTCTTTTGAATATAATATGAATGAAGTAAGTGAAGCATTATTGAAGATCTTTTTTTTCTGGCTACATTATTAACTAAAGTCATTATTTATCTCAACTTTGGTGGGATTTGATTGGAGTTGATGATTCTAAGTATAGAAACCCTCTCTCAAGTACTGTAATCAGTGGACAAAAATTATAATCAAATCATGATAGCCTTTGTTTTAAGTAGGGTGTGCAGTTCAACATGAGTATAGGAATTTGAGGGACCAAAGCTTTTGTACTTTTTGCCTAAAACTTTAAAAATATAAAAAGAAGAGCACCAAATTAAATTTATTAGACAAAAAAAATTATAATTATAATTTATTGTGCCCCACCACCTAATAAGAGGAGCTAGCATTCATATGATTTCAACACCATTAATGCATGGATTGCATCCATAAGAGACCAGACAGGATTTAGGCCTCTAGCATGTTGCTTGTCCAAATTCATGTGCATTGAACAAGGACATTGTGTTTGGTCATTGTTAGAGTGATCTGCTTGAGCTTTCAGAAGACAGTTTTTCCAGCAGTCCGCGGATTTTGTACCTTATCTTCTGCAGCAAATGTATGGCTGTAAAATTGATATCCAAATATTCAGCAGCAAACTTGAACCAATTTATGGTACAGATATGATGATTTACCCACCACGAATCTCATTAGAACCCATCTTTTGGGTTAAAGTTTTAGATGGTGAATATAGTCAACAGTATTCTGTAAAGTGAAGACCACCAGCTTTTTTGAAAGGGTACTTTGGATAAGGTTAGACCTACCTGATTGGCCCAAAGAGGAGACCCTTTAAACTTGACACCTACGAAAGTGTCCTTTTATTGGTCGGGTATGGTGGGCTACGTGGCATGAGGACAGCAATGTGAACAAAACTGCCCCCTACCAATGAATAGGCCTCCACTTCAGCACAATAAAAAGAGTGAAATGAATGAATGATTTGTCTACAAAGTCATGCAAGATATGATATTGACACATTTTTATGATGGTCTAAAGGAACATTATGGGTATTGGGTTGGGTGGGTGGGGGAGTTAAAAAAGCATATATTTAGATCAACAACTTTAAGCCAATGACCACCAAGGAAATTAGACAGTTTTCGAGTTTACATGTTGCCATGTGGACTGTGAATAGCAGAAAAAAATGAAAAAAAAAAAAAAAACAAACTGTTTTTGGTTCTCACTGGGTATATCATGTTGGCATAATCATATTTGGGGGAGAAATGGCTTTTCCTTTGATTTCTTAAGACTCTGATGATATCCATGGATAATGGAGCAAACCAACAGTTTTGGATTGTAAGGAAGAAGTTTTGTAAAGATTTTCTTCATCTTTATCATGAATGAGGTAATGGTGCAATTAGGTATATTCGTTTTTAGTTTGAAATTCCCACTCAAGGCATAGTAAGTCTTTTGGGGTTTGATGTTTGTCTCCTAAAGTTGAAGCATCTCATCCATCACCTCCCATTAACTTCCAAGTTAGCTGCCCCACCTCTCTTGTCTCTACAAACTCATCTCTCTCTCTCTCTCTCTCTCTCTATGTATATGTGATATCCTTCTAACAATCTTTACCATGATGGTGAAAATTAGTAATTGGTGACATGGTTACTTTAGCACAAGAAGAATCTTATCTATCTTGATATCACTTAAAAGAGAAATAATAAAGGAAAAGACAGACAAAAATAAAAGATAATATGCCTTGGATAAAAAACAAAAAACAAAAATTTTCTGCTTTAAATCTTACATTAAAGTCTTTAATATCTAATCAAATATGTACATATTTGTGTGTGTACGCGCATGCTCTACTACTAAATGATGCATATATTTGAATAAACAAATGTATACTTAGTGCAGTATACGTACTATAGTAGGCGTCTTTTGCCACTCCATTGTGGGCTCTACTTGGTCTCCTCCTTCCCCCACCTACATAATCGGCTGGCTCAATTTTATCATAAAATTAAGCCATTGCTTCCAATTATCTACGCTTCGCTACCACCTTCTAAAAGCATCGACTGAAACAAGTCAATTCTAAACAAGTAACTACAAAATTTAATTTTTGAGAAATTTATTGTCAAATTTTCATAGAATAAGAGGGCATGGCTTCTATTGTCTTCATAGATAGTGGTAAACCTTATAGATTTATGACACCACAAGTCATTTTGTGACACATCAATCTTATTCCATGCATTTTTCACAAATATTCGAAGAATCCTTAAATCTACAAGGGCCGTCCATATGATACAAAGGCAAAGGCGTTATTATCATGAGTAATTATTATATATTCTTGAAGTACATATACGTGTTATTCTTATCCTATCATCAGAACTAATGTCAATTAAAATTGATATTTAGAAAGAAAAATATTTAAGTCATAAAGAGATTGTACAAAAGTAAATTTATAAATTGATGTGATTTAATATGATACATCAGATTATAAAATTATTTTTATTATAAAATAGATTTTACAAATTATATAAAATCACATCAATTTATAAATATATAATCTCTTTATGTCTACGAAGGTCGGTGGCCGAGATGATGGGCTTGGGGAGTAGAAGAGAGCAAGGGCAGGGCGGGGTTGATCCATAAATATGTCTTGTCTTTGATGGACCTGTAGGACCTCTGTACTTGTAATATTCTTTTGGGTTAATGACCTGGTGAAGGTTTTTTCTTTTTTTACATGTTCTATTTTTCATTTATTATTATTATTAATGTTTTTTTTTTGGTGATGAAGTACAAGGTCATTGAGTAAAACTTCGATTTCATGACATCAAATCTTTCATAAAACAAACAAAAACTTCAATTCAAAGTCTATAACAAAAACAAACTAATCCTATAATTCTTTTATTGCTAATTCTAAAATTATCTATATAACCAAACACAAACAGACAATCTGAGTAGAATTTTTCAGCTGACTAATGCTATCATCAGTATGGCATGTCAACCAATCGAAGGCTGATTAATGCCAATCCTCGCTGACAGAGGTAACTAATTGTGAATTTTTTGAACTTTTGATATCGAGAAATGATAGCTGCAGTCGTGAGTGCGTAAACGTCGTATAATCATTTTGAAAAAAAGTAAATAAATATTGGATCTCATTTTTTTTTAAAGTGACTGTACAATATTTACACACTCTATAACTATATGTAGCATTATTCTTTAACCCCTTAATTTATTTCCCACCTCCACACTCAACCTTAAATCAGAAACTGACCACACTTATCAAAATCCGAAATTTTAATTTTATGGGCCTAAGACCCACGGATTCATTAAATTGTTCCGACCTAGGGCCCGTCCAAAATGTGCCCATGTGGTTCATGAGCTTAAACAGTTATACTAGATCTTGGTGTTGCTTTATATTCAAGAGGGAACAGCAGGACGCTTTCCTCTATTCCTTTTTTTTTTTTTTTTTTTTGGAGCAGGATTGAAATAAACAAAGTTGACGAAGCATGAGATGAGGGGAGATCTTTGCCATTATCCATATCAAAGGAGGTTGGTTTTCAGACAGCTCAGAATTAAAAACCAAACATATATTTAAATGGTTTCTGTAATTTAAAGAGAGAAAATTACAATCTATAAACCCTACAGTATTAAAAGCTGTTTATATACAATTTAAACAATGTTATATTTATATCTCTTTAGTTATAGTAAATACTTGGAGCAGAAAATTGTAGAGAATACGAGTGAGTCCTTTTACATTCGAGGCATGAAAAAGGAAAGAAAAAAAGAAAGAAAGAAGGAAAGAAAGGTGCATGATATTTACGAGCCCATAGCAATCTTTAATGTATGCTAGTAGGAACATTCCTAGCCTTTCTTGATATCCAAACTGCATTCGTTTATTTCATGCTACTGCAGATTCCAAATTGTGATCTGTGCATGCATATTCATGAATTTCTTTATGGAAGTGGCACATCGATTCTGTGGTGAAACTTTCTAAAGCATTAGAAAATGCATTGATTGCTATAAGTGTACTTAAAAGTCGAAGATGTAAAGAGCAATTTCATGAGCATTTCCTCCATCTCCGACTCTCTTCTCCCCACTTGTGTGTACAAAGTTCTGAATCTTTATTTATTTATTATATATTGTAACAGGGTTTTCTTTATTAATTTTCTGCGTTCATCCTATTCTCCAGTAATCTTGCGTCCATATTTTCTATCTATTTATTTGATATTTTAACAGATGTAAAGTTGAATTGTATTGTAATGCTTTGGCTTGATATATGACTCTTGACTCTTGGCATTATAGTATTATTTCCACAGAGAGAGAGAGAGAGAGAGATACCGATATCAGCATAGTCTCGTAATAAATGTCAGAAAAAATGATTGAAATTGACGGGTTTATATGCTCACAAAGCTACAACTAATTAAAGTACGGTAACAGTTTAGAGAATTTGATCTGCGAGTAGTATTAAAAGAGTAATTTGGATTAAATTAAATTATTTATTATATTTTATGTAGAAATTTGAGAAAGTTATTTTAGAATTTGAAAAAATTGAATTGTTTATTATATTTTGTATGAAAATTTAGAAAAGTTATAATGATGAGACGAAATGAATTGAAGTAAATTTTGAATGCAAACAAGGCAAAAATCTTTATTTGGTTGAGACGCAAAAAATAATTGTTAAAAAAAAAGTTTCTGGATGTTTGGATGGCCACGTATCTAATTGATTTTATGCATTTGATACGCAAGATAGAGGAGTAAACTTTACGTATCTCATTGATTCATTGATGGGTTGAAGTAATATCACTTCCCCTTCCTCTCATCTTTTTCCCACTAGACTCTAATTCCTCGAAACAAACCAAATTTTAACGTCTGGTCATAATCATCAGTTATAAGGATACATACATATTTTTTAGTAAAAAAAAAAAATGGTATATTTCTATCCTACATATTTCACAAATATATATTTCTAAACTGTAAGTTTCCTCTAAACTAGAAAATAACATTAAAATAAAATATAAGTTTCCTCTAAACTAGAAAATAACATTAAAATGGTATAAAAGTCACCCCTGTATCTCTGCCAAATTTCTAATAGTACGATGCAATTTCATATAGGGAGTACAAAGTTGTACGAACTGATAATGTCTTAGAAATCTCATGCCAGTACTGAGGTGTAGTACATTTTTTTAGGTAAAGTACTGATTTGAAAGTGTTTTTGTGGCTATATAACATGGAATATCTCTCTCCATTGGCATCACCAAATTGTGGGGAAAGAGGCAAGAAAGTCCTGTAAATTAAAGGTGGATGAGCCTTACAGGGGCAACATGAGATCACATGTGGGCATTCTTATTATTGACATGACACCCTTTCTACTTGTGTTCATGTATCCTATAGGGGCTATAAATGTGTTCTCAGGTCGCCCCTGCAGGACTTTCCTCCACCGCATGATCATCATCACGGTGATGCAATCGGCTTGATGGTTTTACGCTGGCAACGATCATAGCTTAATAGCCAGGTCAGCAAGGTAATAAAACAATTTTCATGTTGATGTTGATTACTTTATTAGTTTTAGCTAATTTCAGAACACAACTGTTTCTAGGCATATATTCATTACCACTACAACTCAGATTGTCTGTCCACACTTGACTGCTCGGACAATATTAAATGTGATTTAGAGCAAAATTCTTACCACAGATTCTATGGCAAGTAGGTCATCTTCCCCAATTCCTTTCCAAATCCCACCGATTTTGAGATGGCCTTTGACACTTTCCTTTAATGGATTTCTCTTGCTGGGTAAGGTGGTCTGTCACAGATGGGATTTCTTCTCCACAACATCTGGATTTGATAAACTTATCCATGATACAATTGGAGCCCTATTAGAACCTTATAAAGAGCAAGTTCGATAAGGATAAGAGTAGGTGGTGTATGGAATCCTACCTTTCTTGGGAACGAAAAATTCTTGCTCTTTATAAGGTTTCAATGAAGCTCAAACTGTATCATTGACTAGTCTTTTTGAAGTATAAATCATGTGGTTTGATCCTTTTATTGGGGCGTTACATATGTACAATATCGGAGTTAGAGTCAGAGGAAAAAATCGAAGTCGGAGTTAGAGCATAAAGTTAGAGTCAGATTGGATCGGAGTTAGATTCGGTCCAGCACCACCTCTGACTCTGATTGAAAAATTAAAAAAAAAAAAAATCCGACTCCGACAAATCAGAGTTGGATTCTCAGATTTTTACTCAACCCTAGCTATGAGACTTTTTTTATGTTATGTGTTTTGGAAATTATTTTTGATAAATGAGGTATTTTTATTGTGTTGGGTCTCTTTACCGGGCACAATTAAGAAAGTATGTAACAGTCCTAACCTAGTGGAAGGGGGTGTTACATTGCAAAACTCTGGTCAACCTCTGCCGAAAAAGATAGATCTTCCTAATTTACTCCTAAAATTTCTACAGCCTCAAAATGGAATATTTCCGAACTGACAGCTTGCTAATCAAGTCAACTTCTGCTATAGAACAAAAGATCTTTCCGAATTTATTCCTTAACAAATAAACAACTTGCCTAATATGCAGCAGAAATTCGAAATTCTGCTTTCCAACAGATTAGAAGCTTCCTAATCTGTCCCATGTCGTATTTCCAGTAATTAAACCACATAATACCTTTTTTTTTTTTTTTTTTTTTTTTTGATAAGTACATAATACCTTCCTTGTTTAACTAAGGAAAGTCTTTGCACTATGAATATGCACAAAAGCTCGACTTTTGTGTGGAGAAAACATTTAATATATAAGATCAACTATATCCTAAACTACTTGGGCACCAAGCTGTCGCCACAAGCTGTTCAATAGGGTGGACAACTAGCCCACTAGAATAACCCACTTACTACCATGTAAATCCAAGGCCTCAAGAATTCAAACAATCAAACAATAGCAATATATAAATAAATATTAAATCACATAATTTCCATCCAATAAGACAAATCTTGCCCATGGGCCCTAGGTTGAACTTCAACCAAAACTTCGACTCTAGGACTCGGGGGGTGACAGTTAGGGTTCACCTTAAATTTTTGTACGCCAAAAAAAAATTTAAACTTTTTTTTTAAAATATCTTTTTAGGGATCGGGGAGAGTTTGGGGGGGGGGGGGTATTTTTTAGAAAAAGGCTTTTTTTTTTCGAAGGGTAAAATCTATTTTCCCCCCTTTTTAAATACAGACAGGGGGTCTTAATTTTTTTTTTCCTGCCATTGCTTCTTACTAGAATAACAACTGATAATATACATTCAAGCGATTCAGGGGTTCTTTCACTCAACTACGTATATTTGCTAGAAATGAAGAGCATAGTTAAACAGAATTGATACATGGCAAGAAAATAATGGAGAGTACCTTCAACCACAACATCCGTCATCTTGGCATCGTGAGGAGTGAGGAGAAAAGCCTGATCTGGAGCACTGTTCTGCTCACCATTCATTAATGGGGGGTGTACATATCTGTGAACAATCTCGAATAAGATGTTCTGGTTTCCCACACTTGAAGCATGTGTTGGTTCCCTTCAAGCACTCTCCAAGTGCATCTTGCTGCAAGTCTGACACGTGGAACGTTGTCCAGTAGCATTCTGTTGTGGCCTATTGTTCTGTGGTGGCCTCTGTCCACTGCTCTGGAAGGGCTTGTTGCTTCAGCTTTGCTAAGTAATCTGTTGCTCACGTTTTCTCTTATTAAATTGTTCCACCCTCGACTGCAGATACTCCTCTAAGATAATTGCCCTGTCCACTAATTCATGAAAATTCCTTAACTTCAGTGCAATTAATCTATCAAGGATTCGTGGATGCAGTCCTCTCTCAAATTTCTGAGCCTTCAGGGACAAATCTGGGATCAGATATGGGGGTGCAGAGCGTGAAAGCTCGATGAACCAGGATGCATATTGTTGTACTGACATATGCTTTTGTCTCAAATCTGCCAACTCTTGGGCCTTGACCTCTCTAAAGACCTCAGGAAGAATTGGTCCCTGAATACCTGCTTAAATCATGTCCAGGTAATTGGGGTTTCTTCACCAAGCTCTTGCTTTATCAGCTTTCTGGTGGAGGTCCACCACTCATCAGCACATCAGCCAGATTGAATGTGGCAAATTCAACCTTCTGCTCCTTGGTTCAGTCGATGGTCCGAAAAATCTTCTCCAACCTGTTCATCCAGTTATCGCACTCCATAACATCAGCTTTGCCATTGAACATTGGGGGATGCAGGTGGCAGAACTGATCAAAATTACTTCCCAAATGTGTCCAACATCCACAGTTAGGCTTGTCGCCACGTGCAAGGGCTTCAGAATCCCCCAGAGCCCTCCTATGATCCTCATTGCACACATCAAGGGATTCATCTTGGTGTGCGTTTGGGTGGTTCCTAGTTGTAAGTGCCATTCTTGAAATGCCTACATTGAGTAGTTTTAGCAATTGGGAGATAAAGAAACAGAAAATAACAATAATCAATTCTAACTTGACTCTTTGCAAGCCAGAATATACCCCAGCTAGACCTTGTCCTAGGTTTCTTTTTCTTTTTTTAGACTTAAAAATATACAGAATCTCTTTAGCCTGGACTTTGATACCAAAATTATAAGGTCCGCTCCCCTAGGATTAGGAATGTCATTAACATAATATCACATACGAGCCAGGCATAAAAGATTCCATAAATGTTTAAAAAAAAAACTAAAATTTTCATAAATAACAGTCACAAGGAAGCACTTAACAAAAAACCATTCTTTTGCTTTCCAAAACGTTCCATATTTAACAAGAAATACATAAACAAATTATCGATAGTCTAATAAAACAAAGTCTGGCTTGCCATAGTCGCTATAAGATACTCCTAACCTGTGGACTCAACATCAAATACTTCCCCAGCTAGACAATAAAAACATAAAAACAAAAGTGAGTTGAATGCTTAGTAAGCAGCATATCAAACAGTAAACATTACCATAACTAACGTTTTGCTTTTAAACAATATGCATAAATCTAAACATCTACATCATATTACATTCAAAATGTCATTGCACACGATTACACTCTATGTGCAAGGCTTCATATCTTGACAATCAGGATTCCACTCAAGGAATCGGGTAAAATCCCATCATAAAGGAGATGGACATTACCAGGTGCACATATAATGAGCCATTCTTGGCATTGTCATCGGCCCCATTATCCGTTATTCATCATCATACAGGACATACAATCTTTCAGTCACTTTAATTTTCTTTCCTTTTACCTTTTCTTTTCTTTCTTTCAAGCATTCAAAATCACTACCAAATATAAATAAACCATCAAATAGAAGAAGCATTCATAAAATTTCATTTACATTCACATGCTTTTATAATTGGGTGCATCAAAAGGACCATAAATGGATATGCTTTACCAAATAGTAATTAAACACAACATTTGATTAAAAAAATATCACATTTACACTAAAGAAATAAAGATATTTTCATGAACATATTATACAAAGGAAATAAAGACATTTTATATACACATTGAAAGAACAAAGGTTTGATTGCAATTACTTACCTCTTAACTTCAAGCACAAATGAATGAGTCAACAATCACCTATAAACATACCCACGTTAACATGTCAATCCCTAACCAAATGCTTACTATCTAGCTAAGGAATGAACTTTCATTCAATGGTGTTATCATGAAATTTCCAGCAAGCTATAGTGGGTTTTTAGTTGTAAAATTTTTGGTGGTAGTTGTTGTGCTGTCCCCGTAAGGGCAGTAACTAGACATGTGGATATCTGATTTTTGAGCAATGAATTCAACAATGCTGTGTTGTGTGTGAGATTTTCATATGGGCATGTTTCTAAACTTAAGGTATATCTAAACAGAGACAAAAATTCAAATTCAGGGCTCCTTGGTATTGCTGCCAGCAACCCCTTCTTAATGAATTTAGCAAAGAATCTAAGTTTGGAGTATCATGAATCTTGATGGATCTTTTGCATATCACTCTTATAAAGGAACAAGGATTTCTGGCATTAAATTCAATGTTTTCAAGGAGGATCCTTAACCCTTATGTGAGTCAAGTTTATCTCTACTATCAAACGAATGCAAAAAATACTAACACATAATCTGTGATACCCCCCCATATGATAAGGATAAAATTAAGTGGTGTATGAAATTCTATATTACTTGGGAAGGAGAAGTTCTTGCTCTTTATAAGGTTCCAATGAGGCTCCAGTTGTATCATTAACTAGTCATTTTGAAGTATAGGTCATATGATTTAGGCCTTCCATTGGGGCGTTACAAATGGTATCAGAGTCTATCCCAACCAAAAATGTGGGACTTGAGTCGTGCCACCTACAACGGACTGGCTCGACGAGAACATCGGGAATTTAAGGGGGTAAATTGTGATACCCCATATGATAAAGATAAGGGTAGGTGGTGTATGAGATCCCACATTGCTTGGGAATGAGAAGTTCTTGCTCTTTATAAGGTTCTAATGGAGCTCTAATTGTATCATTAACCAGTCTTTTTAGAGAATTGATCATATGGTTTGAGCCTTCCATTGGGCCGTTATATAATCATTCCTCCTAACTTTTTTTTTCAACTAAATAAAGTAAAGAACTCCATCATTTACTTACTAAAGAAATCAAACAAACGCAAGAGAAAACTCATTGTCTGCAAGACTGCAAGTAGTGACAGTTGACTCACACCACAATGAAAAATTAAATTGGGGCATCTCTAATCTTTTGCCAAACGTAGTCTAACTAAGGTCCAATTCCAGAAAGTAGCCTTGGTTGATAAAAAATACACTTTGCACCCTTTAACTACCAGCCATTTTAAACTGACTTTAAACTACCAAAAGTGATATATTGCAACCCCAAACTACCAAAAAATTGTAATCCGCACCCTATATTAAAATGACCATGAAGCTTGTCTCAAATCACCTATTTTCATCCATCTTAATGGTCAGAATCAAACAAAACTGTTGTTATTCCCACACTGGAAGTTGAAGGATGCAAAGTTTCTCTTACTTAAAATCCCAAGTTTCAAAATGATTGTCAAAATAGTAACTGCTAAGTCGAATAACAAAACTTGTTATTCTCATGGTCTTCCACTCCAACTATTCATGTCAAGCAATCTAGGAAGATGGGCTTTCTTAGTATACTTGCTGTATAGGTAAAAATGTATTTGAACTCTCGGTTGACGATGGGGAGGGAGAACATTGAGTGGCTGATGATCACGATGGAGGATCTTATTCGTAGTGACAAGATGCTTGATTTTTTTCAAAAGCAACAAAGGATGGTAATAAAAATTATGTTGCCTATACAAGTGCAAACAAGAGGCAGGTAATACACATTTAATGCAGCCACAGCTACACCAATTTTAGTTTTCTCTAGAACATTTTTGAAGCAGCAAGTCTCACCAGATTATTGTCCAAAACAAGGCGTGTAATAGACCAAGAATTTCCTCAGCACAAGCCCACCCACTTCTTAAAAGTCAATGCTGCTTCTCTCTTTTTCAGTTGAGCTTCTGTCTGGAATTTAGGAGCCTTGCCCTTATAAAGTGTTTTATGGTACTTCAAGAAGAGAGTTCGGTATTTGTACTTGTCAACAAACATGTTTCCTTTTTCCATCATCTCCACAACTTCATTTGCTCGAACAAAAAATGCACCCCTAACAAACGTATATAGCACAGAATCCAGAAGTTCTTGATCAAACTTCATTGATGTAGAAGAGGCAAGACTCTTCATCTCACCCCACAACTCTGTCACCTCCACATATTTTCCCCCAATAGCTGCATACCCAGTAGCCATGGAATGAAAAGTTTGAGCATTGGGGGGATGCCCCAGACTCCTCATCTTCATCAAAGCCTTCTCAGCATCTTGCATCAATCTCTTCTTGCAAAAAAAGTGGATTACATTGTTCCAATCATGCACTCCGCTATCAATTCTCTGCCCGCCCTTAATTTCCTGCAAGAGCTTCGCCATCAACCCTCCCTCACCACCCTCCTCACATCCCTTAACTAGCATCTCAAACTCTTGATGGCCAGCTCGTGGTATTTTAGCCTCTTTCATCTCTTGGAATAGATGGAGGGCACCCTGTGTATCTTTCTGAAGCACTTTGGATTGCATAAGCGCCTCATAACAGCTGGAATCTAGCTGGATGCCAGCCTTACGAGCATCTCGTAAAAGTGATGCCACCTCTCCTGCTCGGTTTGCCTTGCAATATGCTTTCAAGAGAGAGGAATATATGGAAGAGCTAGTTCTTATCCCAGCAAAACGAATCTCGTCAAGAAGGTCATGTGCCTGATCTAACCACCCAAGTGAAATGCATGAATTAATAACATGAACCAAGGCTGAGCTATCACTGGAAACTGGGGAATTTTCTTTCTCAGCCTTGATGAGGAATTTTGCCAAATCCTTGGTCTTGTCAACTTCTAGAAAAGCCTTTACCAGTTTCACATAAATTCTTTCAGTTGGTTGAAGAACTCCACATTCGGTTGTAAGCAATTCAACTTGCATTTGCAACTTAGACAACAACGTACCAAGCATTTGCTTCGCTTCAGCTTCAAGTTTTAGGAAATTCCTGTCCCTAGAAAACTCTTCATATCTAATTAATCTATTATTCTCTGAACCCTCTGATCGCTTCTGACTCAGACTTTGCCCAGAAGCCTCAGCAGGTGGAGATTTTTTCCCACTTGAAGCAGTATCATATAAGAGTGTGGCTGCAGCAAGAGAATTTCTGGCTTCTTTTGCTTTTCGGAGCATGTCCAAAACCATGTTGGATGCAGAATCTAGATCACCAAATTTTAAGTGGCATGTAATCAAACAATTGTAGAACTGCCGAAACTGAATATCACTTAGGTTATGAGCTTCATCAATATATCTTTGAAGTTTCTTCAGCTCTTCTTTTCGTCCATTTCTCTCATATATATGGGCCATAATGATCAATAAGTTTGTCTCATATTTGACACCAATTCGAGGTATCATGTCAAGGAGTTGCTCTGCTTTCCTAGTTGTACCAAACAAAAGACACCCTGCCAGAGCAATGTTGACAGCAGTGGTGTTAGGTTTCATAGCAATCAAAGGTGCATTACTCTTTTTACGCGGATCCACCCTCCCATCTTGAAACAAGTAACCCATCTCAAGAATTATCTCAGCAGCAAGGTAAGCACCAGCAGCTGTTTGTGACATGAAGGCCAAAATTGCAGACCAAGCAGAAACAGGGGGATACTCTTCCATTTCTACCAACTTTCTTAAAATTGTTGATGCAGGAACTGGTAATCCAGATTTTGCAAGACCATAAGAGAGATATACAAGTGGATCCTTTTCAAATAAGGTCTGTTTACCTTCCTCGAAAGCCTGTTCTACTAATCCATAAGCCTTTTCAAGCCATTGAACATCAAGGCTTTCTGCAAAACTTGTTAGAAGCTTGTTCACCACAGATTTCCGAGGGAAACCCTCCATCTGCATATGCTGTTCATATAATTTCCATGTGTCATTAAATCTACCCTCATCCATTGCATTTTGCATATCCATAGTTAGTTTAGCTGGGTCTCGAGCCTGGACCAAAATTCTTCCAGCCATTGTTGATGAATACTTGGGCTGAAGGGTAAAGCTATTCAGTAATCCCAAGACAACAGTGTGAGAGTCCAAGCAGGTCAAAGAGGAGCTAACAAATTGGCAGAGAGAATAGCAACCCCAATAAGCATGAAATTTGTATCTGAATACTCGATTCATGTTGCTATTGCTGGCAGCAAGTAAGAGATATAAAGCAGAAGAGGAATTCACAGTAATCTGGTGCTTAATCTTTCTTATAGATAGCATCTCGCCCAGACAGGAAACGCTAACAACGATTCTGGTATTATAAATAGTTCAATATCTGCAATATGGAAAGCATTAGAAAATGGAAACATGCTGTCAAAATGCAGAATACTTACTAAATTTTAAATAAATAAAAAAGCTACAAATACACTATATCCCAGAACAAATGGTAAAATTTAGTAAACTCTCTGAAGTCGCCTATAGATTCCTATTCTACCTAAAAAACACGAATATGGGACTTGAAACTTATGCAGAACTCAAACTATTTACCCCGTAAAATGCGGGAATTAAGACAATTTGAAGTAAAAAATTTATCAAGATTTCATTGAGATAATAACAATTAACTAGAAGCATGCCATGTGAATAAAGGTTTAGCATTGTTGGAAACATTTCTTTTTATGATGTGGAGCTCATCAAAACAGAGTAAAGCCAGGATACACGGACCCACCCATTGGGAACACCCGGATTTCAAATTGCGAAATAAAGGTAAGAAAGGCAGGAAATAAAATGTCCCAATTCACATTATATAGGTTTTTTAGATTAGAACATTTCATGCTGAATAAACCATACAAATGAGCTATTTAAAGTGAAGTTGAGTAGTCAAATCCTTGTCGGCAAATGACTTGACCGGACGTTAAGAAACTCCGATATTCTGTCACACAATTAGTATATTTTTAATAAAATTATTCCCTCTGTAAAAGAATGTATATGCCCTCCGGCAGATCATCAAAAAGAGAATTACAATTGCTATAAGAGATTACTGGAGGCACGACACCCTTGTAATGGTCATCTTGCCCTTCTTCTCTCATTTTCTTTTTTCCCATGTTAATTTCCTGGTTCCAATCCAATAGGAATTGAGGGGTCCATATCATTTGGTATTGAACAACATAAAAAACAGAGCCATGTTTGCCCCCGTGTCATGGTTGTGCATGTCTGCGGTTAGCCAAGCAGAATATAAATCACTATTTTGTCACCGAGGTGACGCACTCAAAACAGAGGTCATGTTTACCCCTCTGGCGGGGTTGTAAATTTTGCGGATAGCCAAGCAGAACACAAATTACCTTGTCAACAAAGCAATTGCACTAAAAATAGAGGCCACTATTATAACCTGTGGAAGGGTCCATAACCAAAGTCGAACAGAATTTTGTGCCTTAGGATTTTCAAATACAAATGCAATAACATAATAGTATACTGATAAGATCATATCATATAATTAGATAAAAGTTTCAGATTTCATATTCACAATTTATGCAGTAGAGAAACAGCATACAAAAACTTGCTCATGTCTACACTAGTCATGATAAAAAATAAATGTCAAATTTCAAATTTCAGATACAGAGACTAGTGCAGAGAAGAACCAAGGTTGCTTTCGCAACAAAATATGCAGGTTTTTCACAAAATTGACCTTAGTCGATTTTAGGCAAAGTCTAGCGTAAGAGCACCGCTTACCTAAATTTTGGAGGGTAATATCTAGGCTTTGAACCCAAATTGTGGCAATATTACAACCTAATCTAGAAAAATATCTCTAACATATTAATAGCTCATACCAGTACAAAATCAACCTAACTAACAACATTCTATAACCCGAACTAGAGCTCAACACGAGCCCAATAAACAACTCATAAACAAAATAATCCATCATGGTACCTTGGGTTTATAATGGCCCAAGTACAATGTCCAACGCACTACTCCACCAATAAATTAGCCCAACCTCCTTGGATTCGCTTAAAATTTCACCGCAACACACCTCGCCATAAACAATCATACTCCCAACACATCAGAACACAAATCCACATTTCACAACCATCCTCCTCCCCGACCATGACCTTAGGACAAGGGACCCTCCAAACATCAATCAACCATGAAATCACTCAACTACAAACTCCAACATACAAACCTGGACAACCCAAACTTCCAATAGACACCAATCATAAGAGTCACGAAAATTACGTTTTGGTTACGAGGTTAAAGCTCGAGAGTATCTTACCCAATCTCGGAGCAGTGGTCAGTCAAATTCGAGAGCGTGGCGGCCGCCTAGAGATGGTTCGTGGTGGTCTGAGGCACTTGGCGGGATGAGGCGCTGCGGCTAGCTCCGGAGGCCTCCACTGGTCAAACGGGTTATCCTACAACAGAGAGAGAGAGAGAGAGAGAGCGAAATGTGAGAGAGAGAGAAACAGAGACAGAGAGTGATGGAGAGAGATGAGAGAACCCGAGAGAGGGTTTGCGGGGTGAGAGAAAGTAAACAGAGAAAGCACAGTGAGAGAGGGGAGCAAGAAATCAGAGAGAGAGAAATCGGTGAGAGAGGGAGACGTACCGGCGAGGCAAGGGGACGACAGGGTGGGGATGGGCGGCCTAATCGCGAAGGGAGAGACAAAGTTAGACCGAGTTAGAAGGATGGCCTACGGGTAGAAAAAAAAAAAAAGTTGGGCTTGAGTCAACACGGGTCGGATCACTATAGAGAAGGCATGACGCATGAGATTTAAACAGTGAATTGAGATAAAAATTAAATAAAATATATATTTTTTATTTAAAAAAATTAAATTATTTCTTGTATTTTATATAAAAATTTAAAATAATTATAATAATTAGATAATATGAGATGAATTGAGAGTCTTTTTGTAAGGTTGAATTTTGACTTCGATGGAGTCAAAATGTCCACCTCTGACCTCCAACTCCGATGTCAATATGTATTTCGACTCCAACTCCGATATTAATATGCACTTCAACTTCGACTCTGGTAAAAATATTTTTTTAACAAAAAATACAAAATAATGTAAGAAAGATTAATTAAAAAATCTAAAATATTGTTAAAAAAAAGAAAAATAAATAAAATTTAAATACAATAAGTACATCACGCACAATATAAAAATAGATGATTTAATGTGTGTAGACAATAAATTTAAATTTAAAATTATAAATTTGTAATAAATTTAAATTACAACACTCAAATATAAATAATATCATAGATTTGATTCAAATAGCTACAGTCCCACATCAGTCCTAATAATCTATGCATTTGAGTCGATGGCTTAATAATGATTTCCAGTAAGAAGTTTTATTAATCAAATGCACTATCTTTTTTTTTTTAAATGTAGACTTTTAAACCATCAGAGTGATACGGGACATAAACTAGGACACATTATGATTTTACATTCACCTATAATTCTAACTAGTTTTGCATGATGATATTGAGTTTTTCACCAATAAAAGTGTCAAGGGGTTCTCCAACCCATGGTGCGTATATCTCAATCATCCACAATTAATTTGGGATTCACAATTAAGTCTACAAAATCATATAAGTTGTAAATTAAATAATGAAAACATTAATGTAAATAATTATTTAAAACCGTAGAGTTATCCGATTCAAACCTATAGTTCTCGACATCAATGGTATTTACTCCAATAGGCGTTGAACTTAACCAGTTATGTGTGCAAATGAAAATCTCAACGATGATCGAAGACAATAAACTATGATAAGCATCCAAGACACAACCTTTAGTACTAAACGTCGACTCAAAGGCAACCGTAATTGTTGAACCCAAGGTTTCAAGCTTTATATAATTACATAACTACATTTGAATTTTGATTATAACAAATGAATTCAAGCATAAAAGGAATCTCAAGTTCAAGTTGTCTACATAATGAAGCCAAACACATCAATGAACAAAGCATGAGCAAGAAATGGAACAAGCTTACAAATAAAGCTTTTAGAGTAATTTTGTAAATCTCTTGATAAAATTCGAAATTTGATTAAGACTCAAAATTAATATTTTCTCATATAACATGAAATTGCATTTTTCACATGTGCATGACATATTTGATAATTAAAAATTTAAATTTTGAAACTTTAAAAGATGATTGATTGTCCTATATCACATGTGCATGTTTTGTTTGAAACTTTTCAAAAATAAATGATATTGTCTTTAACAATTTCAAAAATGAGAAAATTTGATTTGAATATTTTGAAAAGTGAATGATGTTATATTTAACAATTGCGAAAAGTAAAATTTTGATCTGAATATTTTGAAAAATGAATGATGTTACCTTTGACAATTTCAAGAAAATAAAATTTTGATTTGAAAAATTTGAAAAGTGAATGATGTTGTCTTTGACATGTGAATCTTTTTAAATTTGAAAATGAAATCTTATATGCCTATAAATAGCTCATTTGAGATTTTCAAATTGAGTATATATTATTGCAAATTTTACAATATTCATTCAAAGTTTTCAATCTCTTTTCTCTATGCATTGAGCCTTAACCCTTATTTATTTTGAGAGAGATATAGTTTTGCACTGTATTATTCTTATTCCACTCATTGAGAAGTGTTTTTTGACAACCTACCCACTATTAACTCTTGTATTAGTAAAAAAGTGTATATAACCATTGTGTGTGTAGAAGGTGTTCTACACAGGGAATAGACGTTGAATCACCACGTGTAAGGTGATTGCAAGTGTAGAAAGTGTTCTACATAGATTCTTTGTAGCGGTACTGCTCAATGGTGTAATAGGTTTCTATCTCCACCTAAAAGAGATTGGATAGTGAATTTGAGAATTCTCAACGAGTAGCTTGAGGCAAGGACATAGGCAGTAGGGCTGAATCTTGTTAAAATATTGAGTTTGCTTCTCTCTTATCCTTACTCTTTTTATTTATTATTGTTTCGTATTTTGCTCATATTTTATATTGTACATTTGGTTTATAATTGTTAATTTTTAAATATAACCCAATCCATCCCCTCTTATGTTAGTCTTCTGGACAACAAGTGGTATTAAAGCAATGACTCTTTTTATTAAATTAACTGTTTTTTGAGTTAAGATCTTATGGCTAACATTGTAGCTACATTTAGTGAAGCTCAATCTGGTAGTCGGACTCCACTATTTTATGAAGACAACTATACATTCTGAAAAGCTAGAATGAGAATTTTTCTTCAATCTTAAGGTCGAGAAATTTGAAGATTCATTATAAATGAATTTTATATTAGAATAAAAGTTGTTGATGGAGTAAAGGTCAAAATGGAAGAGAATAATTCGATTGTAAAGACGATAGAATTATAACATTGAACTCAACGGCTATAAATCTCCTATATAATGCTCTCGATGAGAAGAAGTTCAATAGAATCATAACTTGCAAGACAATAAAGAAAATTTGAGATAACTTGGAAGTTATTTATAAAGGAATTTCGCAAGTCAATGAATTAAAAATTCATATTCTTACTTATAAATATGAAATATTTAAAATGAATGATGATGAATCTATTTCTAGTATGTACATTCGTTTTACTAACATTATAAATAGCTTGACAGCTCTCGGCAAAATCTATTCCAACGTGGAGATAGTAAAAAAAATTCTCAACTCTCTACCAAAACGTTGGGAGTTAAAAGTGATGGCGATTCTTGAAGTTGGAGATCTCAAGAAACTCGAAATAAGTGAACTCATCATGTCACTTACCACCTATGAGTACATATTGAAAAGAAGAGAAGAAGAAAGAAATCCAAATAAGAACTTGGCACTTAAAGTTGTTCCCCATGAAAACGAAAGTGATGAAGATGAGGAAATTGATCACAAAATGAAAGTAAAAGTAATGAAAGCTATATAGGATGGTAATTCAAACAGTTCAGACAACGAAGCAAGCAATGAAAAATTTACAAATTTTTGTCTTGTGGTTAAAAACGACATTAAGGTAATAAATCTTGATAATATTGAAATTTTTTCATATGAAGAATTGTAAGATGTCTTATAAGAGGTATATGAGGAACTTGAGACATTGGGTATCAAATATACTACTTTAAAAAAATAAAAAAATCTTCTTTAACAAACGAAATTGATATTTTAAGAAAAGAAAACATTATTTCGAAAGATAAAAATCATGAGTTGAAAAAAAAAAAAGTGACTGATTTACAAAAGATTGTTGAAAAATTTACAAACGGAAAAAAAAATTTTGAAAAACTTCTTAGTAGTCAAGGATATGTTTTTGACAAGACAGACTTGAGATACATGCTAAAAAAAAAATATAAACCTTATAAAAACTTCTTTGATAATCATTCTAAATCAAAATCCAGTATTTAAAGTTCTTTTGATAAAAGAAAATTTTTCAAATAAAGATATTATTACAATCACTCAAGTTCTTTGTATATGTCACATGCAATTTGTAATTTCTGTAATAGAAATGATCATAATTATATAATTGTTTTTGTAGGTATGCATGAAGTCTTCCATAAACTTTTACAAATGATTTTTAGATAAGTGAATGTTTAAGACACGTGTCGTTTGGAGATATTAGGAAAGATCATCAAAACTTAATGTAAGATGCAACCAAATAGCAAAAACTTGTGAAAGATCATCTAGTGGAACAGATTCTATGAGATACCTTTACGAGGTGTAAGTACTCGATCACCTCTTAGAAATTTTTTCTATCATACTTTTTTTTTTTCTCTCATATTGAACCCAAAAATATTGATAAATCACTTCTTGATTAATCTTGAATTCTAGCTATGCAAGAAGAGATAAATCCATTTGAAAGAAATAATATTTGGATACTTGTTCCTAGCTAAAAAAAAAAAATACTATTATTGGAACAAAATGAGTTTTTAGAAACAACAAAGATGAGTCTGAAGATATCACTAGAAACAAGGCTCGACTTATAGCTTAAGGTTTCAATCAAGAAGAAGGAATCGATTATGATGAGACATGCACCAGTCGCAAGATTAGAAGCTATTCGAATACTATTTGCTTATACTTATAATAAAGATTTCAATTTTTTTCAAATAGATGTTAAAAGTGTTTTCTTAAATGCTTTTATAAATAAAGAAGTATATGTTGAGCACTCTCAAGGTTTTGAAAATTATATTTCTCTAAAATCATGTTTTCAATCTCACAAAAATACTATATGAACTCAAACAAACTCCTAGAGTTTGGTATGAGAGATTTTGTGATTTATTGATTGAAAAATGTTTTTTCAAGAGGAAAAATCGATATAAAAAATTGGTATTCTTTTGATTCAGATTTATGTGAATGATATAATATTTAATGCTACTGATAAAAATATGTGCCAAATTTTTGCTAAGAGTATGCAAGAAAAATTTGAAATGAGCATGATGAGAGAATTTAACTTCTTACTCGGATTGTAAATCAAGTACGAAGGAAATTGGAACACTAATGAACCTATCCACCAAACTTGATAAAGGCGAAAGCGATAAGCCAGTTGACTCGAAGGTATATCGAGATATGATTGGTAGTTTATTATATTTGACAATTAATAAACCAGATATTATGTGCACGTTTTCAATCATCTCCAAAGGAATTTCATTTGATTGCAGTTAAGCGCATTCTTAGATATCTTGCTGATACAATTGACCTAAGGTTATGGTATCCTAAGCATATTTTTTTTCGATCTAATCAGCTACTCAGATGCGGATTAGATATCATTTTCTTCAAGATCATGTGTAGAAGGACGATATTATATTAGAATTCACAAGCACACCAAGATCAGTTGGCAGAAATTTTCACAAAACCTCTGCCAGAAGATAGATTATGCATGATTATAAAAGAAATAAGAATAATGCATGTCATGAATATCTGTCAAACATTTTTATTTTATTATCCTAAACGACTTACAAAAACTTGACACTTTTAGCCTCAATTTTCAAACGCTCTTATTCTTTACATATTAACATGTTATCCTTATTTAAAAGATTAGACAGTTGAAATGAAGAGACAAGTAAGTATTTTAAATCATTATTCTTGTGCTTTAAATCTCCTATTTTTTTGTTAGTCTCGTGAACAAGTTGTTGAAGTTTATAAATCTTCTCGTTAAGCTTTTCAACCTCACGAGTTCTTGACTGCAATCCTCAAGAAAATGCAACAATGGAATGAGTATCGAGTACCAAGACTCACAAGTTCATAAATGACATCATCATCTGACTTGTTAGTCAGATCATTTTCTTGCTACATTATGACACCTACAGTAGATGCAGAAATAATTGGTGACCAAGATATAGAATCCTACATGTAGTGAACAAGGAGATTGTTGGAAGAAAATTGATGAGCCATTAAAAAAAGGGGGAAAAAGCTTAGAGTCTGAGAATACAAGTGAATCACAAAGAGCAAAGAAGATTTGTTCTGAATTAGATGAAACTCAAGACTAATTTTATAGATATGGAAATGAGAACAAAAGAATACTTAGTCAAGATTACAAGAGATGTTGGATGCATATTTCATTTAGCTAAACTAACGAGATTAACTGCAGATTGTCCTTATTTTTCTCGTAAACGCTAAACCTTTACTATTAGCTGCTGATATTGACTTTGTATTTGTTCTCTCTCTCTCGTTCCAGCTCCTCTATTCGTTGTTGTAGGTCATGTGCATACCAGTCCACAAATTTCTTCAACTCCTTGTTTTATTGTTTTAATATTTTATTTTTTTCTACTTTTATTAGCAAGCCTTTGATGCAACTCAGATATTTGATTGTTAAGCCGATCAACCTCACTCACTCTTGCTAGTAACCTCCGAGATATGGTTGTAATAGCGGCAACATATTAAGCACTGAACATTTTTTATCCTGCAACAACCTCAGCATCAATCCTGTTAGAAAAATACATCTGTACTCCAATCATGGTGTTGACGACTTCAAGAGAGAAAATTAAGTTGAGGCGTAGAAGGTTCTTGATTTAAATCTAGAACATTATTGGATGAATGTTGCTTGGCCATTCTATCGTTCTGGATAAACAAGAAATTAGGACAATACGCAATGTGAGAATTTGTAAAGTGGGTAGTCGAATGGTGAAAATGGTTTTGTTATAGAAACCTAGAGCATTCAAACCTCTGCAAAATGTGTTAAGAGTTAATCTAGGTTGGACCCAAGTGGGGCTCGAGGCCTTTCGGCAAGAGTGAGGGACCCAAAACCATTGGATAGTACAATAAACTTGATTATAGTTACAAATATTTTAATCATTGTAAATGATATAAAGACAAAAACACTATTTTTTATGAAGATAAAATTTTAAATAAAACAGATCAAAATGCAATGGTAAATAATTTAAATAGAATGAAAGAGATATATCTTGAGAAGTAGTAGTCTACAAAGGATAATGGCATGAGACGACCAAAGAACCAAGATGAAGAAGACTGAGAAACCAAGAAGCCTCAGCTATTTGCTTCGAGTTTGAAAAAATACTTCGCCATTAGTATCATCACCATCACTCCAATGTCTCATCTTTTTTAAACACACGACTTTGGAACATGTATGTATGTATGTGTTTGTTAGTTTTGCTTGCATGCATGCATGCATGTATGTATTTATGTATGTATGTATGCATATGTGCATGTATGGAGGGATGTATGTATTCGTATATCTATGTATGTATATATGTATTTATGTATTTATGTATTTATGTATTGTATGTATGTATATACGTATGAATACCTTACGAAATTTAGAAGAAGCACCTCAAATCATCTCGCTTAAGAAACAATGAAGTTCTTACATATCTGACAAAATTAAAGGAATTAACTTGTCAAATTGTGTGTTTAACCTTTATAATTATTTCTTACTTACTTTAATCTCGACCTCACCCACATACACACCCTTTAGTCATTCCATGACTTCTCTTCGCCTCTAGTGTACAACTTTGCCTTAGAATATGATAATAAGAGAGTTCAGGCAAAAAGAGAAATAGAGAGAAGCAAGAGACGGAGAGAGATCTCAAATTAAATTATTTACCTTGCTTGAATCTTCCATTCCGCATCAATCATTCATGTTTCTGTTATACTCTTAACTTTTTCTAGTTCATTCCTAAAATCATTATAAAGTTTAAAAAAGAATTAGATGAGAGTACCCTCCCTCCAATAAAGAATACAAAAGTTGATTCTTATAGATATATTACAATATTTAACCAAACAAGTAAATACCCCTTTTTGTTCTATCTTCCAAAATTGCTACAAAAGAATTTCCTAATATCTTGAAAATGATAACATGTATTAATGTAAAATATTCAGTACAAGATAGTATCTATTAATTTCAAATATAGAAATAAGATAAAATATTAAAGTAATTATATTGTAAGTGAAATAACTAAAATATTTTATATTTTTAACGGCGTGGATAGTACAATAAATTTGACTATAGTTACAAATATTTTAATCATTGTAAACAGATATAAAGATTTTATGCCGATAAAATTTTAAATAAAACAGTTCAAAAGATGGTAAATAATTCAATCGGAATGAAAGAGATATATACCTTGAAAAGTAGTAGTCCACAAGAGATTATGGCACGAGACAGCCAAAGAACCAAAATGAAGAAGACTGAGAAACCAAAAAGTCTCAACTATTTGCCTCAAGCTTGAAAAAGCACTTGACCATCAGTATCATCACTATCACTTCAATCTCTCATCTTTTTAAAACCATGACTCTGGAATGCGTATTTATGTATGTATGTATGTATGTATGTGTCTGCTAGTTTACATGCATGCATGCATGCATGTATATGTATTTATGCATTATACACATGTATATACATATGAATACCTTACAAAATTCCGAAGAAGCATTTCAAATCATCTCGCTTAAGAAAACATTGAAGCATTTACCTATCTGTCAAAATTTGAGGAATGAACTTGTCAAATTGTGTGTTTAGCTTTTATAATTATTTTGTACTTACTTTCATCTTGACCTCACCCACACACACACACCTTTGGTCATTCCACAACTTCTCTTTGGCTCCAATGCACAATTTTACGAATATGATAACAAGAGAGTTTAGATAAAGAGAGAGAAATAGAGAGCGAGAGATAGAGAGAGATATTCAATTAAAATATGTACCTTGTGTGAAAGTTCCCTTCCCCAACAATAATTCATACTTCTCTTGTACTTTAATTTTCTCTAATTCATCCCTAAAATCGTTAGCAAGTTTAAAAAATAATTAGATGAATACCTTTCAATGAAGAATATAAGAGTTGATTTTTACAGATATATTACAATATTTAACCAAACAAGTACATATGCCCTTTTGATCTGTCTTCCAAGAGTGCTGCAAAAGAATTTCCTAACATCTTGAAAATGATAGTATGTATTAATATAAAATGCTCGGTATAATATAGTTTCTAATAATTTCAAATATTGAAATAAGATAAAATATAAAAATGATTCTATTGTAAGTAATTAAAATATTTTATATTTTTAACAACGTGGATAGTACAATAAAATTCATTATAGGTAAAAAAAAATATAATCATTGTAAACAAATACAAAGACAAAAATACTCCATTTTTTATGCTAATAAAATTTGAAATAAAATAGATCAAAAGACAATCATAAATGATTTAACTGGGATGAAAAATATAAATCTTGAGAAGTAGTATTCCCCAAAAGGGATGAGGGCACAAGAAGGCCAAAGAACTAAGATGAAGAAGACTGAGAAATCAAAAAGCCTCAGTTATTTACCTCAAGTTTGAAAAAAAAATTTCGGCATCTGTATCATCACTATCACTCCAATGTCTCATCTATATTAAACCCACGACTCTGGAATGCGTATGTATGTATGCATGCATGCATGAATTCATGCATGAATGTATATGCATGTATGTGTATGTATGGAAGTATGCACGTATGAATGTATGCATGCATGCACGCATGTATGTATGGATGTATGTTAGTTTGCATGAATGTATGCATGTATATATGTATTTATGCATTGTATGTATGTATATACGTATGACCTTACGAAATTCTGAAGCAGCACCTCCAATCATCTCCTTTAATAAATTTTGAAGCTTTTACGTATCTGTTAAAATTAGAGGAATGGACTTGTCAAATTGTGTGTTTAACCTTTATAATTATTTTGTACTTACTTTCATATTGACTTCACCCACATACACACCTTTGGTCATTCCATGACTTCTCTTCACCTCCAATGCATAATTTTACAAATACAATAACAAGAGAGAGAAATAGAGAGCGAGAGAGAGACATGAGTGTACCATTCAAAATATTTACCTTGAGTGAAAGTTCCATTCTGCAGCAATAATTCATACTTCTCTTGTATTTTAATTTTCTCTAATTCATCTCTAAAATCATTAGTAAGCTCAAAAAATAATTAGATGAGAGTACCATTGAATGAAGAATAAAAGAGTTAATTTTTAAAGATATATTATAATATTTAACCAAACAAGTACATACCTCCTTTTGTTCTGTCTTCCAAGAGTGCTGTAAAAGAATTTCTTAACATCTTGAAAATGAGATGTTAAGAAATTCTTAACATTAATATAAAATATAATGTATAAAAGTATGAGATAGTATCTAATAATTTAAAATATTGAAATAAGATAAAATATAAAAGTGATTCTATTGCAAGTTAAATAATTTAAATATTTTATATTTTTAACAGCGTGGATAGTACAATAAAATTCATTATAGGTAAAAAACAAAAAATATGATAGTACAATAAAATTCATTATAGGTAAAAAACAAAAAATATAATCATTGTAAACGAGTACAAAGACAAAAATACTTCATTTTTTATGCTAATAAAATTTTAAATAAAATAGATCAAAAGACAATCGTAAATGATTCAATTGAGATGAAAGAGATATACCTTGAGAAGTAATAGTCCCCACAAGAGATGATGGCATGTGAAGGCCAAAGAACCAAGATAAAAAAGACTGAGAAACCAAAAAGCCTCAACTATTTACCTCAAGTTTGAAAAAATTCTTCGCCATCCGTATCATCACTGTCACTCCAATGTCTCGTCTTTTTTAAACCCACGACTTTGGAATGCGTATGTATGTACGTACGGATGTATGCATGCATGCATGAATGTATATGCATGTATGTGTATGTATGGATGTATGCATGTATGAATGTGTATGCATTTATGTATGGATGTATGTTAGTTTGCATGTATGTATGCATGTATGTATTTATGCATTGTATGTATGTATGTATATATGTATGGTATGACCTCACGAAATTATGGAGCAGCACCTCAAGTCATCTCCCTCAAGAAATTTTGAAGCTTTTACCTACCTATTAAAATTAGAAGAATGGACTTATCAAATTGTGTGTTTAACTTTTGTAATTATTTTGTACTTACTTTCATCTCGACCTTACCCACATACACACCTTTAGTCATTCTACGGCTTCTCTTCACCTCTAATGCACAATTTTACGAATACAATAACAAGAGAGTTCAGATAAAGAGAGAGAAATAGAGAGCGAGAGAGAGAGAGAGACATGAGAGTACCCTTCAAAATATTTACCTTGCGTGAAAGTTCCCTTCCGCAGCAATAATTCATACTTCTCTTGTACTTTAATTTTCTCTAATTCATCTCTAAAATCGTTAGCAAGTTTAAAAAATAATTTGATGAGAGTACCCTTCAATGAAGAATAAAAGAGTTGATTTTTAAAGATAAATTACAATATTTAAACAAACAAGTACATACCTCCTTTTGTTCTGTCTTCCAAGAATGCTGCAAAAGAATTTCCTAACATCTTGAAAATGATAGCATGTATTAATATAAAATGCTCAGCATAAGATAGTATCTAATAATTTAAAATATTGAAATAAGATAAAATATAAAAGTGATTCTATTGTAAGTTAAATAATTTAAATAATTTATATTTTTAACAGCGTGGATAGTAAGATCAAATTCATTATAGGTAAAAAAAATATAATCATTGTAAATGAATACAAAGACAAAAATACTCAATTTTTTATGTTGATAAAATTTTAAATAAAATAGATCAAAAGACAATCGTAAATGATTTAACTGGAATGAAATAGATGTACCTTGAGAAGTAGTAATCCCCACAAGCGATGATGGCACGTGACGGCCAAAGAACCAAGATAAAAAAGATTGAGAAACCAAAAAGCCTCATCACTATCACTCCAATGTCTCATCTTTTTTAAACCCACAACTTTAGAATGCGTATGTATGAATGTATGGATGTATGCATGCATGAATTCATGCATACATTCATGGATGTATGCATGAATTCATGCATGAATGTATATGCATGTATGGATGTATGCATGTATGAATGTATGCATGCATGCATGTATGTATGGATGGATGTATGTTAGTTTGCATGTATGTATGCGTATATGTATGCATGTATGTATGTATATACGTATGACCTCACGAAATTCTGAAGCAGCACCTCAAGTCATCTCCCTTAGGAAATTTTGAAGCTTTTACCTACCTGTGAAAATTAGAAGAATGGACTTGTCAAATTGTGTGTTTAACCTTTATAATTATTTTATACATCATTTCATCTCGACCTCACCCAAATACACACCTTTGGTCATTCCGCGACTTCTCTTCACCTCTAATGCACAATTTTATGAATACAATAACAAGATAGTTCAAATAAAGAGAGAGAAATAGAGAGCGAGAGAGAGACATGAGAGTACCCTTCAAAATATTTACCTTGCGTGAAAGTTCCATTCCACAGCAATAATTCATACTTCTCTTGTATTTTAATTTTCTCTAATTCATCTCTAAAATCATTAGTAAGTTTAAAAAATAATTAGATGAGAGTACCCTTCAATGAAGAATAAAAGAGTTGATTTTTAAAGATATATTACAATATTTAGCCAAACAAGTACATACCTTCTTTTATTCTGTCTTTCAAGAGTGCTGCAAAAGAATTTCCTAACATCTTGAAAATGATAGCATGTATTAATATAAAATGCTCAGTATAAGCTGGTATCTAATAATTTAAAATATTGACATAAGATAAAATATAAAAGTGATTCTATTGTAAGTTAAATAATTTATATTTTTAATAGCGTATGTATGGATGTATGCATGCATGAATTCATGCATGAATGTATATGCATGTATGGATGTATGCATGTATGTATGCATAGATGTATGCATTGTATGTATTTATGCATTGTATGTATGTATATACGTATGACCTCACGAAATTCTGAAGCAACACCTCAAGTCATCTCTCTTAAGAAATTTTAAAGCTTTTACCTACTTGTGAAAATTAGAAGAATGGACTTGTCAAATTGTGTGTTTAACCTTTATAATTATTTTATACATCATTTCATCTCGACCTCACCCAAATACACACATTTGGTCATTCCGCGGCTTCTCTTCACCTCTAATGCACAATTTTACGAATACAATAACAAGATAGTTCAAATAAACAGAGAGAAATAGAGAGCGAGAGAGAGACATAAGAGTACCCTTCAAAATATTTACCTCGCGTGAAAGTTCCATTCCACAGCAATAATTCATACTTCTCTTGTATTTTAATTTTCTCTAATTCATCTCTAAAATCGTTAGTAAGTTTAAAAAATAATTAGATGAGAGTACCCTTCAATGAAGAATAAAAGAGTTGATTTTTAAAGATATATTACAATATTTAGCCAAACAAGTATATACTTTCTTTTGTTCTGTCTTTCAAGAGTGCTGCAAAAGAATTTCCTAACATATTGAAAATGATAGCATGTATTAATATAAAATGCTCAGTATAAGCTGGTATCTAATAATTTAAAATATTGAAATAAGATAAAATATAAAAGTGATTCTATTGTAAGTTAAATAATTTATATTTTTAATAACGTATGTATGGATGTATGCATGCATGAATGTATATGCATGTATGGATGTATGCATGTATGTATGCATATATGTATGCATTGTATGTATGTATATACGTATGACCTCACGAAATTCTGAAGCAACACCTCAAGTCATCTCTCTTAAGAAATTTTGAAGCTTTTACCTACCTGTGAAAATTAGAAAAATGGACTTGTCAAATTGTGTGTTTAACCTTTATAACTATTTTATACATCATTTCATCTTGACCTCACCCAAATACACACCTTTGGTCATTCCGCGGCTTCTCTTCACCTCTAATGCACAATTTTACGAATACAATAACAAGATAGTTCAAATAAAGAGAGAGAAATAGAGAGCGAGAGAGAGACATGAGAGTACCCTTCAAAATATTTACCTTGCGTGAAAGTTCCATTCCACAGCAATAATTCATACTTCTCTTGTATTTTAATTTTCTCTAATTCATCTCTAAAATCGTTAGTAAGTTTAAAAAATAATTAGATGAGAGTACCCTTCAATGAAGAATAAAAGAGTTGATTTTTAAAGATATATTATAATATTAACCAAACAAGTACATACCTTCTTTTGTTCTGTCTTCCAAGAGTGCTGCAAAAGAATTTCCTAATATCTTGAAAATGATAGCATGTATTAATATAAAATGCTCAGTATAAGCTGGTATCTAATAATTTAAAATATTGAAATAAGATAAAATATAAAAGTGATTCTATTGTAAGTTAAATAATTTATATTTTTAATAGCGTAGATAGTACAATAAACTTCATTATAGGTAAAAAAAAAATATAATCATTGTAGACGAAATACAAAGACAAAAAACTCCATTTTTTATGCTGATAAAATTTTAAATAAAATAGATCAAAAGATAATACCTTGGAAGAGATATACCATGAGAATTAGTAGTCCTCATAAGAGATGATGGCACGTGATGGCCAAAGAATCAAGATAAAAAAGGCTGAGAAACCAAAAACCCTAAGCTATTTGCCTTAAGTTTGAAAAAATTCTTCGCCATCTATATCATCATTATCACTCCAATGTCTCATCTTTTTTAAATCCATGATTTTGTAATGCGTATGTATGTATGTATGTATGGATGTATGCATGCATGCATGCATTCATGCATGAATGTATATGGATGTATGTGTATCTATGGATGTATGCATGCATGCATGGATGCATATGGATGGATGTATGTTAGTTTGCATGTATGTATGCATGTATGTATGTATGCATGCATATATATGTATGTATTTATGCATTATATGTATGTATATACGTATGACCTTACAAAATTCTGAAACAACACCTCAAATCATCTCCCTTAAGAAATTTTGAAGCTTTTATCTATCTGTTAAAATTAGAGGAATGGACTTGTCAAAATTGTGTGTTTAACCTTTATAATTATTTTGTACTTACTTTCATCTCGACCTCACCCACATACATACCTTTGGTCATTCCACGAATTCTCTTCACCTGCAATGCATAATTTTATGAATACAATAACAAGAGAGTTCAGATAAAGAGAGAGAAATAGAGAGCGAGAGTGAGAGTGAGACATGAGAATACCTTCAAAATATTTACCTTGCATGAAAGTTTCCTTCCGCAGCAATAATTCATGTTTCCTTCCGCAGCAATAATTCATACTTCTCTTGTACTTTAATTTTCTCTAATTCATCTCTAAAATCGTTAGCAAGTTTAAAAAATAATTAGATGAGAGTACCCTTCAATGAAAAATAAAAAAGAGTTGAGTTTTAAGGATATATTACAATATTTAACCAAACAAGTACATACCTCATTTTGTTCCGTCTTCCAAGAGTGCTGCAAAAGAATTTCCTAACATCTTGAAAATGATAGCATGTATTATTATAAAATGCTCAGTATAATAAGATAGTATTAATAATTTAAAATATTGAAATAAGATAAAATATAAAGGTGATTCTATTGTAAGTTAAATAATTTAAATATTTTATATTTTTAACAACGTGGATAGTACAATAAAATTCATTATAGGTAAAAAAATATATAATAATTGTAAACAAATACAAAGACAAAAATACTCTATTTTTTATGTTGATAAAATTATAAATAAAATAGATCAAAAGACAAATGATTCAATTGGAATGAAAGAGATATACCTTGACAAGTAGTAGTCCCCACAAGAGATGATGGCACGTGACGGCCAAAGAACCAAGATAAAAAAGGCTGAGAAACCAAAAAGCCTCAACTATTTGCCTCAAGTTTGAAAAAATTCTTCGCCATCCATATCATCACTATCACTCCAATGTCTCATCTTTTTTAAATCCATGACTTTAGAATGCGTATGTATGTATGTATGGATGCATGCATGAATGTATATGCATGTATGTGTATGTATGCATGTATGAATGTATGCATGAATGTATGCATGCATGTATGAATGTATGTATGTATGTATGTATGTATGCATATATACGTATGACCTTACGAAATTCTGAAGAAGCACCTCAAATCATCTCGTTTAAGAAACATTGAAGCTTTTACCCATCTGTGGGATGCATGTATGTATGTATGTATTTATGCATTGTATGTATGAATATATACGTATGACCTTACGAAATTCTGAAGAAGCACCTCAAATCATCTCGTTTAAGAAACATTGAAACTTTTACCCATCTGTCAAAATTAGAGAAATGAACTTGTCAAATTGTGTGATTAATCTTTATAATTATTTCTCGCTTACTTTAATCTCAACCTCACTCACATACACACATTTAGTCATTCCACGACTTCTCTTCACCTTGAGTGCACAATTTTACTGTAGAATAGGATAACAAAGAGAGTTCAAGCAAAAAGAGAAATAGAGAACGAGAGACAGAGAGAGATCTTTAATTAAATTATTTACCTTTCCCTTCCTCCTGCAATCACTCATGCGCTTTTGTTGTACTTTAATTTTTTCTAATTTATCCCTAAAATCGTTAGCTTTGATTCTTACAGATATATTACAATATTTAACCAAACAAGAACATGCCTCCTTTTGTTCTATCTTCCAAGATAGCAGTAAAAGAGTTTCCTAACATATTGAAAATGATAGCATCTATTACTATAAAATGTTCGGTGTAGTATCTATTAATTTCAAATATAGAAATAATATAAAATATTAAAGTGCTTATATTGTAAGTGAAATAGCTAAAATATTTTATATTTTTAACAGCGTGGATAGTACAATAAACTTGATTATAGTTACAAATATTTTTTAATCATGTAAACGGATATAAAGACAAAAACACTTTATTTTTTATGTTAATAAAATTTTAAATAAAACAGGTCAAAATAAAATGGTAAATAATTCAATTGAGATGAAAGAGATATACCTTGAGATGTAATAGTCCAAAATGGATGATGGCACAAGACGGCCAAAGAACCAAAATGAAGAAGATTGAGAAACCAAAAAGCCTCGCCTATTTGCCTTGTGTTTGAAAAAAATACTTGGCCATCATTATCATCACCATCCCTCCAATCTCTTATCTTTTTAAACCCACAACTCTGGAACGCATATGTATGTATGTATGTATGTATGTATGTATATATGCGTGTATGTATGTATATGGATGTGTATGTATGTATGGATGTATGTTAGTTTGCATGCATGCATGGATGTAGGCATGTATCTATATGTATGTATGCATGCATTCGTATATGTATGTATGTATGTATATGTATGTATGGTTGAATACCTTATAAAAATCCAAAGAAGCACTTCAAATCATCTCGCTTAAGAAATATTGAAACTACTACCTATCTGTCAAAATTAGGGGAATGAACTTGTATGTATGTATGTATGTATATATGTTAGTTTGCATGCATGCATGGATGGATGAATGTATGTATTTAAACCTTTCTAATGAACTTGTCAAATTGTGTATTTAAACCTTTATAATTATTTCTCAATTACTTTCATCTTGACCACACCCACATACACACACCTTTAGCCATTCCACGACTTTCCCATGTGCGCGCGCATGCACTATGCTTAGCCATGTGATGAAATAAGTACAACTCTTCAGTATGAACATCCTCGAAACACGTATAAATGGAATCAGTTCAGTTCTAACAAAGAGTTCAATCAGGCATTTTTAAACTGTAGATAATGAAATATAAAATTATCAAAGTAATAGAGCTGACAAATGTGTTTTATAATCCTTACCTTCTGGGATCATATAGTCTCTTCTGAACTTCTAAGCATAAGAACCTCTGTGAAGTATTTCAACATCTACAAAGAAATACAATGTACTAATAATAAAAGATCAGTGTTTTCATTTACCACTCAGCATAGCGTCTAGTTCCTGAATCACTAACATCTTTATTTATTTCCCAAAAAAAAAAAAAAAACTATAAATCCAATAAAAAAAATCATACAAAAAATGCTCAAGCTAGCAGCAATATACTCACAAAACCATGGATTTGTTTAGCTTCATTTGAAATAACGCTAAACAAAAATGCAACTCGGGAAGAAATAAGTCAATAGCTGGAAAAGCCAAATAAACACAGCATAGCAATTTGATCTAATTGGGTGAAAGGAATGTACTTAATGCAGCAAGTTACTAGACCACTTTCAAAAACCCTTTCAAGAATGCAACTTGAAAGAAATGAGTCGATATAATAGCTGGAAAAGCCAAAATAAACACCGTATAACAGTTTATATTCACAAAACCATGGATTTGTTTAGCTTCATTTGAAGTAAAGCTAACCAAAAATGCAACTCGGGAATAAATGAGTCAACAGCTGGAAAAGTCAAATAAACACAGTATAGCAATTTGATACAACTGGGTGAAAGGAATGTACTTAATGCAGCAAGTTATAGGGCCACTTTCAAAAAACCTTTCAAGAATGCAACTTGAAAGAAATGAGTCGATATAATAGCTGGAAAAGCCAAAATAAACACCGTATAGCAATTTAATCTAACTGGGTGAAAGGAATGCACTTACTGCATGTTACAAGACCACTTTCAAAACACCTTTCAAGAGAGTTATACTGCAGCTCCATCAAACCTGCAAGTAAGTAAAATCAATCCAAGTGGGCTTGAGAGTTGTAGCTTACACAGAGCATTTTAAGGTAAAATAAGATTTTATTTGAACAAGTAAATAGGCCATTAGTATCAACTAAGCTATGCCAAGGAATACAAAACAAATGAACTCAAGCTTGAATCCAATTTTGTTTGTAAAGTTCTTGATCTTACATATTGCAGAACTTTAACCAGTCCCCAACACTGGCTCATTGAACAACTACACGAGGCATTGAGAAGAAATTTGAACAGCCCCTAAACAGAAACTCTTGATGATTAAAAATATATATATATATATATATCACACCTTTATTACAGGTTTAGGGCATGTTTGAAGTCTCCCGTAAATTTGAGTTCTCTATTACAGGCTTCTTGTCATTTTATTCTTAACAAATGAGAATGCATCAAATATTCCGATTCGGCAAAGGAATGCTATGTTACTTTAGATGCACATAGCATTAACATGTAAATCGAGTTCAATCAGGTATTAAACACTTCATATAATGAAATAAAATCAAATTCTCTTTAGCTCATCGGTAGATAAGGGCGTCTGTGAATCCAACATCTATAAAGAAACACCATGCATACTGACAAGCACATTATTGATTCAATTTTCAATAGATTTTTGGATCGAGTGGACTAGGCTAAACAAAAAAATCTTAAAAATTCACAAAAACCTTATTCTTAGGGCTCCAACATAATATCCGACACACTAAAAGTTAGATGTCAGGTTTTGTCAAGATAATTCCAGATGTTACTAAAAATACGGTGCCAGATTCCAGCTTCATATAGCCAATCCAGATCCCAGCATGCACATGTTGGATCTCATGTACCACGGTTCCGAGTAAGTGCCAAATAAACAGGTTATACGGCAAAAAGATAACGGATTTTTGTTTCTTTTTTTAATTTATTTTATATTTTTTTCTCTGTTTCTCTCCCTTACAGACAGCATCAAATGCTTAGCAGAAAATATCTAAACTATAAGCACAATCCCTAAATGTTCAATTCAATGTTTTATTTTCACTCTCATTCATCGTAGTCTCTCCAAATTGCTAAATGACTTACATTTTATCTCTTTTTGATTGGTAAGTAAATGACTAACATTATCTCACAGTCCATCAGATTTTATCAAGCTGTGTCACTTGAAAATACAGTGCCAAACCCTAGTATCTTATAGCCAATCCATTCCCAACATGCACCATGTTGGATCTCATGTATGGGGGGTTCCCACAACTGCCACATAACAATTTATGCGGCAAAAGGTTAACAAATGAAACGGTTTTTTGATGAAATTAAGCAAGACCGTTAAAATAAACAAATCAGACATTTAGAAGAGCTGGTCCATTCCCTCAAATATGTGAAAAGTGAAAATCAGTCTCTTTCACATAAAAATAAAAACAATGTGAAAGTGATTTATTTCTTCCCATGCAATTTAATAAATCTATATTTTATTTTCTGTGTCTTTCATTCAGTGATTGCATCTCTCATGTTTTAAGCCCAATCCCTAAATCTTCATGTCATCTCAATATTGAAAGGTGTATTCTTTTCTTTTTTCATTTTTTTTTTGGGGGGAGGGGGGGGGGGGGGGATAAAAGGGGGAACAAAGAAAAGAAAAGGTCATTTTAAGTCATAAAGTGCATATGTTAGATATTTTAAAGAATTAGAGAAATGTTTTTTTTAACAAAGATGCTTTAATTTGCTAAGAATTTGAAAGAACAACAAATATTAGTGCAGCAATCATGATTTGAGTATATGCTATAAAATTATAAAATTAAACAAACTTATTCGAATTTTCTCTCTTTGATTTTCCTTTCAATCAAGGCAACCAAGTAAGGAAATACGTTGCTTTTCTTCAACAAAATTTTCTTGGCAGCCAAACACTATATTTGGGATTTTCCATTCAATTAAAAAATGAGAGATAGAGAAAGGAAGATAATTACACCTTTCCAGCCATGGGTTTGATATTGAATTCGTCGGTTTCTGAAACCAAATAAAACAATGAAAAAAAAACAATCATAATAAAACAAAACCCCTGAATAACAGTTGATACTGATGATACCAAATTCATAAATAATCCAAAAAATGAAAAAAATAAAGTACCTTGATCGAATGCCTTCGATTGCCATCTATGTATTTTAGTAACTGCTTTCCTCAAATTCTTTTCAACCTGGAAGGAACACACATAAAAGATTATTAAAATGTTTTTTTTTTTGGCTAAAAATATGCAAACAAAATGTATATTGAGGAAACCAATGTAAATTATCAATAGAAACTAAACCCGAAACCCATGCATGTCAAAACTAACAATCTGTAATGTGCCTTTGAGGACACAATCCTGTCTGGTAGGCTAAAGAGTGGGAACTTAAGTCTGATAAATTCGTTGAACAGAAAGCATGGCAGCAAGAAACTCAATTTTTTCATAAGTAGGTAGAACCTCAAAATTTTGAGAGGATAATATCCTGCTGCATGGACCTAATTCATCCTCCGGATGAGATCATTGATGTAATCTTCACTGTTTCCGGCATCACTTCCTTCAACGTAGTGATTTCTCTTCTTCTTCAAACCACCCAGGGGTGCCTTAAGCTTGAATGGCCATAAGAAATTGTTTGTCTCCTTGAAATGGTGTCCAACCGTCATAATCTCATGGATCAGATCTTCCGTGCAAATGATTGCTTGCTTACCCAAAGCCTGTTCAACGATGGAATTATCAGTCAAAGCAATTCTCTGCTTGTTGAGTTTTCCATATCCCTTTTGTAAATCAATTCTTTGACACTCTTCAAATTTGGATACCCATAGGTCACATAAGGCTCAACTCTGTGCAGCATATTCATCGTTGCCTTGTTTACTTTCAGAAAGACACCATTGAATATCTCTCTCAAACGCAGAAGCTGCAAAATCTTCCTGGTCTTTGGGTGCATCGCATTGATACCATGGATCCTGATAATGAACTAGAGCTTAGCTTGTGGGTCAACATAAAACCCTCCCTTAAGTTTTGCCTCATGCTTCAATCGAATAAGCTCTTTTTGCTGCTCATCATACTCCTTTGCATAGAGTTTAGCTCTGCAATAAATCAGCTTACGGCTTTCAACTCTTTTTTTTTTCGTAGCTTCGAGCTCCTGCTTGTTTGCCAGAGCCCATTCCTCATTAATCCTTTTCTGCTTCTTCAATACCGACTCCGGAACCACCGGTCCTCCCTTAACTTCCTCTTCACCCATCTTTTTTTGGATCGCCGCCGCTTGAAGTCTTTGGGTGTGCTGGTAGGTTTCGCCGCTCAGAGAACCCTCTGTTAAGTTTTCCCACAATGTTTAGATTATAGAAAACTAAAGAAAATGTCGGGAAATAATTGATTCAGGGACCTTGCGAAAGTTTTCCATTAAGTGATGAAAAGAGAGAAGGAAACTCCTATATTTGTCTCAATTCAATTCTCTCTCGCTCGCTCGGTCGCTCAAATCTCTCCGGACATCTGTATATAAATTGGTGGGAGTTTTGTTTTTTTGCCGTTGCGGCAGCGAACAGGATTTTGTATTTATTTTTTAAAATTCGAAGGGGATGACGTCAACGAGCAATGGCATTTTTTTTTTTTTTTAGGTTCATTTAAAATTCAAATTGGACCGAGACTCGAATCTCTCTTCTAATGGGTTTTTTCAATTTGGATAAATGTAGGGGTTCATTTAATTTAATTTTTTTTAATAAAAAATCTGCCTTAAATTCACATCACACACTATTTACATAATATAATTTGATTTGAAAAAAAAAAATTTAAATTTAAATTGTACAAATTAAACTATACCATATAGATGATTTGTGGTGTAAAGATCTAATTTATTTTTTTTAAAGATCTAATTTATTTTTTTTAAACAGATTACAAGTTTAATGCAAGGAAAATGCTATGCGCCCCGCTCCCCCTTCCCGTTTCCTCTTCCCGCTTGATGTGGAATGCCACGTTGTAAGTGTTTTAAAACTAAAAACTAAACACGCTTCGTCTTCATCTTCAGTCGAAACGAGCAGTGCTCATTTCGTCTTCAACCTATCCCATTCATCTTCAACCTTCCTTCATTTCGTCTTCAACCCATCCTACACCCACCATTTCATATTCAACTTTCTGAGAAACCCATCCAGCGCCCACCATTTTGTCTTCAACCTTCCCAGAAACCCATCCCGGGCTTGCACCATTTCGTCTTCAACTTTCTGAGAAACCCATTTTGTCTTCAAGCCATTTTGTCTTTAAGCCTCCAGCCATCCGACTGCCAAAGAGACCCATTTCGAGAAACCCACCCTTTCGTCGCCTCCGCTTCAAGCTTCCGTTGACTCACCATTTTCACGTCGACGTCTCGGTAAGGACATTCTATTTCTGCTAATAATAAACAAGAATTTTTTTTTTTACTTATCAGAAAAAATTTCTGATATTTTCTTCCAATATTTGAAATGCTTTGAAATATTGGTTGTAATTTTAGTTTTTAGTTGCTCTTCCAATATTTGGTTGTAATATTGTTAGCAATATGCTCTGCATAACTTGGTTAATTTTGTTTAATTGTTAGCAACCTGCCTAGTATAAATTTGGTTAAATTGGTTAATTGTCGATTGGGTTTTCAGCACTCTCCAAAAAATAAAATAAACTCCATATGCTTTAACATGTAAAAAGAGAAAAAGAGAAAGCGCAAAAGCTAGGTTCAATGTCTATGAGAGTGGAAGAGATGGTTGAATTGGCTTTTGGAAATTCTTAGTTGGTTTTGGGAATATACAAGGAATGTGTTTGGATTATTGTATTCCTTCTGATTTATGAAAACTTTAGAACACAAGTAAGAGAAAAAGGTAGAGGTTGAAGAGAGCAGAAGGCGGTCTAGAAGGGAAGGAAAACCAGAGTTTGGAGATGGGAGGCTGATATGTCTTTTGTTTACGGGTTTATGTGACTATTCCTGGTTTTGGACAAATTTGGAGGTAATTTTAAGCTGGTGCGAGGGGAGAAATGGTGGCCTACACTAATGAGAAATGGGTAAAATTGTCCAATTTTATAGTTATTTGCCCAGCAAAACAAAAAGAAATGGCTATATTTCTTTAATTATTGAGAATGAAAAATAATATGTAGTTGCAATCTTGGACTTTTCTTTTCAATGTTGGACTCTTATGAGAGTGTCTTTGTGTGGCTAGGATGTGGCCTTAACCACTCATGTTCCAAATTTTTAAGACTTTGAAAAAGGGTCAGATGATAAGAGTAAGTTTGGTAAGAGTAGATGGTTGGTTCCTGTATATATTCTGGTCCCTATTTACTTCCACTGTTAATCAATACCCTTATGTTTAATACTTTGTTGGTTCTTAAATTTATATGAGGCCACTAATAAATCATTTGGAGTTGAAGTGGGCTTCAGGTCTAATGGCCCTAATCAGATTGGGCTTGGCCCCACAACCCAATATCAAATGCCCAATCTGAATGACAAATATGCCCACCCCTATTTAAAAATATTTAAAAAGAAAAGACAAAATAATATAAAAAAGTAATTAAAAAATCTAAAATACTATAAAAAAATAAGTAAAAAAACTAAAATTTAAATAAAATGACTTCATCACGTACAATACAATAATAGATGATTTAATGTGTGCAAACAATAAATTTAAATTTACAACACTAAAATATAAATAATGTCATAGATTTTATTCAAATAGCCACAGTCCTGCATCAGTCCTGACAATCCATGCATTTGAGTCGATGACTCGATAGTGATTTCCTGTATGAAGTTTTACTGATTAGATGTACTATCTTTTCTTTAGTCATTTAACTATAGACTTTTAAACCATCAGTAAATTAATGCATAACATAAAATATGACACATTATGAACTCACCTCCACCTCTAACTCTGACAAGTTTTGTATGACGGTATTGAATTTCTCACCAATAAAGGGGCTGGGGGTTCTCCATCCCACGGTGCGTTTATCTCAGTCATCTACAATTAGTCTAGAGTTCATTACTAGGTCTATAAAATCATATAAATTCTAAATCAAATAATGAAAACTAGTCCTGGGCTCCGGCTCCGACGGAGCGGAGTTGTCTTTTCCGAACTCCGACTCCGACAGGTATCGGAGCCAAAATACTCCTCCGACTCCGACTCCGATCTGGAGTCGGAGTCCGACTCCGATCGAAGCGGAGTTCCGATCGGAGCTCCGAGTTCCAATCAAAGTTCTGACCTCCGATCGGAGTCGAACTCCAATCAGAAATCAGACCTCCGACCTCCGAATGGAAGTTTCTAACAGATCAAAAATTTTTCTAGATTTCTAACAAATCGAAATGTATTTGGACGGATGAATCAATTTGGACAGCAAAATTATATGGTGGAGAATATATAATAAATTACTTGTTAATGTTTTGTATTGTTGAGATCGAAGGAGAAGCTCAAAGGTAGTACTTCGAGCTAATTAATCTGGATTAACTTCATCACCAGATCATATACATGTATGTAAATGAGTGAGAATAATATTCATGCATGTATGATGTATGTATATATAGAGAAGAATGATGGTACGAATCTGTATAATTCGATTAATTCAGTTGGATAATAAATTATAAACGTTTGAGAGATGATGGATAAATACTAATAGAATTAAGAGTACTTATCCCACGTCTTTGCTCGGGATATAACTACATAAATATAACTACATAAATATGATCACCAAAGCCCAAGTCCAAATCTGTAAAAAAAAAATACTGAAAATATATAATAAAAAAAAACCTTAAATACAATAGTTTAAAAAGTAAATAACATGTATGATGTAGCCATAAGTTATAACAGTCTCATTTATAACGTAATAACAACATTGACTTAGCCTTGAAATATAACTACATAAAAATTAAACACGGGTTTAACTCAAATATTTTTTTGTTCCATTGGTCATGCCTGAAATGAAGATAGAAAGTTGCAATCAATAAATGAAAAAAATTGATAATAAAAAATTGAACACGGTAAAAGTATAATTTGATTCTTACCAAGACTCTCAAGGGGCATCCGTTCCAGACTCTCAATCATCGACAATTATGTTAGGATTCACAATTAGATCTATAAAATCATAAAAAGTAAAAGTTAGAAACATTAAAAATAATTAAATCATTATTTAAAAGCATATAAATTTACCCGATTCAAGCCTATAGCTCTCGACATCAACGCCAAAGATATCTAGTCCAATGGGCGTTTCACTTATCCAATTCTGAGTGCAAACGAGGGCTTCCACTGTTGACGGTGACAATGAACTCTGATAAGCATCCAACACGCGACCTCCAGTGCTAAATACTGACTTTAAGGCAACCGTAGTGACAGGAATGGCTAGCACATCTCGGGCTACATGGGAAAAGACTGGATATTTGGTGGAATTAACTTTCTACCAAGTTAATAACTGAAATACATCAGTAGGTGTCTCGACAGCTTCCATAAAATATCGTTCAACCTCAGACGTACAATGCATAATATTCCTTGTTGACATGAGTTGATGATACTGTCGTATAATACGATTGCCTCTAACCCCTACAGATGGGTTAGTATCACCTGAGGAAACTGTCGATCCCGTCGGCCTCGAATGTGAGGAGCTACTAGCTGCGGATGAAGCCTGACAACTATTACTGTAGTGATTATATAAGTCATCAATATCACTTTTTAGCAATCTAATAAACTCTGCAGCCTTCACTGCTCCGAGAACGAAATTTATCCAAAATTCTAGAACGACCAACTTAACTCGGGGGTCAAGGATCACAGCCACAAATAGCAATCTATTTATCTTCTCAATATTCCCCCAATATTTATCATATTTGATCTTTATCCTCGTAGCCATAGCAGATAACAATCCACCAGAGTCAGTACAACTATTTTCCAACTAGAAGTGAAGCTCCGAGAGCTCGCTGAAGAATGAGTTCGCAGTCGTATATTTGGATCCAGATAGCCGCATGGTTATTTCATAAAAAAATTTTAAAAATTCAACAAAGTAGCTTACACTGGTCCAATCATGTGCGTCCGGCGCACCGAGTCCCTGTCCTGCTAGCTCCAACAAAGCATACCTCAGGCTCCCATCCTCGACCTCCATCCGCTCGAATGCTTTTTGATACTTCTGTGCCACATTCAACATCATGTATGTAGAGTTCCATCGAGTCGGAACGTCCAAGCACAACATACTAGAACATTCAATCTTAAGATCTTCTGCTATTGCCTTAAACTTGGCAAGCCTTTGAGGGGAACCCCTCACATATCGTACAATGTTGCGGACTCGGGTTATGGAATCATCAACCTCTTTTAACCCCTCAACAACTATGAGGTTAATAATATGAGCACAACATTGAATGTGAATAAACTCGTGGCCCCGAATGACATCATCTCTCACCGTCGTGTTCTGCTTAAACCAATCAATTGCTGTTTCATTGGCACTGGCATTGTCAACTGTAATACACAACACTTTTTGAATTCTCCAGTCCTTTAAACAATCATCCATCTTCGCCCCAATGGATGCACCTTTATGATCCACAATATCTTTAAAGCCAATAATTTTTTTATGCAAAATCCACTCACTGTCAATGTAGTGTGCTGTGATACACATGTAGCAGACGTTCTGTATGGAGGTCCATGTGTCAGTCGTAAATGACACTCTCTGGCCCGTGGTAATAAACATCTTCCTCATTTCTGCCTTGTCTTTCGCATGCCTCTTCATACAATCTCGCATCACCGTATACCTTGATGGAATGGGAAATCGTGGCTCAACAAAGTTTAGAAACTTTCGAAAGTCTCTTTTCTCGACTGTGGTAAATGGCATCTCATCAGTAATTATTATCTCTGTAAGCATGTCCCTCAACATCTTCTCATCGTATTGAGGGATGACCAATTTCTTCGTCTGTGTACCATCAGTGGCTGTAGAAGTTTGGTAACTGAGGTTTGTCTGATCAGTGGCCGCCAATCCCTTCGCTATCTTATATCGTTGGCAACTATTTAGATGTGCTATTAACACATAGGTGCCTTGCTTCTTCGAATGGCATCCACAAAGTTGTCTACAATAATGGCATCTTGCTACCGGATTCGCAATATCACCAGGAATTTTGGTGAAATGCTCCCATGTCCACGACCTTTTTTTAGAAGGCCGTGGTAGTTGATCTTGCTCAATGGGCATCTCCTCCTCTTCGTTGAACATATCATCATCCTCTATATCTACTGGGAGTGGGAACCGACTACTCGCACAAGATGTAGCTGCTCTAGATGTAGCTGTTCTAGACGTAGCTGCCCTAGACGTGGCTCTAGGGTGGAAGTATCCACCGGTGTAGGAGTTGTAGTATTGGCATCCGCCACATCCCCTTGTGGACGATCATCTCCACTAGGTCTAGGATCCATATCATAATCAATGAAGTTGAAAAAATAAATTAGAACCCACAAATTAGTTTAAAAATAAACTAGGCTAATTTAAAATGTTAAACCAACGCAAAAATAAACTAATTTAAGCCAGCATCTGAATAAGATTAACTTTGACAAGTAAGGAACATACAAGAAACTGAATAGAGGGTTCGTTCATAGAGAGAACATTTATGTTTCACTGAACATGTCATTCATATTTTTAAAAAACTTTCTATCCATAAGGACCAAAACAGAAAAAACCATCAATTTACAATACATGCATACCTTACCTAAAAGTCTGTTCGAAGAGAGGTTCCTCAGGCAAGAGTCGAGATGAAATATATTTGACAAGTACAGGTTCGTCCATAATCAATAGTCTTTCATCTCTCTTAAGTGATTAAAGATTGTACTAAAAAATGTTTGTCTCCTTGAAAATGAAAAGTTCCTAATCGATATTTGATATTGGTTTGGTATCTTATTTGTGTTTAGCACGAGAAAAATAATGAATTTTAATTAGCAACCAAACCTTCATATATAACTCACCAATAAATGTCCTTATATGTTTATCGTTGAAAAATACAAATTATTTCCTTGCTAATAAATGTTTTAAGTTTTAACCTAATATGATCAGTACATAGCTGCAAATTATATACACTTGCGAATTATCACGTAGTAGTACCACGTCCCACGTTTTGGTTTGATCCTAAACGTTACAAGCCACATCAAATCTTCAATAATATATATTATAGCCACATCAATAATTTTGCACACCCGTATTTTGCACACATTGACAGTTTCTCATCATTTTGCACACCCGTAATACAAACTGCCCTCATGTTTGCAAGAGAATATATTCTTAATATTTACAGTCAATATCTTTCATGTTGGTTGGACCAGCAAAGGCTCCTTCCCCACTTAGAAACATCTCTTACACATTTTATCAAACACATTGCATGCATACAACAAAACTTACAAACACATTATACACTTTACCAAACACATTTCCTTATTACAAATTTACAAAAAAAATCATCTCAATCACAACTAAATACCCAGAATTGGAATCGGGCTCGGAATCGGATTAAGGAATTTATGAATCGGATTAATCTTAGGGCTCGGAATCGGGTTCTCACTGTACGGGTCAGCTCGGATTGAAGTCGCGCACTACGGAGGAGCAAGGACTCACGGCGGCAACAGAGAGGGATTGGATTGTAAGGTGGAGGTTCAGCCGTTCAAACTTTAGAGTTCAGACGTGAGACTTTAGAGTTGAGAGAGAATGAGGAAGAAGGAAGAAGGAAGAAGCCGAGAAGGGAGAAGGAAAGGGAAGGGAAGGGGGGTCTTGCGTCGTTTGATTTTTTTTTTGAAAAAAATCCAGGTGTAAAACGACGTCGTTTTACACTTGATTTTTTTTCAAAAAAAAATCGGTGTCGGAGTCGGAGTTCCAATGAACTCCGACTCCGACTTCGACATCAGGAGTCGGAGCCATTCCGCCCTCCGACACCGTTTTCCGACCACTCCGACTCCGATGGAGTCGGAGTCGGATCGAATTTCGAACGGAGTCAGAAATCTCAGAATTTTGCCCACCCCTAATGAAAACAATAACTTTTTGTAAATCATTTAAAATCATAAAGTTATCTGATTCAAGCCTATGGATGACGATGAAGATTGTTTGAAATCACCTATTTCTCATCCATCTTAATGGTCATTATTCCCAATAGTTGGAGGATGCAAAAGTTTATTTTCTTCTTTACTTAAAATCCCAAGTTTCAAAATGATTGTCGAAATTGTAAGTGCTTAGTTGAATAAACAAATTGTGTTATTCTCATGGGCTTCCACGTCGAGCAATCTAGGAAGATGGGCTTTCATAGGATACTTGCTGTACAGGCAAAAAAATTTGAACTCTGGGTTGACAATGGGTGGTCTTTTATTTGTCAAGAGATGCCTCGTGTTAGGTTGCCGGGGTGGGAGAACATTGAGTGGCTGATGATCAGTTTGACATAGAATTTGGAAATGGAAGGATGGAGATGCTCTATTATCAGTTTGACCTAGAATTAGGAAATGTTATCTGAAGGGCATTGAGTAGTTAAAATGGAAGGATGGAGATGCTTGTGGCTTGGGGTATAAAAAGAGAGGAGATGATCACTACAATGCGTAAAAGTAAAACAAAAATAACAATAAACTTAAAAGGTTTAGATCGAGGAGGATCATGTTGAAGGGATCCTCAAAGAAAATGAAGTGAGGAATTGCAGTTGAGAGTCATGTACAAGAGATAAAAGGATTGCGGTGATCACATGACAGACGCGACTGCATCAATGCAAAGGTTGAGATGATTTGTAAATAGTAGAATAAAAGTTAAATTATTTATTATATTTTATGTGAAAATTTAATAAAATTATTTTGAGATGTAAAAAAGTTAAATTTTTTATTATATTTTATATAAAAATTTAAAAAATTATAATGATGAGATAGGATAAGTTGAAATAAATTTCGAATACAAACGAGGACTCTTACATAAATTGTTAGCCCAAAAGACTGAGATGTCACTCACATAGGTTGTTAGAAAACCATAGAAAGAAAAGAAGAGTTACGGTACGCATGAATTATTTAAAATAGGATCTGCTTTTTGGCAAAAATTTATGTAATACTTATCTATTTAAAATTTATATAAATTATTTCTCTAATGTAAAAGACTCTTTTCTCCCGTCTAGCTTTTGATATCGTCTCCTACATAATATCCCCATTTTATATTACTTATAAGATAAGTAGATCAAGACGTCAAATTACGAAATAAAATGATAGGACCGTGCTACGTCCACTGCTCCCAGAACTACAGTTAGTATAATTGTTCTTCATTTTTTTATTATCTTTTTTTACATGTATTTTTTTATACTTTTTAAATATTTTTTTAAAAAAATAAAAAAATAAAATATTATTAAAAAATACTTTCTCAATCACTAAGTAAAAAAAATTATAAAATAAAATAAAATACTTCCTTAATCACTAAGTAAAATAGTTCCGGTTAGTTATTTTAATGTGTTTTTTTTTTTTTTTTTTTGCCTTTTTTTACATGTATTTTTCTAACACTATTAAATATATATTTAAAAAAATATAACATAATTAAAAAATAATTTCTTAATTATGAAATAAAAATAAAAATAAATAAATAAAAAATGCTAGCGGGAGCGGGACGCTTAGCATTATCCAAAATGATAATATATAATCAAAAAGCTCAAAGAGTCAAAGGGGTTTGGAGTTTGGACACAAGCCATGCTAGCTTCCTCAGAGTCTCACGAAAAGAAAGTCGTCGTTGAGGAGGGAGGACTGAGGAGGGCAAAAGTCAGAAACAGCCATTCCCACTCCCCACTTCATTCCATTCAAAAATATTCTTTACACCAATCTGTCTTTGTGAAACATAAAAGCAAAACACGTCAATATCGCTGTCATGCACTCTAAATAGCAATCCGCGCTTAAAAGCTAGCATTTATAAATAAAGATGGACCCCATCCACATGGAGTAGCCACAATTACTGGCAACTCGCACTCTCACCATGACACGTATTCGAATGATTTTTCTTCTATTATATTTTACAAGATGAATTATCGTTGCAATTTCTCATCCATAAGAGAGAGAGAGAGAGAGAGAGAGAGAGAGAGCACGGACCAGTAGCATAGTATGAAACTCATATTACCATCCCAAAAACAAATAATAATAATAATAATAAAAAAATCAACTGCATCTAAACGAATAAGGATAAAAATTAGAGACATATATGACCTGCATGCTACGATTGACAGAAGAAAACATACCGGTTTACTCAAAGTTTGCAATGTAATCAATCATTTGTGATCTCAACGTCCTTTTGGGTTCATGATCTGCGAGAACACAGCACTTGGTGTCAACCCATCCGAGTCTTCACTGGCTACACTTCGACCGCCTATGCTCATATTCATTCCACTGCTCCTCGAGTCGGTGGCATTACCATCAAAACCTGGGGATGCATCAGGATCCTTCCCTTTACGGGGCACTAATGGCTCCTCCTCGATATCCATTCCACCAATGCCTTGGCCACTCTCCTCCGCACTCTCCTGTAGCTGCAAAGCAAACTCTAGGTTCCACAACACATCACCCATCGATGGCCTTTCAATGCCCTGATCAGACACACACTTCATTGCAGTCTCAGCAAACTTCTTGAAGCATTCGGAAGAAATCTTCCCCGTCAGAGAAGGATCCATGATCTGATCAAGAATGCCTTTCTCGTGGCAATGAGCTGCCCACTCTGCCAAGCTCACTTGTTCCTTTGGAAGTGTTGGGTTCAATGCTGGGCGAGCACACAAGATCTCAAAAAGAACAACTCCAAATGAGTAAACATCAGATTTTTCGGTCAGTTGCTGCCTCCTGAAGTACTCAGGATCCAAATACCCAAAACTACCTTTAACAACAGTGCTGACATGCGTGTTATCCAATGTAGGACCTGTTTTAGATAAACCAAAATCAGAAACCTTAGCAACCCACTTCTCATCTAAAAGGATGTTTGTTGTCTTAACATCTCGGTGGATAATGGTGTGCTTGGCGCCAGTGTGGAGATAGTGTAAGCCACGAGCAGCTCCAATGCAGATCTCAAGCCTTAGCTTCCAGGGCAGTGGAGGTTTTTGGCTCTTGTAAAGATGCTCACGCAGAGTTCCATAAGCCATGTAGTCATAAACAAGAATCATTTCACAGTTTTCTTCACAATAGCCAATCAATGAGACAAGGTGGCGATGGCGAAGTTTTGAAAGCATTTCAATTTCAGTTTGGAACTCATGTACTCCTTGGTCGGAGAGTGGGTTTCCACGCTTGATTGCCACTTTGGTTGTTCCACCATCAACTTCTCCCTTGTAAACTTTACCAAAACCTCCAACCCCAAGGAGAAGAGCCTCGTCAAAGTTCTTGGTGGCTGCCTTGATCTCAGCAAATGAGAAGTGGCGGCAAAGGTTTGAAGGAAGTGAGGACGCGTAGCTTCCTGTAGCGTTTGTCTTGGCAGAACCAGCAGAATGTGAATTACCATATAGAGAAAGTGGAAGCCACCCTGAAGGACCTTCACTTGCACTTGACTCCTTCCCATGCCTACAGCAACGGGAAGCAGCAATAAGAAAGAAGCCAACAACAAGGGCTAAGGTGATTCCACCACTAACAACCCCAATGATAATCACTTTCTGATTCTTTGTTTTACCATTACCAGATGATGGTCTAGCCTTTGGTGGGTCAATCACATCCTGTCTAGGAAGAGGAGTAGGATTAGGCCCTGCGAGATTACCCTTTGAATCATTAACTTTGAATATTTCTATTCCATTCAGGATTGCATCATAATAGTTGGGCTTGTCAGACGCATCTGGATGTAGTTCAAGCCACAGATCCTGCTGTGGGCTTCCACTTGGAACAAGAACCACATAATCCTTGTACACTGGAACATCATCTTGCTGACCTGCCCATGCAAGAACATCCGCCCCACTCATAGCAGTTTGATTGTAAAGGAAGATATCAAACACTCTTTGATTGATCTTGGTTATATTTGGGGCAATCTCGCAGAAATGAAGCCGAACTAGGTAAGTGAATCCTGAGTCGACTGAGAAAATCCAAGTCAAATTGTAATTGAGATTGATCTGAGGATTTGGCCCCATTGATCTTGCAGTGCTATAAACATTAACTGGTGCAACATAAGTAGGCACATCTGTCGGATACACAATGGTTGTGTTTGGATCAGCAGCCAATGTAACCCGAGCGCAGCCCCATAGAGGTATGGCGAGTCGTCATACCAAGATCTATAAAGACCTGTATCCTTGGATGGCGAGATATCATTTCCACCCACATTCAAGCGATAAACATTCTCAAGAGCAGTGCTATTGCCGATCTCAAAAGGAGCAGACTGGCCCACAATCATGGGACTTCCATCAGTGGAACCATAAATGTTGGGCATTGATACAATCTCAATCCCATTCACGAATGCAAAGGCCTTCGGAGCTTTGGGAGACGGGACGAAAGTTATATCCAATTTGTCACCATCAACATTTATCGAATACTCTTTCACAATAAATGCAAAATTCAAAGCTTCCGTGGTCTGTGAAACACTGAAGTTGTTGAGCAGAGTATACGACCCTGCCGTCACCGAGAAGATGGAATTGGAGGCAGTTAAGCCCGCATAAGAAGCAGGGTAGAAGTAAAGCCGTACAAATTTACGACCGGAGATAACAGGAATACTATATGTAAAATTGGAGTAGAAGACCCTAGCAGTCATGTAAGGGACTTGAGGAACCGAAGGGTCCTGAGTAGCAGCTTCGGAGGTGCTGGAGTTCCCACCCGCCATTAGATACTTGGACTTAACATCTGAGGTCCACTTCCGGCCATCGGTATCAGTGGTTTCCGAGGTTGCTCCACAATCTAGGAGGACTTTCTCGGTCGGAACAAAGTTTTGGGCCAGAATAACATGGATCGATGCGAAGGCCAAATAAAGAAGGATAACGGGTATAGCAGACACAACAGCAAATTTATTGGTGTTCGTCATCTCAAAACTAGAAGTTTTCACAGTTTGACTACAGTTTAAGAAGTCCAAAGAAACCGCATAGCTCGAAAAGAAAAATATATGGGCTGCTTAACACTCAAATCAGATCGAAACTACTGCATAAGAAAACAAGATTTTGCAACAACTAAAATTACAGATCCGAATACCCCAACTAGCTAAAAAGGATATTGACTCAGCAAAGAAATCAGTCAGAACCAAGAAACCGCACAGCTCGAAAAGAAAAGGATCTGGGTTGCTTAACACCCAAATCAGATCGGAAAGGATGAGAGATTAAGAGGATGAAACATAGAATGGAGGAAAACCTGAGATAGCAGACAGCACAGGACATTTCTTCCCGAAGAGCTTGATCGCAGGGTCTTTTGCTTCCGACATTTCTCTGATTCGAGGAAGTAAGATTGCGTTGGGCTAGTGAATTCTCAGATAGAATATTGAATAATAATAAAAATTATATAAAAAATAATAATAAAATAATAAATAATAATATTTTAAAAAATATGAGAATAAAGAACAGAAGAGTTACGAGGAACGAGAAGACGGAAGTGATTTTAGAGCACTATTATTAAACTCGAGTCTAATCTTTAAAATTTGATGATTTTAACTTTAAAATTTTTACATTAGATTTATCATATGTTTAAATGTCAAATTTTTAATTATAGTATATTCATCTTTATTTTCAAATTTAAAGACTTACTATTCACATTCTATAACTATTATTTTATTTATTTAAATTATTATTTCTTAATTTTGAGCCACAATATATTTAAGTTAAGAAATAATAATTTAAATATCAAATTAAAATATTAATTAAAATATAGTTAGTGTAATTGTAAAATATGAAAAAAATAAATTAAAAATATTATTATTAACAAAATAATATTATATTATTATTTTGATGAATCTAATAACTAATTTAATATAGGGTTATGAATAGAGACGTTTTTTATTTATAAAAAATATGTACTTTTTATCAAATTTTGAATATGAAAATAATAAATCCAATACTAATGCTCTTAGTCGAGTGTGGGAAGATGAGGGTTGAAATGTTAAGAACCCAAAACGCAGTGTATTGGAAGCCCATGGAAACGCACCGTTTCAGTGCTGAAGGGAAGAAAATCCATCGAACACTTCTACGGTCTGCCAACTGTACAAAAAAACTTTTATTATTTTCTTTTTCAAACATGTTTTAAATTTCTTAAACATTTTTTTTAAATTACAAACTCATTAAAAAACACTTCATTTACAATTAGGTAAAAAAAAAAAGTTATTTTATATTTTTTATCTATTCCAAAAAAATAATATTTCATTCTAATAATTAGTATATCAAATGAAATTAGTCTCGTTTATTTTTACAATCTCTGTTAACTTATTTCATATCATCTTATTTAATTATTATAATTTTTTTAAATTTTTATATAAAATAAAATAAAAAATTCAATTTTTTTAAATTTTAAAACAAAAATAATATTAAAAAATATATTCTAATAATATTTTATTCAACTTTTAACTTTAATATCAATTTAACTCATTTTATCTAATCTATAAAAATAGACGAGACCAAAAATAACTTTTAAGAAAAACAAATTAGTATAATTGACTTATAACGTAGGAATTGTAAAGGCTACGTTTGCAGAATAAATACATCAAATAATGATGCCGACATCCTTGCTGCCCGTCCATTTCAATGCTTACAATCCTTGCTGCCCATCTATTTGAATTAGGGATGTAGTCGAGCTGGATGTAGTCGAGCCGATCTTTGGCTTGTTGAGCTCGGCTCAACTCAAAATATTCAGCTTGAGTTTGAGCTCAATATTTTTTTTTATTCTTTGTTTGAGATCGACTTGATAAATTAAACTCTCAACTCAAGTTCGTTCCACAAACAAGTTCGAATCGAGCCGAGCTCGAACTCGAATTGTATATTTTTTTTATTTTTTGAATAAGATTTAATATTTAATAAATTAAATAAAAAATAAAAGATCTAATATTAAATTTATACAACTAACAAGTAGAACCTCTATTGAATTATAAAATTTTAAAAAATTTATAAATAATTAATATCTAACTAGTTGATATTTATCCAAAATAACAATATATTATATGCCTACATATATTATTAATACATGCACTTAATATGACAGTATATATCTATTTCATATATGATTTCCACATACTAATATATAAAATTATTAAATTTTATCGACTAATTATTATACAAATTCTAAAATATATCTATGAAGTATATTCACTATATAGACATAAGTAATTAGATTACATATTATATATTTAATTATAAAAGTGGTATGCTTATATTATTAGCTAATACATATATATATATGTATACATACATAGTTGTGTGTATATATATATATATATTTATTAATATATAAATAAGTTTTAATCGAGTCGAGCTAACGAGTCGACTCGAACATAAACGAATGAGCCTTAACGAGCTTGAGCTGAGTCGAGTCGAGTTTTGTCAGGTATGTATCATTTACAAATCGAGCGGATATCTGCTTTCACAAATGAACTTTTTTTTTCACGAGTCAAATTCGATTCGAGTTTAACCGAGTAAGTACCAAGCAGGCTATCGAACAGACTGATTCATTTACAGCCCTAATTTGAATGCTTATTATTGTTTTGAGATTTGAAAAAGTTGAATTGTTTATTGTATTTTGTGTGAGAATTTGAAAATGTTGTAATGATAAGATGAGATGAGATGAAACATTTTTCGAATCCAAACGGTAGCTAAATGAAAATGTAATACATTTTGATGTCACCATGAACACCCACTCAGCTTATAATTTCATGTCAGCGTGATCCATGTCTAGTGATGTTTTTGTTTAACCTCTCTCTTGTCTTTTATTTTTTTTACTCTCATTTATGCCCATGATTTTGAAGAAAATTATTATGAATAATGTATGATATGTGGCCACTGCGACACCACAGTGCAGGGAGAGAGAATGAGAGCACGAGAGAGATACGGGTGGAGAACTTATCGGCATGGAGTGGAAACAGACGACTGGAAAGACACAGGTGGTGAGGGGCTGCGCAAAATGTATCAATCTATGTGACTCTGTGGGAGAGAAGGAGTGCCGAGGGGTAGAAAACAAGAGAGAAAATAAGAAAAAAAAAGTTGGGCTTGATTCTTAATAGAGGCTAGGTTCATTATAGAGAATGTATGAACGTTAAGGAGAAATTTGGATAGTTAGTTGAGATAAAATGATATGAGATGAAGATTGAATAAAATATTACTTTTTAATATTATTTTTATTTTGTAAATTGAAAAAATTGAATTATTTCTTGTATTTTATGTAGAAATTTGAAAGAGTTATAATAATTAGATAATATAAGATGAGTTAAAAGTCTTTTTGTAGGGGTGGGCTCTGACTCCAGTCGGAGCCAGAATGCCCACCTCCGACCTCCGACTCCGGTGTTAATATGCACTTCGACTCCGACTCCAACTCCGATCGGAGTCAAAGCTTGGAGTTGAAGTGGGCTTTAGGCCTAATAAACCTAATCAGACTGGGCATAGGCCCACGACCTGATCTGAACGACAAATATGCCCACACCTGTTTGAAGATATTTAAAAGTAAAGACAAAATAATGTAAAAAAATCTAAAATACTGTAAAAAAAATGTACAAAAACTAAAATTTAAATACAATGACCACATCACATACAACACAAAAATAGATAATTTAATGTGTGCAAACGATAAATTTAAATTTAAAACCATAAATTCGCAATAAATTTAAATTCATAGCATTTTAGATTTGATTCAAACAGCCATAGTCCTGCATTAGTCCTGACAGTCTATGCATTTGATTCAATGACTCAATAGTGATTTCCTGTATGAAGTTTTACTGATCAGATGCACTATCTTTTCTTTAGTCATTTAATTATAGACTTCTGAACCACTAGTCAAGTGATACATGACATAAAATAGAACACATTATGAACTCACATTCATCTCCTACTTTGACGAGTTTTGCATGATGGTATTGAGTTTCTCATCAATAACGGGGTCAGGGGGTTCTCCATCCCTCAGTGCGTCTGTCTCAGTTATCCACAATTAGTATGGGGTTCACTATTAGGTCTACAAAATCGTATAAATTATAAATTAAATAATAAAAACATTAACTTTAGGTAAATAATCATTTAAAGCCATAAAGTTATCCAATTCAAGCATATAGCTCTCGACATCAATGGTATCTACTTCAATAGGCGTTGTGACTCACTCAAAAATAAGTAGCACAAAAGCTATCCCAAGTGCAGGAGGATGTCGCGTAATAATTAGAAATAAATTCCTAGATCGTCTCCTCAAGGAAAGTTACTTAAAATCAAACTCGTTTAAAATGGTGAAAATATTCACAAAGAGAAAATAAAAATGATGGTATGTGCAATGGATGGAAGAGTGCAACAAGAATGAAAAAGGCATTAGTCATGGACTAGATTCATACTTTTAGATTTTTGAGTGTCGAAGTGAAATGTAAATTACTAACAAATTGAAATTAACAATCAAAGAATCAACTAAACTAAACAATCTTAATTAATCTAAAAATTAAACAATAAACTGAAATTATTGAAGTCCTAATTAAACTTTAATCAATCTAATATGCAATGGAACTAAGAGATTAATAAAATTAAACTAAGAATTAAACTAGATTATAAAGTAATTGACAAAATACGAATTGAGAATTGAAAAGTCCCAAAATAAGATTCTAGGGTTCATCCTTGTATTCAAATCACAAATTCTCAAAATTAATCCATAGCAATTGTAATCACTGTTCAATGAAAATCTTAAAAGAGCAAGAAAAATAAATAACACGAAGTAAATAAACAGCAAATAAATTGCCCAAAATTCTAAGCCAAAAATCTTAAAAATATTCCATAAAATTTAAACCGAAATTAAATAAAAAGTAAAGAGTGAAAAGAGCAAGCCAAATAGATAGAGATGGAGGTGGTAGGTAATGAAGGAAGCAACTGAAGCGGCAATTGGACCTCGGAAGAGTTCTTCAAATGTGCGGCTCTGCTCTCCAAAAGTATCCAATTTCGTGCTAATGATATCCTTAAATAGGGTAGGAAAGAAACCCTAATGTCTTCATATTCCCGCACATAAAATCGCTTAAATTTTTGGATCCAACTTGACAGCCACGTATGTGCTTCAAGAGTTCAAATTTGGAAATTTTTATTAGAGAAAACTTTGTATCCCTTTAAGATAGCTTTCCAACACATCAAGAATCGTATCAATCAAATATTTGAGCAGAAAGTTATGATTAAAATACTAAAGTATATCTATTCTGTCTCCTAACGCATTTTGGACTCTGATCCTTATTACTCTCAAACCCCATCATTATCCTTATTTGAAGAGTCCTACACTCGTTGAAAGTTCTTAGGTTGTTCCAACATCTTGCCCACTTGAAAGTCCATTGAATTTGAAATTAGAAATAAAATAAAATAAGAATAATAGAATATCGAAAATATGTTGTGCACGTGAATGAACATTGTCTAATTAAATCACAAGTTATAAAATTAAGCATAAATCATGCTAGTAACCAATTTAAATCACAACTCAGATTTATTCATCTTAACCATTTTTTCATGTAAAACTAATAATAATGTAATGAAATAAATAAAATATATTGGTTCTAAATGTATAAAAAATTCAATAATTCAGCTCAATCACACCCCCCAACTAGCGTTTTGCTAATCCTTGAGCAAAATAGTAAAAATTAATTGAGTTGAATATTGCATAAAGATCGAAATCCAAAGAGAAACAATCAAACACAATTATGAATTCTCACAAAAGTGACACGTTACTACTCAACCCTCAAGAGCTATACCCACCAAGACTATCTCAACAATCTTTCACATAGAATTAAGACAAATGTCCCAGAACTCAAATGTGTGTGTGGAGCTAAACTGGTTGTGTGTTCCTCATTAGTAGCCATGATTTGTCATAGGATTTTTCAACCTTAAGATTAATCATTGCTGATTCTACTACCTCAAAGCTCAAGAGACTAGCAGTTTTCACGCCAGCTCTATTTTTAAAGATTGAATACTCAACCCCAAAGTCTTGGGTAACTGTTTCTTGCCCTTTATTTAGGAAATCTCAATAAGCTGCCTTTATCTATTTTTTTTTACTCTTTTCAAATCTCTTTTCTTTTCTTTTTTTTTTCTTTTTTTTGGAAAGCATGGGTCGGTAGTCCTGCAGTTTACTTCTTCTGTATTAAATCAGTGAACAGTAAATAAGGAACACTACAAGCGTAAGCATGTGCAAAATGTCCTTCAAAATTTGCCCTTCATTCTACAAAAATCTCACCAAGTCTCATCTCAATGAGTATAGCATCCCGATGTTTCAAGCCACACATCAACAAAATATGATGCATTAAAATCATGCTCTATGCTTAAGCTTAAAAATAAATCTTCACAAAATGATTCCGCTCAACTACTCTACCAATATGCTCAGATTTCATAAAATACCAGAAATTGAGTGTGTGTCAATCATATGTGTATCAATGCACATCACATTAATGCAATTTTTTTTTTAAAATCTGTGCTCACACGCTACCCCCCAACTAATGAAAGACATGGTCCTCAATGAATCGAATGAAAAAAAAAATCAAAGTGCATAGAAATAAGCAAGCAAAACAAAAGATCAACATGAAATATAAAATCAAAGCAAAACAATAAATAAAAGCAAACAAAATGCAAGTAAAGAAAACTGTAAAGAGAAAAAAAATCAAAACACTTCCCTAGAATCTTGCACAAGCAAGATCTCTTCATATGGATCGAAGACTTTCAGAAACAGCTTTAGACGTTGTCCATTGACAATGAAGCAATTGCCATTCTTCGGATTGACAATATCTATCGCGTCGTGAGGATGAACTTTATTTACAATGTACGGCCCACTCCATCGGAATTTCAATTTACCAAGAAAAATATGTAAGCGAGAGTTATAAAAAAGAACTTCCTGGCCAAGTGTAAAATGCTTTGGATGAATTTTCTGATCATGTAGAATTTTCATGCGTTCCTTCGCTAGCTGAGCATTGTCATAAGCATCCCGACGAGCTTCATCCAATTCATTAATCTACAATTTTCTTAACCCTGAAGGTTCATCAAGTGACATGTTAACATGCTTTATAGCTCAAAGAGCTCAATGCTGAATATCAACAAGTAAATGACAAGCTTTACCATAAATTAATCGATAAGGGGACATCTCTAGATTTGTTTTAAAAGCTGTCCTATAAGCCCACAAAGCATCAATAAGCTTAATTGACCAATCTTTCCTATTAGGATTGATAGTTTTCTCTAAAATAATTTTTATCTCTCTGTTTGCCAATTCTGCTTGCCCATTTGTTTGAAGGTGATAAGGAGTAGAAACTCGGTGTGTGATACCATATTTCTTCAAGAGTGTAGAAAATGGTTTGTTGCAAAAATGAGAACCCCCATCACTAATGATAACTTTGGACAACACGATGGTCATTTGTTTTGCAAGCGATGGCCTCCACCTATTTTGAAACATAATCCACAACTAATAAAATATATATGCTTCCAAAGGAAACTGGAAAAGGTCCCATGAAGTCTATTCCTCAACAATAAAAAATTTTTAAGGTAAGAATAGGGGAAAGAGGCATCATGTCTCTTTTGCTAATGGATCCCAATTTTTGACAAGACTCACAAGCCTTACAAAAATGATAAGCTTCTTTAAACATGGAAGGCCAGTTAAAACCGCTTTGCAAAATTTTAACGACTGCTTTATTTGCTGAAAAATGACCACCACATGCACCCATATGACAAAATCTCAACACAGAAGAAAACTCATCATCAGGAATGCATCTTCGAATCAATTGATCCGAACAATATTTGAAAAGATATGGATCATCAAAGTAAAAGTGTTGTACCTCAGAGAGAATCGACGCTTATTTTGGGTGGACCATTCAGAAGGCATTCGCTCAGTCACTAGATAATTAACTATGTCAGCATACCAGTGAGCTCTATTAATCACAAACAACTGCTCATCCGGGAAACTATCATCAAGAGGAAGGCTGACATTTGAATAGGAGGATGATGTCAATCTAGAGAGGTGGTCAGCTACCACGTTTTCAACTCATTTCTTATCCTTAATGTTGATGTTGAACTCTTAAAGTAGTAGAATCCAGTGAATCAAGCGTGGTTTTGCATAGGGGTGTAACCGGTTCGGTTCGGTTCGGTTTTGGATAAAACTTAGGACCGAACTGGTATGTACCGATTTTGCATTTTCCAAAATCGATTACGCACCGGTTACCCTCCTAAACCGGTACTTCCAGTTTTACCGGTTTTCGGTCCGGTCCGGTCTGATTTTTCAATTTTTTTAAAATGTAAGTTTGACAGTTTGTCATCTTTCAGTGCATGCAAATTACTATATGATTCTTAATTGATTTTGATAGTTTTGAGCAACATTTAAAGATGTTTCAGTTCTCATTACCTATTCAAACTTAGAGATGATTTTGTTTATATTGATAGTGATTATGATGAAAATTGTTACAATGTTTTTCAATCAATACAATAATTTCTTGGGCACTGCTGAATAATCAGGAAGTGACCATGTACCATGTTTGAAATATTTGTGAATTGGATGCCATTTAATTGTAATTTACTACATATTGACAATATATATATATATATAAACCAGATGCAATATCTCAGATGCAATTATCCCATTTTCTTAAAGTTATAAACCTATTCATAAAACCCTAATAACACAAACTCAATCACAAAACCCTAATAACACAGACACAATCATAAACACAATCACAAAAATCCTAAATTTCGGATTCAAAAACCCTAATAAAACAAATACCATCTACGGTTCTAACATATTTCAAAGTAATTTAAAAAACACAAAAATAAATTACCGTGGGTCCGTGAGAATCGAAGAAAGGGTGAGGTGAGGCCGAGGGTCTGTGCATGGTAGGCTGCGGTTCTGTAGCTAAGTTATGTGCAACGGCCGGTGAGGGGATAGAGAGATAGAGACAAGAGAGTGAGGCAGAGAGACGAGAGAGTGAGACAGAGATTCTGAGAGACAAGCGTCGTCTGTAGAGAGAACTTCGATGAAGTCATGGAGGTGTCGGAGGGGCTGGAGGGGAAGGGGGATGCGAGGGAGGGAGGGCTAGGGTTTTCGCCTTTCGGGGGAGTGGGGGGAAGTGAAAGTGAAAACTGAAAACTGAAAACTGAGGGGAGAGGGGATGAAGTGACGAAAACTTGTTGAAACGGCACCGTTTGGATTGAAATTGGACCCAAACGGCGCCGTTTCAACAAACGATTTATTAAAAAAAAAAAAAATTCGAGCTGCATGAAACGATGCTGCTTCATGCAACTTAGTTTCAAAATTCTCCCCCTAGACTTAAACGGTACCGTTTAAGTCCTGTTTTATACTAAACGGCGCCGTTTTGTGTTTGGCAGATGAGGTATAGTGTTATTCTTTTATCTTGTTGACACATAATTTAATTAAAAAAATTATTTAAATTACTAAAATTAAAATTAAATAAACTATTCAATGTGGATTATTTAATTAAGTGATTAAAAAAGTAAGTAATTATATTTATATTTATGATGTTAATTGCTAATTTGTTACTAACTTAGAGTTAGAATATGTCAATGTATTAATATTATGAATCTATGTTAATTGTCAATATATTAAGCTTTTTAGTTTTCACATTTTGTATATGATTGCATTTAGTTAATTACATTAATATTTGTAATTGCTTTATACTAAATAAATATAGACTATAACAATATTAATACTGACATACATATTATATATAGTAGACTTATAGTGAACTTAATACTATTAGTCTATTATACATATATTATGCTATAACTCTAATATATTATAATGATATTAGTATTAGTTGTAGTGATTTAGTATAACTATATTAGTATAAGTATAACTATAGTCTATATTAGACTATTAGTATTAGTTATATATTAGTATGGCTATATAATATATAGACTATATAAATTGTATTAATATTATACTATTAGTATTAGTTATATATTAGTATAGCTATATAATATATTAGACTTTATAATTGTATTAATATTAGCCTATTAGTATAGCTATATATTAGTATTAGTTATAAACTTATAGTGATTTAGTATAACTATTAGTATAGTAATATATTAGTATTAGTTATAAACTTATAGTGATTTAGTATAACTATATTAGTATAAGTATAACTATAGTCTATGTTATATATTAGTATTAGTTATAAACTTATAGTAATTTAGACTTTTAGTATAGCTATATAATATATTAGACTATATAACAGTATTAATATTATACTGCTAGTATAGTTATATATTAGTATTAAATATAAACTTATAGTGATTTAGTATAACTATATTAATATAAGTATAACTATAGTCTATATTATATATTAGTATTAGTTATAAACTTATAGTGATTTAGTATAGCTATATAATATATTAGACAATGTAATAGTATTAATATTATACTATTAATATAGTTATATATTAGTATTAGTTATAAACTTATATATTAGTATAACTATATAATATATTAGACTATATATAATATAATTTAATATAGATTTTTATGTTTAAAGCACATGATCAATTAAATTTTCATCTTTAAGATTAAACTTTAATTTTATAAATTATATAACATTATCTTATATATAATTATATTAATATATATACAACTTTAACATATAATTATATATAAAACTTATATATAAAAAATATTTTGTATAATGTTAATTTTGTATAATATTTATATATAAAATATTAATTTATATATATATTTCTCCAACCGGTCCAGTCCGGTCCGGAAAAGAGTAAAACCGGAACCGGACCGGTTCCGGCCGGTTTCCCTAATACAAGAACCGGTCCCGGGCCGGACTGGTTTTCCGGTGTAAATTTACACCTCTAGTTTTGCATCTTTCTTAGCCAACAAATACTTAAGAGCAGAGTGGTCAGTGAAAATAGTAACAGGAGAACCAAGAATGTAAGTCCGAAATTTATCAAGTGCAAAAACCACTGCAAGCAATTCTTTTTCAGTAGTGGTATAATTTTTCTGGGCATCATCAAGGTTCTACTAGCATAATAAATCACAAAATGTCTATTATCCACATGCTGCCCCAAAACAGCTCCTAAGGCATAATCACTTGCATCAGTCATGATTTCAAAGGGAAGGTCCCACTGCGGGGGTTGCATAATAGGGGCAGTGGTAAACGATTTTTTAAGTGTATCAAAAGCTTTTTGGCACTCATCAGTCCATAAAAATTCAATATCATTTTGTAAAAGAGTATACAAAGGTTTTGCAATAGAACTGAACCCTTGAATAAACCGCCTATAAATGCCAGCATGACTAAGAAAAGAACGAATATCCTTACCGTCCTAGGGATAGGAAGTTTAGATATTAATTCAATTTTTGCCTTCTCGACCTTTATACCTTCAGAATAAACAATATGTCCCAAGACAATACTCTAAGTGACCATAAATTGACATTTCTCCCAATTAAGTAAAATATTTTTTTCCTCATATCTCTGGAGAATACGTGTCAAATTATGCAAACAACTATCAAAAGACTTCCCAAAAACAGAGAAGTCATCCATGAATATTTCACAAATATCATCAATCATGTCAGAAAAAATACTCATCATGCATCTCTAAAAAGTAGCTGGAGCATTACACAAATCAAAAGGCATTCTAGTAAAAGCAAAGGTGCCAAAAGGACAGGTGAAAGTGGTTTTCTCCTAGTCCTTAGGCGCTACAGCAATTTGATAATAATCAGAGTATCCATCCAAGAAGCAATAAAATGCATTACCAGCCACTCTTTCTAAAATTTGATCCAAAAATGGTAAAGGAAAATGATCATTCCTACTGGCTGAATTAAGTTTTCTATAATCAATGCACATTCTCCAACCAGTAACCATTCTAGTTGGAATCAACTCATTTTTATCATTTTTTATAACAGTTAAACCAGATTTTTTTGGTACCACTTGAGTTGGACTTACCCACCTACTATCTGAGATGGGGTAAATGATACCCACTGCGAGCAGCTTAAGCACTTCCTCTTTGATAACTTCCTTCATGGTGGGATTGAGCCTACTTTGAGCATCACGAACCGGTCTAGCATCATCTTCAAGATGGATTCTGTGGGTACAAACAGCAGCATCAATACCTTTGATGTCGGTTATTGTCCAACCAATTGCGTCTCAATGCTTTTTTAAGACTTCAATCAACTGAGCTTCATCCTTCTAATTTAACTTTGAGGAAATCACCATAGGAAAAGTGTATTCTTCAGGACCAAGAAACACATATTTTAAATCTTGAGGAAGTGGTTTCAGTTCCAATTGGGGAACTTCTTTCTCTGAAGATTTAAGTATGTCTGGTGGTGGTAGAGTTTCAAACTGGAATTTTCATCTTGCACCTGCAAATTGTATTTCAAGTAGTAAGGAAGAATCTGCAAAGCAGTCCAAAAATTCAAAGACATTTTCATCAACATGGTCAGTTTTTTCATCAAGTAAAAATTCATATAACTAAAAAATGGAATCATTATCAGAGAAAGGAAAAGTTGAGCAAATAAATTCTGTTGGTGTCAAACTCTCCACAGCATTCAAATCACTTGTGTCCTCAAAATGTGTTGGCATCTTGCAAGCATTGAAAACGTTCAATTCAAGTGCCATGTTTCCAAAAGTAAGCTTCAGAACTTCACTTCTGCAATTAATCAAAGCATTTGATGTAGCTAGAAATGGTCTTCCAAGAATGACAGGAGCTTGGTAAATAGTGGAGGCTGGTTGCTGCATATCAAGAACTACAAAATTCACTGGATAATAAAATGTGTCCACCTAGACCAACACATCCTCTACAATACCTCTCAGCTCTTTAACTGATCTGTTAGCCAACTGTAGCATGATGGAGGTCTTCTTCAGCTCACCCAATCCCAACTGCTTATACACTGAGAATGGTAGCAAGTTCACACTACTCCCCAAATCAAGTAAAGCTCTCCCAATGCGTGACTCACCAATCATAATGGAAATATTGGGAGAGCCGGGATCTCCAAACTTCTGAGGAGTCTCGTTCAATATCAATGCACTGACTTGCTCCGTTAGGAAAGCTTTTTTCTTTACATTCAACTTCCTCTTCACTGTGCACAAGTCCTTTAGAAATTTTGCATATGAATGAACTTGTTATATGGCATCCAAGAGTGGAATATTAATCTTTACTTGCTTGAAGATCTCCTGAATCTCATTGTGATATTTGTTCTTTTGGCTAGCTGCCAATCTCTAAGGATAGGAAACCACAGGTTGGTACCCCCTACTAGTTTCAGTATCTGCACTCACAGACTTCTTCGACTCTGGTCTCACTACCTCTGGTTCTTTTTCAGCTTCATCAGTCTCTGCTGCATCTTTAGGTGTAAGAGCAACTACCTGTGTGTCCATAATCATCTCTAGTTGGGGAACTTCATTTCCACTTCTCAAAGTAAGAACGGCTTTCGCTGTCTCAAAAACCTCCCCTGAGACATTATGCACTTGTTGTTGTGGTTACCGGTATACTTGAGAATTAGGCTGAGGCTGTGCTGGGAATTTCCATTTCTCTAGAGTGCTCAATGTCGTGCTCATCTTATTAATGGTGCCCCGCAAGTCATTTATGGCCTGAGTGTTCTGATTGTTTGTGGTGGCCTGAATCTGCATGAATTGCTTAAGTGTATTGGCCATCTGTGCCATACTGTCATTTAGAGACTTCTTCGCATATGATTGAGGCTGAGAACTCTGTGCAGCTACATGAGGCTGAAATCCTGGAGGTGCTATAAAAGGATAGCTCTAAGAACTCTGATATTATTGATATTGGTGCTGAGGAGCAGCTGATGAAATGGCTGCTGAGAAGGTGGTGGAGACCGGCCAGGCTGATCATTCCTCCATGAGAAATTTGAATGATTCCTCCACCCCGGATTATATGTATGGGAGAAAGGCTGATTTTGTGATCTATTTACCCAGTTCGTTGATTTCATCTGTTCAGAGCCACTCTCCTCTAATACTGGCATAATCGGACAATCTTGGGTTTTGTGGTTCTAATCAACGCATATAGAGCATGCCTCCACTGTTTTCACTGCCTTCACCTTTTCCATCTCCATGACCTCTAATCTTCTAGTCAATGCAGCTATTCGAGCTTGAACGTTAGTGTCCTCCTTAAGCTCATATCTGCCCCCACCAGCAATAGCCCTCAGTGGCTGTACTGTCAAAGAAACTTGATCAGTTTAAGTGTTCCATTATTGTGTGCTCTCGGCAAGATAGTCAAAAAATGACAATGCTTCATCAGGTTCTTTACTAAAGAATTCTCCATTGCACATAGTCTGAACAAATTACTTGCATTGTGGAGTGAGACCAGTGTAAAAATAATTTACCAGCCTACAGGATTCAAAACCGTGATGTGGATAGATGTTCAACAAATCCTTAAACCTTTCCCAACTGGCCTGGAAAGTTTCGTCAGATTTCTGATTGAACTGGCTGATCTGCTCTTGTAAATACTGAGTTCTCTGAAAAAGAAAATTTTTTTGTAAGAACTTACGTTGCATATCAGACCAACTAGAGATAGAATTAGTCCTCAAAGAATTAAACCAAATCTTCTCTTTATCCTTTAAAGAGAAAGGAAATAAACGAAGTCTAATAAATTCATCAGTAGTGGCTCTATTGATAAAAGTAGGCCAACTAAAAATCTGTCAAGTGCTGATAAGGACTCTCAGAATCCATCCCGTGGAACTGAGGTATCACTGACATCATGCCATGCTTAATGGAAAAATTAGGTACATCATCAGGTAAAATAATGCATGATGGTGTAGTGGTGCGAGTAAGTTGCAAATAATCCCTAAGAGTGCGTGGTGCAGGTCCAGCCATTGTTTGTTCAATTTCAATGTCCTCGTCTGTAGAAAAAAACAGAAGAGCTATCTATCTCTGGGATGTGTATACTACTCTTAGTGCTCGATGTAACTCTAACCAACCTATTTGAATTGTCTATCACCCATGATATTAAACATCAATCTAAATAGTATAAGTAAGGTTCAAGTGACTGAGTAGTAGGTGACAAGTGAAATATGTAATCATAGATCAGATAGTGAAAAAAACATTTGAGATGAAAAATAAAAAATAAAAAAATAAAAAATAATGGGTCTAAATTTATGTCAAGCAACTATCCTCGGCAACGGCGTCAAAAACTTGACTTACTCAAAAATGAGTAGCACAAAGGCTATCCTAAGTGCAGGAGGATCTTGCGTAATAATTAGTAATAAATTCCTAAATTGTCTCCTCAGAGAAAGTTACTTAAAATCAAATTCGTTTAAAATGGTGAAAATATTCACAAAGAGAAAATAAAAATGGTGGTACGTGCAATGGATGGAAGAGTGCAACAAGAATGAAAAAGGCACTAGTCATGGACTAGATTCATATTTTTGGATTTTTGAGTGTCGAAATGAAATGTAAATTACTAACAAATTGAAATTAACAATCAAAGAATCAATTAAACTAAACAATCTTAATTAATCTGAAAATTAAACAATAAACTGAAATTATTTAAGTCCTAATTAAACTTTAATCAATATAATATGCAATGGAACTAAGAGATTAATAAAATTAAACTAAGAATTAAACTAGATTATAAAGTAATTGACAAAATACGAATTGAGAATTGAAAAGCCCCAAAATCAAGATTCTAGGGTTCATCCTTGTATTCAAATCACAAATTCTCAAAATTAATCCATAGCAATTATAATCACTGTTCAATGAAATCTTAAAAGAGTAAGAAAAATAAATAACACGAAGTAAATAAACATCAAATAAATTGCCTAAACTTCTAAGCCAAAAATCTTAAAAATATTCCATAAACTTTAAACTGAAATTAAATAAAAAGTAGAGAGTGAAAAGAGCAAGCTAAATAGATTTAGATGGAGGTGGTAGGCAATGGAGGAGGCGGTTGGAGCTGCAATTGGACCCTAGAAGAGTTCTTCAAATGTGCGGCACTGCTCTCCAAAAGTATCCAATTTCGTGCTAATGATATCCTTAAATAGGGTAGAAAAGAAATCCTAATGTCTTCATATTCCCGCACACAAAATCGCTTAAATTTTTGGATCCAACTTGGTAGCCACGTACGTGTTTTAGAAGTTCGAATTTGGAAATCCTTATTAGAGACAACTTTGTATCCCTTTAAGATAGTTTTCTAACGCATTAAGAATCGTATCAATTCAATATTTGAGCAGAAAGTTATGATTAAAATATTAAAATATGTCAATTTTGTCTCCTAACGCATTTTGGACTCTGATCCGAATTGCTCTCAAACCCCATCATTATCCTTATTTGAAGAGTCATACACTCGTTGAAAGTTTTTAGGTTGTTCCAACGTCTTGCCCACTTGAAAGTCCCTTGAATTTGAAATTAGAAATAAAATAAAATAAGAATAATAGAATATCAAAAATATGTTGTGCACATGAATGAACATTGTTCAATTAAATCACAAGTTATAAAATTAAGCATAAATCATGCTATTAAGTGATTTAAATCACAACTCGGATTTATTCATCTTAACCATTTTTTCATGTAAAACCAATAATAATGTAATGAAATAAATAAAATATATTGGTTCTAAATATATAAAATATGCAATAATTCAGCTCAATCACGTTGAACTTAACTAGTTTTGTGTGCAAACAAGAGTCTCGATGATGGTCGGAGACAATGAACTCCGATAAGCATCTAAGACATAACCTCCGATACTAAACGTCAACTCAGAGTCAACCGTAGTGATAAGAATGACTAGCAGATCCCTTGTTAGGTCGTGGTGGTCAATTAGCGTCAACATTCATCAACTCTTCATCTTTATTAAGCATATCAACATATTCTAAATCTATTGGAACTCGACTACTTACACAGGAGGTAGCTGCTCTAGATGGGGATCTACGGCCCGAAGTACATATTGGTGATGCCATCTACTTTGCGTCATCCTCTTGTGGAAGTTGGCGGCGAGATGGTGTAGCATCCATAGTTTGCTTAGCCTTAGTATAAAATTATATAAAACAATTAATAAACAACCATCATTTAACATATTATAAAAATTATCTACACATTAGAAACATATTGAAAATGAAAAACATATTTGTTTAGTCATGTTTGTGATTTTAAAAATAAATAAAACATAAACTTAATGTCTGCTCGCACCACACTTGATTGAAGGCTCGAGCGAGCAATTTGTGTGAAGTTTGCTCAAGCCACAATTGAGCGAACAATCTGTGTAAAGTTCGCTAGGGCTACAATCAAACGGGCATCAAGCGAACGTTGTCTAGAACAAAAAAATTTGATTTTTCTAAAACCTAAATCCCTCAATTTTTAAATTTAACAATCTAAAAATCGAAATAATTGAAATGCTAAAAACAAATCAAACACATTTCACAAATTTCAAATCACAATGTGACAATTAAATGATTTTGAAACCCTAAAATTCTACAAAAAAATTGAGTGAATGGGTGAGTGGCTTACAAATGCAATTAACTAAGGAACTCCGGAAGGTGGCTCGTGGTGGCCGTAGGCGACAACAGGTGGCGGGGGAGGTGAAGCATAGTGTAGAGAGGAGGGAGATAAAGGGAGTTGTAGGTACTGTGTGAAAGTGAAGGGGGAAGAAGGGAGTCTTGCGTTTTGGACTCCCTTTTTCATGAAATGATGTTGTTCCACTTTAAGCGGAATAATGTCGTTTAGTTACTTCAACAAGGGGTCCTACATTTTGGACCCTACTATGAACGAGACGACGGCGTTCCTCTTGAACTAGAATGACGTCGTTTTGATTATGCGATTTAAAAAAAAAGAAAAAATAGTTCAGAGTTCAGAGCTAACATTGGCTCTAGACTTTGACTCCGACTAGGGGAGTCTGACTCTCACTTCGATTTTTGAAAACTCCGACTCTATCTGAATCGAAGTCTTGTCAAAATTCAGACGGAGTCAGAGTGGCGAAGTTTTTGCCCACCCCTAGCTTCTTGTATCCAAGCCTCCAATTTCGTGCAGTGAAGTTGTTGTACATTGAATGGTCGAAGTTTTAAGCTGAGAATTCATTGGTTTAATTGGCATAGACTATGGTTTAACGTTTCAAGTTGAATGAGGTTTTAGGGACTTAGGCATCGTATGGTTATACAAATTATTTCATTTTATCTTATTTTGTCTCATCTAATCATTACAAATTTTATAAATTTTCATATAAAATATAATAAACAATTCTTATTTTTCAAATTTCAAAATAAAAACAATATTAAAAAATTATATTCTAACAATATTTTACTCAATTTTTAATTTTTATTTTATCTCATATGTGTAATCAACCGAGGCCTTAGAGCATTATTATTGCTTAGGTAAAGTTAAAATCACATATTTTGTTTTTTGCCTATTCTATTCAAGAGAGATTTTCACATTGAATTATTCATCTATTAGCCAAAATAATAATAAAATATTATTAATTTAATCTTTTTTATAAACTTATTTATCTAATATTTTTATCATATTTTGCAATTCAAATCCTTTGTAAATTGTATGAACCCAAGCACCTATATATAATAATAATAATAATAATAATAATTAGTGGTGCAACTATTATATAGCAACAAAATGAGAGAGAAATTAATATGAATTAGTCAATAGAGGGCAAATACTAACCATACAAATATAGAGAGTTACTATAGCAAGCAAGAAATTTGCCTTTTGCATCCTCCAATGTAATTATACGTAGTAATTAGGCTATTCAAAGATTCTAGTAATTGCTAAAATTCTTGCCCAAAGTAAAAAAAAAAAAGGAAAAAAAAAGGAAAAGTGATTTTTAATTTTCAAAAATCAAAAAAAGGAAAAAAAGGTGAGTTAATATATTTATCAAATAAAAATAATAAATTAGTGATTTTCTTTTGAAAAAAATGATTTTTGATTTTTGTGTAAAATTTCTGTATTTCTAAAAAAATGTTTTTGATAAAAATAATTTATATTGAAAGATTATTTATTTTGAATGTAATAATTGTAATTTGTCATTTTTAGAATTCTTATGGTTAGTTTTTCCGTTTTAACAGAAAAAGTGGGTGTGTTGCAATTTTTTGATAGTTTGATGCATATGATTGCAAAAATTAATTACTCGAGGTGATTACAAATTGAGTGATAATTTGGAGGAATTCTTTTACATATCAATACTCCTTTTTTTCTTTTATCTTAATATTTAATATATAACATTTTGAAAAAATTTATTCTCAAATCAGTATGTAGATTGCAGAATATATATTTTAAAGTTTTTATATGACATAATTTAATTTGAAACATATATTTTAACGTTTGAATCTTACAAATTAAATTTTATCATTTAATTGATATGAATGATGTTCTCTACATACCGATTTAAAAATAGAATAACTCAAAAATTTTTAGATAGCCACTCTCTATTAGCTATGCTCTCTTTGATAATTTTACTCCAAATGAATCAAATACAAATTATGGGTCCATGTTCATAAGGAATCATAGGATAATTTTGGGAAGTTGAAGCAAGACAAAGAAAATAGGCATCGTTTGTTTATACAGATAAGATAAAAGTTAAGAATTAAATAAAATATTATTAAAATATAATTTTTAATATAATTTTTATTTTAAAATTTAAAAAAATTGAATTAGTTATTATCTTTCGTGTGACAATTTAATAAAATTATAATAATAAGGTAAGATAATTTGTAAAAAACAAACTAGGCTAGAAAATCTTTATTTAATAAGAACAAAGAAAGTGTTTGGAAAAGACACAAAAGGAATCGCCCGTTTGAAAATAAGGGATAAGAACATACTGTTAGCAATGACAGTATAGCAGAAGACTTTCGCAAGTGTCTAAGTAAACTAATCCACAATAAATTCCTAGAAAAACCAAAAAACAATTCTGAAAAAGTATATATATATATATATATATATATATATATATTTTTTTTTTTTTGGAAAATAGAACTATAAAGTGTGAATATATTGAAAAAGGAAAATGGTTTTATACTTACAATTTTTTTCACAATTATTTTAAAAATTTTGTATAATGAAGAATAATTTTGTAAATTGAAATTTATTTAATGAAATGGGTTGCTATATCTTTCTGTCTTGAATTGTGAGGCTCCAAATTCCTCCTAAACTCATGAGTCATGGGTTTGAAATATATGAAGCTAAAATTTAGGCTTTGTCCACAAACTTTGTTTTCCTTTAGGTTGAATATTGTTACCAAAGTTTGATTAATTGACCAATGGAGGCAGGAGCCTTGTCTCGGTCAAATATCAATCTTCTGGGTAATGTCAAACTTAGGACCAATGGGGCTGTGACAACTAACACCCCCACCCCATCGTCATTGACTTGCTCGGTTGTTTAGATAAGATCAATTGAGATAAAAAAAAAATTAAAAATTATTTCAAATATTATTAGAATATTTATTTTTAATATTATTATTATTTTTAGTTTTGAAAAAGTTAAATTATTTATTTGATTTTGTGTAAAAATTTAAAAAAATTATAATGATTAAATAAGATGAGATAAAATGTATTATAAAAACAAACGAGATCCAAACAAATGCCTTATAGAGATTGTGGGACTATTCAAGAGCGTAATTATTTTAGAATAATGATAAATATAGCATGTGATGTATAAGCTTTGTGTATTTTTTATTAAAAAAGAGTGAAATTTATTATTAAAAATATAATTTTTTATGTAAATTTTATATTTATTTATTTATTTTTTAAATACACATCAAAATTATAAATATCATTTTTCATCGTGTTATTCTATCGTTGTTTGCTTCCCATCATATTCTTCTATGAAGTTTTGGCTAAAATATCCCAAGTTTTGACTGAACTTATTTAAGTTGCATTCTTCAGATTGTTTTAGCTTTCCATGATTGTTTTTCTTTTTTATTTTTTTTTTCTGCATAAATGTGTAGGTTTTCGATTTTTTTCTCTTCTTGAATTTGTTTTCTAGTTTTAACCAAAAATATGAGTGGCACCTATATTTTTCTAAAAAAATATATATTAAACTAGTTTTATACTAAAAACCTTTTTCATAAATATAAGAATAAATTATTTTAAAATTTTAATTCTTTTTTGATGAAGAAAAACTTGAAGTTTTCATATTAGTGAACTGTCATGTATTTTCTTGATAAACGAAAAAAATTAACGAAAAAACTAATTTCTCCCTTATAATACAATGAGTTATTCTCAAAAAGGAAATTGTACAAGATGTGAATCATGCATGCCCTATAACATAAGGGGTATTAGACCAAAAATTTCTTATTTATTTATCAATTCATTGTTTTGGATTTTATTTTTTCTATAACATAATAAATAAAACCATCAATCAAGATTATTAATAATGTAATCTCATCATTAATATAAAATGATTGCTATCGCAATTACACATATCATATATTATTTTTTAAACATTTTACACATATGACATATCATTCTTCTTATTGTTCACTACCTTCCACAAATGAATAAGATAATAATATTTCAAATCTTCGAATATCTAAGTCTATTCCTTTTATGTATCTCATTTAACATATTATAAAATTAAACTTAGATAATACTATACATTTTTTATTTGAATTATGATTGGGTGAAGGTATTACATGTCCATATTTTAAGAGTGTTTAGTAACTATATTTGTTAACTAAATAATTATATTATAAGATTTCTGTAACACTATCCGTATTATATAATTTAATTTAAAAGATAAATTTTAAATTTTAAATCTTATAAATTAAATTATACCATATAGATGATGTGTGGTGCAAGACTTTCGAATAGCACGTCTCTTTGCTAACCATTAGTTCACCCAAAAAAAAAAAAAAAAGGAAAAAAAAAAGGATTAAAAACATAAAAATGTTAGACAATATGAGTGTACCGCCTCATACTCATACACCTTGGGAATTCCTGAATTTAATTTGAAAAGTACTTTTATATATATATATATATATATATCATTTTCAAATTCATAGTATATATTATTTTTAAATGATGATTCTTTTTAATAAATTTAAATGATGATTTTAGTTTTATAAATTCTTTCATAAAAATACTTTTATTTAAAGAATCGTAAAAAAGAAACGTCATTTGTATATAAAGTCCCACGTCACAACGTTATCAAAGAGAAAATAAAAGCAGCCTCGTAGTCACAATGGCAGAGAATCTTTATTAAGATACACAAGTGTGCGATCCGAAGTTCCTGTTCTTCCCGATAGACAGTTGTAAAGCTCGGTCAGTCTCAAACTCATCCGTCATGGAGTCGAGTTGCATGTCCCAGATGCTCCTCAATCTTTTTTCGCTCGCTCTTGTTCTCTCTACCTTCTTTTCGATTTCTGAGTCGAACCAGGTACCAACATCTTCAACTGTCGACTACCCAGTTGAAATTTTGTATCTACTTTTTCCCTTTACCATGTTATTTCTCGACATATCTTATGGTTGACTTCCTGCTTGGTTGCCTAGAAAACAAGGGAAAAGACAAACTTACTCTCTTTTGATCTTCGGACTTTGTGCGGTTTACTTGTTTTAACTTCTTTAAACTCTTTCTTACCATGAAAAGGAAAAGTTAAGTGAAGTACTTATCGAGTCAACTGTGGTTCATCTCATAAAGAAAAAAAAGAGTCGATTATGCCAGTTTACTTATATTGGATCAACTACTAGAATAAGAAAAGAATTCCAGAAATTTTTTAGATTCTTTTTTTTTTTCCTTTTTTTTTTTTCAGTTTTGTGATGCTGGGATTGGGTATGGTGAGTCGGCATGTGGAGTTTCGTCGTCAACGTCACCGTCACCGATATTGATAAAGGGTGGAACTGTTGTGAATGCTCATGGAGAAGAGAAGGCTGATGTTTATGTGGAGAATGGGATCATAATTGCTGTGAAGCCTAATATCAAGGTTTTGTTTTTCTCCCTGTTATCTAGTGAATCCATTTTAGTAAGTGTTTTTGAATTAGTAGAATTTGGCGATTATGCATGACATCTATATCTGATATTCTGAATAGAGATTCATGATTTTAATGGTGGATTTGGATCATATCATAGTGGTTAAAGACTGCTGAATATTCAATGAAATATGATTTTTATGATATATTTGGGTTGGTCTAGAATGCCACTAGAAAACTTGAAAATTCCTTTTCTGATCGGTAGAAAATTTGAATATTCACGTGTGTTATTTCCCTATTGGTACCAATTTCCTAAATTAAAGAGCACAAATGAGATCAACTCATTTCTGCTCCCCCACCCTCCTATAATGTATTATTTTCTCTATTTTGATATAAAAAACATTGAGCCCACTAGCATCATGGGTTTCATGTATAACTTACTACCAAGGTGTGGCAAGTAGAATGGAAATAGTGCTGCACCAGGGGATCTAGCTCTCGAAATTCATTTGTGATGAGAGGCAGATCTTGGATTCAGTAATTTTTGTTAATGAGTGTCTAGTTAGCATTTTGATACTAGAGATTCAAGCATAATTTATGACTTGCATGTCAAGTCATATCATCATGTCTGCTGGCTTCATGCATAAGCTTGATCGTTTGGTTCCTGGGTACAAGTGGAGGATGAAGAAATCTTCTTGCATCACTGGAAAATTCTAAGACCTTTTGAATTGGTGTCAATTGGTTTCTTCAACATTTCGAATGATACCAGGAAGGGATCCTTTTTAACCATCCCATTCTTCCTCCTCATTCCACCACTCTCATTCTGATAATGGAGGCACTGAATTTGATGATTGCAAGAGCTGATGCTGCCGGGTGGTGGATATGGTTGTCTCACATTTTGATTTTGCAGCTGATCTATAATGTTTTGTGAGTTGACGTTGAAAAGGCTGATAGTTTGTGGTGCTTCTGTCTTTCATGGTGTCTCCGCTTTTGGAGGTGAAATTGGGAAAGATTTAGCTAGCTTTTATTAAGTATGTGCAAGGAGTAGGGGAGCTTACAGTAACTATGTGCACTAGGTAGATTTTTTCCTTATGTTATATCTGACTTGCATTTTTGGACTCTGCTCTGGGCGGAATGAAGAAGATGTTAGCAACGACTAATAAATAATATCCCTCAAAATGATGCAATTCACTCTTACCATGAAAACAATATTGAGATTTCCTACTAACTTTTTTATTATGCTCATGGTGTATATGTTTGTTGGCTAAACAAACTAGATAGTTCTTTGAAAAAAATCCCTTTGTGGGGAATTGAGTTTGAATACCAATCATTAGACTGGAAGATTGGTTGTTCCCTTCTCTGATTAAGGGCTTTTGGTCCTAGAAAGCTTTGCGCACATAACCAAGTCTCTCAGAGAAGCTGCTTTAGTGGTTTGAAATAGTAGGAAACACTCCTTGAGGGCATGTTGTGGCTTTGACATGTGGGAAAAACTGTATTAATGGACTGATCGTACAACGAGGCTCTATTAATTCTTTATGATGGCATCACGAGTGGCTAGGAAGTCCCTAAGACTCTTGTGTGAGATGTTAGGGATAGTAACAATCCATTTTTATCATGATGTTTGGCATGAGGAGGCTCCTCATAAAGCAGCTTTTCTAGACATTTGACCTAGAGTGGTATGGGATAGCAAGCCAAACTCTTCAAGTAACCTTTTTTTACTTTGTTTGCAGTACACATTTATGCCACAAGTGATTTTAAGGATTTTGCCACAAGTGATGACAACTTTCTTTTCTTGGGGTTATGGAAAAGTATCATTGTGTTGACATTCCCATAACTGGCTCTCTTTGCATGGATAGTTGCTTTCATGAAGATTCTTATTATGGAGAATCAAGATAAATGGAATAGACCATTAGTAATCAGTGTGGTATGTAAGCACAATGAAGAGAGGATGGATCATCTTTTGCTAAATTATCATAATTGTCATCATGTTTTTTGTGAGGAGATTTGGTCTTGTACTTTCCGAGACGTTTTACATCTTCTAATGATGGTTGAGATACATGCTATTGGAAATGGATTTTGAAAAGGCTTGTAAGTTCTGAATTTTGAAATCAATTCTTTTGTGGCGTCTTTGTTGGGAGAAAAAGTTTTAAATATTTTTTATGGTTTTGAACTCCTTTGTATAGGCTCAAGCTCGATGGCTACATTTAAATGTTTTCCTTCTCCCTTTTGTTTGCTTTGATTCGAATTGGTAGCCTAGATATTATTAGATCTCCTCTCTCCCTCCCTCTCTCTCTCTCTCTCTCCCCCGCCCCCCTCTCTCTCTCTCTCTCTCTCTCCCTCCCACTTCCTCCCTCTCCTTCTCATATTCTAGGTTTACACTATTTTTCTTTATAAATGATATGTTACTTTTATGCACATACATATGTATGCACTAGTTTATGTATGGGATGCATTAGATCTTCTCTCTCTCTCTCTCTCCCCCTCCCTCCCTGTCCTTCTCATATTCTAGGTTTACACTATTTTCTCTTTATAAATGATGTGTTACTTCTATGCACATACATATTTAGTGGAATACAAGCAAGGCAAGATGGTTATAAATGATTTTTTTATGACAAATAGATAATTATATATTATACGACCAACGACTAAATTAATAATTTTGTTCTGGTATGAGGGTAATATCTAAGGGCAAAGATAACCCTAATTACCTATTTGCTGAGTGGAAGTAATTGTTCTGCTGCTAAAACCTAAACATACTTTTATACATATATGACATTGGTTTAGGCTATTATTTTGATATCAACACAGTTTTAAATATCTATTGGGGGCTAGTCATTGAAATTCATGGTAAATTAAGTTGAAAAGGTGGCTTAAATATTATGTGATAGACCCTGCACATAATTTCAGCCAGTCGTGCCTAGAATTTTGACAATTAGTACCACAATTCTAGAAGCAGAATTTGGTCTAATACAAGATAAATTTTCGTCCTTCATACTGCTGAAAACATCTACCAAAATTATCTTGTTCTTGCTCACTGTAGCTCTAGGCTTCTAGCTGATTAAAGTTTCAAGCTACCATAAGCTATGCAACTCATTTCTTTTACTGTTTGCATTCACAGGCACACTGTTAAAATGGGATTTTACCCTATTTGTGTCACATTAGATAAATTTGCTTTCCCTTTTGGATTGTCCCAAATAGATAAAAGTTTCCAAAATGAAAGCATTTACTCATTTAGCTACCCATATTACCCTTTCATTGTTTCAGCTTGTTGTTTACTCTTCACGTGTTTAGGTTTGACCCCTTTAATTGCCTTTTGCAGGTTGGCGATGAGGTTACCGTGCTTGACGCCACTGGGAAGTTTGTGATGCCCGGTTAGTTTTCATCTATAACTACAAGATAAGTGACCATCAGTTTCTTCACTCTCTTGACAATGGTAGTGGATAGCAAGGACTATATCGGGACACCTAAGTTGACTAACATATTAGTTCTTTCTTTATTCCATTTACATTTTCAGGATCAATCATGCATCCTGCAATCTAGATGGTGGAGATAGAATATTTCTTCTTTATAGCATTTAATGTGAACCTGATCGTTAAATATGAAATAGAAAATTTCTTATCCTTTCTGTCCTAAGTTATGAAGTTGGATGAATAATATTGGGTATTGCATGTTTTTTGTGGGTCAGTGCCATGGCGAGTTCCTTCATATTGAGTTCCAGCCTCTCTTAACATGTTTTTATCTCAAATCTTAACCTCTTGATGTACCTGTCAGAGTACAGCCTAGTGTTCAACATCCGGGCTTGGAATAAGCTGTTGACGCTGACACCTTAGGTTCAATTCCACACTTGAAATGCCCCTGGCTTACCTGATACACTATTTTGGTGGGCAGGGGTGGGTATTTGGGGTTTACTCCCTTGGGGTGGGTCTGAAGGATTCTGTCTTGGTGAGGTTCCATGTTATATAAAAAAATTATAACCTGTTCATGTGCGGGATTTCCAGTCCAGTTTATCAAAGTTTAACTGCTTTGTCCATTTCTATTTCCAACACCGATTGGTATTAGGTAGATCTGATTCTCATTTATTCTCTACACCACATTTTTGTTACTCCAACAGGTGGCATTGATCCTCACACACACCTAGCTTTTGAGTTTATGAATACCGAGACAGTTGATGACTTCTTCAGTGGTCAGGCTGCAGCATTAGCTGGTGGAACAACAATGCACATTGACTTTGTCATACCGGTTAATGGGAGTTTAACAGCAGGATTTGAAGCCTATGCAAAAAAAGCAAAGAAGTCTTGCATGGATCATGGTTTCCACATGGCAATTACGAAATGGGATGAAGTTGTTGCAAAAGAAATGGAAATCATGGTGAAGGAGAAAGGTTGGTTTCAATATTTTTAGTTTTATTGAACAAAGTTTGTCTACCATTGGAATTTCGTTAATGCTAGTTTAGTTTCCTTTTCCACTTCCAGTGAGTTTGTTTTTGAGTTTATTGTATATGCCAACATATAGGTATCAACTCCTTCAAGTTCTTCCTGGCCTACAAGGGGGCACTTATGATTAATGATGAGCTTTTATTAGAAGGGTTTAAGAAGTGCAAATCCCTTGGTGCTTTAGCTATGGTTCATGCAGAAAATGGAGATGCTGTATATGAAGGCCAGAAAAGAATGATAGAACTTGGTATTACTGGTCCCGAGGGGCATACACTTTCGAGACCTCCGTTGGTAATCTTTGGGATATATTTCCTAATGGAATTCCTTTTTCAGGCTACACTATTCTTTATTATTGATTGCTGCATGTCCATGTGCGAAGCAGATCTGTGCATCGTGCAAAAATGGATGAATTGATTTTTTTTTTCACTCTTTTTTAAGCATATAACTTATTTTGCCTTTGCCGATGGCAGCTGCCTGAACTATAACTTCAACTCTTGGCCAGTGCTTCATTCTTTTTGTCGTTGACAACTAACAGCATATATTTATCAGTAAAGATATGTTTTTGCTTCCTTGTCTTCTGGCTCAAAAAGACTCCACATTCTGAACTTTTCAAAGGTGAAGCGACTGATAGATGCCAAGTTTTCCTGCATTCTTGGTGCTCCAAATAATTTTCTTTAAGAATAAACTGCTTTTGGTTTATTGATCTGTGATAAATTTATATGCTTCTCACAGGATTAGTCAGTAGTTTTAACATCAGTACTAAGAACAGGGTAGCTGCTTGTACTTGCTTTCTGGTTCGGGTGCAAGTGCTAACCGACATTATTTTAAGACTTCTACCCTTTCAGTAAATGATATATTTCTGTGCTGTTTGGTCAGATTAAGTACAGAAGAAGTAGATCTGTTAGTTTTATTGTGGTTGTTTCCTTACAAGTTCATTTCTTGAATATCTTCAAAGAAATGCCCCATCTATGATTTGACTTTAATGTCCATACAGCTGGAAGGAGAGGCAACTGCTCGAGCAATTCGTTTGGCAGGTTTTGTTAATACTCCTCTCTATGTAGTTCATGTAATGAGCATTGATGCTGTGGAAGAAATAGCTAGAGCTCGAAAAACAGGTCTCGAACTCTCTAATCTTTTAAATCTGTTTAATTTGCGCTTCGATTGAATGTCATGTTATTTATTACCTATGTAATGTCTTAGCATCGTTTTTGTATTCTATTAAGGCACCTTGTCATTTTATTTTATTTTTCATTTTACTTTATTGACTGACATTTCATTGTATTGCTTTATTGCCACAATAAACCCACTCAATTTGTTGACATTAAGATTAAAAAAAGTTTGAAGACAGAAAGTTCCTACCATTTATGATTACAATATAATAGAGAGGAAAAAAGAGACTTTTCATCTTATAGTGGTTATTAATTTCCCATCACTTGTCTCTTTGACTTTCATACACTCTACTCTTCTATCATTTTATTATTACTTTTTTCAATAAAGAAAAAAGATCATTCATCTTCTTTAGCTTTTGACTTATCGTTATTTACTACTTCGACTTCCTCACCTCTTAACTATTCTACTTTAATTATTCTGGGGGCATTGCATGGGTCACAACTAGTTGAACAGTAAAATTTCACCTTTACCTTTGAGTTTTGCACCTTTTTTTTTTTTTTTTAATTGTGGCTTCCATTTTGTCTTTATTGTAAGGAACCACATAATCCTTACATGGTTACATATATAAAGTACCATGAGTGAAATATAGCAATCCAAACTGCCGAATCTTGGATCCAGAAGATTGTATAGCTAAATATCTACAGAGCCTGGGCCCCCGTCCTCCCACTAACCATGTAAAAAATGGTGGGTGGAATGACGTGGCTTTGTAGGACTCAGCTAGATTCAAACTGATGAGTCTGGAGACCCAGGCTTGCTTAGCTTACATAGCTAACTAAGCTCATAATGACCGGTCAAAGGGATTAATCCATTTATTGGGGGAGGGGGGCGCTTGTGATAACTGCCTTGGATATGAGGAATTCCTGAAACAGGGCAAAGTCAGTTATTTGATGAAGAACAAGCCTGGGGAGCAGTTTCTCCTTCTCCCCTCCCCTTATGATCTTTATGGGCCAAAAATGATTACAGTTGGAAAATGATAAATACACAAACAAACGCAGAGAAATATGATAAGTGAATTTGCAATCCTAGCTGGTTGATTAGGTTTGTGTGTGATCTTCAAGTTATCGGCTTTCATGATTAAAACTCATGCATTTATGCTGATCTGTCTGTGTTTTTTTTTTAAAAATCTTTATGATTTATTGTTCAAACTGCAGGTCAAAGGGTTATAGGAGAGCCAATTGCTGCTGGGTTAGCACTTGATGGTTCTAGGGTTTGGGATCCTGACTTCGTCACTGCCGCAAAGCAAGAGCCTGCACTGCTCATCTTTTTTGGTTTTTGGTTTTGTTTTATTTTGTCTTGTTCTGACCTTTTCTCTGATTTTGAACTATATAAAAATTATGATTTTTTCATGTTTCAGGTACGTTATGAGTCCCCCTCTCAGGGCATCTGGACATAACAAGGCCCTTCAAGCTGCCCTTTCGACTGGAGTTTTGCAGGTTTCTACCTCATCATTAGTTAACATAGTGTAACTGTAACGGCTGGAACCTTAAAGGCATGAGAACTTTTTTTTTTTTTTTTAATCATCTCCAGGAGCTTTTGATTGAGTGTGATGTTCTAGAAAGGTTACCAGGAAGAAAAGGATGTTATTATTATCCATTACATGGGTTTAATAAACAATATTCTATACGTGTGTTCTCCATCATATTATCTTCTAGATATGTGCTACAAGTCAATTATAAACCCTCAGTCATACGAAATTAATTTCAACAGTCTTTCCTGAGAACCTCATCGTTAGAGAGGGCAGCATAATTGTAACAGCCGGAACCTTAGAGACATGAGAACGTTTTGATCTCCAGTAGCTTATGATATATTATGAGGTTCTAGACAGGTTGCCAGGAAGACATGGGTGTTCTTATTATCCATTACTGGGTTTAATTAACAATTTTCTATGCATGCGTTCTCCAACATCTTTTCTTGTAGCAAGTCAACTTTATACCCTCCAATTGGTATGAATTTCTTTCAATAGTCAGATTTCCTGAGACTTGACCTATAATATATTGGTCTCATGGAGATCTTTGAATTTGTTTCTCGGGATACTTTTACATTTTGCAGCTTGTAGGAACCGATCATTGTTCCTTTAATTCTACACAGAAAGCACTAGGGATTGATGATTTCCGAAAAATTCCTAATGGTGTCAATGGTAATTACCAAATTTTGTCCGTGATAATTCTTGGGTCATAAATATAGCTCGAGTAAATTATCTGTGGCCAATTTATGCTATTATACTCTCTAATACTTCTATATGTTGCAACTGGGAATCTATAGGTATTGAGGAGAGAATGCACCTTGTATGGGATATAATGGTGGTAAGCTGCAATAGATGTCTTACTCCTTCCCTCAAAAGAAAAAGCTTGATATGGATTTTGCCCTAGAAATCACTCTGTTTCTCAGATTCATGAGTTCGTGCAGGAATCTGGCCAAATTTCTGTTACTGATTATGTTCGGGTAACAAGCACAGAATGGTATGCTATTACTCTAGGAGATAATTTTAAGATCTCTTTGTGAATTTTTCTCTTGTTTTGTGTGATTAAAAAAACCCGATAGAGAATATTATGTGTTTTATGATCTAATCCTCATTAGGCTGTCTGAGTAAGTCAAAATGATCTCACAGTCTGGACCCTGCAATTTTTTCAGTGCTAGAATCTTCAATATATATCCTAGAAAAGGAGCAATTCTTCCTGGATCTGATGCGGACATAATTATACTCAACCCAAACTCAAGCTTGGAAATATCTGCAGAGTCCCACCACTCTAGGTCAGATACAAACGTTTATGAGGGAAGGAAAGGAAAGGTAATCTCTTTATAGCTCTATTGTAGTTGATCTGTGGATGATAAATGAATTACAGTTCAAAGTCCTCTCTCACTCTGAGATTATGCACATTCATATATCCTTCTAAAATATGTGACTTTATTAAAAGTTCACATTATGTTCTCTCAGGGAAAGGTTGAAGTGACAATTACTGGAGGAAGAATTGTTTGGGAAAATGATGAACTGAAGGTTGTTCCGGGTTCTGGAAAGTATGTAGAACTGCCACCATTCGGTTATCTGTTCAATGGAATTGACAAGCTAGATGCTATGTATTTATCTTCCCTCCAAGCTCCGGTAAAGCGGTTTAAATCCGCAGCTTAAACTGCAGTTACTATTACTGCTACTCTACTAGGTTTACCTGGAGGGAGAATAATACACCATACTCATGTATACATGGCCTTGGCTTTGTATAGAAGAGAAATAAATGAGACCAGGCTAATGTCATCACCATTTGGTGTGAAATGTATATGAAGTTTCCCATGGATGTAAACTAATGGAACTCTAATATGACTGTTTTCTAATTATATTACAATCTGATTTCACTCCCTTATTTTGCCGAGTCTGCTGTGCTAAAAGCTGTAGAACCCAGAAGTTTAGATAGTAAATAGCATACATAGAACACTTGAAAGGTTACAGAATCTTCTGGCCAAGAAAAAAAGAAAGAAAGAAAGAAAGATTACAGAAGCTTTGATTGCTTATGCTTCAATTGACGAACATTTGCCATCCATAAATTTACAAGCCAGAATTCAAAATTTAGTGCAATGGTGCAAGATGATTGACAATTGAGTGCATTGAGTAAATCAAGGCCTAATGCAGCAATTGATGTAGGTCAGAATCTTCTTTTTCCTCTGCATGGCAAGAGACAGAATGATTAGAAAGAAGAAAGTGAGGATTGGATTATCACCATTCCTCCTCCTTCCATGAGAATTTACTCGATGGAAACTTATATATATGATTGCTTTTGATGGCATACTATACCCTGAAATGATCCATGTGCGTTGACCAAGGGGATATGGATCAAAACAAGGCATGGCATTTGCACAAAGTGAGAAAAACACATTCCATTCTAAAATGATAGCTAAATAATATAAGACAGACAACTATAACAAACATTTTATAAGTGAAATGAAGGCTCACCATTATTTGATCATCTTGATGATGAACAGGGTTGATGAGCTCCCTTTCAGTACCGATACTGTTGCGCTTGAAGTCGGTCAAGTCTGTCTTCTTCTGCTTACGATTGGCTCGAGCTCGAGAAAATACCACAGAATAGTCAGTAGCTCCTGGGGCCGTATGATCCCAGCCTCCAAATTGAGGAACAGACATCCAACCATTATTCTGTAAATGTAGTAGAATATCCAACTAGTCAATACATATCATCATCATCAAAGAAACTCAGACGACTAACAAAATATCAATGAGCATCACATTTGCAGGGTAATTAAGAAGAAGTTTCTTCTTTAGAAAGCGATTTATATGACATCTTGAGATTGCATTGGTCAATATCCCCTTGGTCAACGCACATTGATCAATACAAGCTCAAGAACTGTTTTCTTTTCCCCCTCCATTCTTTATGATAATCAAAAGGTCCTGATCCTTTTAACGAGCGAGTATAAAGGCAAAAATGGTGCAATGGTTTCTAGCTAGCTAAGATGGGGAAGAAGCTCTTTCCCCAAAAAACTACCAACACCCCCCCCCCCCCCCCCCTACCAACCCCCTATTCAATAATCCGGCTGGCCTAAAAGATCATCAAAAGAAAATGACTGAATTTTTCGAACTGTTTTTCCCCCCTTGTTGGGTGATTTAGCAGAGGTGGTTAATCTTCCATCACCCCCACTGACCCTTTTACTCAAGAAAAAAAAAAAAAAAAAAAAAAAAATTCTGAGGTTTTTGAGAGTACCTCATTGGGATGATTCATGGTGGAGGCTTAGAGGTGAGGATGGGGTTTGCCCAAGAAGTTGTAATCTTTTCCCATTACCATTTTCACCATATATAGTAATCCAAGAACTAACTGAAAGTTGCTGGCATGGTTTAATTGGACTATTGAAAAGACAATATGATTTCTAATTAACCATTTACGTGCGTTCTGCATGGTGACAAGAACAGATCAATTCACGTAATTTTAGTCAGAAAATATCAATAGGTACGAAATGTGAGAGGGGGAGAGATTTTAGGCCAAAAAATATGGCCGTCCAAAGGACTGAGTGAAATCTGTTAGAGATTTGGGTTTCAGTTGATTCAATTAGAAAACGTATTGCAAGGACATTAGAAAAATAAAAACTATATTCTTTTTTTCTTAAACGACTAACTACCACACCATTACAATGACTATGAAAATGATATACATATAATCTCGAGTAATGCTACATACAGTTGTAGAGTACGTAAGCACCGTGCACTCGTTTTGAAAAAGAATAGGGTCTACTATTAAAAAATTATTATTTTTTTATTTGAATCCTGTATTTATTCATTTTTTTTAATGTGATTGCACGACGCTTACACACTCGCGATTGCACGACGCTTACACACTCGCGATTGCAACTATCATTTCTCTTTACATTCTCAATTTAAAATATAGTTATATAAATATTTGTAAAAAAAATTATACATGTATCATTCCCCCTCCTATATGGTTGAGTTGTCATCCTCGCGTCATGTCCCCTACTCTTATTGGGGTCCCTTGTCTCGATCCTACAAGCGAGTGTGTAGGTTTGATATTAGCCTAGACTTTAAGCACACTTTTGAACTCGTACTCAAACCTAATTTCTAAGCCCGTTGAGTCCAATTCTTACTGATAATTGTGATGTTAGGGTTTCTAAATCGTAAATCCACAATATGTTAGGATTTTACATAATCCAAAATTCTGAAATTAGGTTTTCTAGAGAATCTAAACATAGAGAAAGCCAAAATCAAAATACAAAAGAAAAAGGAAAGGAAACAGACCAAATTACTAATGCTGCAAATTAGGAACCGGCCAATAACGACATGAATCAATCAAACGTTGAATATTTAACTTAAGTTCATTAACATGTTGAATCAATTTTTGAACTTAAAAAAAAAAAAAGAGTTGGGTTAAATATGAGAGAGAAAACAAAGAAGGGGGAAGGAAATAATGTCTTTTAAGAGTACGTTCATTTTATTTAAAATCTTATGTACAATAAGTTAATAACATCATTTGATCATGCCTATAATGTATAATGTTATTTATAACATCAAAGAGCAGGCAAACGCATGGCAGTTATCATTCTGGGGCAAACAAAGAGCAGATATTTGATCAGTCATTTATATGGCTATTAACAACAAATCATGAGAACTAGAAGAACCAAAACGTAAATACTCAAAAATTTAATCCAAAAAAAAAAAATCCATGTTTAACAAAAAAGAGCAGATCTAGAAAAATAATTGCATATACTCTATACACACATAAGATTTGTTCAAAGGCATTGCTCATAAATCGAGAGAGAAGAGAGACTTACCAAAGTGAGAGAGAGAAGAGAGACTTACCGATCGAAAGTTCGGCCAGCGGTGACGGTGAGAGAGAGAGACGACAGCAAAACTTGAAAGAGAAGGCTAGAGTTTCATGGCTCGAGGGGGAGGGGGAGAGAGAGAGAGAGAGAGAGAGAGAGAGGAGAGTAGAGAGAAGATTAATGAAGGGTCAATATTATCATTTCAAATCACATGGGTGGGGGCTTAGAGTTAGACTTAGTTGTTTTTTTTTTTTTTTTTATTAAAACGGGTACCAGGGTTAAAATCCGATACCCGGGTGTAATACCGTAACCGGCCTGGGTTGGGCCAGTCAGTGGTGATGTGGGTTCCGAGTTGGAACCTAGTTATTCGGGTTCCGGACTGGGCAGGATAAAAATTTGGCCTGGATGAACAATCTTAGGTATTGGGCACGTGCCTCTCAAGTCTCCTCCCACTAATAGAAACAAAAAATAGGACATAACAAAATGTCTTTACATGTAAGATCGAAACAATATCAATAACAAAGGTAGTTTGTCCATCCTCGTTCAGACATTTTATCAAACACTTGAAAATAAGCTTACTTGCTGCATGAGGGTTCGAGGAAGTACAAATACAGGATTGAATTCATTCTTTATCATGTTATTATTATTTAGGAAAATAACCTTTCAAAAATGTAACTTGTAAGATAAGAGGCAATAAGGAGGAAAGAGTTAGGCTTAGTATGGGTAGTGACAAGGTAGATAAGAGGAGGGTACAGAAGAGGAGGGCATGGGCTAAACACAAACCAGAAGGGGTAGTCTCAAAAAAGAATTCACAAAAGAAAAGGGACGGGGTTGAGATGGAAGGTATGGGTGGTGACAAGGTATGCATGAGAAGGAAAGGGTTTGGTATGGCTAAAATGCCTATTGTAGTGGCAGAGGCTGTGATTAGCCTCGCCAATCATCATGAAACTCTTGAGCTGGAACTGCCGAGGGTTGGGGAACCCTCGGACAGTTCAAGACCTCTGCTCTATAGCAGAGAAGTCAAGACTCAACATAGTTTTTATTATAGAAACTAAACTCAACAATAAGAAATGTGATAGAATAAGAAGAAGGTTGATGTGTGATGGGTGTTTTGGAGTGGATGCAGTTGGAAGGGGGGGATTGGTCTTGGTTTGGAATGATAAGGTGTAGTTGGAAATTGTAAACTTTTCCCAAAAGCACATTAATGTATGGGTTGTAGGAGAAGGGGAGAATAGATGGTTGTTGACTTGTTTTTATGGCCCACCTGAAATTGTGAAGATGAAAGAGGCATGGTTGTTGCTTAAAACTATGAAATCTAGTGGTAATGAGGGGTGGTTTATAGTGGGAGAATTCAATGAAATTATCACAAATGATGAGAAGTGGGGAGGGAAGGCTTGGCCTGAGGGTCAAATGAAACTGTTTAGAGAATTGAAGAGTGATGGGAACTTGTATGATTTGGGATGGAGGGGGGACAAGTACACTTGTAGCAATTCCCATACAGATGCAACCTTTACTAAAGAAAGGTTAGATAGAGCTATGGCGAATCCCCAATGGATGAACACCTATATTGAGGCCTGGGTGGAAGTAATGGTGGCCAGAACTTCTGATCATAAGCCACTATTGGTCCATATTGAGATCAAGATAAAGGGTTGCAAGTAAGGCAGAGGAAAAGAGGTTTCAAATATGAGGCTAGTTGGGGTTTGGAAGAGGATTGTGAAGTGATATTAAAAGAGGCTTGGAGAAGGACTGAGTCACCAAATGTTATTGGACTTCTGAATGATAGCAGGAAAGCCTTTCAGAGGTGGAATAAGAATAGGAAGCAGAGAAATGGGAAGGAAGTAGAGGAAAAAACAAAGATCTTACAGAGTTTACAGGCTGTGAAAAATGGGAGCAATGTGGAGGAAATCAGAAAGGTTTCCAAAGAGTTGCATCTAGCATTAGAGAAGGAAGATCTTTGGTGGAAACAACGAGCCAAGAGAAATTGGTACAAGACAGAGATAGAAATACTAAATATTTCCATGCGTGTGCCAATCAAAGAAGGAAAAGAAATTTCATTAAAGAAGTGGAAAATGAAAGCAGCAGATCTTTTGTTGGTTTTAAGAAGGTGGAAGAAACTTTTAGAGGGTTTTTTGGCAGGCTGTTTCAAACTACAAAACCAAGTCCAGACAACATTGAAAGATGTCTTGTGGGCATGAATAAGAGGGTAACCATAGAAATGAATGAAAGGTTGTCAAAAAGGTTCACATCAGTAGAAGTAGAGGAAGCAGTGAAACAAATGGCTCCATTAAAAGCCTCTAGACCAGATGGATTTGGTCCTTGTTTCTATCAAAATCATTGGGGTGTAGTGGCTGAAGAAGTGAGTAGAGCTGCACTAGATACTTGAATGGTAACCCTATTAATCCCTGCCTCAATTATACCTATATAGCTTTGATCCCAAAAATTGAATCCCCCAAAAAAGTTACTGAATACAAACCCATAAGTCAGTGTAATGTAATGTACAAAATAGTTTCTAGAGTAATTACAAATATGCTCAAATATGTCTTAGCTAAGATAATCTCCCATTCTCAAAGTGCTTTCTTGCTTGGTAGAATGATAAACGACAATATATGGTGGCCTATGAGTTATTGCACTCAATGAAGAGCATAAAGAAAGGGAAATAGGAAGTATGGCCATGAAGTTAGACATGTCTAAGGCCTATGTTCGTGTGAAGTGGGATTTTTTGGAGGTTGTGTTGACTAAACTTGGGTTCTGTGATCAGTGGGTAGAGTTGGTGATGAAATGTGTAAAACCTATCTCATACTCAGTTTTGATCAATGGGGTACTCGGCCATAAGTTGTGGCCTTCAAGAGGATTGAGACAAGGTGACTCCTTGTCACCTTATCTATTCATTGCCTATGCTGAGGGACTAAGGAGTTTGATGGATTTTTATGAGAAGAGTAAGCTTACAAGAGGGGTGCAAGTGGCTCAAGGGGGAACTAGTATCAATCATCTGCATTTTGTAGATGATTGTATCTAATTTGGAAGAGCAAACATTGAGGAATGGAGGAAAATCCAAGAAGTATTGCTTGTATATGAGAAGACCTCTGGATAGGTCCTTAACAAAGACAAAACTTCTGTGTTTTTTAGCAACAATACTCAATTGTCAGTTAAGCAGGCCATAAAGGAAGCTGGTAATTCTTTTGTCTGTGATACCTATGAAAAATATCTTGGACTTCCTGCTATGGTAGGGAGATCAAGGTTTAACACTTTCAAAAACCTTAAAAAGAAGATCTGATAGAAAATGTCTAGTTGGAAAAACAATTTCTTGTCTCAAGCTGGGAAATAATTGCTCATTAAGGCGGTGTTGCAGTCCATCCCAACTTACACTATGGGGGTCATTAAACTCCCAAATAAATTGTGCAAGGAGATCAATGTAATGCTCTCTAAATTTTGGTGGGGGAGACAGCAGTAGGGGAAAGGGATGCTGTGGAGGAAATGAGAGAATATGAGTATGCAAAAAGGGAGAGGGGAATGTGATTAAGGGATTTAGAGAGTTTTAATGTTGCACTTCTTGCTAAACAAGGGTGGAAGATATTCAAATACCCTTTTTCCTTAGTAGCAGTGTTACTTGAAGAAAAATATTTTAGACATGGAAGTTTTTTGGATGTTAAGTTGGGCACTCATCCTTCTCTGGTCTGGAGGAGCATATGATCTGCCAGGGACCTCTTGAAAGAATGGTTAAGGTGGAAAGTGTGGGATGGAAAGGAGATAAATATATGGGGATCAAAATGGCTTCCTAGACCCATTTCATATGCTGTATAGTCCCCAGTGACCATGTTGCAGAATGATGCCAAAATTGAAGAATTGATTGTTAGTCAGAAGGGAGAATGGGATGAAACAAAAATCAGAGCCATCTTTTTTGTTGAAGAAATTGAATAGATCCTTATCTTGCCTTTGAGCAGAGGTAGAGCAAATGACAAGATCTTTTGGGGACCAGCTAAGAAGGGTTTGTTTACGGTTAGAAGTGCTTACTTTTTACACTTGGAGTTAAAAGAGAGAAGAAAAGGAGAGAGCTCATCAAAGAGGAAAGTAGATGACAGATGGAGGAGCATATGGGACCTTGAGGTGCCAGGCGTGACAAAGCTATTTTTATGGAAAGCTGCAAATAACTTGCTGCCAAAAGAGAATTTGTACAAGAGGAAGGTGACAGTGGATAAAAGATGCCCTATGTGTGATGCAGAAGAAGAATCTCTCATACATGTGTTGTGGGAGTGCCTTGCAGCAATGACTTATGGGGTATGGATGCAAGTTATGTCAAGAAATGGACTAGATCAGAAATGGACTTCCTGGAACTATGGGAGCAACTCAGGAGCAGACTAAACAAAAGTCAGTTGGAAGAGATAGCAATGATGTTAAGAAAAGTCTGGCTTAGGAGAAATGAATGGATTTTTGAAAAGAGATTGGGTTGCCCCAGAAACTCCTTCATTGCTACAAGGGCAGCTCTACAAGAGTACCATGAATCTTAGATTTAAGTTCATCAAGGAAGGCAGAATGGTGCACAACAGAGTAATTCAATGCAGCAGTTGGTGGCTTGGGAAAAACCATCAAGGGTTTTTGTTAAGGTTAATTGTGATGCTTCTTTAGATATAAAAAGGAAGAGAATGAGGATTGAGATTATGATAAGGGATGGAGAAGGAGAGGCTTTGGTGGATGTGTGTGATCATAAGACTAATGTGGGGAATGCAACAGTTACAGAAAGTTTTGCCTTGAGGAAAGTAGTGGAACTGTACTTAGACCTCAACATTCAAAATGCCATTTTCGAGGGTGATGCAAAGGGAGTGATCGAGGCTGTACATAGTGAAGATGAAGCCGTATTTGATTTTAGTTCTATTATTGAAGATGTTAAGTTTCATTTCAGAATTAGGACAGATTGGTTTTTACAATTTGCTACTAGAAAAAAGAATATGATAGCTCATACTTTAGCAAAAAAAGCTTTAGAGATGGTGGAAGAACAAGTTTGGATAGAAGAGGTTCTGGGATGCCTGTTTGGTGATACAAACTGTAACACGTAAAGATGAATGGAAAGTCTCTGAGGTTATTTTCAAAAAAAAAATATCAAGGAGGAAAGAGGGGGAGAAAATGGGCGTCGAGCAGCATTAAGGGGCTGGGTTATTGGACGGCTTGAGTTGGGCGTACAGGCACCGAATGTATCTGGCTTTACCACAATTAGTCGGATCATTTTGCCCGAAAAGGGAGTAAATCATGGATTTTTTCTTTGGCATTATTGTAGCAAAACGAAGCTGGGCTTTTTGCGGCCCGATGATAATACAGACAAGTGGGAGAGGATGGAAGGCTTTTTTTCGTTGTTTGAAGTAATATAACTATATTGAAACCATCTGAACGTCCAGCCGTCTTAGCTCAGTCGGTAGAGCGCATGGCTTTTAACCATGTGGTCGTGGGTTCGAATCCCACAGACGGCGAGTTCACTCTTTTTAAAGTTCTTTTTAAGGCTTTGTTTGGTAATTAAAGTCATTTCAATTCAACATTACAACTTTTTCAAATTCTAATATAAAATATAATAAATAATTCAACTTTTTTAAATTTTAAAATAATAATAATATTAAAAAATAATATTCTAACAACATTTTATCATCTAAACTCAACTCAGTTCAACGTCTAAACACAACCTAAATCTCTGCGAGACCCAAAACCTGCTTTTGTTGGTGAGGCAATATTATCAGCTAATTCCATGGTACATTTAAAAAAATTATCTTTGTTTTCATAATTAATCTCATTTTATCTAATTATTATAAATTTTTTAACTTTTTATAAAAAATTTGACTTTTATAGATTACAAAACAAAAATAATATTAACATTAGACAAATCGATTTTATTTTACAAATCAGGTTCGATACGCTCCTCCGTCTGTCATCTATTCGCAAAATATTGCAAAACAAAAATAATATTAACATTAGACAAATCGATTTTATTTTACAAATCAGGTTCGATACGCTCCTCCGTCTGTCATCTATTCGCAATATATTGCAAATCGTTCAATTTGCTGTCACGCCTGGGACAAATCGATCTGCGATGTATTCGCAGGCGTGACAGCACATTAATTAAGAGTGGGACAAGTCGAATTTTTGTTTTTAATGTTTTTGTTCTTTCCCCAGCTGGCGGGTTAAAAACGTCACGATCCATTCATAAAGCCACATAACGTCTCAAATACTAACATTAAGTAGACCAACATACGTACAGACAACAGCATTCATGTGGAAAGATAATCAGCTGACAATAAAAGGCAACAGATTGCCAATAAAGGTCTTATTAAATAGATCAACAACCAGCAACCTCTAGACTTTGACTCGTGATCAAGAAGCATATGCACCCAAAGACAGACGTGGGCTAACTATAGCTGCAAGGGGAACGGCTTTCTGCAAGGCAAGTCCAAAGGATTCCTCCATGTTTAGGTCAACAGTACCTTTCGGTAATTTCCAGTCAAAAGAGTGAACCAATGTCCCAAGAATGTACTCCACTAGCACAATTCCCATCCTAGTCCCAGCACAGATCCTCCTTCCAGCTCCAAATGGGATCAACTCGAAATCATTCCCTCTTGGGTCGATTTTTGCATTTTTTCCTGTTAAAAACCTTTCTGGTGTAAAGTCCAAGGGGTTTTCCCACACGTCAGGGTCTCTTCCTATTGCCCAAATGTTCACACTAAGCCTAGTGTTCTTGGGAATGTAGTAGCCATTAACCTCGCATGCTTGGGTTGAGACCCGGGGCAGGTTTAGAGGCGTAGACGGGTGCTTTCGCATGGTTTCTTTGCATATGGCCTGAAGATATGGGAGCTTTGATATGTCTGCTTCCTCCAGGCGTCGGTTCTTTCCAATCACTCGATCCATCTCCTCGTGCGCCCGCCTCAGGATGCTTGGGTTTTTCAACATCTCCGCTAGTGCCCACTCTATTATGCTTGATGATGTATCAGTTCCGGCCGTAAATAAGTTCTTCAAATAATAATAATAATAAATCATCAGAAAACAGTCATCATCACGAGATCGTATAATATTATTAACAGGGGGATTTTTTTTTTTCCATATTTTTTAAACATCTTTAAATATATTTAAAAAAAAACCAATTCACTAATAAATACTTCTTTAATTATTAATTTTTTTAAATAAAAATAAAAATAGTATCAGTCGATTTGGGGGTCTAGTTCCTCGGTCCGCAGCATTTTCCTTAATACATATTGTACATGCCTTCATACATATATATATATATATTATAAATATTCATGTGATAGAGTAATGGTACATACTGTCGTGAAATATTATGTAAGTATTACACAATTATTTTAAAAAAAAGTAAAGTTTAATATTAAAAAGTTAATTCTTTTTTTTTTTTATAGATCTTATATTTACTAACTTTTTTTAAAAAAAAATAAATAATATTTACATATTTCACGATTATAAATATTATTTTTCTTATCTCACATAACTAAAGTTATATATATAATAACTTATTAAATCGTTTCCGAAGAGACAGCTAATTAAAAAAATAATGGATACTTGTTTATACCCACTGAATTCCCCAAATTAATCTACGACTCAAATTAGTTATAGTACAAACAAAGAAAAATATATACTATATTATATATATATATATAGAGTTAAGTTGCAATTGATTCCTAAATTTAGCTGAACTAAATCTAATTTTAAGATAAGTCTAACATCTAAATCCTAACTCTCAAATTACTAAACTCATCTCAACTTAAAACCTTATTATACATAAGATCCACAACTATTTTCAACTTAAAACATCTTTATACGTAAAACCCACAACCTTTTTTAATTTTTCATAAAAGTACTAAACTCATCTTAACATTCAAATATATTTTAAACTCAATTTAGATAAATTTCACATAATTTATTTTATTACTCAACTCATTATTATTTATAAAGAACTAAATTCAATTGAGTTTACTTTAACATCTAAATACAGTCTTAATATTACAAAAAAATATTTTTTACGAATTACGAGGTGAATTTTGTTTTTACGACGGATGAATTAAACAATTTAGTTGTGCTTTGTCCATGCGATGATTTGATATAAAAATTAAATAAAATATTATATTTTATTATTATTATTTTAAAATTTATAAAAAATACATTATTTATTATATTTTATATAAAAACTTTAAAAGAATTTATAAAAGGTGGCTGTAGAGCCACCGCTGAGCCCCCAATAGCGTAAAATATTGTGTTTTTTTATTTTACTTTTTTATACATTTATTTTTTGAACACTATAAAATATTATTAAAAAATATTTACTTAATCATTAAATAAAAAAAAATATATTAAAATAATTAAAAATATATATAACAGGACCGGGAGCGAAACCGGAAGCGGTGAGAGAAGCTTTACTCCTTTATAAAACACTTTTCCTATCCAATCTTAAGCTACGGCGCGAGCTTTTAAAGTTAGAGCGCCCAGCAGCAGACATGACACGTAATATTGTCACTGGTCAGAGGTTATCCACATCTAGATCCTAGCTACGTACCTACCTGGCACCTTTCCAAAATTAAAAACGACTACTTCCTAATTAAAAAAAGTTATGAAATTACAGTTAACCCTTCATTAATTGAATACTTTAATTAACATGAACAATGACAGGCTTATTATCTTATTATTATTTATCTATTATTTTTTTTTATTTAATTTTTATTTTATTTAATAATTAAGAAAGTGAGTATTAATAAAATTATATATTTTTTTAATTTTTTTTATTAATTAAGAATATTAAAAAAATACTTAATAATAATAATAATAATAAAATAAAAATATTTAAAATATACTTAAATAATAAATAAATAGATAATAATAGAATAGTAAGTTTATCACTATCCAATTAACATACTCTCGATTAGTGACGAATATTATACGTACGTACCAACAGGAGGGCCTTAATGTTGGTCAAGCTCAGCCTCTCGTCTGCAGAGACGTTGTCTCGGTTAGCCATGACAACGTCTAAGAAATCTGGCTTTCCCTTGCGTTCATGTGCCGAAGCTGAGTGCTCCTCAATCATCTTCGTCAGCAACACATCGAACCGCTTGTGCAAGCGCTTCATTCCTCGCTCAATCCCCTGCAAATCCATCCATGCAATGGATGGTATGAAATCTCCGATGTTAAAGAACCCAGCTGAAGTCATAAGCTCCACCACCATGTCCTTAAACTCGTTCGACTCCAACCCTTTCGTCACAAACACTCGTCGACTCAGTATCACTTGCCCTATCATGTTCGCCATCGCGTACGTCAACATCTCCGGCACCACCACCAGCTCCCCTTGCCTGCTAGACTCGCACATTGCTCTTAGCATGTGCCCGAGCTCGGCCGCTCGAACCTGAGCCCAGTCCTCCAGAGCCTTCCCTCCAAGCATGTGCAAGTTGCTCAACTTCCTAAGCAACTTCCACCTCTGTCCATAGTCTGCAAACACCATGTCCTGAGCATCATACGCCAAATGCGTTGCGCCAGCATTCGGTGGACGGTTTGAGAAATTTAGGTCTAGGGTTTTGAGAAAAGCTCGTGCAGCATCTGGGGTAGAGGCCACGACCATGTTACAAGTGCCCATTTTTAGGTACATAACGGGTCCGTACTGTCGTGACAACTTGGCTAGGGTTGCATGGGGCATGCTTCCTAGTAGGGGAAGAGCCCCTATAACCGGCCAACCTTTAGGGCCCGGTGGCAGTTTTCGAGAACTTTTTCTGAGGAGTGTACGAATGAAAAAGTGGGAGATTAAGAAGAGGAAAATGGCGGTGACAAGTTCCCGGAGAAGAAATATGTCTAGGGCCATGGTGTTGCAGTAGCTAGCAGTAGTGGCCACTAATACTACGGGGTTTTGCAAGTACAGAAAAAAGCAAGGCAGCGTGTGGTACATAAATTAAGTTGCTCCAAGCGGCATGAAATATATAAAGGTTGTGCGGCCATTAATTTAGTACAGCTTTTAATGTTAGGTTGAATCCCACGTGAGTATCGAACAAATTAGTCGCCTCAACTACACTTTCAGAGGACTAAAGTGTACCCATCCACGAGGCCACTGGCCAGGAATGGTAGATGTATACAGTAGGAGCAGTGCTACACCCAGACGGGTCCCGATAAGGGTAAAAATTTTATTTTTATTTTATTTATTTTATTTTTATTTATTTTTATAAAAAATAATTTTTATAAGTTTTAAATAGAGAAGTCTCATATAAGTCATTGTAAAAAAGTAAAACTTACTTAAAAAAGTGTAAAAAAATTATACTTTATTAGTAACAGCCACTTTTTACAAAAAAATTTGTATAAGATTTATCTATTTGAAACTTGTATATAAGATTATTATTTTTTTTATATACTAAATATTAAAAAAAAATTCATAACATTATTAAAAAAAACAGTACTTAGTTAATCACTACGTAAAAAAAGATTATCGAGACTCGTGAATCGGGACTCATACAGTACATATATACATTATACAGTATCTTTCTGGTACATTTCCAGAAAAGTCTTGATCTAGTTCTGGTATTTAAATCCAAACCTACTCTCGTTTTCAATTCCAATCAGAAAAGATACCCAGTAAATAGTAATAACCAAATAGGTTGTGCATGGTTGTGTCAATACGTCGAAAGTTTATTTTTGGGACCATTTTTGTTTGGAATAAAATGAAAATTGTTTCAAAAAATAAGATGTTGGGTCAAAATTCAAAATTCAATCCTAAAAAATGGTGGAAGGTATTTACCGTTTCAAAACATTCAAACGATATATGTAAGGGTGGAAAATTCTATCCCTAATAAAATAACCGTTCGAACGTCGACAAAAAATATTTGAACAAAATAAAATAAACATTTAGATGAATATTATATATGGTCAAACGAGAATTTGGCATGTTAAAGTGGTGAAATTCAACTGGACATTGACTTACCATTCAAACAACATACAACAATGTTCGAACGTCGAAGTTAATCAATGTTAGAACATATAATATATATGATCGAATGGAAAATTGGTAGGTTAAGTCAATAAATTTAGCAGGACAATTGACTTACTATTCGAACAGATTATTATACCGTTCGAACGAATTCGTTAATCAATGCTTGAACGTAAAATAAAGAGTTCGAACAAAGATTTATTACATAAATATCTAGAGAGAATGACTAAACGTTCAAACGTGATATATTTCGTTTGAATGGTTACAGAATACTTACAATTATTGATGGCAACAAAATATCTTACTTAATTATGGATAAATATTTAATTTATATAAAAATTAGAAATTAAATAATAGGAATAATAGAAATCAATAATTAATTTAGATAAGACAAAAATGATTTAGTTCAAAATTAAATTAAATTTACAAAACACCAATAAAATATTATCCATACCATGAACAAAAAAAAAAAAAAAAGTAAATAAAACATATAAACTACTAAGATCCCAACTCTTTGCACACATCCTCGGCTGCAGTTAGGCATGTCTCTAGTTGTGTTAGTCGAGTCCTGATCGTAACATACGTAAGTCAGAGATGCTAGTATTAATTTCTGTACGTAAGTCAGATATGGTAGTATGGATCTTCGTATGCACTACATCAATCATTGCTGATGCCTGTTCGCTGATCTCTGCAAGCACTATATCTCCCATATCCTCACGAGTAGCTGTGCATGATGCCTCAGCCTGCGTGGATATATCACCGGCTGATACTCCACAATCTTTTGGGTTTGCATCTCTTTGAGTATCGACTAGGTCTTAAATAAGACCACGAAAATGAAGTCTCGAGTATCCCTTGCTTTATGATAGAGTGGAGGATTTGATCGGTCTCATCAGCTTCTGAACACGCTCAATAATATTTGGCCCCGACATGTAGCAAAAATCATGTGATTAGGATCCCAATTGGCAATATATTCGTCGTAATGTACCCGGCCTCTGATCGAATCCTATTGAATATATAACCCACTAGATTGAAAGGAACCCCACAAGCGACACATATCATAAATTTCGCCCGATCCATGCCAACTTTTGTCTTGTGCTGCCAAGGATCAATGTTGTTGGAGATGATTAAGTTCATGATCTTGAAGAAACCAGATAGATATGCATGTTTAATACTCTTTGTCCCATCATTAGAAGGTATATCTGGACCAACTACCAATTACCTCACCTCATGATCAGTGAGGCCATTGAGTTCTTCTGTATAAGATCCCTCATCCTCAGCCGTCTTCCCATCACTCAAAGTTGGAGACTCTCTGGGTACCACGTTCGGATATACAGTGCGCAATCGAGAAATACGAATAAAATCGGCTAGTTTGTCTGTTGAAAATATAACTAAAGCTCCTCGGTTCGAGATCGTGTATATCCCTTCATCATATGGGCTAGTACCATCGAATTTTTTATAGAACTCAGAGACGATGTCAATATAAAAAATTAGGTCCCATACTTCGTCCTTCTGATCAAGGATTGGTGTCCAACCATGATCAATGAAAACTAATGTCAAGGAATGACCTTCCTAGATAAGAGTCAGAAATCTTCACCTGACTCTCTAATAAAATAGTCCTCTCTCGAACTGTTTCGATGGAGGGTTGCCCTGGTTTGCCACGCTTACCTCCCCAATAAGACATTATCAATATGAAATTTAAAAAATAAAATATATATGCAACATTAGATATAAAATATAATAAATGAATATTCACATAATTATATACTAAATAAAACAATGAGAAACTTTTTTTGTTATACCATTCGATCGAATCCCCAAACCGTTCGAACGTTATAATTTTTACAGTACCGTTCGAATGTGAAACATATATGTTCGAACGCTAAAATTAAATTCAGTTCAAACGTATGGTAAATCGATCAGCCGTTCGACATTTGAGTTCCTACCATTTGAACGAATACAAACTCATTTAAATAGTATATGGATCGAACTTAGTCATGACTGAATCAAATCATTGACCATGAAAACGAAAGGAATCCACCGATTCTTTTCGTTCTTCCACAAATAACAAGCACACAACACTCTCAAAAAGAAAAAAAAAAAGTACACAACGCTCATTTAACTGCTTACGGCGGATTCTCGGCCACCTAATTACTAAGACTATAGACTATAGTGATAATATATAGTTATTTATATAGGATTTTAAATTTTAATTAAATTTTAATTAGTAATTTAGCATATAATACAATATTATTTTATATATAATTATATATATTAGATATCAAAATTATATATAATATAAAAAATCATATAAAAAATTAAAAATATATATATTTATATGAATCGGTTCGGTCCGGTATTAGAAAAATGAAAATCGAAATCAAACCGATTTCGACCGGTTTTGAAAAAACTAGAACTGTTATAGGATCAAACCAATTTAAAACTGGATTGAACTCACTAGTTCGGTTCGATTTGATCTGATTTACCGGTTTACCTATTTTTTTTTTCACCCCTACGCATAATTAGATTTTGAAAACCGATCGGATTTTGTTATATATTTTTGAATATATATGTGTCTGATAATCTTCCAGCTACCGATAAAAACAAGCTAAACTCAATCTCTTTCCATGCAACATAGCCAACTGACAAAAGGAGTCCTTCTAGTGCAACACAGCTATCTAGATAACATCTCAAAGGTCCTATTGATTAGAACTTGTTAACTGGAAGGACTACTTTTGTCACTAGCTAGGTTGTACGTGTCGCATCTTTATCGGAAGAGATTGAGCTGAGCTTGTTCTTATGAGTAGCTGGGAGATTATCATACAATATATATATATATATATATATATATATACACACCCCCATAACGGTAATATTTAGGCCGGGCGTAAACGAGTGAGTTAAGTTTGAGTAGTAGTGGGTTGTTAAACCTTATTTGTTTAAACTTTACCTGAACATGAGTGAAGCTCGAATTTTTCATCCAGTTAGATTTTATGTTCATGATTAATAGCGTATTTAATATTTGAGCAAGTCCGAGCTTTTTCACGAATTGTTTCATGTTGATAAAAATAGATTATTTTTAACTATATTTTATAATTTTAACTACTAATTCTGGCAAACAAACTAATGTTGCATTTTTGCTAATATCTAATTTATAAAGTTGATATATCAATGGTTATCTTTATAAAGATTCGACTAACATATTTAATATTAGGAACATCATGATTTCTTCTAATCTATTTAAATATTTAAATTATTCTCTAATTTATAATTATAGATCAGATAATACTATAATGATAATAAATACAAAATTATTCGAATTTACTCAAGCTAATCTTTATACAAATTATATCGTTTAGTAATCGATCATAACTTTGTGTTAACAAATAACTCATTTTATAACAAACGAATTAGGTCGAAATTGATTTTGATTGAGTTAATGATTGAGTCGATCTTGAGCTACTTATTGAGTAGTCTTGTTTATTTATAGTCCTAATATATAGTACTATAGTACCATTCCTCTATAAAAAAAACAAAAAAAATAAAAAACAAAAAACAAAAAACAGTGAAAAGAAAATTTAATTCGCAATATAAGGAGCATATAAGAGGTGGGCTTCAATATTAGAATATTATAAAACCTTAAAAGAAAAAAAGAAAAAAATATTTGGTCTCATAAAAGTAGGTTTATAAACTGATGACTTGTTGCGTTACAATATTAGAATATTATAAAACCTTTTTGATTATAAAGATCAGTATCTAACATATGATCAAATCTAAACATATCAATTTGTGAAGATTATTTTTATAAATTAAATTTTTGAAGTTAGAATATCAAAGGGCCGATCGATAGAGACTAGAGGTTTGTTTTCTTTATATTTTTGTTTTTGTTTTTTTTTTCCTTTCATTTACAAGATATTTTTGGTTGAATGAAGATTCAGACAACGAATAAGACATGCACTGCATGCCATGCATTATTAATGGACACGACCGATTAATAGGACATGCATGCACCATCGACTCATCATGAAAAGGTTGACAAGATATATATCATGATTTCATGTCTGGATTAACATTAATTGTCATTTTTGTGGCGTCTAAAATAGAATTGAATAGATACAATTATTCAAACAATAATATCAGTTAGATTACAAAACAAAGGAGCTTGCTTCCGAGAAGGTATGCTTGGCAAACAAATTAACCATATATATCGCAGTACGTACGTGTTTGGCGTGCCTAGCTAACTAGTTACAAGTGTGGGGAGAGTGGGTTAGGGGTGGGGTGGCTCAATAAATTTTTTCGCCTAAGTTGACTAGCTATTAATATGAGGTTTTAATTTAAAAATGATAATAAAATTTAAATATAAAATGATCATGAGAAGTATGTGGTAAATATATATATATATATATATATATATATATATATATATATATATATATATAGCGCTCAAAAGATCAAAGTCTACGTTGATCAAGATATATTAATGTGACACCAAACGATTGACAATTAAGTATAAAAAAAATAAATAATTTTCTAACTATCTGAGACTATATTAAAGAGTAATAATTAAAATGATGATATTTAAAAAAGATCATAATTAAACCGCTCTAGCTAAGTTATCGATTTGGCCTAGCTATGTACTTTAATACTTCAACAATATATTAATATAACGAGTCTAGAAATTTTGAAGAAGGCCGGCAGGAGTACTTTGGATGGATGCAATGAATGAAATTAGCCGCATAGCTTTTGCTTATAAATTTATTGTAAATTTACTAGAGAAATGATCATGATTAGGAGTAATTTGAGTAATTGGACAATTTATTAAAGAAAAATTCTTCTTATCAGTTATTATTTATCACCCTATACTTTATACTATATGTAAAATATTTTTATACCTTATAAAAAACACTCTCACATCCTATGAAAAAGTTATAGATGTGAGATGTGAGAGTAAATAATAACTGATACATAAGACGTGGACTCCTTCACGTGATTGCTAATGATTATCTTTATAAGCCTATAAAAAATGCTAATTGAACCGATAAAAAATGATCTATTGAATTTTTTATTTTATTTTTATTTTTAGATTTTACTTAATAATTAAAGAAGTGAATATTAATGAATTGATATTTTTTTATTATTTTTAAAAAAATATTTAAAATTGTGTAAAAAATGATTTAAAAAAATAAAAAAAAAATACATTTTCAGTGCATCGGTTCAGTACTTTATTGATTAACCACCGGTACTACTATCATTGTCCTAAGCCTATATATGTCAGTCATATCATGTCAGCCACTTTCATTACATATATACACGTATAAATACTGTTTAATTTATGTATATACATTTAGGAGTGCCCATTAATCATGTCCTCACCCTCGACAACCACGAAAATATGTTTACCATGCTCATTTAATATATAAAATAAATAATTAAATATATTTTAATTTTAAATTTTAAATTTTGAAACGAGTGAGATTTTAACATGCATGATAAATTAGAATAGAGATTTTGAATTTAAATTAGGATTATTCTACACTTCACTTTATTAATTAAATATTCTATTTATTAAAAAAATATGATCTGATATTCTAGAAGGGCAGCTCGATCGAGACCTAGGTTTGTATTGTTTTTGTTTTTCTTATTTAATTTACAAGATAATTTGGTAGAATGAAGAAACGAACAAGCAAGAAACTGCCAGATAGAAGCGGTGCAATGGATACAAGACAAGGCCAATATTAATTAATGTCGCGCATCTTCAAATCTTGACAACAATATTATTTGTTTTGGGGATTACCATTGTTAATTCCTTTGGTAATAGTGTATCTAACGTAGGATTGAATACATTGATGATGAAACTCATTGCGTTCTAGAGGATGATTAGGGCTCGTTTGGATACAATCTCATCTCATTTAATTTGAATTAATAATCTCACTACTATTTATAAACCATCTCAACATATTTCATCTCATCTCACTATCCAAACGGTCCGTAAAAAATAATAAGAGAAATATTAAGTTTACAAAATTATCTCGTAAAAATAAAATTTACAAACTGATCATGTAGGTAGTTAAATGTGATACATTAGATATATCAATTTAATAATAAAATGAGTTTTACATTAATCTAATACTAATTCGTGATCAGTTTGTAAACTTTATTTTGTGATCAATCTCTTTATGCACCAAATATTTCTCAAATAATAAATAAATTTTTAATTATTTAATTGAGATCAGATGAATAACTAATAAAATGATTGAAATTTGAAAGAAGGGCAGGATGTTGGATGGATGTAATGAATGAAGCTCATGTGATCATGTGGAGATTTTGCTTAGTTTATTGCAAGTTGGCTCGAGAATGACAACCGGATGATCATGATCGTGGCAAATAGTAAGCTGATAACACGAAAACTGTTCGTGGAAAAAAAGATAAGCCTTTTGCAATGAGATAACGTTGGCGAGTAAAACTTCATGGGAAAACAACTTTTTTCCACGAAATAAACACTTTTTGCCGCGACTAAAAATCGTAGCAAATAAACTTACCAAAAATATACAAATTTCGTGGGTTATTAGTTTTTGCCACAAGGTTATCAATTTTTTCCGGCGACATTTCCTCGTCGCAAATAGTCTTAACAGATTTGCATTGCTCTCGTGGGTAATGAGTTATGGCGACGAGGTTATTATTTTTTCCGGCGACTTTTTCTCGCCAAAAATAGCCCAACATTTTAACTCTGCGTTGTTAGTATTTGCGGCAGTGTAAAAATTATTTGCGGCGATAATTAGCCGCCGCAAATACTAATAAAATTAAATCCCCCGCTCCATTCTTCCCCCCCCCAAAACACTCCCACGACTCTCTCTCTCTCTCTCTCTCGCTCTCCTCTCAACTGTCGAGCCTCTCCCCCTTGCTGCGCCACCGCCACCGCGAACGGCTCCCCTTGCTGTCAAGCCACCGTGGGTCTTCCTCCTCAGCTCCTTGCCCTCTCGCTGACTCTCTCTCTCTCTCTCTCTCTCTCTCTCTCTCCCTCTCGGATCGCAGCAGATCCGTTCCCCTCCGCCGTCTCCAGCCATGGCTATCGCCTCCCTCAGCCGCCCTACGGTTCCGCCAGTCACCATATGTCGCTCCACCCTAGCTCCCGCATCTGTCTCCCTCGCACGGTCTCTCTCGTGGGTCTCCAACGCACACCCCCCCACGGTTGTCTTATTACAATGGCCTTCCCCGCCGCCGTGAGCTGCCATCTCTGCCTCCAACGAAGACGCAGCACCACCACGAGCAACCCATGGACGCAAGAGCACCTCCCGCACGCCTCCTTTGTTGTCCAGCTCTTATGCATGGTAAAGCACTTTTAAGATCCAAAATCCTTTTAGATAGTTTGCGTCCATCGTTCAAATTTGGATAACAAGTGTATGGGTGTGTATTTTAGCTTTTCTTTTCATAATCGAGAGAAATCTATACCATCTTGAAGTTCCAATTTTAAATTTTTTTGACCCTAGCTTGGTGAATAACAACGATGCCACTTGGAGGTCAATAATGTGTTTTGCCCCCCCCCCCCCCCAAAACACAAAACAGAGAAAAATAAAAGAAAAGAAAAAGTGAACAATTAATTTTCATGGCTTTGAGGTTTAATCTGTGAACAATTCTCATGGCATTGAAAAAGAAAGTGATGAAACCATGTGCATGGAAATTCAGCTTTAAGTTGCAATTAATTTATCCACTGTATTTCTTGCATCTTTGAGAAGTCTTGTATGTGAATATTAGGTTGCTGCGAGTATGTTTGATCCTGAGTTGGTGGTTTACAATGCTGGAACTGATATTCTTGATGGAGAAGGCAGGTTGAAGGTAATTTTTGTTGGACATGTTTGGCTTGCGAGAAATTGATAGTTCTCTATTTGCCTTTCCTTTTCCCCTAATATTTATTTATTTGTGTTAAAAACAAGAATAGTTATTCACCGTATAAAAAGCATAGAAGTTGTTTCCTCTCTGTTTTCCAATTTATGCTTTTATGTTTGCTTTATTTTGCAGATCAGTCCTGATGGGATTGCCAATAGAGATGAGAAAGTTTTTAGGTTCGCTCGTGAGAGGACCATACCTATTGTCATGCTCACATCAGGTTCTCTCTCTCTCTCCCTTTCTCTCTCATTGCATAGAAGGAAGAGCGACTCATTTCAGCAAAGGCCATCTCTTTATTTTAGTCATACTGCCTATATGTTTCTCTGTCTGGGAGACCACGTTTCAGACATCTTGATTATGCCCTTCGCCCACAAAGTATCTAAAAATTCTTTCACCAAAAAGCATCTCAAAGCTCCTGATCATTGTAACTCTGGTACGTTTATAACTATTAACAAATATAAATTGGAAAAAATGTATTGAAACTAATATGTTGAGAAAAAAAGAAATGATCACATAAGCGGATCCTGGATATTGCTTCCATGTTTCTTACGGAAAAAACATGTTAGCCTCGGTCACGCGCACTTAAATATAAAAATAGAAGAGAATCTTAGGAGACCCTTGCAAAAGAGATTGTGTTAATCCCGAATGAGCAGCAATTCTTCCATTTACGGAGCCTTTAGAACCTCTCATTGCATAGGTTTTGTCTTTGACCTTTGGTTTTTCCATGTTGCATCACCCCATGGGATTATTTACAAAGGTTGCAGACGTACAGCATTCTGCTAACTCCTCTGTGTTGTGATTTAGAATAGGGAAAAAAGGTAAAATGGTGGGAAATGTTATGTATGTGACCTTGCATGTTGCAGGTGGTTACATGAAGTCAAGTGCCAGAGTTATAGCAGATTCCATGATCAACCTGTCAAAGAAATGCCTGATAGATATGGGTAAGAATGCCACGTAAAGTTGTTCATGATCGTTCTCTGCCAGCAGATAGGAGGTTGGATTTCCATCAACAGATCTATGGTATGGGTTTGAAACGAGTTTTTAAATTAAGCTGATCACCAAACTTATGGTTGTAAATTATGATTATATAGTTCCTTCAATAATGTGGTTGCCCAGAGTTGAACTTGATGATTTGGGATTTTTTCAAATCAGCATGAAAATGTTCACTCTGAGCTGTAGATTATAAGCAATGGGAAGCTTAAAGGTGCAGAACATCGAGCAGTCACAAATTCAACTCTTGCTCGAACATCCGTTGCCTTCTTCATTTATCCTTGTAATGATATCGTTATTGAACCTGAAAAGGCTCTGACAAATGCATGCAATCCCCCATTGTTCAGATCCATGAGATTTAAAGAATTTCAAAGAAACTTCTTGTCTAGATATGCCAGTTCTGAGGCAGTGCTGCAATTTTTAAGCTCTGTGCATTAGTACTACTGATCATGAAGCAAGAGAACGGATCGTGAAGATGCTATCGTTAATTTGCACAGAAGTTGGATACCATTGCAATTCCTGCAAAGCTGTAACGATTTCTGTTGAAGTCTTTTTGATAAAGACTTCGCAATAACACTCTTAATATCAGTTGGCTTATTACTTATAAAAACATATTAGTTGGCTTATTAGTTTTCATGACCATATCATAAATGAATGGTAATTACATTCATGAATTGGGTTTGTGGATTTTTTTAAACTACGCCCCACTATTTGTGGAGTCATGAATTGTAACCTGTAAAGTTTTGTGGTTGTGTGGTGTGTGTATAAATTGAGTTCTTATTAGAAGTTTTTCTTGTGAATGTAAACATATTTGTACAGGTTTTTTTTTTTTTAAAATTCATATAAGCGTCAATTTGGATCTCCAAGATTCGGATATATTTATTTTAGCCTATATTAGACTATTTGTTATGATTATTTTTTGCTCTGAATCATTTTTTTATTTTATGATTTTTTTTCTGAAAATTATTAGCATTTGCCGCGAATTCCTTAAGCTACTAGACGTGTCGGCAGCACCATTTTGCTCTGCTCTTTTTTTTTTTTTTTTAATATATATATAATAAATAATATTTATAGCTATAAAATGTGCATTTTCAACGATGACACTCTTTTTTTATTATTTTCAATGAATTTATATTTACAGTCATATAAAAATAAATAAATATAAAATTTATATAAAAACTAATTTCTTAATATAAACTCCCTCATTTTCAAATATCATCTTAATCGGCGGATTTTCCTTTGTCACTCATGACTAGTGGTTTGACAATTTTTACGGACGTGTGTATAAGTCCATAAAAAAAAGTTTCGAAAAAAGCATAACGATAAGTAATCTCTTTCTACTGACGTTGAACTTGCACCTACCATATTGAATGGCTGATCTCATTCTCAAGGTCACTTTCAAGCAAAAACATTTTAGTTGTATTAATTTACGTACGGTTCTACTTACTACATAGGCCATTTACTTTAGGGGTGAATAAGGGATGTGGTGAACTAGGTTAAGAAAAAATTTAATGCGTCATTCTTAATTATAATATAATAAAATTTTAATTATTATATTGAATATTTTTTTATTAAAAATATAAAAATTATTTAAATTTTTATTTAATAAAATAAATTTTTATATTTTTTTAAAATAATTTGATTTAAGAATAAAGTAAAAGCGAATTTTGGGGCACTATAAGACTTCTAATTCAGAATTGACTAAAAAAATAATTTGATTTAAGAATTATCTCATCTCAAGTATAATCATTTTGTTTGAAGGATTAGGATGTTTTAGTAACTTAAAAGTGTGCATAATACATATATATATATATATATATATATATATATATATATATATGGTTTACCTTGTAAAATCATGAAAAGTAAAAAAGACATTAGCTATGTTAAGTGTATGTATTTGATAGTGAAAGTATTTCATCTTATATTATTCTATCTCATAATCATTAGAATTTTTTTAAATACTTGTACAAAAGATAATAAATAATTTATTTTTTTTAAATGTCAATATATTATATTTTATATAAAAATTTAAAAAAATTATAATAATAAAATAAAATATATTAAGAGTATTTTCGATCCATATCCAAACGAAGGCTAAATGTATCTATTATATATCTCATCCTAGAATTTCCCTTTCAATCATGTCGACAACTCAATAATCAATAAATAAAAAAGTCATCTACCATTTTTATTTCAAAGTCTTGTCTTAATTACAACGTACGGTCATTGTTGAAAAAGGTGGCTAGCTTGGTTTATTTTATTTTCAATATTTTAATTATGTCTTAATCATGTTAATAATTGAAATTTTAATTTTGACTTGCCTAGCTAGCTATATTGAAAGGGAATCTTAAGTTTTCAAGATAAAAAGTACAAGAAAACAACTCGCGATCAATTTACAAAATTATATAATGACGTGTAAAACTAGTTTAACCATGATATGCATAGCATATAATATGAATAAAAAATCACTATCATCGAGATTATTTAGCGTACTATTGCCATTTTTCGGAAGACAACATACGTACAAACAATATTAATTCTCAAATTGGCAATCAAAATATATAAATGAAGTATATAGTTGGATCTATAAATTGAAGATTTTACATTATTGCTAATACAATAAAGTTATAAGTAGGACTTCATGTAACTCATGACGCATACCATGATTTTCACTTTCGTGTTGCTTTTGTATTTCAATCAAAATCATGACCCATCAATTTTAACTTTAATTAACGACAAGACCTGACGCAGGCTATAGGGTACTTTTTATCATGCGATGAAATTGTATAGATTTTAGGATTTGATTAGGTTAAGACGAGATGAAATAATTTTAAGTAAAAGATGAAAGTTAAAAAAAATATTATTAGAATATTATTTTTTAATATTAATATTGTTTTGAAATTTGAAAAAGTTGAATTGAGATTTGAAAAAGTTGAATTGTTTATTATATTATGTATAAGAATTTTAAAAAATTATAATTATGAAATGAGATAAAATACTTTCTGAATCTAAATAGGTCTTATATTGATGTTACGTGCCTAGCTAGCTAAATGTAATTGTCATTTATTAATAATCTAAATTTTATAAATAAAATTTATAATTATTAAGATATAAAATAAATAATTAAAAATAAATCTTCTCGTTAGTTTAAATTGAATGGCACAAGCTAGGGTTTGAGGTGGGAATTCTAGGTTAGGCTGTACGAAAAATAAAATATAGAAGTCTCCAAACAATTTTTTGACTTCGTAAAAGCCTGCGAACGTGATACCACAATGACCACAAGATCATGATCCTTATTAATTTGTCGACACCCATTATCATCATATTATATGTTAGGTTGCACTTAAAATTGAAATATTAGGTTGGCGTACTCGTTTGTTTTTTGTTTGCGAGTTTCAAGATCATTAGTATTAGGTTGCAATACTTGGTACGTACGTATATATAAGATGCGTGCACGACGTGCCTTTGAATGATATGATTTTTCTTTCCATCACTGGATGCTCTCTCCGCTGATTAATGCTTTATAATTTCTCTCTGACTCGATTCATTAATATTGATTTTTCAATACTAATTACATCATAAGCATAAATTGATACTCATGATACTGTATCATATCACGGCCCCTTGCAGCTTGTTTGCTTAAATTTGGAAAAGTACCACCATTTAATTCGATACATTTTTTTTATTATTAGCATCAGGTGTACGGATTTTTTAGGCTTTCTTTGTGTAATTCCGTACTTTGAGATATTTTCTTTTCAAATATAATTAAAATATAAAATATTTTTTAATTTTTAATTTTTAAATTTTTCATCTAATTATTATCTAATCATTATCCAAATACTAAACTCCGGCCTATACAGTTTTTTCAAACTTTTAAATAAAACATAAACGACAATAAAACTTTTTAAAATTTCATAACAAAAATAATATTTAAGTAATTTTTTAATATTTAATTCAAACTTTTTCTCTCTTATTTCCTAAAACTCAATAAAACATCTAACTCAAATCATTTCATTACTATTCACAAACTATTTAATTAGTACTATTTCACAAATTAATATCCAATCAAACTCTTAATCTCAATAGTGCACATGACAAAAATAGAAAAATAGTTGTGAGAAAATATTCGTTTAATAGTCTCATCTTGGACATTAAAGATTCAAATTACTGTTGCCCCAGAGCTTTGGTGAAAACATCTGCCAACTACATATTACTCTTGACATGTAATGTCTTGATTAGTCTTGCTTGTAACTTTTCCCTTACTATATGGCAATCGATGTCTATGTGCTTGGTCCTCTCATGAAACATGGGGTTAGCAGCTATGTGTAAGGTTGCTTGGTTATCACAAAACAACAATGCAGAATGTGGACGATGAACATGCAAATCTTTAAGCAATTGAACTAGTCACATCAATTCACAAACTGTTGATGCCATTGATCTATATTCAGCCTCTGCAGAACTTCTAGACACAATGAACTACTTTTTGGATCTCCATGAAATCAATGAATCTCCAAGAAAAATGCAAAAGCGAGTAACACTTCTTCTGATATCTACACACCTAGCCCAATCCGCATCTGGAAAGCCTTTTAGATGCAGTTTTGACTTAGAAGATAGAAAAAGTCTTGCCTTGGAGTTCCTTTAATGTATTGCAACACTCTATTTGCTGCTGCAAGGTGTGTATGTCTAGGCTTATCTATAAATTGTGAAAGCACTTGAACCACATATGAGATATCTGACTTTGTGATAGTCACTACAAGAGATTGGGTTTTTTTTAGCCAAAACATTTTGTCTCAAAAAACTCAAATTTTGTTCCAAATTATATTTGAAGATGAAAAAATTTCGTCTCTATTTTGTCTCAGAAAGACTGTCTCAAAAAGTTTTTAGAGACAAAAATTAAATTTTGTCTCAAAAAATTATTTTTAGAGACGAAATTGGGTAGATCTAGTCGAAACCGTTTGAATGGAAAATTTTTTTTTAGACGAACCGATTTTATCTCAATACATTGCTCGAACGGAATATTTCTCGATTCGAACCGACATGTTCATTCGAACAATATGAAATATTCATTCGAACTAATGACCATATTTGATCCTGTTCGAACAAATAGAGTATTCGAACAGATTTTATGCGTTCGAACTAAGAAATTTTTCAAATGACCTGTGTTAAAACAAAAATTATGTCTATTCGAACATAAATTTTATTTTCGGAAATTATATCCGTTCGAATGGAGTTTTGCATATGAATATTGTTCGAACAAATATTTTATTGTTCAGACATCCGTATTTCTCAGTTGTCGTTCGAATGGGTTAGTTTTTGTTTGAATGGGTCGGTTTTGATTCGAATAGAGTTATAAATGGTAATTTACCGTTCGAACTGGTTATTTACTGTTCAAATGGTATCAATCGTACAGATCAGAATTTAATTAAAAATATCATACTAATATTACACAAATTGTAATTCAAATATCAATTGTTCAAATATTTTGGAACATCATAATATAAATGCAATTAAAGAAAAAAAAATTTAAGACTATGGTGGTGGCATAAAGTTTTGGGACATCATTGATTGGAACTGTTCAAACATTTTTTGGTTATTCAACTGCATCATCTCTTCTAATCACGCCTCAAGATCCGCTGCTTGATCTAATCGGGTCAACAACTCTTTTTCCTTGGATCTTAATCGTTTTATCTCAAGTGTTGCTTCCTCCAATTCCTTAGTCCTGTCATCATTTGATCTGGCTCGAGAATAGGATGATGATGTTGAGGATGGTTTTACGTAATGTCCTAAACCCCTCAAATATCCAAAACGTGATCCAAGAATTTGAGAAATGATCTGAGCATCGTTGACAGATGATGCATCAGATGGATCCGCAATAGTTTCCTTAAGAGATATCATCTTGTTCTACAAAAACAAAAACATTAAAGTTAGTATAAGTAACAAAAATATTATGTGACAATGGAATTAAAGAAACTTAAACTTACATAATTTGCCTCTGCTTCGGGACTGGCCCAAACACAATCACGATTTTTGTGTGCTTTAGCATACAATTGGATCAGATCATAGTCAGCAGGACTTTCTTCTTTTTGCAAGAGGAAAATCTATATTAGAACTTAAATCAGAAAAGTGTATTATATGTTAATATAATGGGCACTAAAATAATTTACCATTTTGTTAGACAAATGATGAAAAGATCGAGAACCCACATAATGATTTATCTTTAAATTTGATCTATTTGCTTTATTCACAGTACTTCGTTGCTAAAAAAAAAATATTAATCTATATGTTTAATACATCTATCATATACTATTAAAAAAAGATAGCAATAGTATTACCTGATAAGCAAGATCTTCAAACATATCACAAACCTTTTAACATTCGTTTAGTGGAATTGCTTGGAATGGATTTTGGCTCGCCTCTATTGTAGTACTGAACTTCTTATAGTGTGCATGACATCGACCTTTGTACCTTCGAAATGCATTTGATATCAGTTCCTCAACCGTTAATCGATCATCTCATCGACCAAAATTAAGTTCAAACCCATCCTTTCAAAAATTAAAAACAATTAGTATAAATACAAAGTAACTTGAAAGTAATATGTTATATACTTAGTTGCTTGAGATGTAGTTTGTTGTCAAGCAACGCTTTTTGATGTGGTCTTTCACATCTTGAAAAAGACCAAGAGGATGTAGCAATTGGTGCATACGTGCGAGTAAGCGTACCAACATAAGAAGCAAGCCACGCTGCCGAATCTCCGGAGCCACCAGTGTGATCATCAGAAATATCAACCTTGATTTTACCCACTTTCCTTAATTTTTCTATGCAGACACCCATCGTAGTACCTCTACCTCGGCGCTTGCTTACAACAACTATATATACAGTAATTAAAGCATACATTTTTAATTAAATTATTTTATTTTATAGATATATTACTTAAATTAAGCATAAAATGTGATATTTAATTTGATAAAATACCTTATTCTGGGCCTAGTGATGTTGGCCTACTATTCAAGGTAGGTGAACCACACGGGGAGTCAGTAATGGATAGGTATGACACACGTGTTGCTTTGTGTTTGGGAGACATATATATTTGAAATTGTAACAAATTATTATTCAAAAAAATGTTACAGATATTTATAAGAATAATACTTACAAAAACTCATGTTTGAAATTCATTCACTATCTGTTTTGCTGGACCAGTCGCCCTCATCCTCACTAGAAATTTCAGTTGGTTCATCTTCTTCCGATATTTCACCCTCAATTACTTTGGGTTGAACATCTTCTCTACCCAATGGGACCATATCATATTGGCCTAAATCAACAAATAGATTGATGCCTACTTCGTTTTCTTGATATGTTTCTTCATTTGCTGGACTATCAACTTTTTCATGTGGTTCGTCTACCTCTGGAATGTAATTATATACATTTCTTGGTGCAAACTTCTCCACTACCAGCCATGGGTTTCCGTACTCCGGATCATCTAAATAAAAAATTTGATTCGCTCGACAAGCGAGAACAAAGGGATCGTCCTCATACCATGTGCGAGATGTATTGACACTCTTAAAATAATCATTGTTACGCACTCCCAACTCATGATTTGAGACATCCCACCAATTACATTTAAACAACCAGACCATCTATCAACCTCACATAATTTAATGCTATGATATCTTCCACAATTCCGTAAAAGTCAATGTTATCATCCCATGGCTTCCTTTGACTACGACCCACAATTTTGAGTTTTCCTATATCGTTCTCTATCAGTTGTGTTATATCTATATCTACGCACCAAACATCCTGAGTACTGGATGGCCTGCCTGGACTGACCACATGCTAGAGCATACAGTTCTAGTGAGATTTCTTCTGAATTTTCACCATATTTCGATACAACCTATATCAATAAATATTATTATATAGAAAAAAATAGAGTTTAATGGAATGAAGTTCGCATTATACACCATTCGAGCGAAGTAGTTGTATATGTTCGCTGCGCATGTTCATGTAAATGGTTAATTTGTATGAAGTTATACTATATTATTATACATAAACTTAAAGATAATATTGATTTAGAGGATCATCACTAACCTCAAGTAATGTTCAATCTCTACGCATTCAAGACATATCATCGATCTCTTTCAAACTCTCACCCACACAGGTCATAGACCCATTGTGCGCCTATGGGATGCACAGTCTGGGAAAACATAGTAAATGTCGATGAGACTCCCATCTCTCGTTCTCCTTCATAATTTCGGTCTGGTCCTGTAAATATAGTATCAACTGCACGAAAATACATTGAATAAAAGGTACGCCACTCATTATCAATATATGACTTTGCAATCGAACCTTCAGGACGAGTTTTATTCCCCACAGATTGCTTTAGTTTTCCCAAAAACCGTTCAATAAGATACATCCATCTATACTGAACCGAGCCAGCGACTAAAGCCTCATGAAGTAGGTGTACAGCCAAATGAGCCATTACATCAAAGAATGAAGGCGGATACAAACTCTCCAATTTGCACAATATTACTGCAATGTCAGCTTTTATTTTTAATAATGCATCAACTTTCAACATTCTACTACAAATGTTTTTGGAAAGTCCCCCTAATTCTATGAGAGCTGTACGATCTGAGTAATTTGAAGCATAGCCATCGAGTAATTTAATTGTCATAAACCAATTACAAAATTTCATTCTCGCATCATTTGAAACTGTATACCATCCGATGGGCATATAAGTTGACGACCTATTATCATGCAAATGCAACTCCGGTCTTACACCAGCTCTTTTAAGTCTTTAAGAGAGTTAGCTGTATCTTTTGTTTTCCCTTCTATTGACATCAGAGTGCCCAATATATTCTCACATATATTTTTCTCGATGTGCATAACATATAGATTGTGGTGCAGTGTCAAGGTAGACCAGTATGACAATTCAAAAAAAATATTTTTTTTTGTCCAATTCAACTACACTGCTTGTTGTTTTCTCTTTCAAAATCTTATATATTTCCCAAATCTGTTTTCTGAAACATCCCCAACTGCGCGATAATATCATTCCAAACAACTCTGGCGGTGATGCCCTGCACTCAACAATTCCATCAAACATCGCTCTATTTGAACGCCATTTATGATCTTGTGGTAAATAACGATGATATCTCATAAAACAGAATTTCCTATCATGACTCAACCACTAAGACTGTATATCTTTATTGCAAACAAGACAAACCATTTTACTTTTTGTGCTCCACTCAGACAAATTTCTGTAGGCTAGAAAATTACTTATTGTCCACATCACTACAACATGCATCTTGAACTCCCCCGATGAGGCCGCATCATATGTACTGACATCCTGATCCCACAACTCTTTCAACTCTGCAATCAGTGGTTACAAATATACATCTAATTCATTTCTTGGTAACCTTGGCCTTGGTATCAATAAAGTCATTATAAATACGGATCCTTCATACACTTCTAAGATGGCAAGTTATAGGGTATTAATATGATAGGCTAAGTACTATGAAAAGTGCTCATGTTACCAAATGGATTAAAACCATCCGTTGCTAAACCAAGACATACATTACGAGATTCTTCAGCAAACTATGGATTCTCGACGTCAAATTTCTTCCATTGTACGGAATCTTATGGATGCGAGAGGAAGTTTTCATTTTGGACTTTCTCTGTGTGATGCCAAGACATATCTTTGGCAGCCAACCGGGACGTAAACAATCTTTGAAGTCGAGGAATCAATAGAAAATGTCTTAACATTTTCTGGGGTACATTACGTTTATCGGATGTCCATCTTGACTTATGACACACTGGGCATGAGTCAAATTTTGCATATTGCTGCAAGTAGAGAGCACAATCATTTTTACAAGCGTGAATGATATTATAATCAAATCCTAGCCCTCGCTTCAATTGCTTCACTTCATTAAAATTATGGGGGTACTACGTTATCATGAGGAAGAGCCTCTGTAAATAATTCTAGCAACATGTTGATGGCCTTAGCAGAAATACAACAAATAGACTTAATATAGAACAACCTCACCATGAAAGATAACTTGTTATGACGAGTGCACCCTTCATACAATTCTCTTTGTGCATCCTTCCACAGTCTTGCAAAGTTACCATTTCCCTCAAATGATTGTGCAGATGTTCCTTCTCCATCCCTCATCCTAAATATTTCTAATATCTCACATCTCAGTCATATCCTCTCCATTATCATCACTGTCATCAAGATTATCCACATTAATGTCGTCTATATCGATGTCGTTACCCACCTCAATTTGATTGGTCTGACTGCTAAATCGAACTCCTTTGGGAAATGGTTCGTCATGTAAGACCCAATGTGAGTATTTAAAATCAATTTCATTTTCAAATAAATGATCTTCCACTACTACCAAATTATAAGAACTAAGATTTTTGCACTTCTTGTACGGACATCTTATAAATCCTTGACTGTCAATACTCACGTGAGCAAGCTCTATAAAAAACTTCACCCCTGTGCATACTTCTTATAGTCTCGCCCAAGTCTATCTCTCAATAGCATCCAACTTTTATCCATTGTATTTTCGTTACTTGTCGAATGTTTATCCCGATTCATGGGATAAACACTATCAACAATATATTCATACTTGTTTACCATTTATTTTATAAGGTAGTTGATTCTATCACATTCGAGAGACTATCATCTATATCGCATATATACTCAGTCAAAAACTCTAATGTTAGTAAAAATTTCGGTAGCATTTCCCTACAATTCTCCAAGTATGCTAGTCACGATAAGTTGCCATCCTTATTCATGAGCCGAGAAACTTACAGACCACATACCCTAAGAATGTAAGGAATTACTGAACCAAAATTTTAATTGACTAACACAAGAGTTTGAACTTAATTTATTTGCCGTATAGATGATAGAATCCTAAACTATCCACTTTGGACAATTCAAGAGTTGTACCCCAACATTCTTTAAAAGAATATTTGGCCACAACTCTTGAACATGTCTAAAGTTCAAAACATATAAAAATAACCCTAAAATCCAAAATTGTCGAACTCTTACAATTATACAATAAATTTGAAAGCAAATCACATTCCAAATCACAAATACATCGCAAAATTACATTACTAATCATCAATATTATAAATATTTTATAAGTATTAAACATTAATTTAAGTATTAACAATTGCTATATTATATTATATTTTAAGTTTCCATTTTAATTTTAGTGCAAACTATTTTGTAATTATACTATATAGTTAATTAATGTTTAATGTTTTATAAGTATTAAATATTAATTTAAGTATTAACAACTGCTATGTTATATTATATTTTAAGTTTCCATTTTAATTTTAGTGCAAACTATTTTGTAATTATACTATATAGTTTTCTAATTAAATATTTTATAAGTATTAAACATTAATTTAAGTATTAACAATTGTTATGTTATACTTATATTTTAAGTTTCCATTTTAATTTCAGTGCAAACTATTTTGTAATTATACTATATAGTTAATTAATGTTTAATATTTTATAAGTATTAAAAATTAATTTAAGTATTAACAATTGCTATGTTATATTATATTTTAAGTTTCTATTTTAATTTTAGAGCAAACTATTTTGTAATTATACTATATAGTTTTTTAATTAACTATCTTATAAGTATTAAACATTAATTTAAGTATTATCAATTGCTATGTTATACTTATATTTTAAGTTTCCATTTTAATTTTAGTGCAAACTATTTTGTAATTATGCTATATAGTTTTTAATTAAATATTTTATAAGTATTAAACATTAATTTCAGTATGAACAATTGCTATGTTATATTATATTTTAAGTTTCCATTTTAATTTTAGTGCAAACTATTTTGTAATTATAGTATATAGTTTTCTAATTAAATATTTTATAAGTATTAAACATTAATTTAAGTATTAACAATTGCTATGTTATAATATATTTTAAGTTTCCGTTTTAATTTTAGTGTAAAATATTTTGTAATTATACTATATTATTAGTCTGTTCAAACAAGATTCTGTTCGAGCAAGATTCTGTTCGAACTATCATTATAGCATTCAAACGGGAAAAACCCAGATTCTAGACATGAAACAGAGACAAAACATTTGCCACAAAACACAATTTTCACAAACATAATCTCATAAGATGTATACTGGTTGACGAACTATTTTAAATGGGATTGTACAAAAACAAATATACCAAAAGTCTTAACATAATTAATTAAAAACTATAAATTATCAAAAATAAAAAATTATAATTACCTTAAATTTAAGTAATCCAAACAAAATATGAAGCCACAATACCTACATAAGCAAAAAATACATTATGAGAAAACCCTAAATCATGTGCAACGTTAATGAAACTCGAAATACAAAAAAAGAAAAAGAAGAAAAGCAAAAAAAAGCAATACCTCTTATAAACCTCTCATCTCTCTCAAGAATCCATTCTCTCTCACTAAGTTTGTTCCTCTCTGTCTCTTTTCAACACTCTCACACACACACAAAATCGCCTGTCGTGCTCTGCCTTCAAAGAAATCCAAGTTAATTGTCAAAATAAATTGGAGGTTGAGGTATTTGAATATGTGAAGTCCCATTCGAACTGGACATTTACGCATTTGAACACGAAAATTTCAAATAGGCGCCAAATTTGCCGCGATTTAATTTACGTTCGAACGTGTAATATTGTCGTTCGAACTAACAAATCAGAATATTCCTTGGCATATTCTTCAAATGTAGAGACGCTCAAAAGGTATTTTCGTAACTCTATTCAACCAGTGCGTTTGAATGAGGAATTTTCACGTTTGAATAAACTAACATTCAGAGTATTTGGCGTGAAATTTCCCTCCAAACATATTCCTCGAGATTAATCCGTTCAAATGGGATGTTATTGGGTTCGAACTAATAATAAAATATAATAAGTATTGTTATCATAACTTATATTAGTAACTAGTAACTATAGTTAATATTATATTATTACATAACTTATATGAGTATAGTTATTATAACTTATAATAGCTATAGCATTAGCTATATAGTAACTATATAATACTTACACTATAGTAGCTATATAACTAATAAGTTATGATATATATATATATATATTAATTATATTAACTTGTATAATTATCATAACTTATAATAGGTATGGCTATATAGTAAATATATAATACTTACACTATAGTAGTTATATAACTAATAAGTACTATATATATATATATTAATTATATTAACTTGCATAATTATCATAACTTATAATAGATATAGCTATAGAGTAACTATATATAATACTTACTATATATAATACTTACACTATAGTAGCTATATAACTGATAACTACTATATATATATTAATTATATTAACTTGTACAATTATCATAACTTATAATAGCTATAGTAGTTATATAACTAGTAACAATAGTTAGTGTTATAATATCATATAAACTATATGAGTATAGTTATCATAAGTTATATATTGTAGCTATATAATTAATACATTGTAATTATACTAAGTACTTAGTATTTAGAATAAATATATTTACAAATAATATACTAAATATATTAATTAAAAGTATTATAATTCCATTATTAGTTTTATTTTTATATTTTTGTACTTTGTAATATTAGTAGTATTATATATTACTATTAGTAATATAATTAGAAATATAGTAGTATAATAACCGTTTGAACGGATATTTATCCAGTTCGAACGAGACGCCACAGTCATTCGAATACGATGAAACAAAAATCTCCAGTTTGAACCAGTAGCCGTCGAGAGAAATTGATTCGCCTCTTATCTCCACCGCGAAAACCGCCCTAGCAACCCCACATTTTAACTTCTAGGAGGTATGGGTCAAGTCTCCACATCTATTTTTTGGTTTTATATTCGAATGAGTTGTGTTTGGGGGTATGGATTTCGAATTTGAAATCTCTCATTTTGGTGTATTCCGTAGAAATAATATCAAAATAATCGGTAGAAATGATTGGATTTCACTCCTTAATCATTTCAACCGATTAAAACAAAAGATAACATCTAGATTAGGTTTTAAAGTTCGGGGATGAGTCAACTCAGCCATGGATGTTTGGCTTGTTCCCGTTTGAACTAACTCTAGTCCGTTCAAACGCTTAGTTGCCAAACAACATTATTTTGGTTCGAACAAAAGAAATTCGTTCGAATGAATAAATATTGCCGATTCGAATGAATAGAACAATCCATTCGAATAGCTACTACTAGTTCGAACAGAATATGTTCTGTTCGAACTAATCATTTTAATTCAGTTCAATATAGTATAATTCTAAGTCAATATAATTTGAATATTATGGTTAATTATATTCTTACTTTCTTTATGGTTAAACAGTATATTAATGGCATCAAGAGGAAGAAAACGTGCGAGAGATCAACCCAGCCAAAGTAGTGGAGCAGCTCATGCTCAGGAGACGAGGCCTATACTTGTTGAGCGTGAGATCATTTTGTCTAATTTCTCTGATTTTTCATGGGAGGTACGGAGCATACAATCCATCTTCACCGAGCGGAGATGGATACCGATCTATCACCAGCGGGGGACTGCATATTTAGAGATGGTCGGTAAGTTAACAGTACAATCTCGTCAAGGTCGAGGCACTACTAGAGGCGTGACGTAAGAAAAATATCGTAAAATGGGTAATATTAAGGTTAACATTCTTGACGAATATACCGAAAGTAAAGGACAACCAGCAGCTTGGCTTGCATCGCATGTAGGTGCTCTTATATGAACTTATACACATTTGGCTAAGAGTTCATGGCAGAAATCCTCCTAAGATGTGAAAAAGGTTATCAAGAAGTGTTATTTGATAATGTTTAAATAATTAATTTATATTAATTTTATTTAATATGTGTGCTAAATTTAGAATATTCTGGGTGATAAATTCTTTGTGTATATATTTTTTCAAGGATGATGACTTTAAACTAAATTTTGGTTGGAGAGAGGAGCGTAAGACTATTGATGAGTTTATGTATAATGCATTCTGCAAATTTAAGATGAGGTGCCCTGAGCATTATAATAAGTTCGAGAACAAGGAAGATGCATGTCAACATCGTTTTTACGATGTCCAACCGTCCAATTGGAAAAAAATTTGTGATATGTTTAAGGATCTATTATATAAGATAAATTAAATGAATTTATTTACATGTCCCATTTGTAATTTTTACTTCTTCATATCTACAACTTCTATGTAGGAGCAAACTTCTATGTAGGAGCGAAGTTCTATAAACAAAAAAATAGATCGAAGTTAAAAATTCATCATCATGCAGGTTCAAGATTTTTCCATCACCTCTTTAAGAAATTGGTAGTGCAATTTTTTTTTATTGTATATAGTTTGTTATTTGAAGGTATTCTAATAACTTTATATTTCAACAAATGTTTCTTGTAGCAAGAGTCAGATACCAATTATGATCTGACAAAATTATATGTTGTTTCACATACTGATCGTAATGGAGAGTGAACACATCCCGATCATGCCCATGAAAACTATGTAAGTATTATAATATGTTTTGATTAAACATATTTGAATATTTGTGACGATATTAATTCTTTCACTTGAGTGTAAGATAAAATGGTTGCCCTTCGTGCTGAATCTGCGTCGAATCAAATTCTTCAACAAGTGATGTTGAAATTTTTACACAAGTTCTGGATCAGTGTCAGGATATTTGAGAGGATTGGGTCGTTATGTAAAACCTTCTAGCTTTTCTTCATCGTTTGAGTTTGCCTCTAACACCTCTATAGCATTAGAGAAAGCAAATTCCAAGATCTAAAAATTGACTACAATGCAGTATGAGTGAGAGACTCAATTGACAAAATAAGCAGACATAGAAATGCTCATGAAACAACAAGAACAACAAGAAGAAGAGTTCAGGAGAGAGGTGCAACTCCAAATCCAGATGCTTATGCAACAGTTCAGGCCTCCAAGCAACTGATTTATATTATACGTACAGATTTTGGGATATATTTATGTACAAAGAAAGCTATTACTACTGTTTTATTTATTTAGTTCACACTTATTAGACTACTTTTATGGGTATTGAACAAATTATAATGTATTTTTTAAATATTATGTATGTCTACTTTGTTTTTCATTATTGGGTAAAATAAAATAGTTACTATTCTAATGACCAAAAACCCTTCGAATAAGATAAATAAAACATTCGAACATTGATACAGAATATTCGAATGTAATCAGAATTAAACGTTTGAACAATACGTGAAATCGTTCGAACGAAATCATTGAATGTGAAATAAACGTGCGAATATCATCTCATAAGAAATCGTTCGATCCTATCATGGTCCGATCAAATGGCTTACTCAATACATTCAAACATATTTTGCTGTTCGACCATAAAATTATTTGTTTGAATGTTTCCTTAAGCTTATATTGGTCGAACTGATTCGTATCAATCGAACTGATTCGTATCGATCGACAACTCACAAAGGACGCGTTTGAACATATTTGGTGTGCGAACGTCAATGTTGTACCGTTTGAACATGATTCTGGGACGAAATTCAATCGTCCAAAAAAAAAAAAAAAAAATTCCTTTCAAACGCAATCGAACGGTTTTGCTCAAGTTCATCCCTAAGATATTTTTTGGGATGAAATTGATATTTTTGTCTTAAAATATCTTTTAGAACACTGTTATTGGAATGACCTTAGAATGATTTTTTTTTCGTTTCAAAAAATATTTTGATATTTTGAGACGAAATCATAGTTTTTTAAGATGAAAATTAATTCTGTTGTAGTGTGGTAGATGGAGATTGAACTGAACTTGCTCTTATGAGTAGCTGGAAGACTATCATTGACAATATCTTTATACATATATAGGAGTATAGATGGGATTTTATCTAACTAGCTCATGGCTTATCTATTTCGGTCTCAACTCCCATATCTTCCCTTTTCAATACTCGTCAGTCGTCACGAGACCAGTACTCATGAATCATGCCCCCACCCGCCATTGACAATGCAACCATGGAAATATATATATATATATATATATATATATATATATATATGTGTGTGTGTGTGTTTCGAACCAACTATAGATGAAAGTAAAGATATAATGCATGTGACACCAAACGATTGACAATTAAGTATAAAAAAATAATAATTTTCTAATTATATGAGACTATATTAAAGAGTAATAAAATAATGATATTTAAAAAAGATCATAATTAAACAGATCTTGCACTTCTTTAAAGATGAGCAGTCCATGATCTATCTCCAAATAATTTATCACAATATAGCTAGGCCAAGTCGATAACTTAAATAGTTAGATACCGAACTATATATTAATATAAGGAGTCTACAAATTTTGAAGAAGGGAAGGAGTACTTTGGATGGATGCAATGAATAGCTAATTTTGCTTATAAATTTATTGTAAATTTACTATAGAAAGACAACGGATCGATGATCATGATCAGGAGTAATTAGAGTAATTGGGCAATTTACTAAAAGATCATCATGTGGACTCGCTAATTAATGATTAATTTTATTAGCCGAATCATGCCCTCACCCTCATTTAATATATAAAATAAATAATTAAATATATATTTTTTTAATTTTAAATTTTGAAACGAGTGGGATTTTAACATGCATGATAAATTAGAATAGAAATTTTGAATTTAAATTAGGATCATTGATCTGCACTTCACTTTATTAGTTAAATATTTTATTTATTAAAAAAATTATGAAGAAACGATCAAGATCAAACTGCCAGATCGAAACGGTGCAATGAGACAAGACAAGCTGGCCAATATTATTAATTGTCGCGCATCCTCAAATCTTGGCAATATAATATTATTTGTTTTGGGGATTACCATTGTTAATTCCTTTCGTAGTGGTGTATCTAACGTAGGATTGAATAGATTGATGATGAAACCTATAGCGTTCAAGGGGTTTCCAGATGATTAGTAAATAATTAAGTAAAAAATAATAAGAGAAGTATTAAGTTTACAAAATTATCTCATAAAAGTAAAATTTACACGAGATTGATATACATAGTTAAATATGATACATTAGGTCTATTTAATAATACAATAAGTTTTACATTAATCTAATACATCATAACAAGCTTAATTTGTGATCAGTTTGTAAACTTTATTTATCGATCAGATCTCTTTATGTACCAAATATTTCTCAAATAATAAATAAATTTTTAATTATTTGAGATCAGATGAATAACTAATAAAATGATTAATGAAACTTGAAAGATGGGGAGGATGTTGAATGGATGTAATGAATGAAGCTCATGTGATCATGTGGTGCTTTTGCTTAGTTTATTGCAAATTGGCTAGAGATTGACAATTACCGAATGATCATTAAGGGTGTTTTTTACAATATGGTCATCAAACAAATAGAATATTGTCGCTTAACTTCTCGATCGAGTTGGTAAGTATTTATAATCTACTCATTATTATAACTATATATATACTTCATTTTTTTATCATATATTTAATTGGATAACAAATTAAAGATCATGTCATTCCTATATATATATATATGAATCTACTCGATCAGGCCAAAACCATGCATTTAAATATGAGAGCAGATCGATCGATCTAGTGCTTAGGGTTGGGTAAATTCAATGACATGAGTTATCGATCAATCTAGTGCTTAGGGTTTGGTAAATTCAATGACATGAGTTCTCCTGGGGTTAGGTAAATTCAATCACTGCATGCAGCTTACCTGATTATTTTTTTTTATTATTAAATGAAAAAGTTTTCCTTCATTATTTTTTCCATTAAACCTGCATATTGCTATAAATAAATTGGGTCCACAGTTAAGTGGCCAGCATGCATGCAGCATATTATGTGGTCGGACTAAATTAAAGGAATGATGTAAGATACAATTTAGAATGTCTAAGTTTCGTTCATTTTATTTTTTAGAAAAAAAAAGTAGAGTCTACTATTAAAAATAAATTTTTATTTTGTGAGTCCAAGATTTATTTATTTATTTAAGTGGAGTGCACTGCAAACCTTCAAATTGTAAATATCATTTCTCAATCATGATAAATGGATAATATGTGGTGTAAAGGGGTTCAAATAAAATTATTCTTTCATGTATAAACTATAAATGCATTCAGATGTCTCTTATAATAATAAATGCAAACCAATTACAAGAGTTATTTCATTCCATATTCCTCTCATAATTTATAATTAAGTTGTAAATAATTACGGGTTCGTAGGGTACTTTTAAAAAAATAAAACAAGAGAATGCTTTTATGATTATGTGCCTGCCACATACTATATATATATATATATATATATATATATATATATATAGATCCAATTATACAAATAATTTCGGGGATAAAATCCTATTGTATATAAACAAATATATAATAATTAAAGTGGCCAAACCACTAGTGAGTGTCATCATGTATAAGCAAAAGCAAATGCGCCGATTAAGATGATATTTGAAAAAGATTGGAATTTATTGTTAAGAAATTAAGTTTTGTTACGTGGGTTTTATATTTATTTATTTATTTTTATATGATTGCAAATATAAATTTATTGAAAATAAAAAAAGAGTGTTACTATTGAAAAAGAGCGCTATAAATATTATTTTTTATATTATATATATTTAAAATAATAATAAATTAAAAAAAAAAAAAAACAAAGCAAAAGTGTGCTGAGAACATGTGGCTGTATAATCATGTAGTAGCTTAAGGAATTAAGAGGACCAGCAGGTTGTGAGAGTTTAGAGATTGACATTGGGCTGTTCATTTTAATTTTCAAAATTTTAAAAATGCGTAAGTTTTTAACTTTTAGCTAATCATTTAACATTTAAGATCTATATTAGATTAGCCATTACATTTTCTATTAATAAAATATTATTATTATTATTATTGATTTTTCTTTAATTAATTTATATTTTTTAATTACTTTTTTATTTTATTTTCATAATTTTCAATAACCTCCAACAATCATATTCATTTTTCATTTTCACAATCTAACAATCTATAATACAATAATCTCATATGTGCATATTTGTGCATTATCTCATATGTAAATAAAAATCCCATATGTACAATCCATAAAAATCTCATATTTATAATATAATAATCTTAAAATATAACAAAATAACATATGAGAAAATCACATGAAAAGAATGTGGATGATAGAATTGCTATAGTACATATTTCAAAAGAATGAAAGGAATGCGGATGATAATCTCAAAATATAATAAAAAAATATATTTAGATTTGATACAATACATTATTTCATATTTGAAAAGAATGATAGAATTATTGTATCTCATATTTTAGATAAAATCAATTTGACTAATTCAATGTGAGACAAATATGCGGATGATATTAACTAAACTTAAAGATAAAAGGATATTTGACTAAGCCAATACCAATACTATAAGGTAATGGATAATTATGGATTCAAGAATGGGTATGCCCCACTGCATATCATACCCATTGAGGAGGTGAACATTGTACGGCCAAACGACTTTTATCAATCTCGTGATGGTGTTGGAGCTCCATCACGAGAAAAATCGCATGTAGAGAGGGTTATTAACCTGTCAAGGAATCAAAATTAATGGCATCTTGGATTGTCATTTACTTCGTGTCCAATAAATATTCTTGTACCACTATATTGTCTTGAAGAAATGCTTAGGAAGAGTATTTTGGTTGGTGAGTGAAAATTAAAAGCTAGATGTAGGTAAAATATAGAAAACTAGGGCGCCTGATCGGGGGTCATGTCAAGTTAGTGTCGTGCATGGGTCAATCGTAACTTGTTCCATTTAATTAAATGAATCAAAATCCTTAGTCCTTATTGAGCCATTTGATTCTATATATATGGTTTACTGTGTACTATGAAAAGTAAAATAGACGTTAGCTATGCTAAATGTATTGATAGTGAAAGTGTTTCATATATCTCATCTTATATTATCATTAGAACTTTCTAAATTTTTTATGCAAAATATAACAAATAATTTACTTTTTAAATATCAAAATAATAATAATATTAAAAAGTAATATTCTAATAATATTTTATTCAAATTTTAACTTTCATATAAACTATCTCATCTCATAATCTGATAGTCCAAACCACACCTCAATGTTTCGGACGAATAAATGTTATTGATTATATATCTCATCCAAGAATTTCCCTTTCAATCATGTCGACAACTCGCACTACAACAAATAAGATCTTTTGGAACGAAAAGTTTCATCCTAAAGACTGACATTTTGTCCCAAAATATTTTTTAGGATGAAAAAAAAATGTCACAAGGTCGTCCCAATAAAACTGTCCTAAAAGGTATTTTGGGATGAAAATCACAAATTCGTCTCAAAAAATATCTTTTGAGACGAAATTGAGCTGGACCGTTCGATCGCGTTCGAATTGATTTGTTTTTCTGTGATGATTTAAATTCATCTCGGAAAGTCATTCCAACGTCTTAAATAACTTTCGAACAAAGAGAGACTGTTCGAATGTGTTCTTCATTGCCAGTCGATCGATACCAGTTCGTTCGATCAAATTCACATGAAGAAACATTCGAACAAAAAAATTGATGATTGAGTGCAAATAGTGAATTGCCTGTTCAAACGTGTTCAAACGTCGCGCAACTTTTTTACTGTTCGGACATTAACATGTGATGTTGAAACGATTGTGTCCGATTTATATATGTTCGAACGTTTGATGAGAGTTCAAACGGTTATTATTTTCATGGACAATACTAATTAAAACCAACTAGATATTTATATTTCAAAAATACATTACAAATTGTTCAATATAAATAAAACTAAACTAATTTAAATAAATAAAATACTAATAATACTAATAAAATTATCAGTACATAATATATAATTGTTCAATATGCAAAAATACTTCTAATGAAAATTAATTGCTTGGAGGCTTGAATTGTTGCATAAGCATATGCATTTGAAGCTGCATCTGTCGTTGTTGTTCTTGCATTTGGAGTTGTATTTCTCTTTGTTGATTTTCTTGTTGTTTTATGTGTATCTTCATGTATGCTTGTTTCGTCAATTGAGCCTCTAACTCATGTTGTTTTGCAATCAATTCTTCGATTCTAGAATTTGGATTCTCTAACACAATGACAGTAGTGCTTGACGTTGATGAAAAACCTGAAGGCTTTACATAGCAACCCAAACCCCTCAAATATCCTGAACGTTGACCCAGAACTTGTGTAAAAATTCTAACATCACTTGTTGATGAATTATGATCTGATGTAACTTCAGCACGGAAGGCAACCATTTTATTCTACACATAACATATAAAATTAATAATGACATAATAATTTAAATATGTTTAATTAAAATAAATTATAATACTTACATAATTGTCACGAGCATCAGGATGAGTCCACTTTTCATTACTATTAGTGTGTGATGTAGCATATAATTTTGTAAAACATAATTGGTGTCTGACTCTTTATACAAGAGACATTGTTACGATATAAAATTAATATTAAAAACAAACTACACAGAATAATAAAAAAAGAAGAGTACATTACCAATTTATGAGAGAGGCGATAGAAAGATCTTGAGCCTGCATGATGATGAATCTTCAACTTCGATCTATTCGTTTTGTTTATAGAACTTCGCTCCTGCATAGAAATTGTAGAAGTTAGTAAGTGGAAATTACAAATATGACACATAAAGAATTCATTTAATTTACCTTATATGATGGATCCTCAAACATGTCGTAAAGTTTTTCCTATTCTTCAGGTCAGACATCATAAAAGGGATGCTGACGTGCATCTTCCTTGTTCTCGTACTTCTTATAACGCTCGTGACACCTCACCTTATACTTGCAGAATGCATTATACATTAGCTCTTCGACAGTCTTACGCTTTTCTCTCCGACCAAAATTTAGTTCGAAGTCATACTTGAAAAAGTATATACACAAAGATATTATCATTTATAATATTAAATAATATTAATATAAATTTATTATTTAAATATTATGTATCAAACAACGTTTTTTTATAAGCTCATTCACATCTTGCGGAACTTTATGTCATGAACTTGTAGCCAAAGGTGCATAAGTCCATGTAAGAGCACCAACATGCGATGCAAGCCAAGCTGCTTGTTGTCCCTCGCCTCCGGTATGTTCGTCAGGAATGTTAACCTTAATCTTACCCACTTTACAATATCTCTCCAACGTCACACATCTGGTAGTGTCTCATCCGTGACGAGATTTTACTATTATTTCTATAAAATAATATTAGTTATTTACCTCGTATCAATTGTCATATATCTTAATTGAAAAAAAGAGTATTATCTATTTACCTTGTACCGTAGAGTCAATCTTTAATGGTGAGTCAGACGGAGAGCTAGGAACAGGTGAAAATGAGATTCGAACTTCCTTCCTCTTTGGTGGCATAATTGTGAAATACTGTATAATGTGAACACAAAACTAGTCAATCATTTGTATTAGTTTTATCTATAGATTCGCTCTCATCATCTGTAGATACTTAAGATGATTCAACACTTTGATCAACTGTCACTTCAACTATTTCAGCCTTAATATCTTCCTTATGTAATGGGATCATCTGATACTGGCTCAAATCCATAAATAAGTTAAAGGCATGTTGACTCTCTTGGTATGCTTCTTGAGTAGAGAGATCATATTCTTCTTCATCTTGTCTTTCCGCCTCAGGAATAACGTCATAAATATTTTTGGGAGAAAACTTTTGTACTACTTGCCATTTATTTCCTAACTGAGGATCGTCTAAATAGAATACTTGAGATGCTTGGGAAGTCAAAATAACAGGATCATCTTCATACCATTTTTTTGATATATTAATACTCAGAAAATATGCATTCTAGTATTTTCCCCTTCGAGGATTGCTTAAATCCCACCAATCACACTTAAATATATAAACCACAAGCTCCCCACATATCTTATTCCAATCATAACTACGATAACTCCATAAAAATATCTCCATCATGACTCCATTCGACAAGAACACTACTATTTTGTGTTTTCCTATAAAGTTCTCGATTAATTATATGATACCTACTTCCTCGAGAAATACAGGCAAAATATCGAGCAGTGCATCTCAAGGGCCCACGCGCCAATGCATATAGTTCATCTGATATATCGTTCAGATTACTCGCATGTATTTGCACAACCTACATATTAAATAAAGTATAAACATTCAACCGTTAACAATCATTTCTATTTTAAATATGTTAGTGCAAAATTACATCTGTATTAATGCCATTACCCCTTGTTCGAACTATTTTGGGAACTCTTGTTTATGTCTCTGGTTTATATCATTTACTCCCAGTTCTTTGAGCACGTTAATATGATCACTGAAATTAAAAATTACCAACAATAAGTATATTTGTATTGTTTAATAAGTAAATTCAATGATTAATTAACAATTAATTTGAACTTACTTCAAATGGCTCTCTATCTCTGGGTAATTATTTAGCAAGTACCACTGAGCTTTCACGAACTCTCTTTCACACAAATCATAACCACGCTGAGTACCAAGTGAACGTACTTGTTGGGAAAATACAGAAAATCTGTTTCGTTGTCTTGCTTGGTCAACATCAAAGTTTCTTTCCGGCCGATCAAACCTTGTGTCAACGCCATGGAAATATTTGGAACAGAATGTATGCCACTCATCATCAATATATATTTATGGGGGGGGCCTTATTACCCACTGAGCGTTTCAACTTTCCAGGAAACCGTTCAATGGGATACATCTATCTATACTTGGCTAGTCCTACTAGTTGAGTCTCAAGTGACAAATGAATAGCTAAGTGAACCATGATGTTGAAGAATGATGGTGGGTAAATACTCTCCAACTTACACAATATTAGTGCAATTTCTAGTTCCAAACGATCCAAAACTTCTACATTCAACATTCTAGCACATAAATCTTTAAAAAATACACCTAACTCAATTAACGCAACCTGTACATCTCTAGTCAAGAACCCACGAATACCAACAGGCAAGATACGTTGTAAAAATATATGACAATCATAGCTTTTTAGTCCAGTAATTTTCCAGTTATTTGTTTGCACACACCTTGTTAGATCCAAGGCATACCCGTTCGGTAATTTAATCTTTTACAACTACTCACAAAATGTAGTAATTTTGTTCATTGACAATGTATACAACCTAATTGGCATGTAAACAGACGAACCACTTTGTTGCAAGTACATTTTAAGTCTAATTCCCAACCGTTTTAGATCTTTCCGTGAGTTTATATTATCCTTTGTTTTACCTTCAATTGACATTAATGTTCCGAACACGGACTCACATATATTTTTCTCAATATGCATAACATCAAGACTATGCCGTAATTTTAACGTCGACCAGTAGGGGAGCTCAAAAAATATACTTTTCTTTGTCCAATTCAATTCATTCGCACTTCATTTTCTCTTTCGTTATTTTTTACCAAAATCATTACTTCCGACATGTACAAACTGTGCAATAACATTTTCGCCAAACAAGAATGGTGGAGGGTGCCCCTATTCAACAGTGTTATCAAACATTCTACCATTCCCATGCCATCTATGGTCACCAAGTCAAAAAAAAAAAAAAAAGATGATGACCCATGAAGTTTAGTTTCCTCCCATACGTAAGCCATTCAGATTAAGTATGTTTGTTACAAGTCAGATATGCCAATTTTCCCTTAGTGCTCCAACCTGACAAGTTTCCATAAGCGGAAAAATCATTTATTATCCATAACATCGCAACATGCATCTTGAATGACTTGCCTGTTGATGAATCAAATTTTAAGACCTCATTCTCCCACAATTCTTTCAATTTTGCTAACAGTGGCTACAAGTATATGTCTATATCATTTTCCAGTGATCTCGGACCTGGAATGAATAAACTCATCATGAAATATAGATCTTTCATACACTTCCATAGTGATAGATTATACGGCATAAGTACAACTAGCCAAGTACTATGCTAGTACTCATGTCCCAAACATATTAAATCCATCTGTTGTTAACCCGATTCGAATATTACGAGGTTGTTCAGCAAATCATGGGTGTTCCAAGTCAAATTCCTTCTAAACTTGAGAGTCTGCAGGATGTGACAAAACATTATCATTCTTGAATCTAGATGATTAGTGTCATGTCATATCATATCTACAGTCGTTAAATGTGACATAAATAACCGTTGTAATTTAGGTATCAATGGAAAGTGACGTACAACCTTACACAGCACATTCTGCTTCTCAGTTGTCCAACTTGATTCATGGCAAATGGGAAACTCGTTCAACTGCTTATTCTCTTGCCAAAATAATACACAATCATTCTTACATACATGTATTACATTGTAATCAAACTCGAGTCATTTTTTCAACTGTCTTGCTTCGTAGAAGTTGCGGGGTAAAATATTGTCTGATAGAAGTGTCTCTTTAAACAGCTCGAGCAATATATTGATAGCCTTAATAGATATTCGGCACATGGATTTTATATGAAGCAGTGTAACTGTAAATGACAACTTACTATGCCTTCTACATCCTGGATATAACTCACGCTGTGAATCATCCCACAAGCGGGTAAAAGTGTTATGGCACTGATCATTTGAATTTGATGGATCTGTTCCACTTTCATCCATAAACATTCCCGCACCAATGTCTCCCAGCATTTGCTCCATATCCTCTTCGAGATTGTCACCAACAACATCAGGATGTACATCTTCATCGATGTCTTTTTCTTCATCATCTCGAAGTTTGATTGACTTTGAATACGGTTTTCCATGTAAGATCCAATCGGTATAACCTTGGTCAATACCTTTGACAAATAGATGCTCTTTCACCAATTCTTGCGAAGTCGACATAGGCATCTAATACGACCATCACTACCAATTGTACAGGATGCGAACTCCAAAAATTTCTTAACTCCTTCAGTATATACATTGTAATCCTCACACAACCGATCTCTAACTCACATTCAACTCTTATCCATATTTAATATCTTATTGCAAACAGTCATGTGCATCAACAAACAATCAATTTATCTAACATATTATGCAATTTTTTCATTTCACCGGGTAGTTGGTCCTATCTCGTTGGGGATTGTAAGATCATAATTGCCAACCTATAAACTATTATCTGTCATGTTCAGCAAAATTTCGGCAGCATCTCTCCATACTTCTCCAAATATGTTCGTTTGGTCATGCATACCGACGAGTAATACATCGATGCACCATTGCCAAACCTGCATATCCAGAGAACAAGGAATGACTCTACCAAAATCATAATATCGGATGCAACATATGTAGTCTGATAGTTTGCGAGAATGATCTTACAATCTCATACTGTCCACTCTAGACAATTCAAGAGTTATCAATCAATCGTTCAACATGATTGATAACTCTCAAAAGGGTCTAAGGTTTATTTTAATGGCAAATAGAAGATACGATATTAAAACATAACAATAATAAGAAATTCGAGAATCCCCAAATCTTAATTATGTATTTTAATTATCAAACTATTTTAAATATCTATTTATATCATGAGTATTTTAAGTATCCTAATTATATTAGTTTTTTAATATTAAGTTCATTTTCAATATCCTTAGTATATTAAATTTTACTTAATTACTTATTAGATTAATTATACATTATAGTTATTTTAAAGTATTAATTAAAATTTAATTTTATTATTTGTTAAGTAAGCCCTCATATTTTTTAATTAATTATCTTTTAAATATTAATATGAATTTAAATATTAATAATTCTTTTGTTTTTATAATATAATTTTAGCACCTTTTAAGTTAGTTGTAAGATAGTTTTTACAACTATTATTTTTTAAGTATCAATATGAGTTTAAGTATTATTAATTCGATCTTATGTTTATTATTTTTAAGTTATTTATAATTTAATTTTATTATTTTTTAAGTTAGTTGGAAGATAGATTTTACAACTATTATCTTTTAAGTATCAAAATGAGTTTAAGTATTATTAATTCTTATATTTATTATTTTGAAGTTATTTATAACTTAATTTTATTACTTTTTAAGTTAGTTGTAAGATGGTTTTTACAACTATTATCTTTTAAGTATTAATAATTCTACTGTTTATTATTTTTAAGTTATTTATATTATAACTCATGTATACAACTGTTCGAACACTTAAATGACTGTTCAATCTTGTTTATTTGTTCGAACGGAATATGAATGCGTTCGAATGGTCTCAACCCAGAATCCAAACACCAATCAGTTCAGACAAAACACAATCTCGCAAAACATCACAAACTCATATTCAGAAAATACTACAAACATACAACATATATATTTCGAATAATAACCCTCTAACAAACATATTTTGTGTTTAATCTAATAAACACTTACACTATATATATAAACTATAAAATCAATAAACAACTATATTAAAACATAGATTTCTCTAATAAACATCTACACAATATATATATAAAAAAATAGAATGAATAATATATTTGAAAGTAGAATGAGAAAGAAAGTTATACTTTTAAGCAAAATAAGTATGCAATACTCTTTGTAAGATGATAGAATGAATGATTGTGTGAAGAAAATGGAAGATTTTGGAGAAAATAGAATGAATAAACGATCAGGAGAAACTTCCATCCAAACAGTTCGAGTGCGGACTGCTTTACATGAACGACAGGTAAAACTGTCTGATTTTGTGACTCTTATATGAGAGGGTCATTCCCTCCCATCAGTATTCAATGATCGTATTTGGGCACGAATTTTAGATCAGTGAGAAGGAGGAGTGGAGCTCATTTCGTACATTGATATCGTTGCTGAGTTTTATAAAGAGTTCGGTGGTGCTAGCCCAGACGATGGAGAGGCAGATAAGATCTGTGTTCGATGAGCTCCTGTTACATTTTTAGCTGACCTACTCGCTGCATATCTCGGTTTTCCTAGGCTGGTCGATGCCTAATTAACCTGCTGCCTAGTGAGTCTGATCTTTCAGGTGATACAAAGATGTCTCAGGATGAGAGACCAATATACATATATGAGATCGATACACTTGCTGATCATGAGGTCAGAGACTTAATTGTTGGTCTAGATGCTCCAGTGTACTATTGGACAAAGAGCATTAGGCAGACAGATTTATCTTCTTTCCTGAAGATCATGAATTTGATCATCACCAACAATATTGACCCTTGGCAGCACAAGACCGAGGTTAGCATGGATCAAGCGAGATTTATGATACGGGTCGCTCGAGGCATTCCGATTGACCTCATGGGGTATATATTTAAGAGGATCTGATAAGAGGCTAGGTACATTACGACAAATATACTGTCGTTTGGGATCCTGATCACTCGATTTTTGTTACATTCTGAGATCGTGCCAGAAGTTGCCGAGGGTGCACCAGAGCCGATGGGACGCTCAGTTGCCAAACAACATTATTTCGGTTCGAACAAAAAAAATTCGTTCGAATGAATAAAGATTGCTAGTTCGAATGAATAGAACAGTCCATTCGAATAGATTTTACTAGTTCGAACAAAATATGTTCCTTTCGAACTAATTGTTTCAATTCAATTCAATATAATATAATTCTTCAATAATATAATTTAAATATTATAGTTAATTATATTATTACTTTCGTTGTGGTTAAACAGTATACTAATAGCATCCAGTGGAAGAAAACGTGCGAGAGATCAACCCAGTCAAAGTAGTGGAGCAGCTCATGCTCAGGAGACGAGGCCTATCGGTTTTGTCTGACTTCTCCGATCTTTCATGTGGAGATGGATACCGATCTGTCAGCAGCGGGGGACTGTATATCCAGAGATGGTCAGTGAGTTTTACCGTGCCATGGTAGAGGATAGCGCTGATGCTTTGTTCTACACCTTATCGATTAGGAAGTGAGTACTACTTTCTCTCCATGCATTATTGTTGAGTTCCTTGCCATCCCGCAGCAGCTACACAGGGACCAGTGGCTGCAACATTTGATTCTGACACATCAGCCGCATCCTCCTCTCTAGCCCTGAAAGTATTGTCAGATGGTAGTGAGGATGATGATATACTTGATGATGGTCTCACAGACGATCAGGTGCGTCGGCTAGTGCGGGACCCTTCGGCTCCTCTATATGATGGGAGTAAGGTGATCTGACAGGCCGATTGTATAGCATTTTTTAGAATGCTTAATTTGATTGTTGGCTATAACATCGATTCGTAACTATACAAGACTGATTTAGGGATCGATTGAGCCAGATTTTTGCTGTGGATAGCACGGGGGGACCCCATTGATCTGGCATTGTATTTTTTCCTCTGCATTCGATTGAGTCACTATTTTTCAGTGGAGGTAGTCTACCATTTGCACTACTGATATTTAATTTCCTACTCAGATCGGGAGTTACAGTGTCTGTGACTAAGCGGAGGTCGTCACAGATGTGACCCCTTAACAAGAACACATTCAGCAAGAGCAAGGGGCACTTGCAGAAGACTGCACCAGAACAACCTAGTGATCCTCCCACAGATCCAGTTTCTAGTAGTACTGTCGTTATTGAGAGATAGCCTCCTAGGGCTACATAGGATCAGGTACGAGCTCTATTTGTGGAGTTCATTGAGCACATCATGGAGAAGTTTAAGGGTCTAGAAGGACACATTAAAATGTTACAAGAGGATGTTGATCTACTTAATAAATATTGATCGTTTTAGTTATTATTTTACTTTTTATGTTACATTAAACATTATATATTTGGAATGTAATTAATGTATTGTTTTTATTTTTCGTGTTTGCTACCTTGTTTATTTTTTTCATTGTACTTGATGTTCATGATAATATAAAAAATGATACTATCTTTAAAGTTATATTTATATAAATTTAACATAAAGGAAATCACTATAAAGTTTTGAAATTAATTACATAAAATTAATTTATGAATTTATAAATATTTTAACTCACTGCAAATCATAATATATAATATATACACATTTTTATATTTTGAAAATGATAACAAATGTTTGCTAGGAAAAAAATATATGCACAAATCCAAACTAATAAACAAATTAATGAAAAAAATGTTCGCTTCGATAAAGAAATTTAAGTTCGAATGGTTATTAACTTTCTCCGAGAAAAATAAATTAATTTCCTACCAATATTATTATTTGAACATATTATATACTGTTCAAACATACACTAATTCCATATTCGAATATATTTTGTTCCGTTTGAACGAATTTTTTTTTAGACAATTTTATTTGTCACAAAATATTTTGTTCGAATGGATATTTATCCGTTCAAACGAATTTAGTAGCTCAGGCGTTTTTAGAGATGAAATGTAAATTTTGTCTCCAAAAATGACTTTTAGGGACGAAATTTAAATTTCGTCCCTAACAAATTTCATCCCTAAAAGTCAAATATCTTGTAGTGTTTATAATATTTTTATTCAAATTTTTTCTCTCTCATTTTCTCAAGAAAACATGTAAGTCAAATCATTTCATTACTAGTAACAAATTATTTAATTAGTACTATTTCACAAATTAATATCCAATCAAACTCTTAATCTCAATAGTGCATGATAGGCTTCAGTGAGGTTTTTCATGAGTACGCCTCAGTAATTGGATGGAAAATTCTCTCGTTCTCCCAACACCGTTTTCAATATATGATTACGAGCTATTAAGATTCTCTAGTTGCACTATGTTTATAGGGAAGCCTTCTAGTTCTTTCTCATTGTCTGAGTTTGCCTCTAACACCTTTATAGCATTAGAGAAAATATATTTCAAGATCAAAAAATTGACTATAACGCAGCATGAGTTAGATGCTTAATTAGCAAAACAAACAGACATGAAAATGAGCATGAAACAACAAGACCAACAACAAGAAGAGTTTAGGATGGAGGTGCAACTCCAAATCCAAATGCTTATGCAGCAGTTCAGACCTCCTAGACACTGATTTACATTATACGTACAGTTTAGGATAGTAGTGCCGTTATTGAGAGATAGCCTCCTAGGGCTACATAGGATCATGTACGAGCTCTATTTGTGGAGTTCATTGAACCCATCATGGAGAAGTTTAAGGATCTGGAAGGACACATTAAGATGTTACAAGAGGATGTTGATCTACTTAGTAAATATTGATCGTTTTAGTTATTATTTTACTTTTTATGTTGTCAAACATTATATATTTGGGATGTAATTAATGTATGGTTTTTATTTTTCGTGTTTGCTACTTTATTTTTTTGTTTTTTCATTTTACTTGTCGTTCATGATAATATAAAAAATGATACTATATTTAAAGTTATATTTATATAAATTTAACATAAAAGAAATCACTATAAAATTTTGAAATTAATTACATAAAATTAATTTATGAATTTATATATATTTTAACTCACCGCAAATCATAATATATAATATATACACATTTTTATATTTTGAAAATGATAACAAATTAATGAAAAAAATATTTATTACTTTAATGGAAAAAATATATGCACAAATCCATACTAATAAACAAATTAATGGAAAAAATGTCCTCTCGAACGAAGAAATTTAAGTTCGAACGGTTATTAACTTTCTCTGGGAAAAATAAATTAATTTTCTATCAATATTATTATTTGAACATATTATATATTGTTCGAACATACATTAATTTCATGCTCGAATCTATTTTGTTCCGTTTGAACGATTTTCATTTTTTGAGACGATTTTGTTTGTTACAAAATATCTTGTTCGAATGGATATTTGTCCGTTCAAACAAATTTAGTAACTCAGGCATTTTTGGAGATGAAATGTAAATTTTGTCTAAAAAAATGACTTTTAGGGACGAAATTTAATTCGTCCCTAACAAATTTCGTCCTAAATTTCATCTCTAACAAATTTCTTCCTTAAAAGTCAAATATCTTGTAGTGTTTATAATATTTTTATTCAAATTCTTTCTCTCTCATTTTCTCAATAAAACATCTAACTCAAATTATTTCATTACTAGTCACAAACTATTTAATTAGTACTATTTCACAAATTAATATCCAATCAAACTCTTAATCTCAATATTGCACGAGTACGCCTCAGTAAGGATTTTCACGAGTACACCTCAGTAATTGGATGAAAAATTCTCCCATTCTTCCAACATTGTTTTTAATATATGATTATGAGCTGTTAAGATTCTCTAGTTGCACTATGTTTATAGGGAAGCCTTCTAGTTCTTTCTCATCATCTGAGTTTACCTCTAAAACCTTTATAGCGTTAGAAAAAGCATATTTCAAGATCGAAAAATTGACTATAAGGCAGCATGAGTTAGAGGCTCATTTGGCAAAATAAACAGACATGAAAATGCGCATGCAACAACAAGACCAACAACAAGAAGAGTTTAGGACACTACAACAGAATGTGTATTTTGTGACAGAGAAAACTGTCACAAAAAAATGGCAAACTGTCACTAAAAATTTTTGGTGACGGTTTGAAACCGTCACCATGACCGTCACCTAAAGTGCGTCACAGAAAACATTTGGTGACGGTTTACTGTACAACCGTCACAAAAAATATTTTTAGTGACGGTTGGAAGTGTTCCGTTCGGTACAACGTTCGAACGTTCATTTTTTGGTGACGGTTATGAACTGTCACAGAAAATAACGTTCGAACGTAAAATAAAACGTTCGGACGTTATACCCGACCGATTGGCGTTCGAATGAGAGAAGTTGACGTTCGTTGGATATCGTGTTCGAACGTATAAATTTACGTTCGAATGTTAATGCGTCCGAACGTTAATTACATTAAACGTTCGAATATTTGTTCGAACGTAAACGTAAATGTTCAAACGTAGCGCGTTTAATGTTCGGACGTATACTCGAATGTAAACGAAGGAGCGTCCGAATGCAAGTTTTTTGTTCGAACGTTAGTCGCTTTACCGTTCGAACGGTTTGTTCGTTTTAGCGTGAGTACGTTCGAACGTATAGTTTAACGTTCGTACGATTCAATTGTATTTACGTTCGAACGTTTGTTACAGTGTGAACCAACGTTCGAACGATTTTTATTTACATTCGAACGTACAGATCAGAAATACTAATTTCATAAAATTTAAAAACATATATAATACCAATAGTATCATATTACATACCCAATTAAGAAGTAAGAATGTCTTATAAAAGTACAAAATTAGATATTAAAACTAGTCAGAAATATTGATAAAATTTATTTCTTCTTTTTCCCTCTCCCACGGGGATTCTGTTGCAACGACATAACACGTTCCATTTGCACCATCATCTCCCGTTGCACTTGCTCTTGCACTTCATTGCGTATTCTTTCCTCCTGGTCTCTCTGTTGGTCCTGCAAACGCGTCTCTAAATGAGACTGTCGTTCTAAGAGAGACTCTAACTCTTGTTGCCTAGACCTCATATACTCATTCTCACGCCGTGCAGCTTCTAAATCTGCCGTAAGATTATTAATTTGTGAAGCCGATGAGGTTGAGGAGGATGAACATTTATGCTTGATAGATCGTCCCAAACCTCTTGCCATACTAGACTGCGGCCCGAGCACTTGCGTGAATATGTCTATGTCACTAGGAGATGATTCCTCAGAAGCCGACTGCATCTCCAACATTTTGCTCTGCAATTTAAAAGGTAATGATCGTAAATAATTAGTAACGTATTAAAAGAAATAGAAATAAGAAATAAACTATTAAAATATTATATAAATAATTTATTTAACAAAATTAACACTGCTTACATAATTATCTGCAGCGACAGGATCCATCCACTCACTATGCTCATTAGTGTGAGCAGCAGCATAGACATGAATGAGGGAAAAGTTTTCAGGATCATCACGTTTCTAACAAAGCGAGAATATTAGCAATTTTAAAAAGATAATATTAGTACGTACTTATCAGAAATAATATCAGGAAAATAAATGAATTCTATAATTTTTTAATTACCATTTTTTCAGCAAGACGGTGGAATGACCTTGAACCGGCACGATGGTGGACAGTCATAACGGATCTATTCTGTGCATTTGTAGAACTCAAGTGCTACAAAATATATTAAAAATGTTAATTGTAATATGTATACATATAATATATAAAACGAATATGAATGTAAATAATTAAAAGAGATAAATGTAAAATACCTGATAATCTGGAGATGCGAAAAGATCACAACACTTTCTCCAATCATCTAACTTCATCTGCTGAAAAGGAGACTGCGCATCCTCTTCCAACGTCTCAAACTTCTTGAAGTGGTCATGACATCGTCCTTTGTGACGTCGGAATAGTGTAGCCATCAACTCATTCACGGTTCTCAAATCCTCGCTACGGCCAAAGTCGAGGTCGAATTCATCCTAATAAGGGAATCAGGTAAAAAATATAATATATTAATCTAGGTGAAAAAAATGTACTGAAAAGTAAACTCACCAGCACACGACTTCGAATGTGCTCCTTAATCTCATTCGGAACATCTCGCCATGAGCGCACATAAAATGGAGCATAAGCTCGAACTAATGTGCCAATATAGGAGGAAAGCGCTGCTGCACTATCATCCACTCCTCCAGTGGAATTATCAGGAATTGTGATCTTCAGTTTACCATGCCTTCTATTTTTTTCAAGAGAGATTCCACGTGTATAGCCACGACCGCGACGTGCAGATGCATCAACTACATGATAATAGATATACTATAATTATAATTATATAGTTATTGAGAAAAAAGTATTAACTATATATATAATTATCAACGACAATATTTCCTTACTGGTAGGTGTCGACTGGCTGTTGTTCTCTTCTGTGTTAGCTTGATCTTCAGGAACGGATTCCTCGAGTGGGAAGTCCTCAATGGGTTCAGGACTTGGACTTGGCGGAGGCACATTTCTTCGTTGTCGTTTTGGCGGCATTCTTGAAAATAATTAACGTTCATCAAAGAAAATTAATTAGAAGAAATTATGAAAATTCAAGATATTTTATAGTCACCTATATGAATAAAATATTTAGTACTTTTATTCTTCAGATGAATTTTCCATGCTTGTTTCAGAATCTCCATCAATAACATCTTCATCATCATCATGCACCTCTTCTTCATCATCTTTATCCACCTCCTGCCCGGATTCTGATTCGTCTTCATCTTCTGACTCGTCTTCTTCTTCTTCCTCCTCACTGACTTGAATTGAATGATCATTTAATACAGACGGGTCGAGATGTACGGGTGGGACATCATCTCTACACAGGGGGAGCAACTCGAGTGCACCGAGGTCAACAAACAAGTTAATACCCTCTCCATCTTCCTGGTATGCCTCAACAATCGGAGTGTCATCTTCATCTCCACTATTCTCGTAATCTGCACCCGTTCCTGCTTCATATATATTTCGAGGAACAAATTTTTGTACGACTCGCCAAGTTATCTCCCCACTATCTTCATCAGCACTTTTCATTGGATCAATCAAGTAATAGACTTGGGTAGCTTGACAAGCCAATACGAATGGATCATCTTCGTACCATTTAGATGCAGTATTGACACTCGTAAAGTGATTATCCCTATGTATCGAAACCCGACCACCGCCTAGATCCCACCAATCACATTTAAAGACATATGTTACAGACCCACCCAGATATTTCAATCCGATAATATCACGTATGACACCATAATAGTCAATATCATCTGTTCCATGACTCCCCTCGACCAACACACCACAATTTTGAGTCTTTCTATTACGTTCACGGTCCAAAGTATGGAATCTATAACCTCGGACCGTGCATGCAGTATATCGAAGTGCTCTATTTGAGGGACCACGGGCCAATGCATACAATTCAGAAGAAATTGATCCGGGATCACGAGCACGTTGTTCCAAAATCTATAAATTGAAATAGATTATATTGATTATTTCATTATCCAGAGTTAAAAATTTCACAATATAACATATATATAATTTTAGTTCATACACGTTCTTCAAACCATCCGGGAAATTCTTCCTCGTGTCTTGCCTCTATATTTTCTACGCCTTCCGTCCTAAGTTTGTCCATGTGGTCACTGTTATAACATGTTGCAAAAGAAGTATATTTTGAGCACAACAATTCTAATTAATTTAAAGAAAACTATAATTATTCAAAGAAATGAAATGACATACCTAAGATAATCATCAATCTCTCGGCAGTTATTTAGCACATACCACCGAACTTTACCCAACTCTCCATCAATTAAATCGTAACCTGTTTGTGCACCCAAGGGTCGTACATTCTGGGAAAACACTGATAGCTCACGAGGAGGCGGAGTAGCAAGATCAGCATTTCGCTCTTGACGATTAAATCGTGTCTCAACACCACGAAGATATAGAGAGCAAAATGTTAACCATTCATCGTGTATATATGCCTCTGCTATTGAACCCTCAGCTTTGGCTTTATTCCCAACAGTGCGCTTCAATCGACCCAAATATCTTTCAACTGGATACATCCAACGGAACTGCACCGGTCCACCCAGAAGTACCTCTCGCGGTAAATGTATTTTTTAAATGGACCATGACATCAAAAAATGATGGTGGAAAGATCTGCTCGAATTTACATAGTATAGTAGCAATGTCTTCTTCCAATTTCGACAACACATCTCGATTTACTACCCGAGTGCACAAATCCTTGAAAAACATACATAGTTCAGATATGGCCACACGTACATTAGATGTAAGCTTCCCACGAATTCCCACAGGTAATAACTTCTGCAAAAATACGTGACAATCATGACTTTTCAATCCATTGATTTTCCAATCATCAGGACTCACGCATCTACCAATATTTGAAGCATAACCATCTGGCAACTTCACACCTTGCAACCATTTGCAGAAATCCATCCTCTCCTCCCTCGTCATCGTAAAACATGCATGCGGCATGACCACCCTGTTGCCTTCCACCCGTAAATGCAGATTATGTTTAATTCTCATTCTCTCAAGATCTTTCCTCGTCTTGATCGTGTCTTTCGTCTTTTTGTTAATACTCATCAATGTACCCAGTATATTATCACAAATATTCTTCTCTATATGCATTACATCCAAACTATGTCGCAACTTGCATGACGACCAATACGGCAAGTCAAAAAAAATACTATGCTTTGTCCAATTCAATTCTGGTACGGCTCGTTTTCTCTTGTTCTTTCCCCGACCTTTGCCAAAATTGTTCGCTCTAACATGTTCCAGTTGTTCCACTATCTCTTCTCCAGATAACTCTTTTGGTGCAATCCTATCCTCTACTCTCCCATCAAACTTGGCACATTCTCTTCTCCATGCATGATTTGCTGGTAAATAACGTCGATGACCCATGAAACACAACTTCTGAGAAAATTTTAGCCACTCACTAGCAGTTTCTTTATTACACGTCGGACACGCTAACTTCCCTTTCGTACTCCAGCCGGAAAGATTCCCATACGCCGGAAAATCATTTATGGTCCACATTACCGCAGCATGCATCTGAAAAGATGTCGACTTAGATGCATCATAAGTTCTAACCCCTGTTTCCCATAACTCTTTCAGCTCTTCAATCAACGGCTGCATGAATACGTCAATATCATTCCCAGGTGATCTAGGGCCAGGGATGAGTAAAGTTAACAAAAAGTTTGGCGCCTTCATGCACCTCCATGGTGGAAGATTGTACGGAATCAATACCACGGGCCAAGTGCTATAACTTGTACTCATATTCCCAAAAGGGTTGAATCCATCGGTTGTGAGTCCCAGGCGCACGTTCCGAGCTTCTAACCCGAACTCTGGATACTGATTATCGAAAGACTGCCACGCAAGTGAATCAGCTGGATGCCTCATATACCCGTCATTCTTAACTCTTTTCTCCTCATGCCACCTCATATCATGAGCTGTTTTCTTACACATATATAGTCTTTGCAACCTAGGTTTCAAGGGAAAATACCGCAACACCTTAACCGGAACGTTTTTCTTACCTTTCCACCTCGACTCTCCACATACAGGACATGCTTGTTTCTCCTCGTTCTCCTTCCAGAACAATACACAATCATTCTTGCATGCATGTATGGACTTGTACTCAAATCCTAATCCCTTTCTCAACTGCTTCGCTTCATAAAAGTTCTTAGGCAATGCAGACCCTTCGGGAAGCACCTCGTTAAATAAGTCCAATACCATGTTTATTGCTTTCGTCGACATCCCACACAATGATTTAATGTGAAGCAACCGCACAATAAACGACATTTTGGAATGTTTTGTACAACCTGGGTAAAGCTCGCGCTTTGCATCTTCCCACAGTGAAGGGAAATTTTCACAATCAGTCCCTGATCCACCAGTTGAGGCATTGTCGTTAACCTCATCCATAAACATCCCAGCTCCAATATCACCCAACATCTCCTCCATCTCATCATGCTCATAATCATCATCCATGTGCCGCAAATAATTGTGATGATCGACCAATACATCTGCTGACCCTTCATACGGCTCACCATGCAGTACCCATCGCGTATACCCCAGATCCATACCGTTCACAAATATATGACGCTCTACTTCATCCAATCCTATCGCACACAAATTTTTACACACTCGACATGGACACTTAATGTAACCACGACTATCAGCAGAAGCCCGTGCAAAATCAATGAAAGTTCTTACTCCACATGCATAGGGTACGTAATCCTTTCCAAGTCTATCGTCCAGACGCATCCAATTTTTATCCATTTCTAAAAACATCTATATATTAATAACACGTACATTGAAAATTCACATGCATGTCATGCTCCAATTCTCATTACTTTGTTGATAAGGTAGTTGGTCCTATCCCATTCGAGATTATATTCTCCATATTGCACAAATCTCGTCACTCTACTAATTTCTACGTTAGTAGAAATTTCGGCAGCACCTCCCCATAATTCTCCAAGTATACATGTTCAAATATCGGGATTGTGACCCGACGAACAGTATACCCGAAGAACAATGAAGAAGACACCGAAACTTCATATTAAACGTGGAAAGTAGCGAGTAACAAAAATGTGCAATACAGATAATATAATCTCAAACTGTCCACACTGGACAATTCAGGAATCAGTGGACACATAAATGTACACTGATTCCCAAACGGGTCTAAGGGTATTTATGCAATGACACACGCATCTAGCAATATAATCATACAACAATATCTCCATATTTGTTAAACTAAAGAGGGATGGAAGATTATGTGACCCCCTGTTTCGTGTCTTGTACACAACGAGGGAGAATGATCTTGATGAAATGTTTAAATTTTGGTCTAATTACTTAACCGTCACAAACTGTCCGACCTCGACACTCCTCTCAAGGCCGAAGAGACTATGACAGTCAAGCAATTAGACCGAAATTTAGAGATTATAATTGTTATATATAATTTTAAATGTTATTATATAATTTCGACTTATTATCATTCTACAATTATAATCTTAATTGTTATACTTAATTTAGTGAGTTATTTACTTATATAGACAATAAGTATATAATTTTTATATAAGAATCTATTTGATCCTTATTTCCTTTCTCTTTAGTTTGTAATAAATAAGTATATTTACATATTCAAACTCTACTTATTTAGTAGTTTCAAGACTTTTTTATTGAAGAGTATTTTAAAGGTTATATTATAATTTTAATTATTATCATTCCTAAAATATAATTTTAATTGTTATACTTACACTATCATTCTTAAATTTCAATGGTTATACAATAATTTTAATTATTATAATTCTTAAAGAGTTACTTTTATTTATTATTACTTAAAACTTCATATTATTATCACAATTTTTCAAATCCATATCACAAAAACACATTGTATAAATATCATAAAATTCAAATAAAGACAAGAAATAAAAATTTTTTCTTACCAAACTCAACTCTCTCTAACTCTCCAACTCCACTCTCTCTCTCTGTGTTGCGCACACGGGAGAAGAAAAAATGTTCAATGGCGCTCCCGTGCGCGCACGGATTAAGTTCTAACATTATTTGTTTAAACGTTCGAACGTTTAACTTGTACGTCCGAACGTTACCTTAAACGTTCGGACGTTTCAGTTGAACGTCCGAACGTTATTTAATAAAATTTCCTCTCCTCGTAGCGTTCGGACGTTTACATTACACGTTCGAACGTACCCTTCTTATTTATAACATAAAATCTAGCGGGAAAGTTTCCACACTTTAATCATATATGTTCGAATGTATCACAAGTTTACGTTCGGACGTTTGTAAATTTAGAGATTAACGTTCGAACATTTAACTTAAACGTCCGAACGTTTATTTCATCAAAGTGTTACCATATTTGAGAGTTAAATTTTCCGCACTAATTTAAGTAACGTTCGAACGCATAGTCTAAACGTTCGAACGGTACAATAATCACACAGAAACCTTGAGCGGGAAATTTCCCGCTCTTATTTTAACGTTCGAACGTTAACTTGAAACGTTCGAACGTACGGTTCCTACTGTACGAACATTTTACTTATTTGTAATAATGTAAATATATTCAAACATTCACAAATAATAATTTAAATATTTAAAGTTTATATCACAACATACTAGAAAAAACTCACAATATATTCACAAAATAACATGCCACATGTATTAACATATTTTTAAAGTTGAGTAAGTAATAAACATGTATTAACAAAGCCTAATGAAAACATATACCTAATAAGAAACACAATATTTCAAATTCATATCACAACATATTTACAAAAACTCACAAACTATTTACAAACTATACAAATAATAATCACAATATTTCAAGAGTAAGTATAAAATCACAACAATATATTGATAAAGTTTAGAAATATACCTAGCACTCACAATATCCTCTTACAAATCAAAATCTTCCAACTTCCCAAAACAAGCAATCCTTCAAAAAAATACAACACTAACTTATTAGAAATATTCTATAACAAAAACACATTCTATAAATATCATAAAATTCAAATAAAGATAAGAAATAAAAATATTTTCTTACCAAAACTCAACTCTCTCTAACTCTCTAACTCAACTCTCTCTCACACTAACACCCTCTCTCTCTCTCTCTCTGTCTCTCTCGCTCTCTCTCTCTCTCTCTCTCTCTGTCTCTCTCTCTCTCTCGCTCTCTCTCTCTCTGTCTGTTGCGCGCACGGGAGAAGAGAAATGATCCGCTTCCTCCCGTGCGCGTACTGATTAATACCGCAAATTATTAGTTTAAACGTTCGAACGTTTAAGTTGTACGTCCGAACGTTATATGCTAAAATTTCACCCGTTCATAACGTTCGGACGTTTACAATACACGTTCGAACGTACCCTTCTAATTTATATCATAAAATCTAGCGGGAAAGTTCCCGCACTTTCCTCATATATGTTCGAATGTATCACAATTTATCGTTCGAACGTTTGTAAATTTACAGATAAACGTTCGAACATTTAACTTAAACGTCCGAACGTTTATTTCATCAAAGTGTTACCATATTTGAGAGTTAAATTTTCCGAACTAATTCATCAAATAACGTTCGAACGCATAGTCTAAACGTTCGAACGTCTGAATAATCACACACATACCTTAATCGAGCGGGAAATTTCCCGCTCTTATTTAACGTTCGAACGTTAACATGAAACGTTCGAACGTAATAGTCCTACTCTTATTTAACGTTCGAACGTAATATATAAACTATACCATATATATAAATGAATAATATATATTAAATTGTTATTTATTAAATTCTTTATTATATACTAACTTATACTATAATATGTATTCTACATTTTATATATCTATAACTATATACTACATTGTATAGTATGATAGCATAATACTTTAAATGAGAACATAAATATATATAATATATAAACTTACCATATATATAAATGAATAATATATATTAAATTGTTATTTATTAAATTCTTTATTATATACTAACTTATACTATAATATGTATTCTACATTTTATATATCTATAACTATATACTACATTGTATAGTATGATAGCATAATACTTTAGATGAGAACATAAATATATATAATATATAAACTTACCATATATATAAATGAATAATATATATTAAATTGTTATTTATTAAATTCTTTATTATATACTAACTTATACTATAATATGTATTCTACATTTTATATATCTATAACTATATACTACATTGTATAGTATGATAGCATAATACTTTAAATGAGAACATAAATATATATAATATATAAACTTACCATATATATAAATGAATAATATATATTAAATTGTTATTTATTAAATTCTTTATTATATACTAACTTATACTATAATATGTATTCTACATTTTATATATCTATAACTATATACTACATTGTATAGTATGATAGCATAATACTTTAGATGAGAACATAAATATATATAATATATAAACTTACCATATATATAAATGAATAATATATATTAAATTGTTATTTATTAAATTCTTTATTATATACTAACTTATACTATAATATGTATTCTACATTTTATATATCTATAACTATATACTACATTGTATAGTATGATAGCATAATACTTTAAATGAGAACATAAATATATATAATATATAAACTTACCATATATATAAATGAATAATATATATTAAATTGTTATTTATTAAATTCTTTATTATATACTAACTTATACTATAATATGTATTCTACATTTTATATATCTATAACTATATACTACATTGTATAGTATGATAGCATAATACTTTAGATGAGAACATAAATATATATAATATATAAACTTACCATATATATAAATGAATAATATATATTAAATTGTTATTTATTAAATTCTTTATTATATACTAACTTATACTATAATATGTATTCTACATTTTATATATCTATAACTATATACTACATTGTATAGTATGATAGCATAATACTTTAGATGAGAACATAAATATATATAATATATAAACTTACCATATATATAAATGAATAATATATATTAAATTGTTATTTATTAAATTCTTTATTATATACTAACTTATACTATAATATGTATTCTACATTTTATATATCTATAACTATATACTACATTGTATAGTATGATAGCATAATACTTTAGATGAGAACATAAATATATATAATATATAAACTTACCATATATATAAATGAATAATATATATTAAATTGTTATTTATTAAATTCTTTATTATATACTAACTTATACTATAATATGTATTCTACATTTTATATATCTATAACTATATACTACATTGTATAGTATGATAGCATAATACTTTAGATGAGAATATAAATGTATATAATATATAAACTTACCATATATATAAATAAATAATATATATTAAATTGTTATTTATTAAATTCTTTATTATATACTAACTTATACTATAATATGTATTCTACATTTTATATATCTATTTATATCTATATACTACTTATTAAATAATCAATAAACACCATAAGCTCATAAACTATTCACAAAATTCACAAACAATAATCATAATTATTTCAAGAGTAAGCATAAAATCACAACAACATGTATAAACATATTGCTAAACTTTAGAAATATAACAAGCACTCGCAAAAAAACCAATAATCTAATTGTCAATAATATTATATAACATCGTAATCTATAAAGAAAACATTTATAATATAATATTAAATTGAATAACGTTCGAACGTAATAATAATTACGTTCGAACGTTCTGTGTATATAAGGCCAAAACCGAACGTCGAAACGACATCTCTATTACGTTCATCGTCTACTCCGTTGCACGCCGCCACGCCTCCTTCGCCGCCGCCGTCAACTCCGCCACAACCGTCACTAAAGGTAGGCATTCATCTTTTATTCAAGTAACATGTATTTTATTGAAATTTGGATTGAGTTTTGTGTTAAACCGGATAAGTTATTTCAAGACTTTCAACTTCATTTTCCGGCCACCACGGCTAGTCATTTGCCGAATAGTCACCGTAGAAATGTTTCTTGAAGTGTATACTTCATTTCCACGGTGACATTTCGGTATTTAGAACCGTGTAGCGAAATTCTTGAGATTTCAATAATGGCTGAGTCGACTCAGCCATTCTGCGTCGAAACGTTCGAACGTTTCACCAAGACGTTCGAACGTACGACGTTTAAATTACAAAGCCGTTACGGCTTCCACGTTCGAACGTTTGATTATAACATCCGAACGTAATGATTTTCTACATTATTCATGCTTCGACGTTAGGACGTCCATATTTATGTTCACACGTAAAACAAATACGTTCGAACGTATTTGTTTTAACGTCCGAACGTACGTCAGCCAATATTTATTTACTGCTTATGTTCGAACGTACATTGTTACATTCGAACGTATTTTTTTACGTTCGAATGTAAATATATTGACATTATTTTACGTGGGAACGTATAAATAAACATCCGAACGTTTTATCTTTACGTTCGAACGTTATAGATAAAACGTTCGAACGTTACGGCAGAGCATCTTAGAATTAATATCAAAAAAATGCATTATTGTAAATAATTTTTTTTTTCCTTTTCTATTTTCAGGATATGGCTCTTCCACTGCATACTAGGAAACGAGGGAGGGAAGGAGCCACGTCGGACACTGCCCGCATTGGAGCTCGTACTGTTATGGTAGAGCGAGAGATCTTAATTAATGAGTTCGACGAACTCTGTTGGCAGCAGACGAACCTGAGAGATGTTTTCCTCAGTAGAGGCTGGGGAAATATCTGCACATTGAGGGGGAAGGTATACCCCTCAATGGTTCAAGAATTCTATATGGGGATGTGTGACATGCCTCAGGATGCATCCTCTCACACCGTGACTGTACGCGGTGTTTCCATTGAGGTATCAGCAGATGTCATCGGCGAGCACCTTGGGATTCGTCGAGGAGTGGAGACATTTGCACACTCGACACCCCGTGAGGATGTAGGCACTTCTACATCATCTACTGGTCGGGGATGTGAGCCAGCATCAGCCAGAGATGCAGGCCAGTCAGAGGCTGAGGATACTGGCGTCGAGGCTCGGGATGATGACCGAGACGAGGATTTCTACATCCTCACCGGGAGGGATCGCATGCAGATCGAGCGGAAGAACGCCTTCAACCAGAACCATCTGCTGCATTTCTTCCGCATGTTGCACCTTATTGTTGCAACAAATGTGGATCCTGTGGCTCATAAAACCACATTTAGTCGGCTTCGGGCACAATTTTTGATACGAGTGGCACGTGGAGATCCTATAGATTTGCCATTGCACATCTTTCAGAGGATCCGTTACGAGGCGAGCATCGTCTCCACGGATAATCTCCCATATGGTGTCCTCATCAGCCGACTATTACTTGCACGGGGAGTGCCGACCCAGCCAGAGGACCGGGTCAAAGATCAGATGAGCCCCCTCGACATGACCACGCATCGACGTAGCATTGGACAGGCGAGGGGACGTCAGCCACCCCCTGTAGAGGATCTAGTTCCTCCGACGCAGCCTGAGCCAGGTCATGTCGGGAGTAGTAGTCAGCATACGCCGAGTACATCTGCAGGAGATGTGCGGCCTGCTTGGGTTGATGCGGTCATCTCACAGCTGACTGCGCATATCGATCATAAGATCGATCGATCGCTCGAGGCTATATCGGCGTCTGTTGCCGAACTCACCCATCGTGTAACTATCCTCAACGACAAGGTTGATACCTTGACTGAGGAGGTACGGAGTTCGACTTTTGCGGATAACGTTATCATCTGACTGTTAATATCAAATTTTATATTTTATTTTTAATATTTGTAACGAAAAATATTATTGAATATTTCTATCGTTTTTTAATTTCAATTTTTAACCTTCTTTGATGTTATATTTTTCAACTTTAATACTAAATCACTGCATTTCAAATATATATAATCAATAATATATATTTATATATTACAAAGTGTGTATATATAAATATATACAATTCAATTTTTTAGACTTGTTCACAAATTATGCACAATAAAAACCACATAATTTTTAAATTAAAGTCATTTAATTTAAATTTACAATGAACGTTCGAATGTTATTACTTAACGTTCGAACATTGGTGCAAACATTTTACGTTCGAACGTAAAATTAATAACATTCGAACGGTTGCGCCAAAACATTTTACGTTCAAACGTAAACAGACATAATGTTCGAACGTATATGTAACGTTCGAACGCATATTTCCCATACGTTGGAACGTAAAAACATCTCATTCTATCTTTAGTGACGGTTTCCAGAAACTGTCACAGAAAATACCTTTTAGTGACGGTCTAGAGACCGTCACAAATTCCTAACCGTCACTAAAAACCAATTGTGTTGTAGTGGGATAGAGGTGCAACTCCAAATCCAAATGCTTATGCAGCAGTTCAGACCTCCAAGCAACTGATTTACATTATACGTACAGATTTTGGGATCTATTTTTGCACGAATAAAGCTAGTATTACTGTTTTATTTATTTAGTTTGCACTCATTAGATTACTTTTATGGATATTGAACAAATTGTAATATATTTTTTTTAAATATTATGTATGTCTATTTTATTTTTCATTATTGTGTAAAATAAAATAGTTACTAATAGAACGACGAAAAACTGTTCAAACAAGATAAGTAAAACCATTTGAATAATGATACAAAATATTCGAATGTAATCAGAATTAAACGTTGGAACTGTACTTGAAACCATTCGAACGAAATAATTGAACGTGAAATAAACGTGCGAATGTCATCTCATATGAAATCGTTCGATCCTATCATGGTCTGATCAAACGTCTTACTCAATACGTTCAAACATATTTTGCTGTTCGACCATCAAATTGTTTGTTCAAACGTTTCCTCACGCTTATTTGATCGAACAGATTGGTATCGATCGACTACTCACGAAGAACGCATTTGAACATATTTATTGTTCGAATGTCAAGTTTGTACAGTTCGAACGTGATTCTGGGATGAAATTTAATCGTCCCAAAAAAAATATTTCATTCAAATACCATCAAATGGTTTAGCTCAAGCACATCGCAAAAGATAATTTTTAGGACGAAATTGATATTTTCAACTTTTAGAATACTGTTATTAAAATGACTTTGTAAGGACTTTTTCCATCTCAAATAATATTTTGAGATGGAATTATAGTTTTTTGAGACGAAAATTTGACTTATGATGTTGTGTGGTAGATGGAGATCATCAGCAATACAATTTGACCTATTGGATCGGAACGTGCCGGGTGTACTGGCGGTAGGGATCATGCGCACTAACTACGCATGTACGTACCTAACAGCACTTCAACACATTCTAAGAAATGTCAGTGAGGTGATCAGTAATTAAGTCACATTTGGAACCGGGAATGGAAGTAAAATGTATGCATGCATGCGCATGTATATGTTTCGCATAATTAGATTTTGAAAACCCGATTTTGTTATATATTTTTGAATATATATATATATGTGTGTGTGTGTGTGTCAATGATAATCTTCCAGCTACCGATAAAAATAAGCTCAGCTTAATCTCTTTCGAAAAATTAAAGATGTAACACAGCCAAGTGACAGGCCGAGTCCTTCTAGTGCAGCACATGAGCTATCCAGATAACATGTCAGAGGTCCTATTGATTAGAACTTGTTTGCTGGAAGGACTCCTTTTATCACTAGGTTGTGCTGTATCTTAAATCAATGAGCTGAGCTTGTTCTTACGAGTAGCCGGAAGATTATCATGACCATATATATATATAATATATATATATATATAGTAGTGTTTTTTTAATAATATTTACTTCTTATTGTGCTCGCCTTTGCTTTTTTGGTCTTTTATGTTGTGTTTAATGGGGGCTGGTAATAAAATTGCCATTACTTTGAGTTTTAATTTGGATTGAAGACTTATTAGTTGTTAATGTTGGTCTTTATACGTTTCTTTCGAGTGATGTTCGTTATCAACGTTTCCATTAAGGTTTTTAACGTTTAAACTTTTTTCTCAAAAATCATTTATGCAGGTCAGTTTATTCTTACGTTTTAAGTTGATAATGAATGTTTTTTGTGCCGTTTTGTATTAACGTCTACCTTCCTTTTTAAATTGGAAAGAGATTGGCGTCCGTAGTGTGTCGATCTTTTCATTCCAGTGTGGTGTTGTTTTTTCTCCGTACAATATTATAGAAAAAAAAAATTAGCAGAAGTGTACATAAATACTTTTGAGATATTTTTCTGATAAAAGAGAGATGTTCTTTTAAGTGGAGTTTTGGACTTAACCATTTGTATAGAGTAGGCTTATGTCATTCGACGACTAGTTGGACTGTTGTATCTTGGAGGAGTCAAGTCAAAAAGACTTCTGCTGTACCGGTTAATTTGAGATTTTGTATATCGCAAAAGGCTTGAATCTCCTTAAAGAGAGCGAGATTTTTGTGCCTCAGTCATAACTGACTTCGTCTTATTTTTAATTTTATTGTAATTTTTATTATATTATTGTGTATTTCACCAACAATTTTAAAGAAAGTCAGACATGGAGCCTATAACTGAAAAATTCACGGAAAGCATTGGTGATCTCAAAAAGCCCTTCCGGTTCAAAGGAGCTCATTTCAAGAGATAGAAGTGCAAGATGCTCTTCTATCTAAATTTTCTCAACATTTCTTATGTTCTCACTGTTGTAGAAATTGTGCGGATACAGTAATTTAAAAATAAACGCAACTTTGAGACGTGTAGAACACTATCTTTAAGGTGATAATTGCCTCCACTTGAAAGAGTTTGCTACTGGGTTACAAGCAATTCACCTCCAGGATACAACAAAGTCACCAACTGCATATAGCAATTCTGAAGTTTTTCCTTCAGAATTTCTCTACAAAATTGTGCAAGTGACTGAAAATATGAGAAAGAATAATTAAAATTCGTGGGTCTGATCCCCTATTTATAGAAAATGAAGTGACACCATATGAAAGATCACAACTATTAACTTGTGACTTTTCAATTGGCAGTTACTGGTTTAAAAGTTATGATGTTTCAAATTAAAGATCAAATGGTATGTGCCTAGCCTAGTGGTCAACAGGCGCCTCCCTTGAAAAAGGGAGGGCATTGGCTCGAGTCTTCAGAAGTGTCTATTCGGCCCATGTAACACCCAAGTGTTGTGACTCTTTGACCCACGTGCAAGGCTTGGCCGGCCCAAGCATTGTGTCTGTCCAAATCCAACACTTCACAAAATTATAAATCAAATTGCACTTGTGGAGTTTTGAACTCCTACCCTTTCATTTGAAACAACACACCATTACCATTGAACTAATGCATCTCTTTGAGATAATGGTTCACGTAAATAAATAATAACCTATATTCAATAAACTCTATCACAATCTATAATAAATATAATACTCACTGCAAAGAATCCTAGCAAGATCACTACCGAGAACATGGCTGAAGCACGAGTGAAAGCTCACGAAGAAAAAATTGAAAAATATACTAAAGATGAGTATAACGGTCGATGCTATCTTTTAAATTGTCTTTCTGATCAGTTTTATGATTACTACAATACTACTTACACATTTCCAAAGAAAATTTGAAAAACTTTACAGAGTAAATACGATACGGAAAAAGCCGTAGCGAAGAAATATGCAACAAGTCTCTTCTTTCGATATCAAATGGTAGATGAAAAATCTTTTGCGGAGCAAGCACAAGATTTTCAAATGGTTGTAGCTGAAGTTAGATCCGAAGGCATCAAGATTAGAGAAAATCTAATTGTTTGTGGCATCATCGACAAGCTACCGCCTTCATGGAGAGAATTTCAAAAGTCGATGCACCATAAACAAATGGAGACCTCTTTGGAGACCTTAATCACACGTATGCATGTAGAGGAGGAAGCTAAAGGCCAAGATGCTTTGGTGTTTTAAAATGGTAATGAGGATTCCATGACAAAGGTAAACTTAATTTCTAAAAATGGTAGCTTGCCCAAAGGTTAAAATATAAGAAATAGTTTTTTGAAGCCGCAAAGAAAAGATTTCAAAAAATTTAGTAAACCTCACAAAAAGGGTTTTCAAAACCAAAATGATAAGAACCAAGGACCCCTTCACAAAATCAAGCGTGTTTTGTATGTGGCAAAATTGGGCACTTTGCTCGAATTTGTAAGTTTTGAAAGAGAGAAAATAATAATCCTCAAGTTAATATAACTGAGGAGCCATTTGTAGCAATGGTCACAGACATTAACATGGTTCAATTTGTTGAAGGGTGGTGGGCAGATTCTGGTGCCAATAGGCATGTCTGCTATGATAAAGATTGGTTCAAAAAATTTACTCTTGGTGATTCAAGTAAAACCGAGGTTCTTGGGAGTGGTGAGGTTGAGTTGAATTCACCTCTAGACGTATATTGATGCTCAAAGATGTTCGCTATACACTGTCTATGAGAAAGAATTTGATGTCGAGTTTTTTACTCAACAAAGCGGACTTCAAACAAACTATATAATCTGATCAATATGTAATTACAAAAAAATGGAGTTTTTGTGGGCAATGGCTATGCTTGTGATGAGATGTTTAAATTAAATGTTGAGAATAAAGCACAGTATGTTTCTTTTTATGTGCATTATTATTTTTAAATATTTTGGCACACATGCTTATGTCTTTCATAGATATGGAATAAAAAATAGCAGTCCATTTTTTTCATATTGGAATAAAGTGTTTTTTAAGTAAGGTATTTTTTTTATATGAAAAAGAAAATTTCTTTTTAATTCTAAAAATTAGTGGGGTTCAAGTTTTTAGAAAATAATATTATATTTTTTTTAAATATTTGGCTCCAACGTTTTTTAAATTCTTTGAGTTTTTGGAAGCGTAGTTATAATTGGTTAACGTCGGCTGCCTCTGTTATTAGTTGCCGTTAGCTTTCTTTAGAAACGTATGGTATTAATTTTGGATTTAGTGCCATAACTGAAAGTTTTTAATGTTGAGATTTGGTCTCGTTATCCTGAGATAAGTTTGGATGCATGTATTATTATTAGCCGTTTTAATATTTTATTGATTAGTGCTTAATTGCACGTTTTGGCTGCCGTATGTCGAGAGATTTATTCCTCTATGGAAAAATCCGTATTAATTCAATATGACACTACTACTACAATTGGTAAAATACAAAACCGTTATTATAACGGTAAATTCAGATATTTTAAAAGAAAAAAATACAGTACTATATATAATATTTTTTATTGATAGTGTTATTAATGTGGATCCACTAAACAAAATTTTGACAAGATAAATGATCTGGAATACATCGAGGGGAATGAGTTTTAAACCTAAAAATTCATGAGCCATGTATGAGGATACCCAACCTGGAGACCAGAGATCCTGAGAATTGGGTTCAATAGGAAAAACGAATCATATGATGGTCGTAAAAAATGCACTATTTATTTTATTTCTCATTCTTATGATGTGAGTGCATTTATCCTGTAATGTTGTAGATGATGAGTTTTTGAAAGAAACTCTTAATGAAATTCTGTAGTTGTTATGAGTAAGGTATAAGAATTACAGGAACACCTTTGACAGATTTCACTTATGTGAGTGTGAGAGTGGAGCCGCTCTCTATGAGATTTGGATTTATTCTCAAATATACTCATAAAATTGGGATGAGCATAAGGCCGTAATGTACAGGCTAATAAAGCTCATGTCAGCACTTGGATTTTTATGTGTGAGTAATAATTCTTTATTTTTCTTAAGCAGTCATAGTTCAAGTCTGAGACTACTACTGACTCTGGAGTAAATATTGTTATTTCACTAAGTGAAGGTTGAATGCAGAGCACAACTTCATGATGCATAATAATCATTCTTTGTCTGAAAGTATCTCTCTTATATTATTATTTTATTATTATTAAAAATAGTGAGAAAATGTTAGTATTTTTTTAATAATATTTATTTCTTACTGGTGCTCGCCTTTGCTTTTTTGGTCTTTTATGTTGTGTTTAATGGGGGCTGGTAATAAAATTGCCGTTACTTTGGATTTTAATTTGGATTGAAGACTTATTAGTTGTTAACATTGGTCTTTATACGTTTCTTTCAAGTGATGTTCGTCATCAACGTTTCCATTAATGTTTTTAACGTTTTAACTTTTTTCTCTAAAATTATTTATGCAGGTCGGTTTATTTTTACGTTTTAAGTTGATAATGAATGTTTTTTGTGCCATTTTGTATTAACGTCTACCTTCCTTTTTAAATTGGAAAGAGATTGGCGTCCGCAGTGTGTCGATCTTTTCATTCCAGTGTGGTGTTGTTTTTTCTCCGTACAATATTATAGAAAAAAATTAGTATTGTCCATAGATACTTTTGAGATATTTTTCAGATAAAAGAGAGATGTTCTTTTGAGTGGAACTTTAGATTCAATCACTTGTGTAAAGTAGGCTTGAATATAATGATCAGTTGAGTTGTTATATTTTAGAAGAGTTAAGTCAAGAAGATTTTTACTGCACTGATTAATTTAAGACTCATCACAAAAGACTTGAATCTTTTTAAAATGAATGAGATTTCCGTACCTTAGTCTTAACTAATTTTATCTTATTTTTAATTTTATTATAATTTTTATTATATTATTATATATTTCACCAACAAGAGCGGAGTGTACACATGATTTTATCTAACTAGCTCATGGCTTACCTATTTCAGTCTAACTACCATATCTACCCTTTTCAATACTCGTCAGTCCTAGTCGTCAGTACAGGACCAGTACTCATCAATCATGCCCCCACTCGCCATGGACAACCATGAAAATATATATATATATATATATATATATATATATATATATATATTCATATGAGTACATGTGTTTTATGTATTTTTTTCAATTATTTTTTACTGAGATTTTTTTAATGTTTTTAAATATTTAAAAAATTAAAATAAATTTAGAACATTATTAAAAAACAATTCCTTAACCATAAAGTAAAAAAAAATTTTATTAAAAAAATATTTTCTTAATCGGAAAGTAAGATAAAAAATTATTTTTTTTTTGTGTTTTTTACTTTACTTTGTCATTAAGGAATTATTTTTTTTTTATGATATTGTGGATTTTTTTTATTTTTTTAAACTATTTAAAATTGTTAAAAAATCTATATAATACATAAAAAAAATACATGCTAGAACCAGTGATAACTGATCCCAACTACCCGGGTGGCTCTAGCATTATTCATTTAGATATATCGCGCTCAAAAGATCAAAGTGTACATTCAAGATATAATGTGGCACCAAATGATTGACAATTAAGTATAAAAAAATAAATAATTTTTAATTATATGAGTCTATATTAAAGAGTAATAAAATGTTGATATTTAAAAAAGATCAAAATTAAATAGCTCTAGTACTTCTTTAAAGATGAGCCGCCCACGATGGATCTATCTCCAAATAATTTATCACAATACTAAAGTATATAGCTAGGCCATGTCGATAACTTAAAAAACTAATATAAGTATTTAAAGGTAAGTATAAATTTAGATTAATCCAAAAAATAATAGATTTCAATATTAATGAAGATCAAACGGCACTATAGACCTAATTAAATCGAAATAGTCATCTATAAGTTTTTGTAATAAACTTATGACTATATATAATTTGAGTAATTATTTCTACAAGTTCTAAATATACACAAGCTTCTTTTAGGAATTTTATAAAAAAATAGACTCCAGCATAAAAAGTATAAAAAAATTACTTATTACAATATTAGAATGTACAAACTTCACGTACTACCTTTTAAAAAAGTGGCCAAATAAATTTAGAATTCACGTAAAAAAAAAATTATAATTCATAAAAGCGTTTTTCTTAGGCCAAATATATATATAAGGAATATTAATTCATAGTAGTATATCATTGAATGGCACAAGCTAGCTGGGTCGACGGTGGGGTACTAAGTTAGGCTATGATACGAAAAAGAAAATATAGAAGTCTCCAAACATTTTTTGACTTCGGAAAAGCCTGCGAACGTCATACCACAATGACCACATGATCATGATCCTAATTAATTTGTCGACACACATGATCATTATAATTATATTTTAGGTAGGTTGCATTAACTGATATTGAAATATTAGGTTATCGTACTCGTTTGTTTTTTGTTTGCAGAGTTTCAAGATCATTAGGAATTAGTGTCAATATATTAGGTTGCAATACTTGGTACACGTACGTATAAGATCATGCATGCACGACGTGCCTTTGAATGATATGATTTTTCTTTCCATCACTGGATGCTCTCTCCGCTGATTAATACTTTATAATTTCTCTCTGACTCGATTAATTAATATTGGTTTTCCAATAGTAATTATATCATAAGCACATATTCATGATACTAGCTAGCTCATGATATATACCGTATCATATCACCCTTTGCAGCTTGTTTGCTTAAAATTTGGGAAAGTACCACGGCTTAATTGGATACATTTTTTTTTTTTTATGTGAAAAGCTACTTACAATCGGCGTTGCGCAACCTTATGCAACTGGCACTCCTTTTGATGAGAAATTACCTCCAAACAGACTTCACGTGAATTATTCTAAGATTCGAAACGTGCAAAAAAGTCCCCAAGTCAACTCCTTCACGGCTTCTAGTTTTCGTATATTAAGCCATTGACCCGATCTATGATATATCATACTATCGGAGTGCAACAAAAGATCTAAAGAAGAACAGAGGCTAGACTCTATTAGTAACAAGTAAATACTTTGTATGTAAAAAGTCTCAAATTTTTTTTTTTTTTTTTTTGGGAATAAAATCCAATTGCAAGGTCTGAGACGACCTAGAAAGCACTTGATCATGGTCAATTTTTTATTGCTTATATAATAACTTCTATACGAAACGCTGACATGAATAGAAAAGGAACGGTTCGAATACCATCTACTAACATCACTGAAAACCTTCTTAAAAAAGAAGAAAACAAGGGATCCGTTGAATTCCAAGTATTGAGTTTCACCAATAAAATAAGAAGACTTACTTCACATTTAGAATTGCACAGAAAAGACTGTTATTTCTTTCTGCCATATCTTTAATAGCAGGCTGGTTACACCTACAACCAAAATGGAAACCGAGCGTTTTGTGGTTTAAAAATGCCAAATCCCGTCTCAATCATCATTTGTCAGGACTATTCGGAGTAAGTTCCTTTAGCAAATTAAGAATTCTCAGATGTACTAGTACTAGCAAGTACATCTTTGATGCAGTCATCGATTCTCCCAAGAGGCCACAATTACCGCGAGCAAACGTCACTCATAGACCTTACATATTACATATTGGAATCATATAGAATTAATATTCTTTTTCTCTCTTTCTCTCATCCTTCCATTTATCTGCATTTTGATTGTTATTGCTGTCCAAGTCCAAAGTAGTTCACACCTCTGTAGTGAATATGAAGAAAAACGTGGGTGCTGCCCTATTACAAAATGCGAGGTACCGACGCCGGACGGGAAGACCTCTAAGGATCCGATAAACATGGTAGCCCCGGCTTGGGGCTGGATTGAATCCTTTGATCCTAGTAGTGAACCTTTGACTCGTTCCCACAATCATCTTGTATGATGTGTACATATAATAATACTTTCTTGCCAAGATATTTATGTCGACAACCCTTTTGTACCAACCAGATATAAGCAATTTCATCCACAATCTGGGCTCTAACATATGGCAGATTTCTATGACATTACTCTCCATCAAGTGGGGATTCTAAAGAACCAGAAGCAAATCCCAAATCACACTCAGGAAAAGAGGTCAAGAACCACTGATAGCGCTACGACTAGTGCCTGAAACCATCCATGGAAATTCCGAAGAACCCTCTGAAAAGTAGAAAGTTAAACCAATTAACTCCTAAATAAGTTTGAATGGTGCCGTTATGGGAAGAAATGGACACAAACCTATCTTGCCAATTGCAGAAACGATATAGAGTGGTGGTGCTGCTGTGTGTGGAGCAGTGTATCATTTGGCAGTGGCTTGGGCTGCGCAAATTCAAACGGTGGTGGTGTTGGTTAACACCGAGAGGATGTGCGGTGCTTTGAGTGGTTCTCGGCTTCGTGTGGATGCAGGTGCACGGTTGTGGAGTTGGGTGCACTGCATGGGGTCGCTCACGACTTTGGCAGCAGCGTGGAGTTGCGCTGTGCAAAGGTGAACAGGTGGAAGTGTTGGGCTTAGAGAGGAGTTGACTTGGGGACAATTTTTTTTTTTCACATGTTTCGAATCTTAGAATAATTCACATGAAGTCTGTTTTAGAAAATTTCTCATCAAAAGGAGCGCCGGTTGCATAAGGTTGCGCAAGGCCGGTTGTAAGTAGCTTTTCTCTTTTTTTTATTAGTGCTAGGTGTACGGAATTTTTAGGCTTTTGTTTTTGTAATTCCGTACTTTGAGATATTTTCTTTTCAAACATCACTAAGATATAAAATACTTTTTTAATTTTTAATTTTCAATTTTTTCATCTAATCATTACTTAATTATTATCCAAACACTAAACTCCAGTCTATACAGCTTTTCTAAACATTCAAACAAAACACAATAGAGAATAAAACTTTTTAAGATTTCATAACAAAAATTATATTCAAATAATTTTTTAATTTTATAATATTTTTATTCAAACTTTTTCTCTCTCATTTCCCATAACTCAATAAAATATCTAACTCAAACTATTTCATTACTATTCACAAACTATTTAATTAGTACTATTTCACAAATTAATATCTAATCAAACTAATCTCAGTATAAGTGCATGATCGACTTTAGTCACTACAAGAAATTTTACTTTTAGGGATTGTTGAGGGAAAAATTAGTTGATTGGTATTTTCTTGTGAAAACCTATGTAATATTGTGTTGTAACAAGTGTTGAAGCGGTGCAACATGAAGAGGATTGAAGTGTGCTCAACACGGCTCAACTGGTGCTCAATTGGCGCTCGAGTGGAACCTTTCAGAGAGGTTCGCTCGATGTGTGCTCGACTCAGCACTCAAGCGTAACCATCCAGAGAGGTTCGCTCGATGTGCGCTTGACGTAATGCTCGAGTAGAATCCATCTAGAGATGTTCGCTCGATGTGTGCTGGACGTGGCGCTCGAGCAGAACTCTTCTAGAGAGGTTCACTCGATGTGAGCTCGACGTGTCGCTGGAGCTGTTTTTGAAAAACAACGTGCGTTTGACTTGCGCTCGACACCTCCCTCGAGCCAATGTTCAAGACAACTTTGAATTCAGGGTTTTGAGTACCGTGATCTGTTGGGACTATATATAGACCAGCTTATTTATGTTCTTGAGGGTGGAAAAACAGAGCAAAAACCCTAGTTACTTCAAGAGTCACATAGAGAAATCTTTCCTCACATTGTGAATCTTTCTTGGACAAACACATCTCCACCACACCACACTCAAGATCAAATCTTATTCAAAGTCCATTAAAGTGGACGTTTTGATTGGCCGGAAGAGTCCGGAGCTGCTGTTGATGCAGAAATCGATAGGTTCTCGTGGGAAGCTATAAAAGGTCGAAGTTCCGGCACTACATGCTTGTAGAGATAGAGTGGGTCACTTGTGATGTTGCAAGCCAAGTTTAGCCACTACGAAGGTTTTATGAGTATCTCTAAATTGGTTGTAATAAACTTTTTCTATAGTGGATTTTAGGTGGTGCCTTACACTCGAAGTGGTTTTAAAATTTGAAGAAGTTCTTCAAATGAGTTTCCACTTCGTGACCAAAATCATTGTGTTGATTATTTGTGTTAATTGATTAACTGTTTGTTTCTCTATTTTTGAGAAGACCATCAAAATTGGATTAACCTATTCACCCCTTCTCTAGTATAGTAATTGGTAGAACCATTACTTTTTCAGGGATGAAATTTGATAGGGATGAATTAAATTTCGTCCCTAAAATTATTTATTAGAGACGAAGTCTCAAATATTGTGTGAGTTTCTAAATTCGTTCGAATGGATAAATATCCATTTGAATGGATATTTTGAGATGAATAAAATCGTCTAAAAAATGCACGACCGTTCGAACGGGACAAAATAGATTCGAACATGAAATTAATGTCAGTTCGAATATTATATAATCTTTTCGAATAATAATCTTAGCGGGAAATTAATTTATTTTTTTCGGAGAATGTTCATAACCGTTCGAACTTACATTTACTTGTTCGAATGGAAGAGATTTGGTGGAAAAATGTAGTGGCAAGGTTGCTGGACCGTTCGAACCTATTCGAACACCATATTAATTCATTCGAACGATTAATTTGGTTGAAAATTATATAAAAATTGTTTATCATCATTAATTTGTGTACATATTTTTTTCATTCACTTGTTATCATTTTCAAAATATAAAAAATGTGTGTAATTATATAATATTATTTACGGTGAGTTAAAATATTTATAAACTTATAAACTAATTTTATGTAATTAATTTCAAAATTTTATAGTGATTATGTTTATGCTAAATTTATATAAATATAACTTTAAAGATAGTGTCATTTTTTATATTATTATAAACAGTAATTAAATAAAAAAAATAAACAAGGTAGCAAACACGAAAAATAAAAACCATACATTAATATCCCAAATATATAATGTTCATTATAACATAAAAAGTAAAATAATAACTAAAACGATCTATTTGCTAAGTAGATCAAAATCTTATTGTAACATTTTATTGTGTTCATTCAGATCCCTAAGGTTCACCATAATGGGATCAACGAACTCCACAAATAGAGCTCGTACCTGATTCAAAGTAGTTCTAGCAGGCTGTCTCTCAACACCAATAGTACTACTAGAAGCTGGATCGGTTGGCGTGCCACTAGGTTGTTCTCGTACAGCCTTCCGCAAGTGTCCCTTACTCTTGCTAAATGTGATCTTGTTTAGGGGCCCAATCTTTGGCGACCTCCACTTAGTCATAGACACTGTAATCGACGATCAGAGTAGGAGGTTAGATATCAATAATCCAAATGGTAGACTACCTGTACTGGAATAGCGTGACTCCAATCGAATGCGGATGAAGAAATACAATGCTAGATCAATTGGGTCCCCCTGTGCTATCCACAACAAAAATCTGGCTCGATCATTTAGAGTTTTGGACTGAATATATATGCGATATAGATGATAGTCTCTCGAATGGGATAAGACCAACTACCTTATAAAAAAGATGGTAATTACACAAGTATATTTGAATATACTCTTGATGGTGTTTATCCCATGAATTGGATTTTTTTTTTTTTTTTTAATAGCAGTCGATGAGTAACGGGTATTGGAGATGGATAAGAGATGGATAAGAGTTGGATGTTGTTGGGATAGACTTGGATGAGACTATAAGGAGTATGCACTAGGGTGAAGTTTTTTTTAGGGTTTGCTCGCATGAGTGTTGACAGTCGAAGATTTATAAGATGCCCGTGCAAGAAGTACAAAAATCTTAGTTTTTATAATATGGTGGTAGTAGAGAATCATTTATTTGTAAATGGAATCGATCCTAAATACTCAAATTGGGTCCAGCAAATGAAGAAGTATATCAAGAAAACGAATCAAGCATCAATTTATTTGTTGATATAAGCCAATATGATATGGTCCCATTATGTAAAGAAGATGTTCAACCCGTAGTAATTGAGGGTGAAATGTCGGAAGAAGATGAATCAACTGAAGTGTCTAGTGAGGATGAGGGCGACTGGTCCAGCAAAACTGATAGTGAATGAATTTCAAATAAATATTTTTGTAAGTATTATTCTTATAAATATCCATAACGTTTGTTCGGATAATAATTTATAACAATTTCAAACAGATATGCCTCCCAAACGCAAAACAATACTTGGGCCATCCCCATCCATTACCGATTCACCGTGTGGTTCACCTGCCATCAATAGTGGGCCAACATCACTAGATCCAGAATAATGTATTTTATCAAATTAAATACCAGATTTTATACCCAATTTAAGTAATATATATCTATAAAATAAAATAATATAATTAAAATATATATTTTAATTACTGTATATACAGCTGTTGTAAGCCAGCATCGAGGTCGAGGCACTATGAGGGGTGTCTGCATAGAGAAAGTAAGGAAAGTAAGTAAAATTAAAATTGATATTCTTGATTATCACACTGGTGGCTCCGGAGATTTGTCAGTGCAGCTTGTTTGTTATGTTGGTACGCTTACTCACTCGTATGCACCGATGTTTACATCCTCCCGGTCTAAAGTTTCCCAATATGTTAAAAAGCACATTAAAATTGTTATTTGGTAATAAACTACTTCCCAAGTAACTAATTAAGTATATAACATGTTAATTTAAAGTTATTTTGTATTTATACTAATTGTTTATAATTTTTGAAAGGACGAGTTTGAACTTAATTTTGGTCGACGAGAGGATCGATTAACGGCTGAGGAACTGATGTCGAATGCATTTCGGAGGTACAATGTAACACCCCGTCCCCGAAAGTCCGGAGAATTAACTCATGTCGCTAAAAATTATTTTCCATCCATATAGTACATAATCAAATTTTTCTCTATCTCACAAATACTCATTAATTCACATCAAATACTCCAGTATAATTAATCCAAGACAATACAAAGTCTTAATAAAAAACATCAACCTCCCAACAATTCATATCATCAGAACGCAACAAACTTGCTGAATAACAAAATCCTCAATACTCATGTAAACCTCCTATGCTTAAACCACTATTCTTAACTCCTCTTACCTATGCTCCATATTCTTGATCCTCAACTGGAGATATTCCAATTATCTGAAAATATTGGAGATAAGAGGGGGTGAGTTATCAACAACTCAATAAGCAGAGAACATATACTAGCGTGCAAGCATGAGCCTTTTCAGAAAGTTCAGTATGCAGAAACAAAACATTATATTTTTATATTCAGATCTCAGAAACATGTTATCAGAAAATCAGAGCGACTTTTCAATCTTTTCATACTCCAAAAGAGTCAAATGTTCATATTTAAAGATCCATTTCATATTAAAAAACACTTTGGCATAACATAATCTGAGCATCATCATCATATCAAAACAGAGCATCTTACAAAGTAGAGACCATCTTTCACCCCCATGGTAGGATTGTACTATCCCCGGTGGCCAAACCGGGTAGAGACAGAGGTGAAATCTTTCCCTTATTCTTCTCGGAGCCTCGAGTGTGCACAGAGGTAAGACCACAATAAAACTACCTTGTTTCCAAAGTGGGTGAACTCAGAGACAGAGAAGTTGGTACCAACCCAAATAGAGCAGAGCATAACAGAGCAGAGCAGAGCAGAGACAGAGTCAGATTCAAAATCAGTACACCATGCCAAAGGTTTTCAGATGCCATATCAAAATAAAACAGAGTACCAAAGCATAATCAGATCGTTCTCACATATCGAAAACAAAAGTCAGAGCATCTTTCTAAATCGATGCAAATTTTTCAGATTCTGAATATCGCTCTTTTTCAGATTTCAGAGACAACATGACAAAATTTAGCTCATGTATACACAATGTATGTCAGAAAATATTTTCTTTTTTTCATACAGAATTCATGAGTGATGCAAATAAGCGATCGAGGTTGATTTTTTCCAAGTTCTCATTTCATCACAAATATAGGCAAAGTTTTCAGAAAGTCAACCTCAGTCTCAATAATTCGTGTAAGGTCTAGCATAGGAACCCCGCTTACCTAGAATTCTTAGCTTTTCCAGAATTTTCCTCAAAAATGTCGAGTCGACTATAAATCGTCACCTATAAAATAATCACGTAATTTTCGTAAGTTTCCAATCAATCACATATTTCGATATTTAAGCATAAACTTCTAAAATAACCTATTTTAATTCCTCAAAACTTAAAACCTTCATAATTCCAAAATATATCACCACTTTCTATAATCATCAATATCCACCGTAACCAACGTCAAACTCAAAACACCAATATTTAAAGCCGAAACAGTCAACAAATCTCATAGCATAAACCAAATCACACCAACAACTCCATCATCCAATTCAACCGACCCTCTTACTCTTCGGACTCAGTCCGGCACAACCAACCAATTCACAGTAAATATAAGTTAGCGCGAAAATACATTTAAATCTCAAAAGTTCTTTGGAAAAATACTTACAATGCCATAATATAATTTTTGAAAGATCACGGAGGTGCTAGAAGTGGCGGCACAGCAACAGAACAATGCAAAATGCACTGTGGCCGTGGGTCTCAAAAACCCACTTTTGAACGGGGACAAACCAAGACCTGAAATTGATAGGGTAGGGTTTAGGGATGTCGGTGAAGCTAGTGGTAGTGGTGGTTGGCCGTGGGTGGCGGCGTAGAGGGTGGTTGAAGTGCAAAATACCCAAAACGGAAATGGAGTTGGATGTGCTTTACCGGTGGCAGATCGGAGCTCGGGTTGGGTGCATTGGGTTGCTAGGAGGTCGATAATGAAGTGATGAAGAAATGGTGGCCGGAAGTGGCGCGACGGCGGCGCTGGAGCGAAGAGAACGCCGCTGCTTCAAGCCGTGCGTGGAGGAGAATGGCGGCAAGTGAGGAGCTAAAAACTGGAGGTGGAGGTTGCCGGTGGGTGTGGAAGGTCATGGGCTGGGCGGTGTCACCGGATGGTGGCGCACGGCGGGGGGGTTGGGTGGAGGAGAAGCAACGCACGGGAGAGAGAGGGAGGCTGGCGTCGCGTGGGAAAGCAGGGGAGAAGAAAAAAAATGAGAAAAGAAAAAGAGGAAGAAAAGAAAAAGAGGAAAAGAAAAAGTGAGGGAAAGAAATGAGGTTCAATCCTCACATATTGGGTCACAAAAATGATCCAACGGAAACGATTTCAAAACAGCAAGTAAAATAAAATAATTCAAACGTAATGATTAAAATGAAAATAAATAATTAAATCCAACAACAAGTTAATTTAATATGAAAATAAGTTTAAATGCATAACAATAATTAATATTAAGAAAACATGTCAAATTTAATTCTCACAAATTAAAAATTATAAAAATAAACCCATTAAAATCTGAAAATTTAAAACAAAAGAATCAGTTTTTAAATTAATAACAAATAATTTTTCAATTAAAAATACACTAAAAATACGAGGTGTTACATACAAAGGTTGATGCATTCATACTATAAGAAGTTCAGTACTATAGCAGAGGCGTGCCAAAATCTATTCCAAGCAATGCCGCTAAACAAATGGGAGAATGTTTGTGATATGTTTAAAGATCCTATGTATCAGGTAATTTCGTTGTTATCTTTTTTTAATAGTATATGATAGATGTATTAAACATGTAAACATAATTTTTTTTAGCAACGAAGTACTGTGGACCAATCAAATAGATCAAAATTAACGATACACTATCATGCAGGGTTCTCGATCTTTTTATCGTTTGTCTAAAAAAAGGTAAGTTATTCTCGTCCCCTTTAAATATTAACATATAATACATTTTTATAATTTAAGTTTTAATATGGATTTTCCTTTTGCAGGAAGAAGAAAGTCCCGTTGACTATGATCTTACCTAATTGTATGCTAAAACATATAAAAATCGTGATGGTTTTTAGACCAGTCCCGAAGCAGAGACAAATTATGTAAATTTAAATTTCTTTAATTCCACTATCTAATAATATTTTTGTTACTTATACTTACTTTAATGTTTTTGTTTTTGTAGGACAAGATAATCTCTTAAAGAAATTGCGAATCCATCTGATGAGTCATTTGTCAACAATGTTCAGTTCATTTTTCAAGTTCTTGGATTACGTTCTGGATATTTGAGGGGCCTAGGACGTTGCGTGAAGCCATCATGAACATTATCATCCTCTTCTCGAGCCAGATCGAATGAAGACAAGACTAAGAAATTAGAGGAAGGAATACTTGAGATAGAACGATTGAAGTTTAAGGAAAAAGAGTTGCTGACCTGATTAGGTCAAACAGTAAATTTAGAGGCGAGATTAGAAGAGAACATGTAGAAGAGACTGGGGACATAGGTACAAAAAGTTGTGTTTGAACAGTTATAGTCAATGATGTCTCAAAACTCTATGCCACCACCAAAATCTTCAAATTTATTTTTTCTTTAATTGCCTTTATATTATTATGTTTCAAAACATTTGAACAATTGATGTTTGAATTACAATTTGTGTAATATTAGTATGGTATTATTGACTAAATTTTGTTCTACATGATTAATATTGTTCGAATGGTAAATAACCAGTTCGAATGGTAAATTGCTATTTATAAATCCATTCGAACAAAAATAGATCCATCCGAATAAAAACTAACACATTCGAACGACAACCGAGAAATACAATCCGTACGGCTGTTCGAACAATAAAATATTAGTTCGAACAATATTAATATACAAAACTCCGTCGATCAAATGTAATTCCCAAAAATAAAATGTCTGTTTGAATGGACATAATTTATGTTCGAGCACAAGTTATTTGAAAAATTTATTAGTTGGAACGCATAAAATCTGTTTGAATACTCCGTCCATTCGAACAGGATTAAATATAGTCATTAGTTCGAATCAAAATTTCATATTGTTCGAATGAATGTGTTGGTTCGAACTGAGAAATATTCTATTTGAATAACGTTTTGAGACGAAATTGGTTCGTGTAAAAAAAAATTCCGTTCGAACAGTTTCTACTAGTTCTGTCCAATTTTGTCCCTAAAAATAATCTTTTGAGATGAAAAACAATTTGGGACGAAATTTGAGATTTTTGAGACAAAATTTTTTGTCTCAAAAAACCCAATCTCTTGTAATGAATAATGTTTTTCGCAAGTACGCCTCAGGAATTGGACGGAAAATTCTCTCATTCCCCCAACGCCTATACAATCATGAGCTGTTAAGATTCTATAGTTGCACTGTGTTTATAGGGATGCCAATCAATTAGCTGTTGGTGCATATATATCTGGAAATACTCGATCTAATTTCCTTAATTCATAATTGATCTCACAGTTAATTGTCTTCCCAATTGATCAGGGATATCCAGAAGATCATGGGCTTCCCAAATTTTCGGCATCCAAAGTAATTTCATTTTTCTACTAGTAATGACATTAGGGACAGTCTCTGGATATGCAAACTCCACGTACTCTTATTTAAAAAAAGTGGAATAGTCTAACATTAAGAAAATAATCTTTTTATGTGGGTATTAGATTTATTCACTTTTTTCAAATGGGCTTGTATACTCTAAAACTGTAAATATAATTTTTCTTTCTACACTGTTTAGGCTTGTAGAATGTCATCCCAAATTTTTTTCCAAAACTGTTTAAGCTGCTTGTTCACATGACATTAATCTAACATGTACACACAACATGAGTACCAGCTTTCACAAACACGAAACTTCAAAAAACCGTACAAATTAGAATACCTAGTCAATTGATAATTTGATCAGCAAGTCAACAAATGTAACAGTCAGTTATGTCGACGGCTTGAAATGTTGGACAAGAAACACACAGAAATTAATTAATTAACACCCATTGATTCCTAAGAATAATTAGTAAGCTGCCATGACAACATTAATTGTGAAGTTGTTACATATACAATATTCTTGTAAAAGAAAGAGATCTTTAATTAAACCCTCCAAACTTAATTGGTAACCCTCAACACCCCCACCAATATATAATTTGTTCGATCTTGGGCCAGTACGTACTACTCCTGATCACTCACAGCCATATATATAATATATATATATATATATGTATGTATGTATGTATGTATGTATATCGATCCGATACTGATCTTGATCTTCACCTTCACATCATGATCATGACGATGCACCTTCCACGCAATCTATATAATTTTAGATAGGAAACTCCACCCGCTTGCTTCAGTACTAAAGATGAATACAAACATGAGTACTGGGCTGACAAAAGGATGATTTTAATTTTAGATTCTTTTTCCCCACCATGCATGAATGCATGCACCAGTACTGTACATTTAAAGATTTACATCGCGTCGTTTCTTGGGGTTTGCTTCTGGGTTTCCTTTTCTCATCATTGCCACGAATTCCTCGTAGTTTATCCGACCATCCTGCATAATCATGATTCAAGCAAATTACATGTACATTTTGTTTGGAACATTCAAGAGAACAAATTCAAGGAAACATTTTTGCATGCATGCCACACGTACTACACAAATTATTTTGCGTTTTGGGTACGTACGTTATCAGCATCAACTTCAGAGAGAATTTCCTTGATGTCCCTTCCATCATGCATTCCATATTCGCGGAGAGCTTGCTCAAGCTCTTCGGTCGTAATGTGCCTGATCGACATTATTAATTGTATACATGAGTACTGCCCTTCTTACATTTTTACTGAATATTTTAGTCTGAAAGCTCTAAAACCAAAACTGTTATTAACTCAAAATATTTAACTAGAATTAAATATGAAAAATGAAATTAATAATGTTCTTAATTAGGGGACGTGCATACTGATCCTGAATGAATCAAATTTGAGTTTGAAAAAACATTTGAAGTAGTACCCGCTATTGTCCTTGTCAAAGTATTGGAAGGCAGTGTAAAGATGCTCTTCTCTATCCATCCGGTTCATGTGCATTGTTGCTGTGATGAACTCGTCATAGTCTATGGTCCCATTTCCATCAGCATCAGCCTGTTTAATTTTCGTCAGAGTTGGTAGTAATTAATTCATTAGTTAAGCACATATATATTATTTACGGCTATAATATTATTAAAATAGGGGCCGTGGGAAAGTTAAGTACACTGATCTGAACGCTAATGATCCAATTTTAGCCATACATTAAAATGGTTGAAAAATAGGTGACCCGATACATGAGTATGGGCCTCAGATATTAACAAAGGGCGTAAAACATTTTTTTTGTTCGTAATCTGAAGTGCAAAGTGTCAGTTTTTGATAGTTTGAGATCTGAGTGTAAAAAAAATCTGTCCCATATATATATAGAAAAAATTACATGTCCTGTTTAATTCTAGCATTAATGCTAAGAGAAATGATTTGTACAAGTCCTAAATAGACAAGCCTCATACAAGCATTTGTAAAAAAGTGGACTCCACTTTGAAAAAGTGTAAAAAAATTATTATTTATTAGTAGGATCCATTGTTTTATAAAATGCTTGTATGAGACTTATCTATTTAGAGCTTGTATTTAGCATTACTCTAATGCTAATGTACGAGAGAATAAATTAAATAGAAAATTGCATAAAGAAATCGAGTACTTAAGAATAAATGAAAAAGAAAAAAGAAGTATTAATTAGTGAACTTACGGCTTCCATCAATTGTTTAACCTCATATTCAGAGAGCTTAGTTCCTTGCTTAGCGAGTCCTTGCTTCAGCTCTTCGAGCGTAATAGTACCACTGTTGTCGGTATCCATGCTCTTGAACATCTCTTTCAATCCCCTGATTTCTTCCTCTGATAAACATCCAGCAATCACCTACAATATATATATATATATATATATATATATATATATATATATATATCCCACAAAATTATATATATATATATACACAACTTCAGGTCCAAGCTCATGCGTGCAGATCACCATGCACGTACGTACGTACATACATGTTGACGTGCAAAACATGCAAGTATGAAATTGAATAGCCATAACTAACTAAATTTATGCTAATTAATGTGAATATTATCAACTAAATTAATAGGAAATAATATATATATATATTAATTATAGATGTACCCGAAGCGCAACTTTCTTGAACTTGTTCATAGCTCTAAACTGTTTGAGCCTATCCAGCACTGCGTTGTCAAGAGGAGTATCAGGCGCTTCTCCGTCCTCCTTAATCCACGGATGATCTATGATCATAAACAAAGAAAAAATAGTAATTTCTCTCTCTATCGATATATATATTTTTATGCATTCCATATATCTGGGATTCAGCAAGCACATGCACTGAGAATCAAAGCAAATGGAATAATCAGCATTATTGATAAATCCAGTAGCTCTAGCTAGATGTTTCTCTCCAAATATTTGGTGTCATTGTACGTACTCTTTCAATGTTCTTTATTTCTTTTATTCCCAAATATTACTGTGCATGCTGAAGATAATCAAACAGTACTTGTTTTGGCATTTTCCCCTTACTCTTTCACATATGTTGATGGTTTCATATGCATGAAACTGCTGATTAAAACTAGAGAAATGAATGCTAGAAGATCTGAATATTAAGGAACAAAAATAACATCTGAAAAAAAAAGCAGAAATATTAGATCGCTTACTGAGAACTTGGAAGGCAGACAGCCTCAGTTTGGGGTCCGAATTCAACATCTTCCTGACAAGATCTTTTGCTGCAGGTGAAATCGACGGCCATGGATCACTTGCAAAGTCAATTTGGCCACGTAAAATTGCATTGAATATCCCCTGTTCTGATTCTGTTCGATCATCAAAATATCTCTTAATTAGTTACAAGTTAATACATGATTTCCATGCATATAAGAAATAAGACCCAACAAATTTAGAAAGCGATCTAGAACCAAATTAAGGGGAAAAAATGAGTTTAATTAATTAATTACCAGCCCAAAATGGGGGAACACCAGACAGAAGAATATAGAGCATGACCCCAACACTCCAGATATCGACTTCTGGTCCATATCTCCTCCTCAACACTTCAGGCGCAATGTAATATGCACTACCAACAATATCTTTAAATAGTTCTCCTGTGAAATATTGGATAAAAAGCTCCCTTATTAAACTTTTATACATACATACATACATACATATATATATATATATATATATATATATATAAGTCTTTTTATACAGGAATCAATTATGTATTTATTCTGAAGTGCCAGAATCCATAACAAGCTGGTAGCCTCGAAAAAAATAGAAGCCCATTTTTGTAAATATATACATTCTTAAAATATATATATATATATATATATATATATATATATATGTATGTATGTACATATTTATATTTTACATCCCTAGAAAATCGAACTTATCATTTGAATTAGGAAATTAAAACTAATAAATATGAAAATTAAGATTTCGTTTTTAACCTTGTTTGTAGAAAACGGATAGACCGAAATCCGTAGCCTTGAGTGGTGAATTCTCATCCTTGTTAAGCAGAAGGAAATTCTCAGGCTTGAGATCTCTGTGAATGACTCCCATAGAATGGCAATTGTGCACAATCTGGACGATTGTCCGCAGCAAGGATGCTGCTGCGCGCTCCGTGTAATGTCCCTTTGCAATAATTCGATCGAAAAGCTCTCCTCCGGCGCACAACTCCATGACCAAATGAACCGAGTGCTTGTCCTCGTACGCGCCCTTGAGTTCCACGATATTAGGCTGCCCCGTCAAATGGTGCATGATCTGAACCTCTCTCCTAACGTCCTCGATATCCTCCTTGTTCACAAGCTTTCGCTTGGCTATGGTTTTACACGCAAACTGCTCCCCCGTCACCTTGTGAGTACAAAGATGGGTGACGCCGAACTGTCCCCGTCCGAGCTCCTTTCCGATGGAGTACGTTGACTTGACATCTTCCATGGGGCGGCCCAAGACTGGCCCGACGGGAGCAGCAGGCTTGGAAGGCCTGGTGGGGGTTCCTGGGGCGACCGAAGGAGCTGGTTTAGCATTGTCAATGGAGTAGTTTCCCGGAGTGCCGTTGTATGCATTGTCATGGCTGCTTTTAGGCATGGATTCTCCCTTTTCGGTAATTGAGGAAGCATGGCTTTTTCCTTGAGAGCAACAGTTGCCCATGGTGGCAGACACAGAGAGAGAGAGAGAGAGAGAGACAAAGAGATGACGACCAAGCTATAGGGAATATTGGGTTTTGGAGTGTTGAGGAATGTTTGTTTAGAGAGAGAGAGAGAAAAGGAGAGAGAGAGAGAGAAGGTACAGCTTGGATTGTTGAGGGAGATTACAGAGGGATTGATAGCGAGGAATTGTAGGGTTGGGTGGATTTTGAAGTGTGTTGAAAGAGTCTTTAATTGGCCTGTCTGAGACGTGTGGGATAGTAGCTAGGATTCTTTATTTTATTTTACTTTTCTCTGTTTGGCAACAAAGATTCAGAGGATTTCTCGGAGGGAAAAAACGGTTTATTGTCTGTTGGAGTTTCCCTATGACAGGTGTCAAGGTAAGTAAGTTCCCAACTACCCTCATATTTTTAGTGTAGTTTAGTTTAGCTTTAGGTTGTATCGGTATGGAGGATATAGAGAAGTTACTCTATAGACAATTTGTGAACAATAGGAATCAATTAAATTGATCATGACAACTTTGATTAATGATCTATTTGTTTAAGTACTCTTTGAATCTATATAGTTTATGTACATTAATGGAGAATCTTCAATGGTATGACATAGAGTTACAATATTATTGGTTAGTGACATTAACCCAAGATGATAAATATTGTCATGATACACAGCAAATAGAGCTAGCTAAGACTTGTAAAATCAGCGTATAACGTCTTATCTTTTGTAAGATGTTTGCTTAGAGATAACAGTTACCTTAAATTTACAAAAAACAAGAAGGAAATAAAGAATAAAAAATTATATTGTAGAAAATGTTTAGCAGAAAAAAAAAGTAAGATATTATCCAAAGAAAGATAAACATGCAAAAAATATATGAGCCAAAACGCCTATCGATATGATCGGGTGTTGCTCACGTCGGACCTCATCCTCTATGCTGTGCACTGCAAAGACCTATGAAGTTCAGCACCCTGAAGAATGAACTAGCAGGCTTCACATGATGGATGAGAATAAAGAAAAAAAATTCAAATTCACTTGCATGAAGATCATTTATCATTGATCCTTTTTATTAAATTACAACTTATCCCAAAAGTTTAAACTGACGCAAAGATATATATTTTATTACTTATTTTATATCTTAACACTCTATTTCACATGTGGGCCCAACTCCTCCTCAATGGGTGGTTCAACATGTGAAATATTTAATTAAATATGATAGAGTATAAAGTCAGGATTTGAACTCAAGACCTCTACCTTGATATCTACATGTAAAATCACCACTTGTCTCAAAAGCTTAAACTAATCGGAAGAAGTAGATTTTAATATTTATTTTATATCTTAATACTTCCTTTCACGTGTGGGCCAGACTCTCTCTCAATGGGTGACCCAACACGTGAAATATTTAATCAAAGAGAAATGCTAGGGAACCCATTTTGAATTCCCGTTAATGGTGCCCGCTTGACGTGTAAAGGCCACTTGGCCTTTACTTTTTTCTTTTCTTTTCTTCTCTCACCCGTGCTACCCCTCCCCTCCCCTCCCCTCACCTCACCCATCTCTCTCTTTTTTGCGCCGCGAGACCCGTTTCCTCTCCTTACTCAGTTCGGTTTCCATTTCCCCTCACCCAGTTTAGTCTCCATCTCCTTCTCCCATGCCCCGCGTCTCCATCTCCATCTCCATCTCTCTTGCTCCAATGAAACGTCTCCCCTATCCAGTGAAACGTCAGGTAAATCTACAATTGTTTTTGGGTCACTTTGTTTCTAGAATTTGTTTTGGAATTTGTTTGGATTTTATTTGTGGCTATTTTGGAATTTGTTTGTGGTTGAGACTCATTGTTGAGTTTTGTTGTAGACTAATGAGGTGATTTTTTGAGCACCAAGTGCTCAACAAAATGCCACAATAGTTTTTTCTTTGCATATTAAAGACAAAAATGTTAAGTTTAAGAAAGGTTGTGCACCTTTATGTTTTATGCTTATACGAAAATGTGAAATAATGATAATAATCTAACTTTTATGAGGACTATGTATAATGCGTGCAATTTATTTATATGAAAATCTGAGGTTTGTTTTCTTCAATGGAAATTGATTTTTGGGTTTTTTGGAAAGTTTCATAGTATATGTGATAATGAAGTTGCAGTGAATAATATCATGCCTTACCACCGTGCTTTATTGTCAAAATGATGCTTTGAAGAAGGCAGGTGTGTGTTGGGCAGTGGAACCTATAGACGTTTGATATGGAACTTTATGTTCTATTATTCATCCACTTTTTAAACGAAATGTTTGGACAGGAACCTACTTCTCAAATGCTATTGCCTTAAAGATCTACATAATTGCATTTCTTATTGACATTTCAGGTCATCCATTTTAGAGGTAGTGACATAATAATTGTAAATACTAACACAATCCTTGTTTGTTAATGTGTTGGTTGATTTTGCAGGCTGGATATTCTTGCTGATATTTTTGTTGGTATGACCAAGAAATATTACCATATGGTGAGAAGAGAATCAACCGTTTAAAAACTCAAATTCAAAAGATACAATTAGCAATAGATGTACAAACAACTCGACATCAACTAGAAATAGAGATTTAGAGGTGCAAGAGAAAGGTTGAGGGAGTCATTGTAGTTTTAGTAATTTCAATGTCATGGATACTTTATTTAGGCATATTTTTTCGAAAACTCTAAGACAATATGTAATCTATGAAATGAATTTCATGTAAGCTTGTTACTTCATGTAGTACTGGGTACCTTAATAACATTTTACAATTCAGTATTGTTATTGTAATCTAAATTGCGTGAATACGATTATGATATTGCATCAACAAAGAGTTACAAAAACTACGAGTACTTACATCAATTGAGGAAAACCACGAGTGCTTACATCAACAAAGAGTTACAAAAATAGGTTTAATAAAATCTCAAGATTTCAAAATTACAAAGTTGTGACGAAGATTACAAAACAGGTATAATTAATGATCTAAACATGTCATTGTAACCAAGATTACAAAATTGTCTCATGGCGTCTACAATGAGTAAGCACTAAAGTCCTGATAAAAAGCCTCCACAGTTTTTTCCTATAGGGGCATAAAAAAAATGTTAAAAGTGGCAATGCAATTCACTAAAAAGATTACCAAAATAAATTAGTTTTACATTACCTATAAGTGATGAGCAGTCGAAAGAGTTGAAAAAAAATTCGGCGCATGTGTCCAAACTTGACTTTGTTGACCCTAGTGTTAAAAGTATAATTTAAAAATAAATAAAATAAGAAACAACAAAACTGAAGATAATAATTTAGCTCTACACGTCTATAATATGTTGAATCGTAAATAAACTAATAAAAAGAAATCTCAACTTGGTTGTGGTGCAATCGCCTTTTCGTACTAGATTTCTTAATACTCTTCTCAGCGGGGTGCACTTTTCTTTTAGACAGTGGTCTTCCCTTACTCCGAACTACCAATGAACTAAGAACTTTACTTGTCGTGCCCTCCATAGAAGTAGTTGTATCAACTATGTTTCTAGTATCATGATCAGCAATACCAGGATACTATGTCTTCAATTGTTCTATATGGCTAATCAATTTAACATAACTGCTCTCGGCCTTTGAAGCATTGGAACATAGTTCATAGAAGCAATTTTGGATCCTATCATACCTTCGTGCATCGTCGATGCTACTAGTGTCATAACTATTTTTCATGAAGGTGTATTTTCGCTTAATATCTTTCTTCCACTGATCCAAGATATATTTTGATGGTATTGCATGTTGGCCCATTTGAGTTAAGATACGAAGAGCGTGTCTGCACAAAATACCCCTAAACTCAAATAACTTAGAACTGCATTTCACATCAAGGGGATTTTGATCAACTTTGACATTAAAGGTTACATGTTTTAATAAGTCATCACCAACTTGAACCCCATCTATAACAACGAACATATATCTACCACCCTCACACCCCATCTCCTTAGTAGTAAAATATAGAAATCATCGCACTTCCTTTTGTACTTCTTTTTTGAACTTAGCAAGAGTATATGCACTTTGAAATTGCTTCTCAAGAGGATAGCAATTGATGCAATGAATGTCCATGTTAAAAGATTTGAAGTTAGCAATTGCTTCATTTTCTACCTTTCTCCTAAGGGCTGAATCATACTGGTCAACAAATTGCTTCAGAGTAGTTCTAGAGTAAACGTAATCGTCGAAAAATGCATTCATTTCTTCACTCTATTGTGTAGTTGACATTCCTGTCCAGAATGTGTCTCTAACATAGGGCGGCACCCAAAAATGTCGATCACTATACAGTGATACCAACCATGCATTCTCATGCAAATCATATGTATCGAGCATACGACACAAATGTTCCTCAAACTCATGCTCATTGAAAGAGTCATAAATGCACCTATGTATAGTACTCTTGATTTTCTCATATCGACAATGTGATCCAAACTTCTCAGGAAACTTTTTCATTATATGTCACAAGTAGAATCGATGCCTAGAAGTTGGAAACACTCTTGAGATTGCAATCTTCATGGCCTTGTCTTGGTCTGTGATGATTGCATTTGGCAGTTGGTTATTCATACACTACAACTATGACTCAAATAATTACTCGAATGTATCTGCGTCCTCACTGGATATCAATTCGTATCCGAGTGGGATTGACTGCCCATGGTGGTTCACACTCACAAATGGTGCAAAAGACATTTTATACGCATTAGTTAGATATATTGTATCAAATATAATCAGATTCCCAAATGATTCATATACAGCTCTACTCTGGGCGTCTGTCCAAAATACATTCTTTAACCACATCTCATTATCAATGTCTACCTTATAATAAAACTCCGGTTTTCTTTTTTGCATATCTTCAAAATACTTACATAGAGCTACACCGCCTCCAACCCCGAGGCAAAGTCGTCGCGCATTGTCAATGTAGTTTCGACACTCCTTCTCTCCGAATGTTATATTTTCATAACCCCCATCTCAACAACCACAAACTTAAAATTTTTGGACAACCTTATTCTTGCCTCGTCATTTATTTCAAGTCTCTTAACGATACGAGCATCAACCTTTCTAAAGCATCTGAAATGTCTTGACTTTCTCGGATTACAGACGTGTGTGTGATCTAATATCACCTTAGATACAATATATCCACCTTCATCATTGAATACCGCATTAATTCTAGTCTTACACCCCATCTTTACTATTTGTCTTGGTTTCATAACATTAGCAGCCCTACTTTTGATGTGCATCCTCGCGTGCATGCCAAGCAAAACCATTTTACCGTCCCATCGTCATCCTATCTAGAATTCCTTTTGGATAACCCAAACCCCTTCTTTTTACTATACTTCATATAGTAAGCATGCACTTCTTCTATAGATAAAAATTACATTCCAACCGTAGGCTTTTCAATAGTTTTATCACCTCCAATCTCCTTATCAATTCCTACCTCATCACACTTATTATTTGAATACTCTATGTCGGCATCCATTGCAACGTTCTAATTGTCTACAAAGATACAACATGTGAAATAGGGATATTAAAATAAACTTTTAATGTTGTAATATAAAAACAGTCAAACATGAAGCCGTGTACAACTATTACTCCTATTTAATTTTTTTTTTTTAAAAGCAATGGTGCTAAAAAAAAATCCTATTGTAATGAACAACTACATTTTGTGGATATGGCATCGGATCATTAAAGTCTTTAATATGCATAGACAAAACTGTTGTGGCATTTTGTCGAGCACTTGGTGCTCAGGAAATCATCTCATTAGTATACAACAAGACTCAACAATGAGTCTCAGCCACAAACAAATTCCAAAACAACCACAAACAAAATCCAAACAAATTCCAGAAACGAAATGACCAAAAAAAAAATTGTAGATTTACCTGACGTTTTGTTGGGTAGGGGAGACGTTTCACTTGAGCAAGGGAGATGGAGATGGAGATGGAGATCGAACCGGGTGAGAAGGAGATGGAGACCGAACTGGTTGAGGGGAGGAAATGAGTCTCGTGGTGCAAAAAAGAGAGAGCTGGGTGAAGGGAGGAGAGGGCAGCACGGGTGAGAGAAGAAAAGAAAAAAAAAAGAGGGGAGGGGAGGTAGGGGTGCTACCCGCCGCCTATGGGGCGGGGCCACCCCTATCTCGCCCCTCGCCCCCGCATGGGCGGGGGTTGAGATTTTTCCCCCGGGCTCCGCCCCCATCCATGCAGCGGTGGGGTACCCCGTCCGTTGACGAGGGTGTGAGGGTGGATCTCCAACCGTCCACCCCCCGCCCTCCAATCTCCACAACCAATAACAATTTAGTAATTCATAGCAAGCATAATCAAGAAATTCACAAAATCACATTGCACAATCAAGTCCTCTACATTTCACAATCCCATCCTCCAATATCCATAAACAAATAATAATAAAAAATAAAAAATATGGGGTGATTCAGTGATTGACGAAGAGATTCGGGAGTGAGTGAGCCAATGAGCCCTACTTACATTCGCCTGGCGCTAAGGCTAAGATGGCAATGGAAATTTGCGACGACAACGGTGACTTGAGATGATGATGGTGATTGGTGAGGTAAACGGCGAATTGGAGAGTATCGAGAGGCGAGAATCCAAGAGAGAGAAGAGAAAAGATGAATCGCAAGGAAGAAGAGAAACAGGGGCTAGGGGCTCTTCGACTGGGTATTAACCCATAATCGTTTTGATTATGGGCAGGGGTATTAAAAAAAATAACCAGGCACAAAAAGACGTCGTTTTGTACCTGGGTATTTCTTTTTATATAATATGTATTATATATAATATATAATTAATATATATACACTATAAACGGTGCTGGGCGAGGTATATACGGGGAGGCGTTCCACCCCATCCCGCCCCCGCCTCCGCTTGAAGCCCCATATGCTGGCGGGGTTCCCCCTCACCCCACAGCGGCGGATGGGGCAATTTGCCCCGCCTCGCGAGGGCGGAGCGATCCGAGGGACGGAGCCCCACTGCCCAACCCTAAAGGGAGGAGCAGCACGGGAACCCAAACGGGTTCCTAGTTAGCATTTCTCTTAATTAAATGGGGTAAAGTATAGAATATTATAGAGTCGGGAGTCGAACTCAGGATCTGGTTCTGATGCCATATAAAATCACCACTTATCTCAAAAGTTTAAGTTAATGGAAAGAGGTAGATTTTATTACTCAATTTATATCTTAACGCTTTTTATTAGGTTCCAACGTTATGCTCTATTAAAGAAAAAGATGATGTCTGGTTGAATGGAATTAACCATTAGATGTTAAACCTTGACATATTAGAGCAAATGGAACGTGGTAATGTCATCATATTGTATAAATTGGAAAGTATATATCCACTGAACGAATATTTAAAGTAGTGCCTCCTATTGCAAAATATATCCTGCTATAAAACTCAATGGCTAGTGTTGCCTATTGGCAGGATGGACCAACTTATTTGGTAATGGAGACCATTACATGTCTTGCTATATTATTTATGTTAGGGAGAGTGTAATTGTTGGTAGAGACCAGCTGACGCTACTTGGTTCTTCCAATGAAGCACACCAACAAGCAACACTGGTTGTAGAATCAAAAGCAACCAAGCTGGAATACTCTCAAGAAAATCCATTAGAGGCATTACAACCATAAGTGTTAAGGGTTCCCAATAAGAGAGAAGAATTTTATGGAGAACAATAACAACCAGAACAAAGTGAAGCAATAATACAGCTATGGATTCCCAATAAGATAGAAGAATTTAATAAAATATTAAAATTTTCATGATGTTTGTAATCTAGTGTTCTTTATAATATATAGCCTATTGGTGTTGTCGATTTAGTTGGAACTATAGGCCGATATGTGTTTGTAAAAAGTAAACTTAGAATGTGAAGTGGGATGTCTTGTTTTGGTTTGTAATATAATGTTGTTAAATGTCGTGTTACTCTCAAAGGTTAGTTATATTTATCATGTTTGGCTTTCGAGAATTCAGTTCTAAAGAATACATATATAAAACTTTTGTGATCACTGGCCATTAAATTTTAACAGGAGATATCCTGTTACTTTTACAACAGGAGGCAAATTGGACCCCTATTTAAAGTTGTTGTTCACCTTGCTATGTAAGTTATAAGAGCATGTTTTACTAACAAGTACAATTCAGATACATGTCAAAGCTTCAGTAGCTCTTTTAGTGTCTCAGATGGCAACACAGCTCCAAAAAAGCCAAGCATTACTCGAGGGCGATGCACAAATCGTTATAACAATTATCGAAAGCATGAATTCTTCTCCAAACTGGAAAATCACTCTGATCATTGACGATATTTAGAAAATTCTCCAGTAACATAAGGAGTGGAGAATAGCCAAAATCCATTAATCTCAAAATCTATGTGTGCACTATGTTGCTCAATGGGTTGCAACTAACTTAATTTTTAATGGATTCACCTTGAAAGTTATTTGTATTAAGACTTTAACTTTTTATAATATTAAGCATGCTTGATTAGAAAAATAAAAAACAAAAAAGGAAAACAAACTTATAACAAAGACAAATCCTCTCTCTTCACGATTGTGCAAATGGTATTTGTCATTGTTGTAATGTGATAATGGTATGACAATGATTTAATGATTGTGGCCTTATTATAGTTGTCACTAATTTACTTTCATTTTTAATGTAGAAGCCGTATTCACATTTATTAAGGTATTTTTAATTTCTTGAATACCATTACTTATCCTTTTCTCACCTCTTATCGGCATTAAGATCAAGATCAAATTGTAAACACCTTTGAAAATGATTTCCTCCAGTTTTTGTTCGAACTGAAGGGCCTCAAACAAAAGAGATAAATACATAAAGTAGACTGTACAACAATTATTGTTAATTTAATGCTATCCAAAATATTAATACAAGTAGTACTAACACAGAAACGGCTTTTTGCGTTGATTAAAATCTTTGCGAAAATATAAGAAAACACAGTAAATAATTAATCCATCCAAATCCAATTGCCGCAAAGTGGGCGCAGCTAGAGCTAGTGTGGGTCACAAATAGCTCTAATATTTGCAGTGAATTCTGTCGTCACAAACGTGTTCCAATGGATAAAAGACCGACGTAAAAAAATATATGTTTGTGTTGCAATTGAAAAATATCGTCGTAAAAAAGGATTATCGTGAGCTGCTTTTAGTGATATCGCTGCAAGTATTTAATATTTGTGGCAAGAAAGATCTTCACAAATGTGCTATTCTTGTGACGTGAAAAGACCGACTACGTCGTCAAGAAATACATTTGTGACCAACTAGTAGTGCCACAAATTTAAACAATTTTTCAGGAAAAATTTATGGCCAACTTTGAAACTATTGTCACAAAATACATAAAAAAAAAAAATTACGCATCTTACATTATATTACAATCCATAAAGCAATTATATTATATTCTAAGTGTGCAACTTTAGACTTCTCAAGGCACATCAAAATACAAAACCTGGCATGTTCATCCAAGGCTCTATTTAGTTGTTGCTGACTGATGTGCTTGAGCCCTTCAATTGTCATCTAAGAATGAATGAAAATAGAGTATTAGCATGCCAAAATAAGGGGCAATGTGAGAGACAGAGAAATGCAACCCAACATATAGTGAGAGTAAAAGCTTTTAAGGTGAAGAAGATTACAGAGAAAAGCATAGGATCACCGACAACATAAAATACAATCTCCATCAAAGATTCAGAGCTATACAAAGAAATTATTTAAGAAAAATTCATAATGTTTATGCTTGTGTTTAGAGTGTAGAGTAAATAATGTGTGAAAATAATCACTTTCTCCCAAGTACCTTGATTTAATATTCATAGCGCTATTTTACCGATGCAATGTGCCCTGTAGTAATATCCTCAATTAAAGTTAGTTAACTTTCTTACCACTCCATAGAAAAAGTAACATCAAAAAAATGTTTTTAAATGTAGGAGACTAAAACTCAGACCATAAAAAGCATTCAATTGATCATGCTCATACTTTATTAACCCATTGGCTTGCTCGATGAGAAAAATGCACAAGTCTTGTCGTAACTACATTACTCTCAATCCATCTATGTGGTTGATAAGGCCATGAATGTTGGACACAGCTTAAGCATCATCTCAACATGAACATTGCTGCTATTAGGACAAAATCATCTCGAATCACCCACTTCATATGTTGTATTGTGTCTAGTTTTTCAATCAAACTTAAATGCCCACAAACATAACCCAAAGCTAAAACAATGTGTACAAAATCAATTATCAAACTCCATTCCACCCATTTCCTAGTCCTCAAGGTTAGAATCTTCATTGTTTTTTTTTTAATTTTCAATAAATTGTGAATGTCTTCAACAAGTCACAAGACTCGCCACTAAAACATTGTAAACAATTTTAAGCATCAGTAGATAGGGAACACCATAGGGCAAGAGTATATGAATTAATATGAGAAATAAGAATAGAAACTCACAAGGCTATCGAATCCAATATAAATGTTGTCTCACCTAATCAAAAAGAAAAAATATGAAAAGAAGCTAAAAGAATGTATAAACTAATATGGAGGAAATAAGTAACATACCTGAATCAGAAGAAAATGAATAATCAAAACCCTTATTATAGAACAAAATAAGCATATAGCACAAGAGAACACTTGACTCACCATATCCACCCCACAACTCAATCTTAACCAACATTTTAGATCAAATCTGTTTCATAAACAAAAAGCCTCTCAGCAACACAATTTTATTATTACCTTTGGCAGTTCGGTAATGAGAGAGATAAATCAAGGAAGATGACCTTCGTCCATAGTTTTTTTAGAAAGAGAAAAAGGTTGAGAGTGAAATGGAGATAGAGAGGTGTGAGAGAGATTTGGGAGCGAGACGAAGACAAAGACTCAGACTGAAAATACTCAAATTAAATTTGAAAACAAAACAAAACTCAAAAGACAAAAAGGCCAACGAAAGAAACCATCCCAAAAAGGGAGAGGATGACTTACCGATGTGTTGGAGCACAACAGTGGCATACGAGAGAGAGAGAGAGAGAACGTCTGGATGAAATTTGAACAATAGAATGGGGGAGAGAGAAAAAGAAACAAAGACATGAACCCCGGGGTGGGAGGGAAAGAAAAAAGGATTTTCTGTATTTTTATTTCTAAAATCGACATTTTGCTGCGGTATAATGTAGTTTAACCATTTAGCGGCCAATTAACATCGCCGTAAAACAAATCAAGGTGTCAGAATTAATTTTTTCCATCCAAATTATTCGCGACAATAATTTAATTAATTTGGTCGCAAAAAGTTATTTTTTACTTGTCGAAAATAAAATAATGAGTTCGCAAAAAAACCATTTTTCTTGTAGTGGTTTCTACGGCAACTAGAAAAGTCGCAAAAACTTAAAATTTCGCCGCAATAAAAAATATACTATTGGAATTGTCGTATGACACCATTTGTGACGAAATTTAGCGTCGAGTTTAATTTCGCCGCAAATGATATTTTTTAGCATCACTTTGAGCATCGACGGAAATACTTTAGATGCAAAAGGCCCTTTTTTGAACATAAATTGCCAAAAACACACAACATTTATCTCGCGCAACATATAATTACAATTACAAATAACATTCCTCTTCCTCACTTTAATAATTTCAGAGGTTTGCCTTGACTTTGTCCGTGTCAACAAACAATTCGAAATGCCTCGACTTTTTTAGAACAGGTCTGAGTCAAATAGCAATGATTCGAAGCACTTCTTTTTACACTATTTCGGAAACCCAAGGACTCAATCACCGAAACCAAAAGGCAGGCTGCATCATCTGCTGCACTTGATAGCAACAATGGCGGTGATAAAATGATCATCATCTATTGGGAATTGACGGTGTCCAGGAATAGATGACCAAGCCCATGACCAGAATTGTGGCTCCTGTAACAAAGCCTTTAGGAAGGGATGATGCAACTCCAAGGTATGGTAGCCGCAACGTAAAAACATAAACCGATATCGGCACTGCCACATAAAACCCGAGGTCCCACATATTAAGTAAACTAGTTGTAAAAATGCACAATGTCCAGGAATAATCAAGTTTATTAAATGAAAAGAATACTCTATATCACTACTTTTGTATACCTTGAGGCATTGTACAATACATAAAAAATAAAGCCTTTAAAAGTGTCAATGTTATCATTTTGATCTCTAAAATTTTGGTTAGAGCAACTTCATCCTCTTACCCTCTGTTCATTCTATTTTAGGCATGAGAAAACCCTACAAAACTTTGCTTGAGCGATGAAATGGATCAAAAGCTATTTATATAGGGTGCAAAAGTGCACGGGCATAAGTTGAGAAAATAAAAACACACATTAGGAGAACTAAAAGACTGTTAGCTTTAAAATAGAGCAGAGCAAATTTTATACTTTGATTTTTTGTGAGGCGCACTGATTCAATGCACTCCTACTTTGCTTTGAAGTGGTGTCTAGTTTGAAAATGAACTTATCCAAGTCGGAGTTGGTTCGGGTTGGAAACATTCGCAATCTCTAGAAATTGGCTAACACTTTGGGAAGCAAGGTCTCCTCCTTTCCCATGAAATACCTTGGCCATCCTTTGGGTACCTCTTTCAGGCTAAATCTATTTGGGATGAAGTAATAGAGAAGATTGAACGCAAATTAGTAGGTTGGAAGAGATTGTATTTGTTGAAAGGCGGGTAGGACCACAATAACCAAGAGCACTTTGTCGAATTTGCCAACTTATTTTTTTTATCTTTGTTCCCTATTCAAGTTAGTGTAGCGAACCGGATTGAGAAACTCCAATGTGACTTCCTCTAGAGCGTGTTAGGTGATGGATTTAAGTTTCACCTGATCAAGTGGAATAAGATATGGCTCTCCAATCTTTGCTAGTGTGTTGGAGATTAGAAATTTGAAGGTATTCAATCAGGCTCTTCTTGGGAAATAGTTGTGGTGGTATAACATTGGGAGGGAGGCTTTGTGGAAGTTGGTGATTGATTTCAATTATGGGGCATGTGGAGTGTAGAGCACTAGGGAGGTGTGCATGGGGTTTATGGTGTGGGAGTCTAGAAGCATATCAGAAAAGGTTGGGAGGTTTTTGCTCGGCATACTAGAATTGTGATGGAAGATGGATCTAGAATAAAATTCTCGCATGATGTATGGTATGGAGATAAAAGCTTGATACATTCCCTACAGTTTTTAGGATTGCATGTGAAAATAAGGCATCGGTGGTAGACTCATGGAGATGTTGGATGGCTCGATCCATTGGAATATGAACTTTTATCAAGGCGGCCCACGATTGGGAAGTTGGCATTTTTTCAGCCTCTTGTATGCCATGAGGTTGAGAACTCAGGGAACTAATAAGATGAGATGGAAACCCGTTAGAAAAATGTACATTTTTTGTTCGTTCCTTCTATAAGACCTTTACAAACCAGCAGAACAAACAATTTCCTTGGAAAAGCATTTGGAGAAAAAGGTGCCCTAAATGCAGTATTTTTCACTCAGACAACTTCTTTGGGCAAAATTTTGACTCTGGATAGCTTACAGAAATGCTGAGTGATTGTTGTGGACTCGTGCTATATGTGCATAAAAAATGGTGAGACTGTTAATCATTTGCTACTACACTATGAGGTCGCCAGGGCATTTTGAGATGATGTATTTAGAAGATTGGAGCTAGCCTGGGTTTTGTCTACTACCGTGGTCGAGCTTGTGGCTAGTTGGACGAATTTGGGTGGTATTCCACAAATCACATCTACGTAGAAGATAATTCCTATTTGTATTTTATTGTGCATATAGAAGGAACGAAATGATTGAGATTTAGAAGACATGGAGCGCTCACTAGAGGAGATTAGATTGTACTTTGTTAATTTTTTATTCCTATGGACTAAAGCTGTTAGTACTTTATTTCTTCCGCCTAACTAGGTGTTACCTCTTGTATACTTCCTATGTATTTCAGTTATGCCTATTCTTATTAGTATAATCTTTTACTTTTTAAAGAAATATACAAATTAATAATTTAACCAAATATATTATTTTCATTTAAAATGTTTTAGTTTAATTTAAATTATTAACACATAAGATATATTATTTTGGATTTTAAAAGTTTAACTTAATGATATATATTATTATAATAATACCACAAATAAGGCCCAACAGGTAGGGGTGATAGACGGTCGGTTCGGTCCACTGAGACCAGTCGGTCTCGATCCATGTTTTAGAAGACCGAAAGATTTTGGTCCAATCCACGGTCTAGGATTTTTCTACCCCAGATCGAATCGAATAAAAAATAAAAATAAAAAAATATTTTATATATATTATTTATATAATAATTGTACAATTAACAATATACAATTTTAAATATGTTATTAACACTTGTTAATATTCTATCAATTAACTAATATATAATATCAATTAGTTAATTATATAGTAATTATATAAATTAATAATGTAATTTTCATCTAATTTATTATCATTGACCATATAAAATATTTTTTTATTGAGTTTGTTACATAATACACATTAATAAGTCACTTAGTTTAATTTAGTATTTTAAATAAAAAAATAATTAGGCCAGATCGAATGGACTGATCGGATTGGTCCGGTCCCTAAGGATGTTCAGTCCGGAAAAATGATAGATCAAAAATATTCGGTCCATCGCCGGACCGGACCAAACCGGACGGGACTGACCAATTTTCACCCTTACCAACAAGTGGCGGCCAAGCTCAACAAGTGGTTGGTCCGACCCAACAACCTTATAACACTAATTATCATTTGAAATTAATATGTTGGGGTGGTTGATGATGAGGTTTCATAAGAGCAAAGTTCCATACTTTGAAAATTATATAACATATAGATGATCCCCACAAAGCACAAACCAATAAGTTGTATGTTCAATGATGTGTAGAACTAAATTAGACTAACATGAAATGGCAACAGTCATTTTCATGCTTCACGCAATCTGTCACCACTAGGGAAGAGGTTTCACACTCAACCCTCAAAGAGGATGGGTTTGAGAGTGAAGTAACCATCCATTTTGTAGAATGCAGTATTGCTATTTAATTTATCCAGGCAGAGATACAAATTTAGTTTGTTTCTATCAAGAAACTCACAAAACCAGTATTTTTGTATGTTACAGATTGTTTACCTTTTAAGGTCTCGTTTGTTTTTACAACCATTCTCATCTCATCTCATCATTACAATTTTTTCAAATTTTCACACAATAAAATAAATTAACAATTCAACTTTTTCAAATTTCAAAACAAAAATAATATTAAAAAAATATATTCTTACCATATTTTATTCAACTTTTAACTTTTATCTCAACTCATTTCATCTCATCTCATCTCATCTACGAAAACAAACGAGGCTAAAAGAATTCAAGCACAGGCAGGTTTTTAGAATGAGTAGAAAAAAGATTTCGTTGGCGAAGATTGAAATAAAATCGGCCCGGAATATGGTTTAAATTGTCAAAAGCATTGTTGTATTTGTTGGATTTAAAATAGTATCAGACAATCGATGTTGAGTTTTTAAAGGGTAATTGAGCATGAAAATACACTTGGTGTCACGTGAATGTTAGATTAATGCTCTAGAGCAAAACCCAACCTGATCCAAATGGCACCTTTACATTCATTAACACTCTTGTGGCTCATCAAACTAGTTCAAATTATTTAGCTTGGTGGAATACCCTCCATGAAAACCAAGGTACAGATTCAGGTTATGCACCCTCTAAGGAGGGCAACTACTGTCAGGCTTGCTAGCCTTCTACAAGATTGAATGACATACCTGAAAATGTAGAAGCAAGGGAAGACACCACTGCAGAAGAGATCTTGAGCAGATACAGCATTGATATGTTAAAACCCATATTGACAGCAACAAACAACAATGGTAGCAGTGGAGCACCATCACATCCTGGCAGAGCCAAATTTGAATGCAATTGAATGAATCACTCCAATTAAAATGCAACTTCAATACAACAGAAAGATTACTAGGGCAACAATAACTCGCGTTCGAATATTGTATCAAATTTCGTAACAAATTCAGAACTGTGGGAGCACCGGGTTTCATATCATAATTGACAAATATATGGTTGTAAAGCAAAACCATTCATGAAGAATATCATGGGTTTTTCATTCCTAACTCGGTCAACTAACAATCAGGACAGGAGAGAGACATTTAACTGATTCCAACTGTAATCAATTCATTATACACTTCGTGAGCTTGCTGGACCCTATGAACTCTCCTAGTGAGGTCAGAGGAGAAAACTCAGAAAATTCAATTTTATGGTGCTTAAAACAGAAGGGTCATAACACAATGCAGGTCCCATTTAAAAAGGGTTCTGCAGGCTAGGGGTGGTTTTTATATATAAGGATTCTCTCTATTTCAATTCACATGAAGGGCGCTCCAATGCGTGCTTCAACCGGCGTATACATTAAGTGCAAGACACGAAATGACCAAAATGACTCGTGTTGCACCAAATGGAACTCTCCATTTCAAGTAGGCACTCTCAACACTCAGCTTATTGGATTGACTCAAAAGCAGGCACTTGTGCTTGACAACCTGACTTCTACCATTGACACAGACAATGGCTCCTGATTTTAACAAAAAAAAAAAAATCAATAAAAATAAAGCACATAAATTTACTTCACCCAAGAACCAAAATATGATTGTGTTATGCAAACAGGATTCGATTGCATACCCTAGAATTTGCAGTTACTGGTACAAATGAGTTATGTTATATACCACACTCTCATCCCACTTCTCTCGAATTGTGTAATGTCCCACTGCTCATCAACCATAAGATCAACTCTTTCATTTTTAGAATAAAAAATTGAAGAGCTAATTGATAATGCCATATCAATCAAATAGGATAAGGAGTAGGACGAGAGCGTGGTATATAGCATTTTCCGGTGCAAATACATGTGGTTAGTATGAGACTTTTCTTTTGTTTTTTTATTAGTCTTTGTGTGTTAGGGATTTAATTGAAATCTACCAACAACTTGAAATTACATCTGCCGATTCCAAAAAGATCAGTAGGTTAGGTGAGATGTTTAATTGAAAATGAATCTTAAATTTGGGGTCAGCCATAAGAGCCATGCTTCAATTTTTTTTTTCCTATCATTTAACCCACCCCCAAACAGACAGTTATTCAAACTAGAAGATAACCTATCAAATGATATTTTAAAAAGTAATTGCCAAGAAATAGAAGCTTACCACTTGACAAAGTACCAATGTTTAGAAAGCAAGCCGCGCCATCTTTAAGGTAGTTTGGCAACTGACTAAAAGGGATGCCCCATAATTTTAACAAAAAAGGAAAGAGAAGGCATATAAAGAAGGCCTGCATGAAACATTGCTCCAGTACATTAGCCTTTGATTCAGATTTGATAATTAAAATATTTTGAAAAAGAGAAATTAGTTACCCTGTAATGAAAATAGTCTAGATTTTGTAATTAATAGCAAGATACCTACTTGGAAGGCAGATCCATAGGAATTTACAACAAATAGGTCTACTGAACCTCCCTGTGATGGATACAATGGAACATATCAATTTTACTAAATATAAAAGAAATTATCAATGAATTGAAATGCATTGGCAAGTTTATACAGCATACTTGATTAACATGCACAGAATTTAGGAAAGTTTGAATTCTTGAATGAGGATAAAATTGTTTCTGTTCATTGAGACCAAACTCTTTTCATTCTGCCTTTATCATGTAAGACTACTTTTGGTCTTCCCAAGTATTTTACCTCTTCGATATGCTGTCATCATTTGGTGGTGGGTCTTATTTATTGTTATAGCTAGCCCCCTTCTTTCCTGCCCCAATTCAGTTTCAATAGTATAGATCTGGTTTAAAATGCAATAAGGGCAGAAACATTGAGGTCATATAGGTTCCTAATGATGGGTAAATACACTAACACATCCTTATTGGAAATGAGATTTTATGGCCAATCCAGGAACATATGATGAAAGTAGTCCACCATCTTCCATACCTTTAAATTCCGGGCAGCATCCAAAAAGATTACTTCCTACAAAGGATAAACAAGCTACATGTTACTTCAGAGCAATACAAGGTAGAGAACTGGGAAAGTTCAATAATCAGTCAGAACATCCAACAACCTTCAGCACGGTATCGGCCACTTGAAACAAAAATGAAACTATCATTAAAAGGCTCCAAAATATACCAGCTTCCTTCAATGAATGTCCAGCACTAATCCACTGCAGAAGTGAATAAATGCAAGTAATAAAATATATAAGACACTCGTAACAACAATTCTTATGAGCCCTTGATTGTTTAGGGCTCTATTACTTAAAGATTTAACAGATTTCCATATGCAGTGTGCTTGAAAGTAGTACAAACTTGTTATATTATTAACAGATAAGTTTAATATTTTGATTGATACTGTATTACACCGATTCCACATCAGCTACTAAAACCAGGAATAAAAAAGCCCAATCTCTACTTAGCTTCCCCAGGAGAATAGTTTTTGCTTCTCAAACAAGAAGGAAGAACAACCTTCACCGAAAATAGACATAGAAACAGGTGGCAGTCAAAGATTCTATGCCATAGCTACAACTTGCATTCTAATCCTTCCATAATTCAATTTAGAATCTTTTCCAACTATTCGTCTTAAGCTTTCTTATTAATCACCAAGAAAATACTGACTATGATCAGTGTCATACAACTATGAACAAGATACAACAAAGGCATTTGATTCAGTTTGCTTCAAAATTTTGGCAGGAGTACAACGATTACTGAGAAAAGATTCTGCTAGCTTAGCCAGAAGGCACAGATGAATACCGAACCCGTGTCATTAACACTGCAAAGCAGTTTTAAAATCTCAAGCTCCTCATACCATAATCTCTCAGCATACCTTCCCCATATTTTGGTCCATAGTACCTATTCTAGGTAGGGCACCTTTAGCTTGAAATCCCAAAGAATGAGGGAAGTCAATAAACTTGAGAGCTTGGCCACTCTGAAGATTTTGTTTCTAAAATTAAACGTCTCCCAAGCTTCATGATCCTTAGAGAAACAGAAACAATTTTTCATTGATGAGCCTCAACAATTGTTAATGAATGCATGTACAACTTGCCTTGCCACAGTTATGATTACACCAACTGCCACAAAAAAGCATCTGAGTAGCTGGTTTACTCTATATCTCCTTCCAAGAAAAATAATTGACAGAGAAATTTGCCACACAAGAAAAGTCTGAAATGATTAAAAGAATATCAATTGGTGAAGTTCAATATTACCTTTTAAAAAGAAACATAGTTAGATGGTCTTATGCCAGCATGAACTAGTGGCCTATCAATACTAGATTTTGCGTAGATCAATATAGGATGAAAACAAAATCATTTTTTTTATAGGTAAAAGTAAAATTTTATTGATATAAAAGGCATTGCCTAAGTAAACCAGTAGTATACAACGAACATGCCTAATTACATCTAGGTACCAGTGAGAGATACAAGCAAGTCATGAAGATTGTGTATATTACAAATAATGGTTGAGGCCCAAGAAAGTAAAGTATTGTAGAAAAATCACTTCAGCTCATCCAAAGAACGCTCCATGTCTTCAAAGCACCTCTTGTTTCTCTCTAGCCACAAGCACCACATAATGCAATGAGGGATCATTCTCCACATAGCAGTTATTTGGGCATTCCCCCTAATTCCTGTCCAACACCTTAGAATATCTCCTAACTCTTCTAGGCATGACCCAAGCCACCCCTGTCTGATTAAGGATCTCATTCCATAAACACCTGGCCACCTTGCAGTGTAACAATAGATGATCCACTGATTTTCCGTCTCTTTTACACATAAAGCACCAATCTAATATGATGAGACCACGTTTTCTCAGATTATCCGATGCGAGAATCTGCCCAAGAGATGCAGTCCATATAAAGAAAGCACTCTTAAAAGTACTTTGCATTTCCAAAGCCTTCCAAGGAAAACTATGATCATTAGAAAAATCTAAGAGAGTCATATAGATGGAGCTAGCGCACCAAGAATTTTTTATTTCCACTCAGATACCAAATCATCCTATCCTCCATCTCATTGCCCATTGACGTTGCATATAACAAGTCAAAGAAATCAGCAAGCATATCCAACTCCCAATCTTGAGCCACTCTCGAGAAACTTACATTCCAATGGACAGCACCATTAGATAGTACCACTAAGTCAGCCACAACAGCCTCTTTGTCACAAGAAATTTGGTAGAGCATGGGAAATACCTACTTTAGAGCCCTTTCACCGCACCAGACATCATGCCAGAAATAAATGCTATTACCTCTTCCAATTGTAAATCTGAAAAACTTGGAGAATCTTCCCCATCCAGCTCTAATGGTTTTTACCCAATCCCACACCATGTGTCCCTCTAACTTCCTTAGAACACCAAACCCCCTACATACTCCCATACTTAGAATCTATGACTTCTCTCCATAAACCCTCCCCTTCCCTCTGATATCTCCATAACCATTTCCCCAAAAGTGCTTTATTGAAGCCCCTAATGTTACGCACCCCCAACCCACTGCACGAAATTGGTGAGCAAACTTTATCCCAACCAACAGGATGGAACTTAGTTTCCTCCACAATGGCTCCCCAAAGAAAGTTGCAAAAACTTTCTCAATACAAGAGGCCACACTTGTAGGTAATGGAAAAAGGGATAAAAAATAGGTAGGGAGGTTAGATAGAGTGCTCTTGATAAGAGTTAATCGACCACCCTTGGAGAAGTATATATGTTTCCACCCAGCCAATCTTCTTTCAGTTTTCTCTAACATACCATCCCAAATAGATTTTGTCTTGAAAGTAGCCCCCAACTAAAGACTGAGGTATTTCAAAGGCAGCAAAGCAACTTTATAGCCCAAGATATTTGACAAGCCCCGAATATTGTTCACACCACCCACGGGAACCATTTCAGACTTCGAGAAATTTACCTTCAGGCCTGAAACCACTTCAAAGCAAAGTAATACAGCCCTCAAGTACTGCATATGATTGCTATTCGGCTCACAAAATAGTAGTGTATCATCAACAAAGAGATGGTGAGATATAATAACACCTCCAACTGAAAATCCAACAAGAAAGTCTCCATTCACCACCACTCTCAACATACAACAAATGCTTACATGACAACGACAAATGGCAAAGGGGAGATGGGATCCCCTTGTCTTAATATCCCTTAGAGCTGTTAAAGAATCCTTCCGGTGCTCCATTCACCAAAACAGAATAACAAACCGTAGTTATACAATGCCTAATCCATGAAATCCATCAATCCCCAAAACCACACCTCCTAAGTAAATAGCATAGAAAATCCCAATTAATATGGTCATAAGCTTTTTCTATGTCTAGCTTGCACAAGAGCCTGGGTATGCCCTCCTTGATTCTACAATCTAGGCATTCATTGGCTATCAATACCGAATCCAATATTTGTCTCCCCTTCACAAACGCATTTTGAGATTTTGAAACAATATTACTCATAACTGTATTCATGCAATTGGCAAGCACCTTTGAGATAATCTTATATACCTCATTTATGAGACTAATAGGCCGAAAGCCTTTCACCTCCACAGACCCAACTTGCTTAGGAATAAGAGCAATAAAATAAGCATTGATGCTTTTTTCAAATTTACCAAAAGTGTATAGCTCCTGAAAAACTGCATAATATCGCTCCCCCACTATATCCCAACAATCATGATAAAAGGCCATCGAAAACTCATCCGGACCCGGAGCTTTATCCTTGGCCATCCCACAAAATCAGTATCCTACATTCTATACATTTTGAGCCAATCCACTCCAAATAGACTCTCAACTATCAATTACACTACTAGAACTTTTCTTGTTGATCACCATTCAATATAATATTTTCAGGTAGTCCTACAAAACCCTGAAATCTGACTGGTTATGCCAGAGAAGTTTTTGCCACCAGTATTCAGTGGATAACAGGTTGCTGAACTGCTCAATGATTAATTATACAATCTGGTAGCATATAAAAAGATATTAAAAAATCTATATTTTGTACCATTTTAGTGCAAGTACTCACTTAATCAATATTTGGATAATTCAGATAATAAAATATGTGCTTCCATTTGTGTTCACACTTTCATATTTTCCCTGATAGATACGTTTCATTTTGGGTCATGCAGAACTAACTGATTGGATCACCCCTTTAAACCTCAAACTCCTAGCCTTAGCTCTTCAAAATCAAACAATGTGTTTCGCACAAACAATATTAATAGAGCACTAGTGAAATAAACAAATTAAAAAAAGTAATTTTCCCCTGTTTATTCAATTAAAAACCAAAGAAAAAATTGTTATCAGAAATGCCTTTTACCTGAACAAAATTGGAATTGATGCTCCAGAAAGAATAGCTGATCCAAGAAAGGAAAAGAAATAAAATATATGAGATTAATGACTATAAAGAAGAAATAGCTGGATATCAAAGATACATTTTAAAGGCATCAGAAAACAAATGAATGCTGTAACTCACATAGACCGGCTCAAATCCAGCAACAGGTAATCTTTGCAGTATGCACTCAAACAAAAAGAATTAATTTAAATAACTATAGCTTCTATGTCTCCATCATCTTTGCCTTTCATTGTTAATAGAGACGGAAAACCCATGGAGCAAATAAAAAAAGGAACAAATAAATTCATAACAAAACGAGCCTTACCTCCAGCTGCCATTCCAGTAGCAGCACCAAGGGCCTCCAAGAGACCAACAGCAAGAAATGGAGCTTTTCGCATGGAAAGCATTTCATCCGTAACAATGCCAGCATGATATTGGAGATACAATATAGAGAAGTAGACAACTACATATCTAAAAGACACAATTTAGAGTAAAACACAGGCTAGCCCATAGTGGAGAAGGCAAGCCTTTTATCCTTCCTCATAATAATTCCATAAAAAAACTCACAACCTTAACTTATTAACACAAACCAGTTATAGCATACGAGGAGTGAAGATCAAGCATGAGAATTGGAGTAAAAAAGAAGAACTCAACCTTTTACCTATCATAACTGTATCCAATATCTACTCTTAGCTTAGTTTAAAAACAAATTAAAGTAATGTAGTTCAAATTTACTTCTTTACATTGAAAGTTACAGAGTGAGGAACAATTTGTAAATGAAAAGTCGAAAAAAACTGTGTCAACTGCAGCATATCAAATTGCTGTATGCTTTTTACCAAGAACCTCTGACTTAATTTGATAAAGAAAATGTATGTAACTAGTTTAACACAAGGGAGGTCACAGTATAATTATTGTTGGGGAAATCAACACAGCGGAAGGGATAAAAACGGTAATAAAAGAGTACACTCTACGCACTCAGTGACACCAAGAATTTAACGTGGTTCGGCAACTGCCTACATCCACAGAAAAGAGTTTCACTATTAAATAGTGGTACACAAGAAAATATTACAGAGGAGGAGGATCACACTCCACTCAACTCAATTCTCTTCTTTTCTCTCAGAGCTCTCCAGGCTCTCTCTCTTTTCTCTTCTTGGATGTGTCTGAAGCTCTCGCATGGAGTTTCAATTTATAAGTGAATGTATATCGCATTACCGTATGAATGCATTTAATATGCATTCAATAGACAGTTGGGCGTTGGGCGCTGCGCTCTGGAGGTTGAGAAGCAAGCAGTCATTGTTGACTGCTTGCTTGGAGCAGGGACTTCAACAATTCTCCCCCTCCATGCCCATTTACCTAGATGCTATCCATCCCAGCTATGTCTCTGCATAGCTCAAGCTTCTCACTTGTAACCACTTTCGTCAGCATGTTCGCTAGATTCTCTTTCGTATGGATCTTCACAAGCTCCAACAGCTGTTGTTCCATCGCTTCGCGTATCCAATAATAGCGGATATCAATATGCTTAGTACGGGAAGGGTACATTGAGTTCTTGCTCAAATCTAGAGCACTTTGACTATCACAATGTACCTTGTAGTCTTCTTGACTAACCCCTAGTTCTTGGAGAAAACGCTTCATCCACAACATCTCTTTTCCAGCTTCCCCTGCGGCAATGTACTCTGCCTCAGTTGTAGATAAAGCAACACACTTCTGCAATTTAGACTGCCAAGAGACAGCTCCTCCTGCAAAAGAGAAGAGAAATCCTGAAGTAGATTTCCTGCTATCCAGATCTCCTGCCATATCTGAATCTGTATAGCCTTCCAAAACTGGTTTAGCTCCCCCAAAACACAAGCACATCTTTGATGTACCTTTTAGGTACCTGAGAATCCACTTGACTGCTTCCCAATGATCCTTTCCTGGATTTGAAAAGAATCTGCTCACCATGCCTACAGCATGAGCAATATCTGGTCTGGTACAAACCATTACATACATCAGGCTTCCTACTACTGAAGAGTAGGGAATTACTTCCATTTCTTCAATCTCTTTCTTTGAAGAAGGACACGAGCTATTGCTCAACTTGAAGTGGTTAGCAAGTAGAGTATTGACTGGCTTAGCATCTCCCATGTTGAAACGTCTGATGACCAGTTCAATATATTTTTGTTGTGATAGCCACACCCTTTTGACATTCCTATCACGAACAATCTTCATGCCCAAAAGTTGCTGTGCTGGGCATAAGTCCTTCATGTCAAAGGACTTGGATAGTTCCTTCTTTAGTTTGTTAATCTTGGACATATTCTCACCAACGATTAACATATCATCAACATAAAGAAGGAGTATGACAAACTTGTCATCCTGGAACCTTCGAACATAAACAGACTAATCTGCAACAAGTCTCTTGTAACCATGACTCATCATGAATGAGTCGAACTTCTTGTACCATTGCCTCGGCGCTTGCTTGAGGTCATAGAGACTCTTCTTTAGCTTGCAGACTAAGTGATCTTTCCCTGGAGCTTCAAACCCTTCTGATTGCTCTATATAGATTTCCTCCTCCAAATCTCCATGGAGAAAGGATGTCTTCACATCCATCTGTTCGAGTTCCAAATTCAAGCTGGCTACCAATCCGAGTATGACTCGGATTGACATCATTTTCACCACCGGGGAAAATATCTCGTCAAAGTCGATTCCCTTCTTCTGTTGGAATCCTTTGACAACCAATCTGGCCTTGTGCTTTATCAACTTTCCTTGGCCATCTTTTTTCAGCTTGAACACCCATTTGCTCTTTAGGGCTTTCTTTCCTTCAGGAAGTTTCACCAACTCATAGGTCTGATTTTTCTGCAAAGAACCCATCTCTTCTTGCATTGCCTGCACCGATAGGCTTCTATCAGCATGAGTTTGAACTTCCCGGAAGCTCTCCGGCTCCCCCTCATCAGTAAGCAGAATATAGTCTGATTCCGGATATCTCATCGACGGAATCAGTAGACGGCCTCTTGCCGATCTTCTTGGTTGAGTTTCATCAACCAAAGGAGGTTCATCACCATCTAACCCTTGTGGTGGTACACCAGTTGCTGGTGGAGAGGGTTCTTGCTCCCTTTGACACCCTGAGCTTCTTCTTTTTCTTCTGGATCTCGATCCTGCATATCCTTATTATCTGTGGCGAACTGTAATGGTGCAGGATGTGTATAGGAACTAAGCTCTACTGACATCGAGAAAGCTTCAGTTCCTATATGCTAGTTTTCATGGAACACAACGTCCCTACTTCTAACAATTCTCTTTGTCACTGGATCCCATAATTTGTATCAGAATTCTTCATCTCCATATCCAACAAAGATACGTGGAGTTGACTTGACATCGAACTTCTATCTCAGCTCCTTGGATACGTGGGCAAAGGCTTTGCACCCAAACACTCTCAGGTGAGAGTAAGAGACATCTTTTCCAGACCAAACCTTCTCAGGAACTTCAAATTCTAGTGGTGCGGAAGGTGATCTATTGATCAGGTAACAGGCAGCACGAACAACTTCACTCTAGAATGGCTTTGGTAACTTAGCCATATTGAGCATGCATCTTGTTCTTTCAATGATGGTCCGATTCATTCTTTCGACTACACCATTGTGCTGAGGGGTATATGGGACCGTCTTCTCATGTCGAATACCGCAATCAGCGCAGTATGCAGGGAACCTTTTGGAAACATATTCTCCTCCATTGTCTGTTCGCAAGCACTTCAACTCGTTTCCCATCTCTCTTTCCACTAGGGTGTGGAAATTCTTGAAGTGCTCGAAGACCTGATCCTTTGACTTCAAAACATATACCCAGACCTTTCGTGAAGCATCATCAATGAATGTCACGAAATATCTGTTACCTCCCAATGACTCTTCTTCCATGGGACCACATACATCAGAGTGTACCAGACTCAACAACTCTGATCTTCTCTTCGTAGAAGAAATGAATGAGACTCTGCGTTGTTTGCCAAACAAACAGTACTCACAAGGGTTTAACGCTATTCCTTTGGCAACCTTGATGAGTACCTTCTTCGCAAGCGTATCCAACCCTTTCTCACCCATATGTCCGAGTCTCTTGTGCCACAGATTCGGTGATGCCTCGTCTTCCGCTGCATTGAGGCTATCAGTATCAATCTTCACATGGGTCTTGTACAACGTACCGCAAAAATGTCCTCGGGCGACAACCATGGCACCTTGTGACAGCTTCCAAGTGCCATTGCTGAAGTAGCTGTCATAGCCCTGTCGATCAAGGGCTGTTCCCAAAATCAGGTTGAGCTGAAGGTCAGGAATGTGTCGAACATCTTTCAACACCATGGTACAACCAACGTTGATTTTTATCTGCACTTCGCCAACTCCCACGATCTTTGAGGAACTGGCGTTCCCCATCCTTACCGTACCAAAGTCTTCTGCTTTGTACGTAGTGAAAAATTCACTATGGGAAGTGGCATGGTATGATGCTGCTGTGTCTACCACCCACTCAACATCATGGCTTGCAATGTGCAGACACGTCTCGTCACTAGTGGAGAGTATTGCCACATCTCCCGAAAGAGTGACAAGGGTTTCACCATCTTCTTTCTTCAGCTTATTGCTTTGACCTTACTCCCTTAAAAACTTGCGGCAGTTTTTCCTTATGTAGCCTTCTTTGCTACAATGGTAACATTTCATGTTACCCGTCTACTGGTTCCTACTACTGCTGGACCTTCCACGTGGTTGAGACTTCCCTCTGTTTCTGCCTCCACTTCTCCCTCTATCATCACCTCGAGGCCTTTCTCTACTCTCAGTGACAAGGACATGAGTTTGATTCATGCTTGTCTCTTTTCATCTGGCCTCCTCATTAAATAGGGCATCCTTAACCATCGTCATGGTAAGTTTGCCATCTGGAGTAGAGTTACTGAGGGAGACCACCAGCGTCTCCCAACTATCTGGTAACGAACTGAGAAGTAGCAGGGCTTGTTCTTCATCGCCAAGATTCAGGTTGACGGATCCGAGCTGGTTAACTAGGTTTTGAAACTCACTAGTGTACTCGGCAACAGAGGTGTCGCTCTTCAACTTCAAGTTAACAAGCCGTCTCATCAAGAGGGCCTTGTTTCGAGCAGTCTTAGCTTGATACATATCCTCTAACTTTTTCCAGAGGCTATATGCATCTGTCTCCTGGGCCACGTGGTGAAAAACACTATGGTCAATCCATTGTCTGATCTGACCGATAGTCTTCTTGTGCATCTTTCTCCACACTTGATCCATAACTTCATCTGGCTTCTTCCCTTCATCTTCCAAAGGGTCAGACAGATCTTTACAGTTCAATAGATCCTCCATCCGAGGTCTCCAAAGACTATAGTTTGAGGCAGTCAGCTTTATCATGGCGCCTGATGCTGAATCCTCCATGGATTTAAACTGATTCTAAATACAAAATGCAAGTACAAGATCTTTGAAGTGGAATATCGCAAAACGGACAGCACCGTTGTGTCCGGAATGCTTGACTTTGTTGGAAACGAGTCTTGTTTTGTCAAAATCGGACTCAGATAGCACAAGGAATGAGCAAAAGAACCAAAACAGGAACACTATCGCGCGTGTAGCACGTGGCGCGACTAACAGCGCGTAGGAGCGTGTTCTTCACGCACCAGAACCTCACTGGAGCGTGTGGAACGAGTAGGCGCGTGTATCTAACGAGCCTCCTAGATTCAAGTGCGCGTGGACTTAACGCGCAAGACTCTCTCAGGAGCGCGTGTGGCGCATTCCGAGAGTGGGTTTCACGCACTCGTGCCTCTCCTGGGCGTGTGCGGCGCGTGTCGAGAGTGGGCTCACTCTCCGATATTCAGACGGCGCGTGGGGGAGCGTGCGGCGTTCGTCCGGACTCTGATTTTCACTACTTTTCTTGTCTCGATGAGACGAATACAGTGGTATTCTCAAATCCAAAAACTGAGCTGCACACTAAAAACGAGTTTTCTGTAAAAAAAAAAAACTCTTCCCAACAATTGCTCTGATATCACTTGTTAGGGAAATCAACACAGGGGAATGGATAAAAACGGTAATAAAAGAGTATACTCTACGCACTCAGTGACACCAAGAATTTAACGTGGTTCGGCAACTGCCTACATCCACAGAAAAGAGCTTCGCTATTAAATAGTGGTACACAATAAAATATTACAGAGGAGGAGGATCACACTCCACTCAACTCAACTCTCTTCTTTTCTCTCAGAGCTCTCCAGGCTCTCTCTCTTTTCTCTTCTTGGGTATGTCTAAAGCTCTCGCATGGAGTTTCAATTTATAAGCGAATATATATCGCATTATCGTATGAATGCATATAATATGCATTCAATAGACAGTTGGGCGTTGGGCGCTGCGCGCTGGAGGTTGAGAAGCAAGCAGTCATTGTTGACTGCTTGCTTGGGGTAGAGACTTCAACAATTATTTGGAAAACTAATGGAGAAGGAGACAAAATTCCTTTAGGGGGTATTCTGCAATTCGGCCGAAGCTAGATATGATTATATTTTGCCGGACCACACAACCAAAAGCCAGAAACGATAGCAGAAGGAAAGGGAAAAGATTCTTTGCCGCTATGTTTGACCGTTTTAGTTGACCGTTAGCCAATTTTTTTTTTTTTATTTAGTAATTAAATAAGTGATTTTAAATATATTAGTTTATTTTTTTTTAAAAAAAATATTTAAATATATTAAAAAAATATTAAAATATATATATATATATATATTTATTTATTGGACGGTAGCCTTACCCTTTTGGAAATGAGCCCAATTCGCTAAAGAAAGTTTTCCAGGTGGCCCACCACAAACTATCAAAATCGTACCAACCCAAAAAGAAGAAGAAAAGGCACATATAAGCCTACAAGTCATTAATATCACGGATCCAACCCTTTATATGGATTGGAATCTACTTCGCACGAGCCGTCCATAGTAGATACTTTTTTGTTCAAGTTGAGCCCCACCACGTATTAGATCTATAGTTCCCATTAGAGTACGGTCCCCACACTGAACAAAAACTTTCATTCGATGCGGCATCATGATCCCCAAATATTTCTTTTTTCAAATGATATATATATTTTTTAAAGAAATAATATATACAGTTTTAATATGTGTGCAACACTCATTTAGGAAAAAAAAAAAAGGTAAATTTATGATCTACATAAAAAATAATAATTTTTTTAATAGTAAACTCTTTTTTTTTTTTAAACGAGTAAGAGGAGTTTGAATCTAAGATTGTATCTAGTAGCATTAACTTTTTTTTTTTTTTAATTAAACATATTTTGAGTAGGAAAAGAAGTGTACCCTCGGTAAAAAACGCTACTAATTTAATTATTTTATTAATTATCAATTGTGTTATGTTTTTTATAATTTTCACCTAATTTCTGAATCGATGTCAACAAATAACAGGTTATAGAATATCCAACTTTTAGCACTTAGTTAAGCAATATAAATTTATCTCAAAATTCCCTGAAAAAATATACATATATACAATACATAATAATCTCTCATTGATTCTTTCCAATTTTTCGTTTAGAATGAATAGTCTAATTTAGAGATAGACAGAGACATCATTATTTTGTGAATCAACTCGACCCGCACCATGACTATTGAATGCTATTGAATCATCTCCCGCCATCAGGTATTGAATCCTCCGACGGTCATGATTTCTTATAACCAAAGAAAACTAATGACTCTTCTATGAAATTGCACCCTAATACTTCAGCTCGATTTGAGAATGAGTTCATGATCACACAATCCATCAAGTTTCCTTAATACCAAATATATAACTTAGATTAATGCTAATTAAAAGAAATTAATAGTGTGATTAGAGAGAGAGAGAGAGAGAGGAAAATGCGGTCAGTACCCGAAAGTAGCAAGCTGAGCCAGAAAGAAGGGGTAATGCTTCAGAGGAACCAGGGCCAGCTTATACAACACCCGATTCCCGACTCCCAGCACCACCGTGGATGCCGCTGCTACCGCCACCTTCACTGTCCGATCCCTACTGGCACTATCTCCATCCTCCTCGACCCTCTGATCCTCACTCCTACTCTTCTCCGCCAAATCTCCCACTGCTTACGAGCACGGGCTCACCTCCTTCTCCTCCCCATACCACGTACGTCCCTCCTGTCCCCACCGCTCCCACCACCAACAGCCGCGATCTCAGCACCATCCCCGGCCGCTATTGATTCACGTAGTTGAGAGGCAGCAGCGAAATATCTGCCGACCGTGATGACTGCCGCAACCATATCGACCGGTCCAAATCTCGCGCCCCGGCGGTTATCTGGCGACAATATAAAGCCATAATTTGTAATTTTCAACAATTTATGGAACAGATTTTGAAACTTTTCTCTACACAGAGAGGGGGGAGGGGGGCGCGGAGAGAGAGCCAAAAAATATGCAACGTTGTCTCCATAATTTGAGTCTCGATATGCAACGTTGTCTCGATAATGTGTGGAGATCAGATGCGCCCAGTTCTAGCGGGAGTGACGATTCGATTGACGTTGGGCACTTGCTTGAAAACCAATAAGGGGGCGCAGACTGATGAGCACGTGCCAGGATGATGGAGCTCACGTGGTTAAAGAAGAATAATGTTACTATGCCGCCTCATTTTGCCTCTTCATTTTGACCGTTCATATATTTATTTTTTTTTATTTTTTTCTTTTACTTACTGATTAAGAAAGTGATTATTTGTGTATTGGTGTATTTTTTTATTTTTTAAAATATTTAAATATGTTAAAAAATGTATAGAAAAAAAATAAAATGTAAAATTTATACTAATGGGCACGCCCAGCGGTCAAAGCTAAGTGGCACACTAGCACTACCCTTTAATAACAAATGTTAGGCACAAGTCAATATAAATTTCAAAAATTCTAAGTATAGTCAGTTTTGCATTTTTCTTGCGCACTTCACTAATATAATTGGTTACGGCATTTTTTTAACATAAAATAATTTCTTTAACTAAACACATAAGTAGAGTGCGCAAGAAGTATACAAAAGTGACTGTATATAACAGAGCTCTATAAATTTTGCATAAAAGTTTTTATAAAAAAATTGAACCCACCAATAAAAAGTTAATTTTATATTTTTCATGGTGGAATCTACATTTTTCTAAATAGCTTTTAAAAAATTTGTGTATTTAAAATTTGAGAAAAGCTTGGGCCGAATGAGTGCCAAAATAATTTTCACACATGCCAATAAAAGATAGCCACGTAGGCACTCCAGAAAAATTAGAGATGAGCGTACATGCACAGAACAAACGCTCTCCCTCTCATTTTTTCTTCTCAAAATTGTTGCGGCAAACACCTCACAATTTCTGGGGAATCAATATTATTTTAGGCCCGCACGCGCCGACGGGGGAGGCGAGAGAGGCACGTTGATCAACCCCAGAACAGAGAGCGAGGGGACGTGGAAGGCGAGAGCCGAGCAGAGATTTTGCACCGTAGCATTCGAGGTCGGTTTTGGGGGTGTTGGCTTCACCTTGGAGCTACATTCGGACCTTGAGCAAGTCCAGAGGGTGGGTGGAACAGCCTGTAACAATTGAAGCTATGCCTCCTTCAACAAAACCTTTCGGACCCATGATCTCGAAACTAAAAAATGTTCTATTTTTTTCCCGAGAAACAAATACAAAGAATAAAATAAAAGGAGGATTAATTTCAGAGTACTTAAGGGAAAAGCTTGAGAAATGGGAATAAAAAGATTTCAACTAATGAAAATTGCAACACCAATAGGAGTTAGGGTTTATATCACTAGACACAAGAAGGTGGGAATGGAGGCCAAAGGCTATGGTGGAAGAGTGAGCAACGCTGGGCCTCTAAGACATGCTAACAGAGAAAAGGGTTTGTTTGGTTGAGAAAACGAGAAGGAATGAATCGAAGGAGAGGGAGAGCGTTTGTTCTGTGCATGCGGGTTCATCTCTGATTTTTCTAGAGTGCCTAAGTGGCTATTTCTTATTGGTCCATGTGAAAATTATTTTGGCACCCATCCAACCCTCTGGTTGTGTGAATTTGATGTGAAATTGGAAGGAAGGGTAAAAAACAAATTTTAGACCAATGGATTAGATAAAAACATATTTGATTTTAGTTTGATTTTGGATAAAGAAAATGTGTTTTATGGATTGGTCTCTGACTTGTAGCGTTGTTGGTTATCTGATTGTATGTAATAAATGACTAGAGTAGTGAGGAGGAATATTTTTGGTTGAATAGCTCGATGGGCGAAGAGGATGATAAGGCATAGGGGTATAATGCTACTAGATACAATCTTAAGTTAATGCTACTAGACCAATGGATTAGATAAAAACATATTTGATTTTAGTTTGATTTTGGATAAAGAAAATGTGTTTTATGGATTGGTCTCTGACTTGTAGCGTTGTTGGTTATCTGATTGTATGTAATAAATGACTAGAGTAGTGAGGAGGAATATTTTTGGTTGAATAGCTCGATGGGCGAAGAGGATGATAAGGCATAGGGGTATAATGCTACTAGATACAATCTTAAGTTAATGCTACTAGACCAATGGATTAGATAAAAACATATTTGATTTTAGTTTGATTTTGGATAAAGAAAATGTGTTTTATGGATTGGTCTCTGACTTGTAGCGTTGTTGGTTATCTGATTGTATGTAATAAATGACTAGAGTAGTGAGGAGGAATATTTTTGGTTGAATAGCTCGATGGGCGAAGAGGATGATAAGGCATAGGGGTATAATGGTATTATCCAACCATTTGGGTCATATAGCACGGGTACATCCAAGTCCCTATTCTTGAACATGATGGGCCATTTACTCGATGTAAAAGACCAATGTCATGACGTAATGTATGAACCAAGGCCTTCAACACAAATAGTTCCCACTAATAGAAGTGCAGATAAGGGTAAAAAAGTTCTCAGTCCGAATATTGTAAGAGGTAAAGGAAGGTCGTCAACATATCGAAAAGTTTCCATAGTTGAAAATTTTGTAAAAAAGAAGGAAAAAAAAAGTAAGAAACAAAATGCTTGAAGCTTTCTTTATGATTTTTAGTTTACTTTGTTACTAGTGTATATATTTTGTTATATTGATACACTTTTAATTTCTACCAGCCCATCCAATTAAGTGGATCAAATGAAATACGACCAACCCCTCCAACTCAAGTTAGCACAGTTTATACGGTATGCTTTTCTATGCTTCTATACTCCTTATTAATAAATTTTTCCTTCAACTATATATGCAAGAAGAATGTTTAACACCCACTAGTGCCTAGTGGAGTAGGTTCTATATATATATAATATATATATATATATATATTTTGTTCTATATTTTTTCCTTCAATTAGTAGAAAATACTTCTTTTTCACCTATTGGGCTGGATAGTGAGTTCATAAATTGAGCACAGAATTGCATGGATTGCTACATGGATGAAAGCAAACGTGTTCTACATTGTTGACTTAAAAAAAATTCTTTGTTTTCTTAGGTTGTGCCTACCTCTAAGGGTCAAGCTCTTGCTAATGAGTATGGCATCAAGTTTTTGAAATTGTAAGTGGGCAACAGGCTATCAAGATATGGAGGAGGTTTTCTTCTCAATAGTAAGGGATATTAAGCGTAGGCTTGCAGAGACTGATTCAACACCTAGCGTAGATCGCCCCTCTACTTTTTCCAATCACTTGGATGGCTTTTGATTGTCCCATTGGAGTTTGTATTTGACAATAAAAAGCTTGTTATTTGAGAACTGGAATTTGTATTGAAAAATTATTTAAACATGAAGGTTTTTGATGAAACAGTTTTTGAAAGTCTGATGTAACATAAGCATGGTTTTTTTTTTTCTTTTTTTTTTTGCTTATACGGCTAGAGCAGCTTATGAACGTTGGTTTATTGGTGTTTGTCTTAGAGTTTAATATAACCTGAAACTTTAGGAAATCACCACTCCATGTATGAAAAAAGTTTTGTGGCTTTAGAAAAGAAAGGAAAAATACCACAAAAAAAAAAAAGAACCGAAAAGAAGTTGAACGAGCAATAGTCATGAAAACAAAAGTGCAATGATTGTTTGAAACTGATGAATCCTCATTCTGAAACTGATTAGTACAAAATATGCCTAATACAATACATTAATTAGCACTTTCTACAGTGATGAGAATGATCATAGTCCTAGGTCTGAAACTGATTAGTACAAAATATGCCTAATACAATACATTAATTAGCACTTTCTACTTCTCTCTTCAACTTTTGTCATCCATTTTATGAAGCTCTCTCTTCAAGACTTGCCTTTCAACTCAATAGGTAGCCCGTGACAATCCCAACCAGGTACAAAATTCACTTTGGAATATTTGCTCAAAGACAAAGAATAAAATGAGAAGAATGAACTGAAATTTATTTTCTTAACATAACATGAGGTTCATAAGAAATAAACTAAATCTACAAACTTAGTGTGTCAAATAAAGGTCATTTTGTCATTATTACTTAGGAGGTTGAAATGATGCGATACTGGTATGGGAAAAAAAAAACAAACAAACAGACAAACAAGAACTCTCATCATGTCAAATAAAGTTTAGCTTTGGCTCGATGGCATATCCTTCCATCGTAAGAACAAGGTGTAGTGTGAAATCAAGTGCAAATTGCTGAGTGTTTATGCTAAAAACAATAAAGTGACAAGTGCTACATATAAGAAGGGCAAAACATAATCTTCTCCCATGAACTTTTATATATATCCTCGAAGAGGATAAAGATTGTTAAGATATAAAATAAATAATAAAAATCTATCTCTTCTCATCAGCTTAAGCTTTTGGGACAAGTGGTAATTTCACAAGTTAAGATATAAAATAAATAATAAAAATCTACCTCTTCCTATTAACTTAAGCTTTTGGGACAACAGATGATTTCACATGGTATCAGAGCAGAGGTCCTGAGTTCAAACCCTGACTCTACATTCTATCCCATTTAATTAAACATTTCACGTGTTGGGTCACCCATTGAGGGAGAGTCTGCACGTGAGGAAGAGTGTTAAGATATAAAATAAATAATTAAAATCTATCTCTTTCTATCAGCTTAAGCTTTTGGGACAGCAGATGATCACAAAGATCAACGTCAAAAAGTTTTCATGTACTTTGATGCACACACCTCAATTATCAGGAACAATAACAACTACGATTGTGATAGAATCCAAACAGAGCCACCACAAATAAACACAATAGCAACAATGATATATTATGCAGAAAACTAACCGAACATCAAATGGACCTGTACATGGTCCCAATAAAACAAAAAATAGAAAAGACATTCAAACTCACATTTATATCCTTAAAAACGAGCTTTTTCTACCCAATAATTTAAAGACTAAAACGGAAAAACCTATAGTGATGAAAAAAATTGATCTGACAAATTTACAAAAATAAATAAAACAAGACAAAATAAACCAACAGGATTCACGTCTCATCTAAAGAACTCGATAAAACAAAAAAAAACACATGATCAATTCGCATTATCAATTTCATCATTAACTTATTTATTTACACATCCCTACCAAATTCACATCTAGATAAAAATTAGGTTAAAGCTAAAATTTTCTCTAATTTCTCCAAGGCCGCTTGATTTTCCAGGAAAATGTTTGTTGAAAACACATGTATCATGTATATGTGTACTCATAAACACATAGAGATCAGGAGAAATTCTAGAATTAAATAGAAGAGCGAAAAATGAGAGGATTCAGCACACACACACACAAATGAATAAGGCTGTAAAAAAAAGGAAAAGATTGAAGTACCTGAAGAAGTAGGGGAGCTAGTAGGGGAGGTAGAGCTTTGATTTTGTGGGTGCAAAAACAGAGCAGATGTGGGTGCAATAGACATGGTCGAGAAGGGTCTGATGCTCATGGGTGAGAAATGCGACTGATGCTCGTGGGTGAGGACGGTTTGAAAACACATGAAGTTTTGTTTTAAAGGAGGGTCAATTGGAAATTTCATATGTGCTGATGTGGAATGTGTGCCATTTCGTGTTTTATAAGTGGAGTGTGTTCTAGCATTTTGCTTCATGCAATTATTCAATTAGAACATCCTTAATATAAGATAAATCAATTGTATAACATAGAAATTGATAATGAAGGAAAATTCTTTAAAGAATTTTTTAAAGGTAAAACCCTACGAGGCAGCCTACTTAAAAAAGTCAATCTACTATTTGAAAATCGTTTACAAGCAACTTTTAATTATAAACATTTTTCAATTGATACTCTTACTTGACCAGACAAACGACCCGTTTGTCTCTACTATAGTAATAGCCAGAACTTCTGATGATCTTCAAATATTGACTTCTCTATTGGAACTCCAGTGGTTGAACCTATTACACTATCTGGACTTCGGATCACGATTATACTCTTTGAGAGAAACAATATGAAAACTATCACCAAAATAAGCATTGGAAAGTACTCTCAAAATCTCCAAAATTGAATCTCTACAGTACTAATTAGTAGGATAATTTAAATATATTTCTGGAAGTTGTCTCCAAGTCCCAATGAAATTCTATTGATGGATTTGTTAACAGTTTGTTGACAAATGGAACTATCTTCACAACACGATTTCAAATTCAAACTCTTCACTGGATAAGATAAGGACCTTAAAACTCGGATTTACATGTTTTGACTTAAAACACTTAATTACAGACTCTAGATAAATTAAAGTATTTTACATTCAACAACTCACAAATTCAAACTAAAGATGATATATATCATCTTAGTTTACCTAATCCTAGCCAAACCCTTGAAATTTACATTTTCAGTATATATCATTAATCTTTAATAATATTAGACTGAGTCATAATGTCTGTCTGAAACCAACAAGTTGAGAATTTATTAACAATGAAATCAACGACCAAAGATGTTATTATGGTGATCAGAGGCTAGGTGGAGAGAATCATGAAGTACGCGAGAAATGCATCGAAGTCACTTCTTCAAAAGAATCAACCACATGCAAGGAGAATATAATAGGCAAAATCCGTATTTAGAGGATCAATTAAGAACAATAAAATCTACATGAGATTAAGCCATGCATTAAGATAAAAACATTAGCATCCTTTCGAGCATTGCCCCTTCCTCATAATATATTGCATCACATTTTTTCCATACAACAGGATGGCCGATATTGGAGTTACAAACTCGACTAATATGATCTCGTTACAATAAATATAGCCATGCACACTCGAATTGCATCACATGAATTAACCTCATGTTCATCATGTCCTTATAAGTGGCGATTGAGAATAACCACAGTAAATTCGCAAACACTTAGCCAAGTCATTACTTCTAGACATTACAGCCACCAATAACTAATTATCTTCCATGCATCTTCTTTCTCCAATCTTGAAATTCAGAAAAGTACTCTTAGTTGGGTGGTCATATGAGGAAAAAAGCTAGTCCCAAAGAATTCCTCTTTTTATCTTCCGATCTCCCAATCAAGGGGTAGGGAAGGAGCCATTCTTCCAAATATCACCCAAAAAGGCAAACAGATTGCAAGATCAGGGATTGTCTCAATTCATCATATATCTCCGTTGCAGGCCTAAACATCGGATAATGTTGTTAAGATATAAAATTAATTATAAAATCTATCTTTTTTCATAAGTTTAAATTTTTGAACAAATAGTGATTTCACATGATATCATAGTATAGGCCATGAGTTCGAACTCTAATTATGTACTTCACTTCATTAATTGAATATTTCACGTATTGGACCCATTAATTGAGGATGAGTTTAGCCCACATGTAAGGAAGAGTATCAATTAAGATATAAAACTAATTATAGGTATATATATACGTATTCCTATCAGCTTAAACATTTGAGAAAAGTAATGATTTCACAAATAGCAAGTAATTCATTTCTCTTTTTCATCTGTTTTAAGATCAACTTTGTGATAACAGGTCGTGACATGTAAAAACACCTAGCTAGCGCCATGTACAAGTATTTACAGTAAATAGCCCAAATGAAAAGTCCAAAGAAGATGAGAAATAAGGAAGAAAGAGAAGAAGTAGCCAAGAAAGAATAGAAACGAACCAGTGTAAGGAAAGAGATCAAGGAAATGTGACCGAGTTTACCATCCAAAGAAGAAAGGAAGAGAGGAGAAAATATCTCCCCAAATTTTATTCCATTAGAATCTGTAACTTCTCTATTGAAGTACAACAGATCAGACAATTTACAAATAAAAACTTATAAATTGGGAGATTTGATTTGTTATGCATCGTGTAATACTCATCGTAGAGATCTTGTTCTTCTTTGGACGATTGAAGAGAAAGCACCATAGTCAAGAGCTAGCAATGATGAGGATGAGAGTGTTGGTAATGAAGAAGCAAAACTTGGTGGTGTTGAAGAGGGTGGAAGGAGACAATTAAGTTGAAGATCATATAAAATACAGAAATGTAAACAAAAGTGGAGAGAAGAAAGGCAAAGAAGGACATGTTCCCTTGGCTTTTTGAGGAAATATATATGATGATCCTTCAGAAGATTATAGACAATAAATGTCTCTCACAAACTGCTAATTGGCTTCAATTACTTGCCATATATGTAAAATGTCTATAATTTGCACATTATTTTTATTTAAGAATTCATTATAAAGCATATATGATCCACAAAAAAGCACTAAATAATTTGCACGAATCTTTAAAAAAGCATATATGTAAATAGATAAACAAATTAATTAACCAGACCATTAATCCATATGATCTATCAACGTCATTGGATATGATCACAATATGGCTTACCGTACCCAGCCAGCAGCTAGGCCATGCAATTCAGGTTCAGGTAACTAAAGAAGCCATATACACAAAAAATCAAACTTTGGAAGTTAAAAAGAATAGTAAACTTAAAAGCATATTATAATGTATATTAATTATATAGTAGTCTTGTATATATGTCCTGATCCCCCACCAACTTTATTTATTATCTAATATAATATAATAATTAATAGCTGCTGGTTGGTTGATTAATATTCATGGCTGCACAACATTGTCTGTCCACAACCTCAATGAGCTTGTTTGCTATGGAACTCGCGTACACAGAAGATCCTTCATATATCTGCACCCAAATGGCCCAATCAATCAAACCACAAACTATACCCTTCTTATACATAATGTATGCATATGATCGATGCAGGTTTTACCGACCTTGGTGTTGAACAAGAAGCTGTAGAAATCGCCACATTGGCCGCCGGCGACATGATGGAGATCCAGCTGAAGCTCGTCGAGGGCTTTGGATACAAACAGCAAGCAATTGTTCTTCCGCTGAACGAGCTTGATGGTCACCTCGTCGTCGATGATACGAACATCGACCTCGGTGTCTTTAGATTTCCTCTGGAGCCATGAGCTCCTCAAGGATCCATTGTAGGATTGGCCATCATGAGAGTCACCAACATGCTTCGTGTTGTAGTTCTCCACATCCCCTGCCGCGTCTTCTCCTTCAGTCTTTTGCCTCTTCCCCCTCTCTCTCCCACATCTCTTTTTCTCCACCAGCAACTTCAGCTCATTCACTGTCCTCAGAAGCTCTTTGATGTATTCTATTGCATCCCCCACCACAGATGCCCTATCAGTCTTTTTAGTTTTGATTGTCCACCCAAAACAAACGCAGACCCAAGAATCAAATATCGTCATCGAAAGAAAACCAATTACTGCAAATCATTTATCTTTCATCAAATTAAATCAGATAAATGTGGAACATTGATACCTTAGTAGGGTTAGGGACAAGGCTTCTCAAGGCATTGTATTTGTCATTCCAGCTTTGTCTCCTTTCGCGCTCAGTGGTAAGGTGTTTGGTTTCACCATCCCTGCCTTTTCTAATGCAGCCCATGTCCCTGCTGAACTCCAGCACTCCATTCTCAAACTGCCTCACATCCCCATCTTGGTACACACCCTCATTTCCCTCTCTTTCATCCCCTCCCGTGCCAAACAAGGAACCATTCCTTGAGCCTGGCAAGCTGTAGCCATTGGGTAGAGACTGGCCGAACAATTGCCTGAACAAAGGAGGCTGCGGAGGCAGGTTTAGATGGAATAGTGGGTCGTATAAAACGGAGGCGCCAGAGGCGCTGTCCTCCCCAGTTGGAATGTCTCCCAGATGGGAGCTCTGATAACTAGCGGTAGTCTTCTGTCCCGGGTTCGAGAAGGAGATTGATGAATTGGGGGGTAAAGAGGTGGCTGAGCATCTGGGCAAGTGGAAGAGATTGAGGAGGTCCGGTGTTGGGGGGTAAGGGCTGTTTGGTAGTGAAGAATAATCGTAGCTTTGGTGGCCATTTTGAATGTCAATGTGCTGCAACTGTTGCTGATCTTGATGGTGGTGATGATGGTTGAAAGGATCCATCTCTTGCATCTCATGGACACCGTAAGAGCTATCCACGAGATGGGTATTGCTGTGGATGTGGCCGTTGTAGGAGCTGTCCATGTTGAATGCCAGATGCTGCTGGAGTTCAATCTCCATGGCAGCAGCAGCAGCAGCATCCTGATCATGAATAGAAGTCTGGTTGCGGTTGTGGTGCTGGTAGGAGAGCTCCTCCATGGAAAGTCTCAGATTGTCTTCGAAACTGTTGTGGGTGCAATTTGGGACCGTTTGGGAAAACCCATCCTCTGCTACCGCTACAGCAACAGCAACTGCATCCTCCGACATGGGGTTGGGATCAAAGCAGCCAGTCTCCTCGTACATTTTTTGGACCAGACTCTGATATTTTGTCTCCTTCCTTTCTGGGTCCCTGTCTGCATCAATCAAAGCAAAAAAAGCCAAAAAGAGAATGATAAGTACAAGGATGTTGAAGAACAGCTCTTGAAAGCTCTTGAATTTGGATGAACAAGAATGATAAGTACGCAAAACAATTAAAAGCTCTTGAATTTGGATGAACAATGATAAACAAGGAGAACTCACTCAAGCAGAAATTTGCAATCAATTTAAGAGCTTACAGGGAAAACCCAGATGAAATCACCAATTTGGGAATATGAACTAAAGAGATCAAGAAAGAGAGAGGAAATTGTCTCCGGAATTCCACCCACATGTATATATAGAGAGAGAGAGAAAACAATACTTAAGCAGCTGCAGCAGCAACCGCAACAACAACAAAAGTGGAGGAGACTGGAGAGGGGTAGATGAAAGGACGAAAACTGCAAACATCTGGAAAGGAAATCTTTTCTATATTTTAAACAAAATTTTATTATTTTCCATTTTTATAAAGGAGAGGTTGTTACTGAGATTCCCGTCAGTGGGGACCATCATAATCTCCGTATTTTCTGAATCCTGATACTCAACCAGCATGACTTGGCTGTGGCGCCCCCCTCTCTTTCTTTCTTTTCTTCACCTTTATGCATGTCTGCACGTTAGCGTCTTCATGTCTTCTCCGCATTCCCTGTAATTGTATTACTCCAAGCTTTGTGTCATGGACGGTACTACTCGGCCGGTGTTTACCCTGCAATTTTTGTTTTCTTTCAATTTTCTTTTTAAAAGACATTAATTCATTAATAGTACTTCCTTAATCATCAAGTAAAAAAATTAAAAAATAAAAATCAAATACATAAACAGTGAAAATGAGAAGCCAAAATCACAGAAGAAGTTAATATTTTCCTTGTATTATTATGAGAAGTTAGTATTTTCCTTGTATTATTATGACTACCGGCTAAAGTGGTGTTTACAAATCGATTTATAAAATAAAATCATAAAATGTAGGAAAAACTATATTTTATGACTTTTTTTTCCTATTTGTCTCATAAATTAGTAAATCTTGATAATTTGTATCCTTGTTAATATCTGGCTGTATATTAAAATTAGTTTAAATATGTGACATAATTGTAACAATCGTATCTTTGCTGAATGTCATGTGTACCAAAATTTGAAAGTTTATAAGTGCAAATTGACTATTTTGATCATTTAAGCTCAAAAGCAAAGAGCCTATAACATCTTAAAAGTCTCCTTTAACTTTTCTCTCTTATCTCAACGGAAAGAAAAGTTAGGAGGTGTGGCAGTCTTGGTTTACTCGTGAGGGTAAGTGAAGGTTGAACTCACTGGTCCTCGAGTGTGCTTCACTTGTGGAAAATTGGTGCAAGGGTCATCTGGGTGCAACAAAAAAAGTGGGCAATATTCACAGAACTGGGGTGAAAAATCTCAATTTGGGGCACGGCTACATGCAAACTCAACCCCACGAATGAGGCTTTACAAGAGCCATAACAAAGAAGATCAACAAGAGAATTCAGGTGATAGTGATAGGGATACTCATCATGGGGAGGTTGATCGAGGTGAATCGGAAAATTCAAAGATTGTGATGTTGCTGGCCGGAGACACAGAGAACAGGGTCGATAACCAAGGGATTTCAACTTTTGTATTTAAAAATCCTAGCATTCAGGATGAAGTTGAGGCAAAAGGGGAACATAATACATATCCTGATCAAGGTAAAATTACAGATTTGAAATTAAATGTAGATAACTCGATGAAATTTGAATTTGGGGTGAATGTGGATGAAGGAAGTGACGTGAATATGGGCCATAAAAAATAGTGATAGAAGGGGCTTTGGACTTAGCTGCTGAAAATATAGGCTACAGGCCCAAGAGGAGTCAGTAGACAACTGATGAAGCTGTAAATAGTATTTACTGTCAAGAACAACAAAAACATACGATAGAGAGGATGAATAAAGGCAAAACAGGAATGAGGAAGTTTGACCAGGGCAAATGGAAGAGGCGAGCTCGTAGCAAAGGTAATGATTCTACTATCCGTTGAGTTCTGGTTTTAAACGTAGGCTGTTAGGGGGAGATGAAGAAGGGGAAATATGGTGATGATGAGGAGGTCACCAATACAAATCAGTTAATGGCGGAGACTGCGAGTCAGCCCCGCTAAGCATTATGAAAACATTGAGTTGGAACTGCCAGGAGCTTGGGAACTCGTGGACAATTCATGAACTTTACCATTTGGTAAAGGAAAAGAAGCCCCAAACAATTTTTCTCATCGAAACAAAACTACTTGCTAGTAAGTTTGATGGTATAAAAAATAGATTGAATTGTGTGGGTTGTTTTGTAGTGGGAAGGGGGTAGGGGGTGGGGGTTGGCATTATTATGGACAACATATGTGGATCTTGAAATCATTAATTACTCTCAACACCATATTCACTCTAAAGTAGCATGTATAGAGAAAAATATATACTGGCACCCCACGGGGTTTTATGGCCATCTAGAACTGATTAAAAGGAAGGAGGTTTGGAGTTTATTGTTGTTAATAAAGCCACCCACATACCAACCTTGGTGTGTGTTAGGTGAATTTAATGAAATACTAGCTTAGTCTGAAAAATCAAGGGGAAGGGTGAAACCAAAAAAACAGATGAAAGACCTTAGACATGCACTTGAGATAAATAACCTATCTAATTTGTGTTGGGAAGGTGATAAATTTACATGGAGCAATAAACATGTAGATGACTCCTTCACAAAGGAAAAATTGGACATAGGTGTGGCTAATGCTAAATGGATAGAATTATTCAATAATGGGGTGGTGAAAGTTTTACCAGCTGCTAGGTCTGATCGTAGACCTACAATGTTGGTTTTGAATGAGGAAAGCTATGCAAGGAGAAATCTATTATCTGCTGTAGAGTTTCTTAAAGCAGGGTTGTTGTGGAAGGTGGGCAAGGGGGACCAAATCAGGATATGGAAGGATAAGTGGCTGCCTATACCTACATCATTCCAGGTGCAATCTCCTATAAAGAATCCTTAGAGAAGAAAATGTAAGCGAACTTATTGAGCAAGGGATTGGTGGATGGAAAGAACTGTTGAGTATTTGGAGTCTGGTTCATGCCGCTCGAGCGGAGCGTCTAGCCACTCGAGTGAATACAAGTCAGAGAGCTTCGCTCAAAGACAGCTCGACAGACCGCTCGAGCAAAGGCAAGTCAAAGAGTTTCGCTCGACACCGCTCAACACACAGCTCAAGCGGAGGGAAGTCAGAGAGTTTCGCTTGAGGAGCCACTCGACACATGGCTCGAGAAATTGCGGAAAACAGGTTCTCTCGATGCGGGCTCGACACGCTGCTCGAGCGAACATCACTAATTCTGCTGAATTTAGGGTTTCCGCCACATGACATATATATATGATTTTATTTGACTTGTACTGTAACAGAATGAACAGTAGCCTCCCTACACACATTATATTGTGATTCCTCAAGTAATAAAAATCATCTACAGCTCCCGTGGATGTAGGCAATTTGCCGAACCACGTAATTACTGTGTCGTGTGTGATTGCTTGTTTTCCCGTGTTTGAATATACTTTATTGTCATCGTTTTTCACAACAATTGGTTTCAAGAGCCAAGGTTCGGGTCTGAAAAAAACGATGACTGGAGAAGAAGTGAAGGTATCGGGGATCGAGAGGATTGATGGCACGAATTTTGGGTATTGGAGGATGCAAATAGAGGATTACCTCTATGGGAAGAAACTTCATCTTCCATTGTTAGGGAAGAAGCCGAACAGCATATCAGTTGATGATTGGACCCTGTTGGATCGACAGGTTCTGGGGGTTATTCATCTAACCCTGTCGAGATCCATTGCACACAACGCATCAAGGAGAAGACGACTGCGGATCTCATAGCGGCTTTGTCAGGTATGTATGAAAAGCCGTCAGCAAATAACAAGGCACATCTGATGAAAAAGCTATTTAATTTGAAGATGGCAGATGGTATGTATGTTGCACAACATCTTAATGATTTTAATACTATCACAAATCAATTGTCGTATGTTGAAATTGAATTTGATGATGAGATACGTGCACTGATACTATTGGCATCACTGCCAAATAGTTGGGTAGCCATGAGAATGGCTGTTAGTAACTTTGCCAGTAAGTCAAAGTTGAAATATGATGATATTCGTGATTTGATCTTGGCTGAGGAGGTGCGCAGGAAAGATTCAGGCGAGACCTCAGGTTCGAGTCAGCATTGAATGTTGACTCTCGGGGAAGAGCACAAGACAGGAACTCAAACAGAGGCAGATCAAAATTAAAGAACAGGGGCAAGAGCAAGTCAAGGCCTGGCCAGCAGGCAACTTGTTGGAATTATGGCAAAGCTGGCCATATAAAGAAGAATTGCAGAAGTCCCAAGAAGACCGAGAATGATAGTGCTAATGTGGTAACTGAAGAAATACAGGATGCACTATTACTTGCAGTTCATAGTCCAGTTGATGACTGGATACTTGATTCAGGGGCTTCCTTCCATACATCTTCCCATCGGGAGATAATGCAGAATTATGTTGCAGGTAATTTTGAAAACGTGTATTTGGCTGATGGAGAGGCTTTGAATGTTGTAGGGATGAGAGATATTGATATTGCTCTTCCTAACAAGAACAAATGGACCTTACAAAAGGTCAGACACATTCCTGAGTTGAAGAAGAATCTCATTTCTGTTGGGCAGCTTGATGATTGTGGACATTCAGTGGTGTTTTCAAATAGCACCTAGAAGGTCACCAAATGAGCATTGGTACTGGCTCAGGGTAAGAAAACTGGTACACTTTATATGACTACTGGTTTGGATAACACTATTGCTACTACCGTTGCAGAGAGCACGGCAGATTTGTGGCATTGCAGGCTTGGCCATATGAGTCAGAAAGGCATGAAAGAACTTCTGTCTAGAGGCAAGCTATCAGAATTGAAGTCAGTTGATCTCAGTATGTGTGAGAGTTGCATTAAAGGGAAACAGAAAAAGGTCAGTTTCTTGAAGAGTGGCAGAACACTAAAGTCAGAGAGACTAGATCTTGTGCACACTGATGTGTGGGGACCTTCCCCAGTAGCATCTCTTGGAGGTTCTCGTTACTATGTTACATTCATTGATGACCACAGCAGGAAGGTATGAGTCTATTTTTTGAAACACAAATCTGATGTATTTAATGTGTTCAAAATTTGGAAAGCCATAGTTGAGACAGAGACAGACTTGAAGTTGAAATGCTTGAGGTCTGATAATAGTGGTGAGTATATTGATGGTGGGTTCAAGGAGTATTGTGCAACTCAGGGTATTAGAATGGAGAAGACCATTCCTGAGACACCACAGCAAAATGGAGTTACTGAGCGCATGAACAGAACCATAAATGAGCGTGCTAGAAGCATGAGGCTGCATATTAGGCTACCACCTACTTTCTGGGCAGATGCAGTTAGCACTGCAGTATACTTGATAAACAGAGGGCCATTAGTTCCTTTGGATTATGGATTACCTGAGGAGGCTTGGAGTAGGAAAGAGGTCAAATTTTCTCATCTTAAAATCTTTGGTTGTCTTTCTTATGTTCTTATTGATTCTGATGCTTGTAGTAAGCTTGAGACTAAGTCAAGGAAATGTTATTTCATTGGCTATGGAGACGAGGCATTTGGCTATTGTTTCGGGGATGATCAGGGTCGGAAGATTATAAGAAGCAGGAATGTGATCTTCAATGAGAAGATTGTGTACAAGGACAAGTCTAGTACAGTTGTTGGAGCAGTTCCTCAGGAGTCTGACTTTGTGAGTTTGGATGATCTACCAGAGGTCACAGTGCAGTGTAGAGAAATGAGTGACGGGGAGAGTGGGCCCAGTGCACCCATTCTTATTATTCTGCAGTCAGATCTAGCGCCGTTCACTCCTACAGCTACAGTTCGCAGGTCAGTTAGGACTATTCGTCCTCCACAGCGTTTCTCACCTGCTTTGAATTATATTCTATTGACAGATGGTAGAGAACCGCAGAGTTATCAAGAAACCTTGTAAGATGAAAATTCTAGCAAGTGGGAGTTGGCCATGAAGGATGAGATGGATTCCTTATTAGGGAATCAGACATGGGAGTTGACAGAACTTCCATTAGGAAAGAAGGCATTACACAACAAGTGGGTGTACCGGGTAAAAACTGAGCATGATGGCAGTAAGAGATACAAGGCCAGACTTGTTGTAAAAGGCTTTCAGCAGAAACAAGGCATTGATTACTCTGAAATCTTTTCACCTGTGGTAAAGATCACAACCATCAGGTTAGTTTTGGTTATGGTTGCTCCTGAAGATCTATTTCTTGAGCAGCTAGATGTGAAGACAGCTTTTCTTCATGGAGATCTTGAAGAAGACATCTACATGCACCAACCTGAGGGGTTTGTGGTACAGGAAAAGGAAGGTTCAGTTTGCAGACTGAAGAAGAGCTTGTATGGCCTGAAACAAGCTCCTAGATAGTGGTATAAAAGTTTGACAGTTTCATGTGCAGTGCAGGGTACATCAGATGTCAGGCAGATCACTGCTGCTATGTCAGGCAATTTGACAATTCTTACATTATTTTGTTGCTATATGTGGATGGCATGCTTATTGCAGGGGCAAATATTGATGAGATCAATAATCTAAAGAAGCAGATGTCAGAGCATTTTGCAATGAAGGATTTAGGAGCTGCAAAGCAAATCCTTGGCATGAGAATTGTTAGAGATAGAGTCAGAGGCACATTGAGACTCTCACAGGCTGAGTATGTGAAAAAAGTACTCAACCGGTTCAATATGGACAAGGCCAAGTCAGTTGGCACACCCTTGGGTAGTCACTTCAGACTCAGCAAGGATCAGGCACCGAAGTCAGAAGAGGAATAAGACTATATGAGTAAGGTTCCTTATGCCTCAGCTATTGGTTCACTTATGTATGCAATGGTTTGCACCAGACTAGATATTGTCCATGCAGTGGGAGTTGTGAGTAGATACATGAGTAACCTTGGAAAACAATATTGGGAAGTAGTGAAGTGGATTTTGAGGTACCTGAAAGGCTCCTCAGAAACGTGCTTGTGTTTCTCAGAAGAGGGCTTAGAGGTGCAAGGCTATGTTGATGCTGATTTAGCTGGAGATACTGATAGCAGAAAAAGTACTATAGGATTTGTTTACACTCTGGGTGGTACTACAGTTTCATGGGGTTCCAATCTATAGAAGACAGTTTCTTTGTCTACTACAAAAGCTAAGTATATTGCAGTTGCAGAAGCTGCAAAGGAGATGGTTTGGATACAGGGCTTCTTGGAGGAATTGGGTAAAAAGAATCAGAATGGCACTCTTTACAGTGACAGTCAGAGTGCCATATTCCTTGCCAAGAACCCAGCATTTCATTCCAGGACTAAGCACATTCAGATCAGGTATCACTTTATACGATCATTGTTAGATGGTGGACAGTTGCTACTTGAGAAAATTTGTGGAAATAAGAACCCTGCTGATATGTTGACAAAGGGTGTTACACTTGAGAAACTGAAGTTGTGCGCAACTTCAGTTGGTCTTCTTGCATGAAGACAGGAGCTGTGAGTTGCAGAGGTGGAAGATATCATGTTTGAGGCAGAGGGCGATACTGTCGGTGTACCAGTCTCCAAGTGGAAGAATTGTTGAGTATTTGGAGTCTGGTTCACGCCGCTCGAGCGAATACAAGTCAGAGAGCTTCGCTCAAAGACAGCTCGACAAACTGCTTGAGCAAAGGCAAGTCAGAGAGTTTCGCTCGACACCGCTCGACACACAGCTCAAGCGGAGGGAAGTCAGAGAGCTTCGCTTAAGGAGCCGCTCGACACATGGCTTGAGCAATTGCGGGAAATAGGTTCGCTCGATGCGAGCTTGACATGCCGCTTGAGCGAACATCACTAATTCTGCTGAATTTAGGGTTTCCGCCGCATGACATATATATATGATTTTATTTTACTTGTACTGTAACAGAGTGAACAGTAGCCGTCCTACACACATTGTATTATGATTCCTCAAGTAATAAAAATCCTTTGCAGCTCCCATGGACGTAGGCAATTTGCCGAACCACGTAAATACTGTGTCGTGTGTGATTGCTTGTTTTCCTGTGTTTAAATTTACTTTATTGTCATCGTTTTTCACAACAAGAACAATTGATATTTGCGACTTTTAACAAGTCTAAAGATGAAACAATAATGAGTATCCCTTTGAGTAGATTGAGCATTGACGATCAAATGATATGGATATATACAAATAATGGGAAGTTCTCTGTAAAGAGTGCATACCATTTAGAGCACTCTAGGAACAAAATGGTAAAAGGAGAGACATCAATTCTTGCTGACATAGATGAGGGCTTGAAGCAGATTTGGAATTTAAGGGTTGAAGGGAAGGTTAAACATTTCTTATGGAAGGCTAGACAAGAAATACTCCCAACAAAACTGAATCTTTTCAGGAAAACATTACTGAGAATAGCCTTTGCCCAGTTTGTGAAAGAGAGGTTGAGTCTTCTGTACATGCTATGTGGAGCTGTCCTGCAGCATCTGATGTTTGGGCTGAAACTGGTAGTGCAGTGTAGAAGTGGTCGAATAATGATTCTGGTTTTATGAGACTATGGATGAGGTTGAATGATAAACTAAGCTTTGAGGAGATTGAGTTAGTGGCCTACATTATGAGAAGAATATAGTTGAGAAGGAATTCCCTGAAGGCAACTTGCAAATTCAGATAGATGATCTTCAAGCACCTGGAAAAAACTAACTGGGTTGAATTGCAAGGCGAATTGGGATGTGGCAGTATTTAATCAATAAAAAAAAATTGGGATTTGGGTGATAAAGTGAGATAATGAGGGAGAGAGTTTGGCAGCTCTATGTAGTGAGACTTGTCATAGCAGAGGCTTTAGCTATAAGGAAAGCCATGGACTTTTGCAATGAACTGGGACTGATACGAGTAATTTTTGAAGGTGATTCTCAGATAATGGTGAAGGACACAAACAACAAGGAAGTCATAGACACAGATTATGGGAATGTGATCAGTGACACCAGAAGTATGCTCAATGCAAGGCCAAGCTGGAGTGTTTGTTTCGCTTACAGGGAAGCAAATAATGTGGCACATAAGCTGGCAAAGTTAGCCTTTTCATTCCTAGAAGATAAAGTATGGATAGAGGAAGTACGTATACACGTTTTGAATTCAGTGTTGAGTGATAAAAATGTAATGACATTGAGTGATTTGCATGAATAAAACATCTATCCATTATTTCAAAAAAAAAAAAAAAAAAAAGCAATTTTTTTTTAAAAAAAAAAATAATAATAATAGTTCAGAAGTGCATAATGTGATTTTCGACAAAACTAGCAACGAAGAATGTTTGTTACTCTATATTATCAATATGTGTTATTAATCATGTGGATTATCTCCTATATCATAAATCCACGACGAAGTAAGATATCTTACAATTTCTTGTAGGTGTATTAAATAGAAATCTTATGTACATTAGGATCGATGCATTTAGCCTTCAATGGTATTATATATAGAGAGACATCTAAAAGCATTTATATTGGATTCCCTATAAATTTTCCTATAATTTGGCAAAAAAATATCATTATTAAAGTTTTCTCCTAAATTTTACTCATCTTACAAAAATTTCATACATCTCATTCTCTATTATTTCTATATTCTATTAAAATAATATTTCTCTATTCTTTCTTCATTATTTTTTTCTCTCGCTTCTATTTACAAACTTAACTACTCATTCTTTTGTCAATTGCAGCGATTTTGCCTACTTTTTGCGACGAATTACGACACTGCCAAAAGTGTTTTTTCTTGTAGTGAAGTTAGGTTAGCTTCCATCAAAGGTACATATATATGTCTAATGAAGGAAATAAGTTAGAAAACTTGAGTGGAAAACTATCCTATATCCTTCTAACGTATACAACTCTAATTTTTCCAATTTTGGAGACACAAGGATCGGTTGTACAAAGAGAAGAGACATATACATCATGATCCAAACAAAATCTTAAATAGAGGATCGAATAATTTGGAAGTAAAAAGGCAAATGAACTAACCCCTAACTGGCATATATTCTCTCACATGAACAAAGCAAAGAAAACAAGGATTATAAAGATTAATTATTTGATTCAAATTTATTGGAAATTTTTCTATCTTTTTTAGTAGGAAATTAACATTCATATTTGTCATAAACATCATCAAAAACAAATTGCTTAAGATTGAAAGGACTTTTTAATCCAATACTATAGAATCGTGGTACACTAAAAGACTCGATGAAATAATGAGAATACTTCCGATTGTTGCAGATAAATCAAATTAAGAAGATGATCGAAACATGAAGGATGTGGGCCGGCCCAAGTTTTCTTGTAAATAAAAACCTGAGCATGTTCCATTACTATGATATTAAGAACTACGAAAAAGCCCTTAGATGAGTTTAAAAAGGAGTTCATGAGAATAAAAATGATGAAGACAATATTAAAATTAAATGTGACATTATTTAGACAAGAATGGCATAGTATGTAATTTAAAGCAAGTACTTCGGATTCATGCAATTCGTGATTTTACTGCAAAAGAGTGTGTTTAGTTTAATTAGGTGGGAGTCAAGATTTGAAACTACACTATCGATCGAGTAGTTAAGACTCTCTGTGGGGCCCCACATGGCAGTAATCCCCGCCATGCAAACCGTCCGACCAAACCAACCAATACGACCGTCTACTCTTTGACAACACGATCTCTATACATATAATATTATATCTACTTTCTCTATTTTGAGTATGTTGAAATTTTGTGAGTAGCAGCGAAGATATTTAGATATTTGAAGAATCTCATAATTTTGGATACTTAGAATTTCTTAAGGGTATGTTTGGACACTTTGAGTGTTTAAGAATTTTCTTAATGCAAGACTTTCCGTTATGAAGTAGATCTGATGTACTTCTACATCAAGCTACGCTAATTTTTTAATTTGTTTTTCTAAAATTTTTGTATAGATCTAATATTTTGATCAATTTAAATCCAAATAATTGAGAGAACTAAAATCGAAGTCACTTGTATTCTAAAACATAGGATTTTTCACTTTTCAAACCTCATTTCACCTTATATGCCTACATGATTTAATGCCGAAAATGGTTATTAGAAGTTTCACAAAACTACATCTCTCCAAAGTCTTACGTTGTAACTATGTACTAAAAAGACAATTTTATACTAGAGAAATGATTATTTATACAAATCTCAAATAGATAAGTTTCATACAAGTCATTTATAAATACGGTAGGCAAAATCATAATTGAGAGGGCTAAATCATCATTAAGAGAAACAATACTTTTATTAATAAATAGAACTGTTGTATGATAAATAGAACGGTTGTATGATAATTAAAGGGGTTACCAAGTATCTTTAACAACTATTTTCTTTTGAATTTTTGAAGTATTTCTATTAGAACCCTCGGGGGTTGGCTCAAATGGTAAGAGCCTTATCTTTAGTGGTAGCCCATTTCATATTTGAGGTTTAAACTCTTGGGTATATACAATTTCTAGAGATCATATCCCATTGGTAAAAAATTAATTAATTATTTGATCCATACCATGAGAATGCGTTACACGGATTTAGAATTTAACCGAGTTAATGGCATGTTGCATTTGTGAGATTGAGATTCCTTTTTCTAAAAAATAAATGAGGACCTATTGGATCCACTTGAAAAATCTCCTCCATCTCTCCTTTCCCTTATTTTGTCCTTTGTCAAACAAGAAAAATGTTGCATCTGCTATCCATTTTTGTCTATTGGTACATTTTCTCTCAATTAAATGTATAACAAAGCCCAAAAGTCTTTTACCATTTCACTTGGAAAGGGATTTCCCTTGGCGGGATGAGCGAAGACCCTGGGCCCTCCTAAGAGGTGTGCTGTTGGGTTCCGCATGGATAATAAGAGAAGACCCGGGCCTAGCCCGCAGGCACGTGCTAACCTTCAGAATGACCCACATGTATCACTGCCCACACACCTTGCAGGAGATCACGCCGCAATGATGGTACGGGGATAGCCACAAGCGACAACAACGACAGGAGCCACACCCTGGCCCAAGAGTTTGGGTAGCGGGCACACTTCCTCCACCTGATGCGAGGTGTAGACATGAAGAAGGACACGCCAGCATTTAATGCGACGGCGTGGCCATTGAGGAAGCAGGTAGCTACCCTACCAGGGATGTGGTGTTCAGTATAACTTAAAGGCAACTCGGCAGTAGTAGAGAGGGGACCAACTCAGCTGAGTATATAAACCTATCTAGGTAACGGTGGATTCTCTCTTCTTTTGCTCCCTCATTCCTTTTTTCTATCACCATACTCAACGCTAACTTTGGCATCAGAGGTGTCGTATACACACACACCCCGAGCCCTTAATTGTTGTTGTTTCGCAGGACACCACCATGGGAGGCGAGGAATGCTCTCTCTATTTCACTTGACATGAAGGGCATACATTAAGTGCAAAACACGAAACGACCAAAATGGCTCATCTCTTGCACTAAATGGGACTCTTCATTTAGTAGGCACTCTCAACACTCAGGTAATAATCAGATTGACTCAAAAGCAGGCACTTGTGCTTAACAACCTAACTTCTAGTACCATTGCAACAGACAATGGCTCCTGATTTTAACAAAAAGGAGAAAAAATTATTGCAGCCAACCCATGCAGCTTGAGATAATAAATATATTCAAATTTCTCTAGTAACTATTACATTCTCATACGACTTATTACATTATTCTTAAGTCGGTGTATAGAGTGCATCATTCACATGATCACTTAAATGGAAAAAATTTAATTTTTGATATTTTAATTTTAAAGTTTATTTCTTAATTCAAATTATGTAGGCATTTTCAACTCATACATATGATTGATGAAACATGAATATACATGAATATAACAAAATCACTTAAAATTAACATATCAATTATTGTCAACCATGAAAGCTCTATGGCAGAGATGAATCTTCAATATTGAAGTATATATGCTATTAGCCATTATGTATTCCTAATTGAAACCATCTACAATCCGTAGAAAATGTCAAGCAAATACATAAAGCTGCCAAAACTAGTTCATCCTAAATGTCAAGTCCAGTAATAATACTTTCGTTCCCTCAACAAATTAAAGATCAATCGTCAGGCTTGCCACTACCATCACTATCAGGAATATTATTTGGGACACTACAGGAAGATGCTCATACGACTCTTGGCAAAAGCTATAACTGCTACGATCCAATTACTATGGCAAACTCATCCACAAATCCTCTTGGAATTCACTCAGTTCATTTAGATAGTTATACCCAAATTAAGACTGTCTGATCTGTGGAATTATACACCCAGTTGGACCTAAACCCAATTGGTGGAACCATCGTGGCAGGAAGATTAGGAGGACTTGCATAATTTAAGTAGCCATTGAAAGTAGCCCTAGTATCGAGAGCATGAGTGTTACTACATTGAGCAGTAGATTCTGGCTGCTGGAACCCATTTTGGAAGTTTGGAAGGTACTGGCCGTGGCGATCCGCATATTATTCCTGGCACCTATTATTCATACTTTAACATCAGCTTCGAGATTTCCAAAATTCCTCATCAATCCCCCCCCCAATCGCCCCCACATCATAATCATTTTGCAGAGAAGTTGAACCAACCATCGCAGGGACGTTATCTTCAATTTGAATTTTGGTTGATTTAATAGGTTTTTTAAATCTTGCATAAGACCCAGTCATCCAACTGCATTGTACAAGATTTAGAGCTGATCATGGTTAGTTTTTGAGAATAGAATTAAGAGTCTTAAAACGAACATATTAATTAGTGAAAGGATGAAAAACAACATACTCTCATGCCATTTGAGCCCCTTTCGCTATAGGTTGAATCCTCTACTCTAAATTCGTGCATAATTCAGTCAGTCTTGTCACCCTTTGGATTTGATTTGCCTGTCAGCTCCTGTGGCTTTCCAATATCCATCACCAACCGCTCAATTTGGTCGGCTTCCATTTCAATACTTTCGATCTCTTGGGGTAAAAATGTATAATTGATCTTCTCGATAATCCTTGTATTTTGCTTTCAATGGAAGAAGTTAAAAGTGTTATTTTCATAGTTCAACTTCTGATCTTTAAGCTCAAAGTCTTGAATGTCATGACTGCGTGTATGCACCACATGCAGTGATTATGCACTCACAAGGAAGATAATTAGTTCCACTTGAATGCAATGAAACACGCAATGCCAGTGGATTATTATTGATATATATATATATATGTACTTAATTGATGCACTCACAAAGAGAACATGCTTAAGAAAAAATTTGCAAACAATTCAAGAGCTTACAAGGAAAACCCAGATGAAACCACCAATTTGGGAATATGAACTAAAGAGATCAAGAAAAAGAGAGGAAATGGTGTCTCTGGAATTCCACCCACATATATATATAGAGAGAGAAAATAATACTAAAGCAGCAGTAGCAACAACAACAACAACAACAAAAGTGGAAGAGACTGGAGAGTGGTTGATGAAAGGACGAAAACTACAAACATCTGGAAATGAATTCTTTTTCTATATTTTAAACAAAATTTTATTTTTTTCCATTTTTATAAAGGAGAGGTTGTTACTAAGATTCTCGTCAGTGGGGACCAGTCATAATCTCTGTACTTTGTTACGATCCCACGTCGACTAAGTATGAGATTGGTTGATGGTTTATAAGCCCAAGACACCCTTTCCTTGTAAGCTAATTTTCAAGAGTGAGTTCTACCTAGTGGATTCATAACAAATGGTATCAGAGTCACCCCACGTCTAAGGCCATGTTGCGACGGTTGCAATCATACGGCACGGGGGTAATGCCGGTTTCGCCCGGAGTTAGGAAAAGACCTAGCGCACAGCCAGTTCGTGTGAGCACCAAGACCGCCGTGGACATCGACTGTGGAGCATGTGTTAGACCCCTACGTCGAGTTGCCTCTAGAGATGCCGCACATGCCCTAGTCATGGTGGGAACAAACACCTTGGCTAGCCCACAACCATGCCTTTGTGGCGCCCCCAATCCCCCTTATATAAATACACAGGGATCGAGACGCCAGGATGGTGACAACACGGTCACACATCCCAACGAAGTGCCAGTGTGTGTACATGCAACAGTGTACAAATAAAATAACGCAGCGGATAGTCAACTAAGTACCAGAATTTATTTACAATCAAACATCAGTAAAAAATTTAAATAGCAGTTATACAGTCATCCATAAAATATAATACAATAGTTTTCAAATAAACAAACGAGTGATCCCAGATCACTCCTCGGGCGGAGCCGTCTCCTCAGGCTCGCCCTCCTCCTCCTCATCTGCATCAAAATCTGCGTTACCACAAAATGGTATCGCAGGTAAGTATGACCCCAAATAACAACGTAATATAAAATGCATTAAATGCAACTAACATGCATGCATATGATGAAATATGCATTTTTCCACAAGATATCATTTTTCCCGAAAATGATAATTTTCCAACACACGCCAAAATCCCATTTTGGCCCAAAATAACCGTAAAACATTTTCCCAGAAAATGATTTACCCAAAAACCAACTCGCACTATTTTCCCAGAAAATAGTGCATTAATTCCAAATGCACCATGCATTATTTCCATATGCACCATGGTCTCCCCTATGGACCATCCGCACGTCCTGGCTTCGTAGCGGTGCTCAGTTCCGCGCCCAGCGCGTACATGGCCAAGCACCCACACTACGCAACGAGCGATGCCCAGTTTCGCGCCCAGCGCGTACGTGGCCAGACATCCTCTAGTCCCCGCCAGCAGAAGGACCACGGAGTCGGCACGAGACCATCTCGTCTGATCCCATTGTCGCCCGGCGACAATCCAGGGGACGTTACTCAGTATATTCCGCTCTCGAGTAACCAGAGGAGCTCCACTGAGTTAATACCCCATCTCGGCTTGGGGTCGTGATACACACGCACCCAAAATCCATTCTCACATGAAAACCCAGTTTTCATAAACACATGAACATGAATGCAATACACGAAATCCCAGTTTTCTTTACAAACATGATCATGCATGAAATAATGGTATGAACATGCACCAACACTGATCCAACATCCATCCAGAACCAATCCCAACAAATCCAATCAAAACAACTCATCAACAACCAAACCAAATAAACCAAACAACTCCAATCACAAATCCATCCGACCCCCGAACTCCTCGGACTCAGTCCGGCATGCCAAAAATACAGTGAAATGGGTTAGTGCAAAAATACATTTAAATTACGAAAGTTCTTTGGAGAAATACTTACAATGCAATATAACAATTTCCGAAGGATCACGAAGTTGAAAAAGGCGACGTTTGAGCAACACCACAGTGTAAAATACACTGTGGCCGTGGGTCACAATTACCAACTTTCAAACGGAGGCAAACGAAGACCCAAGATTGATAGGGTAGGGCCTAGGGAGGTCGGTGAAGCTAGTGGTGGTGGTGGTTGGCCGTGGGTGGCGGCGCAATGGGCGGTAGAAGACCAAAATGCCCAAATCGGAAATGTAGATGGTGGAGCTTCACCGGTGGCGGATCGGAGCTGGGGTTGGGTCCAATGGGTTGCTAAGAGGTCGAGGATGAAGTGGTGTGAAGATGGTGGCCAATGGTGGTGCGACGGCGGCCCTGGAACGAAAGTGACGCCGCGGCTTGAAGGGCTGGTGGTGGTTAACGGCGGCGCGGATGGAGGTGAGGTTGGTGGGGTGAGGTCGCCGGCGGCTGGGGAAGCTAGCGGGCTGGGCGGTGTCGACCACCGCCGACGCACGACGGCGGGCTGGGGGAGAGGAAGAACGGACGGAGAGAGAGTGAGGGAGCTGGACGTCGCGCGAGAGAAAGCCAGGAAAGAAAGAAAAGAAAGGAGGAAAAGAAAAAGGAAAGAAAAAGAAAAGAGGAAAGAGAAAATGCAGAGAAAGAAATGAGGTCTAATCCTCATAACTTGGGTCACAAAAATGATCCAACGGAAACGATTTCAAAACCTCAAGTTAAATAAAATAATTTAAACGTAATAGTAAAGTCAAATTGAAATAATTAAATCCCACAGTAATTAAATAAATATTAAAAGCAATTTAAATGCATAACAATAAATAAATATTAAGAAAGCACGTAAAAATAATTTTCACCAAATTAAAAATCATAGAAATAAACTCATTAAAAATCTAACCAATTTTAAAATAAGAGAATAAATTTTTAAATAAATAAAAATAATCCTTTAGTAAAAATACACTAAAATGCGGGGTGTTACAGCCTTGGCTCATGGGGTGATGCGTGCGGGGCGCCCAGCATGCATGCATGCCTTGGCCCGCGCGCTAGCACACACGGGGCGCCCAGCATGTGGGCTGGCGAGGTTAGTAAGAGTGCAATGTGCCGCGCCCATGGCACGCACGCCCGCCGCATGCTCATGCGCGCAGCTCTTGACCGCGCGCCCATGAGTGCGGCAATGCAGGCCGCAACGCCACGCGCACCTGTGAGTTATTGTGCGCAGGCCCATGCACTCTTCGATGGACCGCGTGGCCCTTGTGCGCGCCAATGCACCGCAAGGCCTTGCGCCACACTGCCAGTCCACCCAGCGCGTGCGTGCGCACACTTGCCTAGCCATGTCGCACTCCAGCGAGGTTAGTGGCATGCCTCACGGCATACCAACCAGCGCATGGCTCCAGCCCGTGCCTTGCAGAGCAGGCCAATGGCATGCCCACCAGGCATGCCATCCAGCGCATGGCTCCAACCCATGCCCTGCAGACTCAGTGCCTAGGCCATCGGCCTGGGCCATGCCGTGCACCACCTTGGCTCACCATCAGCAAGCCATGTCGCACCACATGACCATGGACCAGCCCGAAGACCACCATGCACCAACCTAGCCCATCATAGGCCATGCATGCCACGGCTAGCCTTGGTCCATGAGCACTATCTTGTTATTTCTTTTATTTAATTAATTTGATTTAATTATTTATTTTCAAGGGACCTATTGGGGGTTTTCAATTTGTATTGCTTATAAATAGGACATCTTTCATTTGCTTTAGAATCTTTTGGCAAAACTCCTAGAGGGAAGACTATTGTTTGAGAGATCACAAACCGGTGCCATTGTACTTGGACTTTTTGGGTGAAATTCGTGAATCCCAAAAAGAGAATCACACTTTGCAATTTTTTGAATAAGTGTAATTCATTTATCTTGTTATTTGCAACTTGGTATAATTCGTGAATCCAAGTTGAGTTTATCAATATATGAGGTTTATTCATTACTTGTGCAATTCGTGAATCAAGTCTTGAATTATTATTGTTTATGTTTTTATTCATTCAAGTTCACAAGTATTTGCTTGTGTTCTTGAGTGATCTTCATTTTATTCTTGGTGTTCTTCATAAGTTGCTCTTCCAATCCATTCCCTACATCAAAGTCGACCAACACTTGTGTTAGTCAACTTTTCATAAATTGTTTGCTTCATCTTTGTTGCCCTAGCCGAACCCTACTTCCATTGGAATTTGAATTCAAATTTTGGCAACCTCTTGCCTAATTTGAATTGTCCTAGCCGAACACTTCACTTACCAAACTAGGTTCCTATAATTTAGGAACCCTAGTTGATCCAAACACTTCACCATACTCGGCCAACCCTTTCCAAATTGAATCCCTAGATTTTAGGAACAACTTCCTAAAATCTCTCCCTAACCTTGTTCGGCCAACCCTAGCCGACCACATACTTTCCCATCTTCCATACACTAAACCTAAACCCTAGCCATCCATCACACAACTTCCCAATCCTAAATTCCATCTTCCAAGTGGCGCCAACCCTAGCTCACTCTAGTGCCGTGCGCCCTCATTCATTGAACCCCACACAACTCCTTGACCCTTACCACCACTCCATACACCCATCTTAGCCAAAACACCTAACCTCACCGTACCCAAGTAGTCATCTTGACCACAATTGTTCGAGAACCAAGCAAGAGAGGAACAAGAATTCGATCATCACAAGACCACCATTGGCGTGGAGAACATAGTGTTTAGGGACTTGACTGAGGTCCCTAACAGCATGGTGGATGTTACGATCACATATCCACTAAATATGAGATTAGTTGATGGTTTATAAGCCCCTATACACTCTTTCCTTGAAAGTTTTCAAAGATGAGTTCTAACTAATGGGATTCATAACATATTTTCTGAATCCTGATACTCAACCAGCATGACTTCCTATGGCACCCCCCTCTTTTTCTTTCTTTTCTTCACCTTTATGCATGTCTGCGACTGCACGTATTGAACCTTCCAAGTTGGCATCCAAGTCACAAGTGAAATGTCAAAACCATGACACCTCGGCTAAAGCTTCTGGAATAGCCTAGGAATTGTTGATGAGTGTTCTCTGGACACTCTTGTAATTGTAGTGGCAGAGTCTCTAACAAACTCTGCCATTTGCTCTGTAATTTCTGTTATGTACAACACATGTTTGTAAAATGTCCATAAGAATATTCGCTTTGTAATCTCTATAAAGGCGCACTGTAAAATGTCCATAAGAATATTCGCTTTGTAATCTCTCTCAATTCTGGGTATGTAAGGAGCCCTTTCAATATCACTCGAAAAGGCAAAGAGATTGGGGGATCAAGGGATAGTCTCATTTCATCATATATGTCCATTGCCTCCAAGGGCAACTTGCTATCTAAAAATGCTCTGATAATGTCCCCAAATGTATGCTGGTCAAAGAGAACTTCCTCTTTCTTCAGGTCTTCCGAAACCTGCTTTGCTTCATCAACCTTTTCGTTTCGTGTAAGCATCATAAGCATGTCCCTGTAAAAGTACATGTCTGGCCGGTACCAAATTTCTTTACGAACCACATCATATAACTGAGAAAGCAAACGATTTAAGATACTCAATCATTGCACACTGCAGATTTGGTATGGTTGATTTAAAATTACAGTATCAAAGGGTAACAAAGTTATCAAGTACCAGAGGAAAAGCCAGAATTCACGGGTTTCCATAAAGTAATTGTAAAACGAAAAAGATTAGAAAACATCCAATACACTCTAATATGATGTCAATTTCACCCCACAAAAAACTGACGTGAAGGGTGAAATCGACCGCGGGGGGGGGGGGTGTGGTGTGGGGGAGCTGGGGTGGTTGGGAAAGAACAGCACACAATGTACTCTGCTTCGTCTTAACGGGCCATACGTAAAAGTACCTAACCCTGGTGCTAAGGTAATACAACAAATAACATGACTGAAAATTGTACAACGTGCTTGCAAGGCTAGTAGGTACAAATTTTTCTAATATTAACAACGGTAAGGATTATACGTTTCCCATCCACGAAGAGTAATGCTAGTAGGTATAAATTTTAAATAGACAAACTCCTTTCAAATCTTTTATAAAAAAATAGATTTTACTAATAAATAATAATTTTTTTTATACTTTTTCTTTGTGGGATCCGCTTTTTACATGGGTTTGTATAAAACTTATCTATTTAGAACTTGTACAAATCATTTCTCAAGTTTCATATTGTATCCTCTATTCAAATTTTATGGTAAAGGTAGATTAAATTATAGAGAAATAGTGTAGATTAAAAAATTATAAGAGTTTTAAGATGCTAATTGAAACTTTTTGTACTTAAGATGTAAAATTTAAAGCGCAAAGTGTAATAGTTTCACTTGGTTTATTCTCTATATATTAGAACAATAATAATTTCAGGCCAACATGCAATCCTTGTAATAGTCATTCTAAGCTGTAGCTTATTAATTTTTTCAACATTGAGAACATCATGTTGGGTGTGCAAATTGATATCATCACAAGTGAGGGCTTTTAATAAAATGGAGAGGGATCACTCTTGGACATGTGACATTTGACTATTTAAAAAAAACAAAAAAAAAAAAAAAAAAAAAGCAAGAAATTGTTCTTCCGCTTGATGGACACCTCGTCGTCGATGACACGAACATCAACCTTAGTGTCTTTGGATTTCCTCTGAAGCCATGAGCTCCTCAAGGATCCATTGTAGGATTGGCCACCATGAGGGTCACCAACAGGCTTGGTCACCATCTCTCTCCCACATCTCTTTTTCTCCACCAGCAACTTCAGCTCATTCACTGTCCTCTGAAGATCTTTGATGTATTCTATTGCATCTCCCACCACCGCAGATGCCCTATCAGCCTTTTTAGTTTTGATTGTCCACCCCAAACAAACAAAGACCCAAGAATCAAATATCGTCATCGAAAGCAAACCAATTGTAACACCCCGTATTTTAGTGTATTTTTATTAAAGAACTATTTTTATTAATTCAAAAATTTATTCTCTTGTTTTGAAATTGTCAGATATTTTTAAATGGTTTATTTTATAATCTTTAAATTGTGAAAATTAATTTGAGATGTTTCCTTAATATTTATTATTGTTATGCATTTAAATTGTTTTTCGTTTAAATTAATTGATTGTTGGATTTAATTATTTTATCTTCATTTTATCATTACGTTTAAATTATTCTATTTAACTTACTGTTTTGAAATGATTTTCGTTGGATCATTTTTGTGACCCAAGATGTGAGGATTGGACCTCGTTTCTTTCCTTCCACTTTTCTTTTTCCTCCTTTTTCTTTTCTTCTTTTCTTTCTTTTCTTTTCTCTCATTCTCTCTCTTCTCTCTCGCGGAAGCTCTCCTCTCTCTCCCCGCGTCCGCGTCGTCCTCACCCAACCCGCCGCCGCCGCGCCGTCCTGGCCGGCACCACCCCTCCCGTTCACTTCCCCACCGGCCGGCGACCACCTCCCTTTAGTTTCAGCCTCCCTCGCGCCGCCGTTAGCCACCACGAGCTCCTCAAAGCCGCGGCATTCCTTGCGCCGCTGCCACGCCACCTCCGGCCACCATTTCTTCACCACATCATCATCGACCTCCTAGCAACCCAATACACCCAACCCCAGCTCCGATCCGTCACCGGTGAAGCACATCCAACTCCATTTCCGTTTTGGGCATTTTTGGCCTAAAACCGCCCTCTACGCCGCCACCCACGGCAAACCACCACCACCACTAGTTTCACCGACATCCCTAAACCCTACCCAATCAATTTTGGGTCTTGGTTTGTCCCCATTTAAAAGTGGGTTTTTGAGACCCACGGCAACAGTGCATTTTACACTGTTCTGTTGCGGTGCCGCCACTCCTAGCACCTTCGTGATCTTTCAAAAATTATATTATAGTATTGTAAGTATTTTCTCAAAGAGCTTTTAAGATTTAAATGTATTTTGCGCTAACTCATATTTACTGTGAATTGGTTGGTTGTGCCGGACTGAGTCCGAGGAGTAAGTGGGTCGGTTGGATTGGATTATGGAGTTGTTTGTGTGATTGGTTTATGATGTGAGATTTATTGGCAGTTTCGGGTTTAAATATTGGTGTTTTGAGTTTGACATTAGTTACGGTGGATATTGATGATTTTAGAAAGTGGTGATATATTTTAAAATTATGAAGATTTTAAGTTTTGAGGAATTAAAATAAGTTATTTTAGAAGTTTAGGCTTAAATATCGAAATATGTGATTGATTGGAAACTTACGAAAATTACGTGATTATTTTTATAGGTGACGATTTATAGTCAACTCGATATTTTTGAGGAAAATTCTGGAAAAGCTAAGAATTCCAAGTAAGCGGAGTTCCTATAATAGGTTTTATACGAATTATTGAGACTGAGGTTGACTTTCTGAAAACTTTGCATATTTTGTGATGAAATGAAAACTTGAGAAAAACCAACCTCGGTCGTTTATTTGCATCACTCATGAAATCTGTACGGAAAAGAGAAAATATTTTTCTGACATGCATTGTGTAGACATGAGCAATATTTGACATGTTTCTAAAATATGCAAAAGAGCGAATATGATATCATTGAGATATTTTTTTTATACATGTGATATGAAATGATTTGGATAAGTTTTTGATCAAATGGAAAGGATATGAATATGTTTCGCACGTGTTTTGATATGATATGGATATGATAAACCTTTGGCATACTTATATGTTCTGGATCTGATTCTGAATATGGTTCTGATATGATGATACTGGTTCACGTGATATGGTTGGTACCACATTGATATGATATGATATGAGTGCACCCACTTTGAAAACAAAGTGGTCTTTTTACGTGTTCTTTCCTGTGTGCACACTCGGGGCTCCGAGATTGAAAAAGTGAAAGTTCACCATATGATACCGCTTGGTTTAGCCACCGGGGATAGCACAACCCTACCACGGGGGTTAAACATGGTATATGATATGATACGATATAACATGATACGATAAGATGAAGAGGTTCAGTTATGTTATGCCAAAACGATTTTTAATATGAAAATGATATTTAATATGTACAGTTGTTTTTCGAATATGAAAATGGTTTTTGAATGCCAAAAAGGTCTTTGATTGTGAAACGGATCTTTGAATATGAACAGTTGGATGTTGAATATGAAAATGGTATTTGAATATGAAAATAATCTTTGAATATGGAAAGTGTCTTTAAATATGAACAGTTAATTTTTGAGTCTAAAAGTTTGAAAAGTCGCTCTGATTTTCTGATAATATGTTTCTGAGATCTGCATAAAAAAATATAATGTTTTGTTTCTGCATAATGAACTTTCTGAAAAGGCTCATGCTTGCACGCTAGTATATGTTCTCTGCTTACTGAGTTGTTGATAACTCACCCCCTCTTATCTCCAATATTTTCAGATGATTTGAATATTTCCAGTTGAGGATCAAGAATATGGAGCATAGGTAAGAGGAGTTAAGAATAGTGGTTTAAGCATAGGAGGTTTGCATGACTATTGAGGATTTTGTTATTCAGTAAGTTTGTTGCGTTCTGATGAAATGAATTGTTGGGAGGTTGATGTTTTTATTAAGACTTTGTATTGTCTTGGATTAATTATACTGGAGTATTTGATGTGAATTAATGAGTAGTTTGTGAGATAGAGAAAAATTTGATTATGTACTACGTGGATGGAAAAATGATTTTTAGCGACATAAGTTAACTCTCCGGACCCTCGGGGACAGGGCGTTACACCAATTACTGCAAATCATTTATCTTCCAACAAATTAAATCAGCTAAATGTGGAACATTGATACCTTTGTAGGCTTAGGGACAAGGCTTCTCAAGACCTTGTATTTGTCATTCAAGTTTTGTCTCCTTTCGCGCTCAGTGGCGAAGTGTTTGGTTTCGCCATCCCTGCCTTTTCCAATGCAGCCCATATCCCTACTGATCAACTCCAGCACTCCATTCTCAAACTGCCTCACATCCCCATCTTTGTACACACCCCCATTTCCCTCTCTTTCATCCCCTCCCGTGCCAAACAAGGAACCATTCCCTGAGCATGGCAAGCTGTAGCCATTGGGTAGAGACTGGCCGAACAATTGCCTGAACAAAGGAGGCTGCGGAGGCAGGTTTAGATGGAATTGTGGGTCGTATAAAACGGAGGCGCCAGAGGCGCTGTCCGCCCCAGTTGGAATGTCTCCCAGAAAGCCGAGCTGGGAGCTCTGATAACTAGCGGTTGTCTTCTGTGCCGGGTTCGAGAAGGAGATGGATGAATTGGGGAGCACAGAGGAGGCTGAGCATCTGGGCAAGTGGAAGAGATTGAGGAGGTCCGGTGTTGGGGGGTAAGGGCTGTTTGGTAGTGAAGAATAATCGTAGCTTTGGTGGCCATTTTGAATGTCAATTTGCTGCAACTGTAGTCGCTGATCTTGATGGTGGTGATGATGGTTGAAAGGATCCATCTCTTGCATATCATGGACACAGTAAGAGCTATCCACGAGATGGGTATTGCTGTGGTTGTGGCCGTTGTAGGAGCAGTCCATGTTGAATCCCAGATGCTGATGGAGTTCAATAATCTCCATGGCAGTGGCGGCAGCAGCAGCAGCAGCAGCCTGATCATGAATAGAAGTCTGGTTCTGGTTGTGGTCCTGGTAGGAGAGCTCCTCCATGGAAAGTCTCAGATTGTCTTCGAAATTGTTGTGGGTGCAGTTTTGGACCGTTTGGGAAAACCCATCCTCTGCTCCCGCAACAGAAACTGCATCCTCCGACATGGGGTTGGGATCAAAGCAGCCAGTCTCCTCATACATTTTTTGGACCAGACTGATATTTTATCTCCTGCCTTTCAGAGTCTCTGTCTGCATCAATCAAAGCAATAAAAGCCAAAAAGAGAATGATAAGTACAAGGGATCGATGTTGAAGAACAGAATATTTCACAAAACGATTAAAAGCTCTTGAATTTGGATGAACAATGATAAACAAAGAGAACTCGCTTAAGAATAAATTTGCAAACAATTCTAGAGCTTACAAGGAAAACCCAGATGAAACCACCAATTTGGGAATATGAACTAAAGAGATTAAGAAAGAGAGAGGAAATGGTGTCTCCGGAATTCCACCCACGTATATATAGAGAGAGAGAAAACATTACTAAAGCAGCAGCAACAACAAAATAGGGGAGACTGGAGAGTGGTAGATGAAAGGACGGAAACTGCAAACATCTGGAAATGAATTCTTTTTTTATATTTTAAACAAAATTTTATTATTTTCCATTTTTATAAAGGAGAGGTTGTTACTGAGATTTCCGTCAGTGGGGACCAGTCATAATCTCCGTATTTTCTGAATCCTGATACTCATGCAACCAGCATGACTCGCTGTGGCGCCCCTCTCTTTCTTTCTTTTCTTCACCTTCATGCATATCTGCGACTGCACGTTAGCGTCTTCCTGTCTTCTCCGCATTCCCTGTAATTGTATTACTCCAAGCTTTGTATTATTATGACTACCGGCCAATGTCGTGTTTACAAATGGATTTATAAAATAAAATCATAAAATGTAGGAAAAACTATATTTTATGACTTTTTCCACTATATATTTGTCTCATAAATTAGTAAATCTTGATAATTTGTATCCTTACTAATATCTGACTATATATTAAGATTAGTTTAAATAAGGGAATGTGACATTATTGTAACAATCATACCTTTGCTGAATGTACTGTGTACCAAAATTTGAAAGTTTAAAAGCGCAAATTGACTATTTTGATCATTTAAGATGTAAATTTCAAATTATGACAACGACGAATTAAGATATCTCACAATTTCTAATTATCGGTGAATTAACTAGAAATATTATATATCGAGAGACATCTAACAATTATGACAAGGCCGGGTATGCATAAAACTAAAAGATTTTCACCAATAGTATTATATATATACATACAATTAAGAAGCTTGGCATTAGTACGTGTAATGATCAAAAAATATTTCGTTAACAGATGAACAATAGTAAGAAAGCCAAATATAAAATGAGAATTTTTCGTTAACAATTATTTGACCTTCCTCCTATTGCTCCTTCTCCGGTCATACTTTTTCTCCACTATGTGTTCTACGTTCTTACTGACTCCTTACCATATAAGATTGCATATATATTAGCATTTGTTAGCTCTAAAAAGGGAAGAAAAATCAATTAATTTATCTTTCATGATTTCAGTCTTCAAGGATTCTACCGGACTAGCATTTCTTAATGCATGTGACTATGTGTGAGAGAGAGAGAGGGGGGGACAAGTTGGTCACTACAACATATCAAGGTTTTTGCGGCCGTTTTTTTTGTTGGGTGGTGATCCGTCGCAAATTATGGCGGGTGGTGCTTCACAATTCTTTGTTTCTTGGGGACTGAATCAATCAGGGTCAAACACGATTATTTACGGTGAGTTCTACTCACGAATTCGCTGCAAATAATGTATGCAGCAATAGATTGGTTTATTTGGCAGTTTGTCTGCTCGCCGCATCTTATGTTTTATTGCGGCAAGCAAGTTTTGCTGCAAATTTGTTGTTGACAATATCTTGGTTGAATTTTTCTCCCCGCAAAATTATGAAGTGCAGCAGTTATGTATTCGCCGAAATATCTATTAATAGCGGCAAGCAAGATTCGCCCCAAAAGTTGTTTGCCCAGTATTATCGACGACTTTTTCTGGCCAATAATTGTAATATGCGGCAAAGTGAATTTGTTAACCTGGCAGTTATGTTGTCACTGAAATAATTCTTATTAGCGGCGAATCAGATTCGCCAAAAAAAGTCTTTGAGGGTACGAAATACTGGCAGTGACTATTGTTGTGGGCAAAGGAAATTTTATTGCAGTGATTGTGGGCAAAGGAAATTTTATTGCAGCGATACTGTGCTGCTGCAATAAAATTACCCTAAGAACTATCATGTTATTATGGCAACCATATTCCATGCTTGGCACGGTTTGCTACGGCAAGATGGTATCTGCCGTTATATGTTGGGTATATAATGGATTTTCAACCAAAACGACTGCGTATCTAATTAATTCCATAGATTTTTATTTCTCACTTTTTCTGTCTTCCCAAACCCGTAACCCTCTCTCATCTCTTCTCTGCGTAATCGTAGCTGCTGCTCCTGCACCGTCACTTTTGTAGCCGCGTCGTAGCGTCTCCATGACTGTGAGTCTGCTCTGATCTCTCTCTCTCTCTCTCTCTCTCTAACTCTTCTCTTACTCTGGCCTCTCTCCCTCTGTTTTAGGCTTCCCCACCGTCGTCTGGCCATACTCAGTCCATTACAGTGCACCACCTCCTACGGTAAGCTCTCTCCTCCGATAGATTTGCTTCATCATTAAAACTTTTAGGCATATACTAATTCTACCAGTATATATTACTTATAAAAAAAATCTGATTTGTATATATATATAAGCGTAGCTGTTGTTGTTAACCATGTTTAATTATTTCAGGATCATCTTTTGACAAGTAGACCAAGAACCGTGGTAAGACCCATTTTTGCCGAAGAGCATTGAGGGCAGTTAGGTTCATAGGTTGAGGGCCAAAAGTGGTAAGTTCGTAGGACCCTGAGATGAAACCGTCTGGTTAGATTTAGGACAAAATGAATAGAATGTTTAGATCTAGTTCAACAATTAGTTCCAGGTCGGGTTTGCCGCCTGACATTGTTAATGAAGAAGACTGCACTTTTGAAGAGGCAGAACCACTTGTGCTGGAATCTTGGAAGATTCCAAAATTGAATGTTAGTTCGATTTATCAAACTTCTTGGTTTGAAAAATCTTTACATACTGTTTTTAATGTTCGAACTGTCGAACAAACTTATGCTCTTTCAAAATCTCAAGAAAAATGTTATCTTTTTCACAAAGATAAGATAACTGAGTTTTTAAAGAATGGTTACAAATATATTCATGTTGGATCTATTCAAATTGCTGTCAAACCCTTAACAAAGAAAGGCATCAATGCATTTGTTTTATTTTGTTTAAGAGATGCCAGATTCAATCATTTTGAAATAAATATTCTTGGAAAGATCTAGTCCTCTTTAACAGATGGACCAGTTCATTTCAATTGTTATCCTGATTTAACTCTTTCACTAGATGATAAACATATTCTCAAAGCTTTAACTTTGAATATTTTAACATCTGGTTATGATATGATCGAGGGAAGTAAATCCCTTGCTTTGATTTTTCGGATTTATTATCGTCTTTTAAAAACGAATTTAAATCCAAAAGCTATTGCAAAACCCACTGCGGGAAGCACTCTACTGATCTAGAGTTCAACCCCAGATGCGGATGTTCAAACCCCAAATATGGTTTTTTGGAAAGACATTACTCTTCCCAAATAATGGACTTTGGAACAGGAAGTTCCACCAATTCCCAGAAATCATGTTGTATGTAATCCAGATTACATCCGACAGTACATGGATGGAACTATTAAAATTAGTTTTGATCAGACTAGTACTTCAGGCTTAAGGAGAAATTCTTTTGCTAGGTCTAGATCTTCTTATGCTGGTTCTGTTTCTGAAAACCCAGTAAGACGAGATCACCATCTCAAACAATTTCTGGAAGATTCAGTCCAAACAGCCCAGCCTATTAATCATGTTTTAAAACTGAAAGGACTCTCTACATCCTCTCAGATTACTTCTGCATTGTATTCTGCACAGGATGCTGCATCCTCTAAAGATAAAGCTGTAAATGAAGAAGCTGATTAAGAAGATAATTCATCTTTATCACCAACAGCTTCAGATATGGTAGCTCCTGTAGCCCCCTTATTCACCATAGTTTGACTGTTTTAAACAAACATTTTGAGTTTGATTTAGTTTATCTTTTTTAAGAATATAAACTTTCAAAAAACCATGATAAGCGTAAAGCCTATCACGCGAAATATTCTGAAAAAGAAAAACAACGTGTTAAACGAAAATGAAAAAAAGAAATGAATAAGCAACAAAAGCATATTATTTTCTTCGATTTTGTTGAACATTATTATGTTTCTAACAATATTTTAAATGTTGTTAAAACTGATTTTATCAATGAAGAATGCAAGATGGTAGTTCATGCTAGCCATCCACCTTTGGAGACAGTACTCATTCCTTATAAACTGAAGTACCTGCATCCCCTTTCAAAATCCCTGAAACTGTTTCCAGAGATCCAGAGAATGATAAGATTTTGAAAGAAACAAAAAATATTATTTCTCAAAATAACTTTGTAAATCTTGCCCTTCACACGATCGGACAACAGTTGGATCGGATTGAAGAAAAGGTTGAAAAACCTGATCCTAATCATTTGATTTTTATCAAAGATCAGCCAAAGAAAATTTCTGAAAAACCTTTGATTATCTTACCAGATAATCGGGCCAAAATAGATTTTAAAACCTCTCAGGCCAAAACTCTAAAAAAGATAGATCAAATGCTTTCTGATCTAAAGAAAGAGCAGCCTTCTACTAGTGCTCTAACAAGCAAAGAAGTAGAAGAAGTTCTTGTTGAAACCACAGATGAATCATATAACGATCACTTTTCTGAAGAAAATGATCTTGATTTACTTGAAAAGAATTTTCAAGATATTGTTTTAAAACCTGAAATTGCCAGATTTTCTTCAAAAGGACCCAATCCAATGAGTCTGGCAAAGAATTGGTATTCCAGGCCTACTCCAGCTGATTTACAATTTAAAGAAAAAGTTTTCCAAAACCAATCTTCTTACTCTGCCGACAAAGTTTACGAATGGAATATTGATGGATTTTCTGAACAATAAATCATCAATACCATGAGTAAAATGTCACTTGTTGCAAATGTTTATATTAACAACAATATTAGACAACCTGATATTGTTATGATTTTAACACAAGGATTTTCCGGTGTTTTACGCAATTGGTGGGACAAACATCTCACTGCTAATACAAAGGAAGCCATTTAGAATGCTGTCAAGCTTAATGATGAAGGGTTAGCTATTTTTTATGAAACTATTGGGTCTGTACAATCTGATGGAATTAATACTTTGATATATACTATTTTAAAGCATTTTATTGGAACACCATCGGACATAACTAATCGCATTAGCGATCAATTAAATAATCTAAGATGTCATCAGATGTCAAATTATAGATGGTACCAAGATATTTTGATTTCCAAAGTTATGCTTCGCGATGAAAGTCAGAAGCCACACTGGAAAGAAAAGTTTTTTGATGGATTACCTCGTTTGTTTGCTTACAAAATGAAGGATAAACTTACTAATACTTCTCGGTCTCTCAATTACGATAAATACACCTATGGTGATATTTGTAGTATAATTAAGAAACTTGGTATTAGTATGTGTAATGATCAAAGGATGCTTTAAGAACAGATGAGAAATAGCAAGAAAGCTAAATATGAAATGGGAACTTTTTGTGAACAATTTGGCCTTCCTACGATAGCTCCATCAAAAAAGAAGTATAAGTTTTCTAAATCTCATGGTAGTATTAGGAGAAAACCCCATGATGAATTTTATAAGAAAACTTATAAAAAATTCAAACCATTTTCTAAGCCATTTTTTAAGAAAAAGAAATCCAAAAATTCTTCTCAAGGAAAATGTTTTATTTGTGGCAAACCAGGACACTTTGCAGATAAGTGCCCTAAGAAAGTTAAAAAATTAAAAAAGAAGCTTAATCAGTTGGATATTGATAAAAATGATAAAGAAGAACTATTTCAACTCCTAGAAATAGCCTCGTCTTCATCATCTGATATCCTCGAATTCAGTTCTAGTGATTCAGAATATCACTCTGAAACTGGATTTCTTGATCCTACTGGTCCAAAGCTTGGTTGCAATTGTAATGATACTTGTTGCAAGCCTAAAGACAGATCAATTAATGTTTTGACTAAGGCTGAGGAACAAGAAAATCTTTTACTAACCTTAATTTTCCAAATTACAAATCCTGAGTTTAAAGAAGAATATCTTCTTAAACTCAAGAATACAATGGTTCGCCAAGAACCTGAGCCTTCTAAGCAAAGGATTAGTTTTCAAAAAACCTTGGAGAGATTTTAAAAGAAAAAACCCAAGGAAATTTCTACTTCTGATTTACAACACGAAATTAATCTTGTTAAAAAAGAAATCGTTGAACTCAGAACTGAGATCAACAGTCTCAAATCTGAAAATGAGATTTTGAAACAAGAATTTTTGATGTTTAAAATTGATAAACAACTTGATCAAGACATCCCTTCTGATAATGAACAAACAAATGATTATGGTTCAAGCCAACATGAGTTAGCTACCGACAACCAGATTTGTTTGATCCATAATACTATTCCTCCTAAATGGTTTTCTCGGGTTACTATTGTCATTGCCCATGATTTCCAATTCTCTGTTGTTGCTATGATTGATTCCGGATCAGACCTGAATTGTATTCAGGAAGGACTCATTCCTAGCAAATATTTTGAAAAATCTACTGAAAGATTGTTTTCGGCAAATGGATCTCAGATGAAGATCAATTATGAACTAAACAACGCTCATGTTTGTCAAAACAATATTTGTTTTAAAATTCCTTCTGTTTTAGTCATAAATATGTCTGACAAAGTGATATTAGGAATTCCTTTTATTTCTTCTTTATATCCTTTTTTTACTGAAAAAAATGGTATTACTACCGACCCTTTTGATCAAAAAGTTAAGTTAAAATTTGCTTCTCGTTTTGAGATTGACCAAGATAAAAGTTTGAAATCTTTAATTCTTGCAAAAGAAAAACATTGGAACTTCCTCCAACAGGAAATCAAATATAAAAAGATTTCTGAACAATTATCTTCTCCTTTACTTCTTTCAAAAATTGATGATTTTAACAAGCGTCTTGTTATTGATATTTGTTCTGATTTACCCAATGCCTTTTGGTATAGAAAGAAACACATCGTTTCTCTCCCATATATCAAAAGTTTTAATGAAAATAATATTCCAACTAAAGCCAGGCATATTCAAATGAACAGCCAGACTTTAGAATTCAGCCAAATTGAAATTGCAGATCTTAAGAAAAAAAGGCATAATTAGAGATAGCAAGTCTCCTTGGTGTTGTCCTGCTTTTTATGTCCAAAAATATACTGAGCTAGAGAGAGGTACCCCTCGTATAGTCATTAATTACAAACCCTTGAACAAAATCTTAGAGTGGATTAGGTATCTTATTCCCAATAAAAATGACTTAATTCATAGGTTGAGTGATGCAGTTGTATTCTCCAAAGTTGAAGTCGAGTTTTTGGCAAATCTAAATAGCCGAGTCAGATAGGTGCAAGACAACCTTTGTTACACCTTTTGGTCACTACGAGTGAAATGTGATGCCATTCGGCCTCAAAAATGCCCCAAGTGAATTCCAAAACATCATGAACGACATCTTTAACTCGTTCACTGCTTTCACCATCATCTACATAGATGATGTTCTTATTTTTTTCAAATCTATTGATGAACACTGGAAACATTTGAAATCGTTTCTAGACATCATTAGAATCAATGGTCTTGTCGTTTCTGCGAAAAATATCAAATTATTCCAAACCAAGATCATATTCCTTGGTTATGACATTTCTGATGGCAAAATCAGGCCCATACAAAGAGCCATTGAGTTTGCTGACAAATTCCCTAATGTCATTACTAACAAAAAATAATTGCAGAGATTTTTAGGATCTCTCAATTATGTTGTTGATTTCTACAAGGATATGAAGAAACAATGTCATCCTTTGTTCAAAAGACTTCTCTCCAATCCTCCTCCTTGGAAAGAAATCCATACTAATCTAGTAAGGAAAATTAAGGCACATGTCAAAACTCTTCCGTGCCTTGGTATCCATACTTCTGATTCTTTTAAAATCGTTGAGACAGATGCCTCTGACATTAGTTATGGTGGCATTCTGAAATAATATGTTTCACCAGGCTCTTCTGAACAAATTGTTCGCTTCCATTCAGGAGTCTGGAACCCCGCACATGAAAAGTATAGTACTATTAAAAAAGAAATTTTGTCTATAGTACTATGTATTTCAAAATTTCAATCTGATCTTCTTAATAAGAAGTTTTTATTACGTATTGATTATATGAGTGCTACATTTGTTTTAGAAAAAGATGTTGAAAACATTGCATCAAAACATATTTTTGCACGATGGCAAGCTATTTTAAGTGTTTTTTATTTTGATATTGAATTTATCAAAGGCACCAATAATTCTATTCCTGATTTTCTTACCCGTGAATTCTTGCAGACACCCAACCATGAGCAAGAAAAAAAGAAAAGAAAAACAGAAAGCTAATCATCCCCCCACTAATGCCCAGTATAAAACTCATCAAGAATGAGTCTGGATCAACACCTATGCCCAGTGCTCCCTCCACAGCATTGGATATTGCCAATAGGTTTACCCCTCTTGGTAAACTTGTGCAACCAGCGACTTTTTCGTCAACGGTTTCTACGACCTTTGATCTATATGTGAAAGCAATTGCATCAAAGGAAACTGCTTCCATTACTCCTCAGTTTTTCCTCCCAAAAGGAAAATCTGAATACTTGCACAAGCCTTTTGTTACAAATCTGTTCTATGTAGAACCAAACAGGTCTGCATACACAGATCTATTCAAACTTGCTACCTCATATTTCCCTTCCAATTTCCACTGGATACCTGAAGATTCCTCAAAAAATCTTCAATATTATTCCAGTGTTTTAATCCTCACTAATTCAATTGTCATAAAACCTATTTATGACAAAAATGATTCCACAAAACTGATTTACCACAGTGCTTACATCCTCCGAGTCATAACAGAGGCAGAATGGGGAACAAATCCCTATACTCCCAAAAGACTCTCAGACACAGCACTTTCTTTTACTTATTTTGATTGAGAATTCCTTAGGACCAGTCCGGCTGTTATTAGCCAAATAACAGCCTGCCAATCACATAGTTACATGTATAACTTCCACCACACTTATCCTAAATCAGCAAACATCAGAAAAGTGCAATCTCTCTTCTGCCGATTTCAGCCCAAAGGAACTCCCCTCGCACCCCCTTTCGTCGAATCTCAACCCGAAGGAACTCCCCATGAATCACGTTGGCTTTGTTGAATCTCAACTCGAAGGAAATCCAGAACCCCTAAATCTCAACTCCCAAATCTTCTCCCCGTGCCCTCACGAAACCTAGAGCCCATCCACCAGTCCACCAACGTTGACCCTTCTCCTCAAACCACAATCTGTCAAATGTATTTGATTTTAAGAAAATAATTTTTCATTGTTGTTGTTGTGAATAATCGAATCATTTGAGATAAAAGGTTACAAAAGTGGATTGAACGAACCAAAGATGAAGGTCTTCGACACCAATGTTTGATGGCTCGAGGCAAGGAGTAGCAGTGAGGAGAGGGATGCCCACGCCGACGCCCACTCCAAGTGCAGTGGCGGGGTTGGAGCCTTTGATGGAATGACGATTGGACATGATGGGGTTATGCTGATGGTGGTGGTGGTGGTGGTTGTGGTGGAAAGATGAGGTAGGTCCGACGACGAAGAGGTCGCGCAGGCCCACCATGCCCATCTCCGTGGAAGCAAGGCCGTAATTGATTTGCCTGGAGGGCGCAGCAGACCACATTCCAGAGGTGGGTTTGGTGTTGGTTCCTGCGGCCGTAGGTCCAACATTGAAGCCAAGGGAGAACTCATCCGGGGCGACGTGGCCCACAGCTGAAGAGGACGTAGCCGCCTCGTCTGCGAAGGCTCCAGAATCTGAAGGTAACCTCGTGAAGTCGAGCTCCGTTGCGGCTCTTGGTCGATCTCTGTTGCACAGGTTGGGTAGGGGAATTTCTAGGGTTGGGGGCTTTGGTGGAAGAGGGAAGAAGAACAGATGAGGGGCTCGTGTCTTGGGTGGTGCAAATGAGAAAGGGATTCTCTATGGTCTAGCCTATTTCTCTTTCAGTATTTTTCCTTACGTGTCTTGAGTTGAATGGAGGGCTTTTTTGTGGGATTAACAGCCAAACCGGTCTGAAGCGCTTCTCATTTTGATTATATTACTGCCTGGAATCTTTTTTTGTTCTTCCAGGTACCTGATATGAGCCATTCTTGGTTCATTAACTTTGATGCAAGATTTAAAAGAACTTTTCCCTTTTGGTTTCTCCAATGGCGGAACCAATTTGGTTTAATTTCCCAGAACCTCCCTGAGCAGCTTTCCCAAGCTTTCAAACACTATACCATGATTGTCGGCACCAAGCTAGACCGACACTTAGCTATGTTCCCTTATGAACTCCATTTTTACAAAAACTACAAACTTCCGTGGATTTTCAAATAGAGTTATGAGAAAAATGCCAATATTGTATCCCGTGCTTATTTCACAAAATGGTGGGATAAGTTTGGATATATTGAAAAAACAATCAACCGGATGATCGAGGACTTCCCACAAACTACACCTAATTTGCAGAACAAAAAGGAATTCCCAGCCATCAAGACCGGATCACCTGCTCTTGGATATCCATTAATCCAGGCCCCTGCTTCACCAATAACATCTCAGCGAGGACAAGCCACCAGCTCATCCTCCAAGAAATCCTCAAAGTCTAAAAAGAACACTGACATTCTGGATAGACTTGATAAAAAGGATTTAATAAAAATACTTGAGAAACAAATGTCCAAGTCCCTGAGTAATGACTCTAAACAAGATAATTCAGATGCATCATCAGAGGTTTCGTACAACAATGTATTTGGTCACGATTCAGAAGACACCCCAAGGTTGACTGATGACTGACTACCACTTGAGATATTTTTCGACTTGTGCCAAGAGCTGCCACCCACAGAGACAGCTGGAAGACACAGAGACGACCGAATGATAATTTGTCATCTTATGCCGAAAGCAGCCACAGCTGGAAGACATAATGATGATTCCTTATGCCCGTGCTTAAACAGTTCCCATTGTTCACTCACGGATTTACTTTTACTGTTTCACTTTAGTGATTGTAAACAGTAACTCCTTATGTTATAAAATGAGAACCTTACATTGTGCTAAGGCAGAACTCACCCCCGGAGAAACCCTTCTATCCTTTCTCCCTATACTGAGAACTCCTTAATTTGTAAGTGCAAATCTGCACTACCTTGTGCCTGTACATTTTAAGCTTTGTAATTTTAATAAAACTTATATGTTTATTAATTTCTATATCTATTTGTGCATTCCATACATGCATTTGGCTGGTTTAACCGCCTATTTATTTTATGCTGCATAATTTAATTTTTGTGCAATTACTCTGATTTTGTTCTCTCCTTCTCTTCTTCTTCAGTCTTCCTCCCATTTCCGCTGTTTTTGGTAAATATATGTAAATAATTAAACATGAATGTAAATAATTGTATGTATATAAGCTTTTGTATGTATTTAATTGTATGTATTTACATTGGTAAATAATTTTATGTATTTATATAGTTTTTGCTAAGCGTCTATATAGTTGTATGTTAAATGGTATAGCTTTTCCTATTCATTTTTGTACCCACATTTTTTGACTATCCAATTTCGTGCTTGGAACATATTTCTTTCCCAATCCCCACTACCCACACGATTATTTTCATGTTATAACATCAGAGAAGCACGACTGAACATTAGTCTTGATTTTGGTTCACATTGAAACAGAGGTTGAAGGGGTTAACTTGACTAATGTGGGTAATGTGGTTAGTTTTTGTCAATAAGATGGACCGAAAAAACCCAAATCCATCTAATTATGTCAGTTTGCCCTTGGGTGCATGAAAAACCATTGTTTGTGGCCAATTTTAAATGTGGCTTGTGATGGTTATGTAAACCCCTTAGAAATGAATTCATTAATGTTTGATAAATGTTCTCGATTTTGGTACTTTGTTTCCTTATTTTACCAATACATAAACTGCGGTATTCAGCATGCTTCAGAAATACATGGCCCATGCATATTGATATGAGAGTGAATATACCTTACTAAATGGACATCGCTGGTTCTAACATTAGGAAATAATTTTTTCTTGTCACTTTAACCTCCCCATGTTTGATACCATTTCCTTCTTCTGATCTTTATTAATTAATCGTTTTGATCAACATGCTTAATTATATATTTTTATATGTGCTTGGTTGAAAAAGTTGAAAATCGATTGAAGCTCAAATGGACAAGACTTGAATGCACGTTCCAAACAGATTCACATCACGTGAATATGGTGAAGGGATTAATAAACTCCTGACAATGGCAAAAGCCCATGCACCTGGAAGAACTACCTTCAGGTGTCCATGTCGAAGATGCCATAATAACCTTTTTCCTGCCAATCAATAAAGTTGAAGATCATCTATCCACGATAGGTATTGATCCAAGTTATACACATAGGATATTTCATGGGGAGGTTGAAAATTAGAGTGTGAATTCGTCAGACAGTGATGAAGATACAATTGATGCAAGTGAGAATTACGTTCATGTTATGAATGAGATGATAGACGACATCCGAGCTGGATCATTCATGGACCATGCAGGCGGGGACCATGGCACTACTTCGGAGCCTTCAATGACTGAAGGACAATCAAAAAAATTTCACCAATTGTTAGAGGATGTGAGACGTCCACTTTATCCAAGTTGCTGAAATTTCTCAAAGCTTTCATGTATAGTAAAGCTGATTCATATTAAAATAATTGGTGGGTGGACTATTAAGTCATTTAACATGGTTTTACAATTGTTAAAAGCAGTTTTTCTCGATATTGAGATACCTAACTCATACCACGAGGCCCGACACTTAGAGCTGGTTTGAGTTTTAGTTATGTCAAGATCGATGCATGCCCAAATGACTGCATGCTATTTTGGAAAGATGATGCAAACAAAGAAGCTTGTTCTAAATGCAATGAGTCAAGATGGGTGTCAACGACGATGAAAAAGGGGAAGATTCCCCAAAAGGTATTACAGAAACTAGGAATGATGGCACTGCTTTGAGACACTAAATGGTAGCTGTCATCACACAATCTTGTAAATAGATACGTCAGTTTTCCCCTACAATCCCAGTACAATAGCCCATGCTTTGAGTGGAGTCATCAGAGGCAACCCAGTACTAGTCCCTATGATGGATACTGTTGATGTCGTGTTTCGTAGCCTGAACAATTCCGCAAAGCCCAAGTTTCCAAGTACCTGCAACTAAGAAGAAGATAAGGCTCACGTGGCCTTCGAGATCACTTCGATGCCTAAGTCAGTTGATTATTCTTTGGAGAAGAGAAAATACAATGCAGAATAAGAGTTGCACCAATTGAATCGGGATCCTCCCATAAGAAGGTTACCCTTATTTATACCTGAGTCGGGCCCTCCAGTCGAGGGAGATCATGGCGCATATGATGCCAGGCCTGCCACCACTCATTCGTTGTCGCCTTAGTGGGGTCTAGTCTGAGGCCTAACGAGGGTCGTGCCGTGTCTACTGTCTTACGTCTGTGTGGCCACCACCTCTCTGTCATGCCGGGAAATGTCAGATTGCAGGTGAGTCATCCTTGGCTCGTGGGACGCACCACTATGCGCCAGATTTCCTGACATTGATCTGGGTTGGCTCGTGCCTGGGATTTGAAACTCTGGGGTCGAGGGTATGACGATGTGTTGCCACCGGGCCTAGTAACTCGATTTGGCAGACCCCGATCATCCCGAAACCTGAATGGACAGGCCTGGATACACAAGATGGACAGGCCCGGATAAACTGGTCCCGTGCTTACTCGACTTCCCGACCCTCTCGCCCCGAGTCCTCAGCCCCCTACTCGGGCCTGGACTTCACGGTTCAGCCTTCCTAGGCCTGGGCCCTTCAGGAATGGGTCTCGGCTTTCTTAGGCATGGGCCCTATGGGAATGGGTCTTCCTTCACAGTGGGAATTCCATCCTTCCTCATCCCTATCGATTCCTCTAGTTCTCGTCACTTCGGGTCTTCTGAAACCCTTCTCCCTCTGTTTCTTGGAGACGACTCGATATCTGCCGATTCGGCTTCCCAAGGGTTGTTGAGAGGAGCGGGCGGCTCCTCGTTCCCGAGGGTTAGTAAATGTGTCTCTTCGCCTCTATAACCGTCTTACTTCTCGAGGCTTGATGAGATGTGCAGACTATGCCTCTGACTGCCCTGACACCTTTTTGGTGCGTGTCTGGTGTTCCTTCGCCCCTCTGACTGCCATCTGTGCAGCTTGGCGCTATCGGCCATCACTGACCCTGGCATTGTTTCGCTTCTCGAGCTTCCTCCCACCTATTTCTTCGCTATTTAAGCCAATCATCCTCCCCCAGTCTTCTTTCTTTCTACCCTTGCCTTCCCGACCGTTGCTTCGCTTTCTTCCTTCGCTCTCAGTTTCCCAGCCACTCTTTCCTTCTTGTCGTTCCTTTTGTTCAACAACCTTCTCCTCGCACACTCGATGGCTTCCATGGATGTCGCTACTTCTCTCTTTGGTGGTAGACATTGGGTATCCTCCGTTATTGGCACTGACCTTAGGACGTTTGGCTCTAAGTATGGGATTCCCTCCTCTATGATTTTGGAGATGCCACGGAGTGAACACGCAGTGGGTTCAGACGGCACTGTGACGAGGGTAGCTTTGTTCCAGTTGATGTTCGCCAACGGCCTCCGCCTCCCGTTCTATCGCCCTGTGCAGGAAGTTTTGAACTTCCTCGGGTTGGCTCTGGCTCAGCTGCACCCCAATGCGTGGCGTCTCTTGATCTCTAGTTGCATCATTTACAGGATGGAGCTGAGCAAGACCCCCAAACAGTATCCCAATTTGACGTCAAGGGAATTCTTCTATGCTTACCGGCTCGTCTACTGCCCTCGCAGCATCGTCAGCTTCCAAGCCCGGTCTTCTGCTTGCAAGATAGCTTCTCTCGAGCAGCGTCATTCAAGTATCAAAGAGTGGTCGCGTAAGTTCTTTTTCACGTCCGAACCGGGCTGGGAGTACCCTGAAGGGGAAGCCCTTCACAAAGAGTTCCCTGTTCAGGCAAGTTGGGGGTACCCTCTGTTAGCCGAGAGCTTGGAGCTTACCCTCAACCGGAGGGAGGAGGCTCGGTACGAGTTCGTCACGAGCTGGGTGAGAGCCCATCCCGGAGAATCAAACACTGAAGTCGTTCTCTCCGACGAAAACATCCACGGCTACTTGTCGTCCCCCGACCGTTTGTACGTCTTAGGAAAGAATTTTCTGGGTAGTGTCCAGCCTCCAGACGCCCACCCCCTCACCGAAAGAGAGCTACACGCCCTTCCGATGGTCAGGCCAAGCGGCCACGGGTGCGGCATGATTCTCCCCTGCCGAGCAGCGTTGCCAAGGGTTCAATTCCATCCGTGAGCCGAGCTGGCGAGTCAGGACCAAGCGCCCCCTCGTCTCAGTGCCGGGATGTGCCCCAGCAGATGCTCCGGCCCCCTCATCATGCGCTACCAGCTCCTTTCAGAGGGGCCCAGTTTCTGCCGACGGTCCTTTCGCTTCCACTAGTTCCCGCGTCACGGAGCCCTTTCAAAGCCCGCTACCCCCCTTTCAAGAAGACTTGGAGGCTTGCAACCTTCAAGAGGCCTTCATTGCCTCCCTGGTGCACCCCTTTCCCCACTAGCCGAGCTCGTTTGCAACCTTCTCCTTCTTCGAGGACACTCTCTATGAGGAGATTGCTGTTGTGCCTGCTCGAGACAACTTGCCGACCTGGCTACGAATGGTTGAGCTTCCTCCTTCCAAAAATCCAGTCTCCGGCAAAAGTGGAGACAAGGAAGACGATGCCTTTTTGGGATCCAGGCTTCTTAAGGGAGTGTGAAGCTCTTCACCAGCCTCCGGTTCAGGGGGCAGCAAGTTGGCCCTTACACCACGCGGAGACAAACATTCCCAGGGACTAGGCGGGTGACCACGGCAACTCTATGTGTGAACCGGGATTGTGGGAGACAAAGCCTGGTCCCTTCGAAACTGGAAGCCCCAACGAGGGGTCTAGCGGGTCTTCCCTTCAAGACGAAGAAGGATGGAGCGTTAAGGGTGATAATGCAGAGGATCCGGTTCCCGAAGCTTCCCCCGCCTCGGTTTGGATCATGCCAAAGGTTGCTCCCCCGGTCATCGATCTCAGCAATGATGAAGAGTCCCCAGTTTCGACTCTAGTGGCACCCAGGCAGTGTGACGAGACTTGGGAGTCTCTTCCAAATTTTTCTTGGCAGTTGGTGACTGCCAGCCCCTCATCCTCTTCGGGAGCAGAAGGCCCGTTGCCTCCGCTCTCAGGTTTGGATCAAGCCAGGGCCGAGGCTACCGAGTGGTTGGCCTCATGCTGAGGCCCTTGTTCGCCCACGTATGCTTGTACTCTGCAAACTAGCTTTATTCCTGGCTACGGTTTATGTTGTCTTGTGACTGAGCCCTTTTTTTTGTTTCCTGTCTTCTTAGGCCACAGGCCAACTTGCCGGCTCGATCGGGAGCGAGCTGGGGGAGCTGGAAGAGGCCAATAGAGGGCTCAGTTCCTTGGGTCGCTTCAATTACTTTAAGCGGAAGTAGGCGAACCAGCGGATAAAGGAGCTAAAAACGGAGCGAAGGGATTTGCAGAAGGAGATAATGCTCCTTAAGGACCAGAACTGGGACCTGGAGGTCGCTATCGAGAGGCAGAAGGACAAAAAGATGAGGTTGAAAAGCCTCATTCATGACACCGAGCTGGAACTGTCTCGCGTGGCTTAGGAGAAAAAGGGACTCGAGGAGGCCCGCCTCTCCTCCGAGAGCGCCCTAATCACCCGGGAAGCTGAGCTGAATGCTTCCCAAGCTCAATTGGGGTCGGTCAGGGAAGAGCTATTGAAGACCTGAGAGGAGACAGAATCCCACCAGAATGAGGTCAAAGAGTTTGACCAAGCTCAGGCCTCAGCGGTCGGGCAGTGTTCGAGGTTGCTGTTTCAGACCTTTAGGCATTCTCATGAAGCCCGACACCTGAGAGATCAGTTGCGACGAGCGAATGCTCGGGTCAGCGAATTAGCGCAGTCCGGGATCTAAAGAATCTCGACCTTCTCTCCCGTGATCGGGAGATTGCCAATCTGAAGTCTCAGCTGGGTGATGTCGACCGGTTCGCCAAAGAGATCCGGACCCGAATCGAGAATACTAACCCCATTCGTGATGCCTCCTGGTCCTATGGTTATAGCGACGACCTGAAGAGAATGCAGCAACATCTACTACAGCATCCCGAGCTGGACCTACGCACCTTGTCCTTGGCGTCTCTCCCTCCCGGTCCTAAGGAGCAGGCTTTCATTAGATTTTTTGGGAAGCCCGGATATCCTCCGTTCCTCCCTGGTGGTCCCTTAGCCCCTCCATCGTAGCGATTAGGCCTTCCAAGCGTCTCTTGTAATAGTTACATATGTATTTTTTTTTTGTTTGATGGGCACAGACCTTGTACTCTGTATACTTTGATAATAAAATTTTGATAATGCAAAGGACTTTGTGATCCCTTTCTCTTATATTTTTCCCATATTTCTTCTTCCTTGTAAGGACTCGACTTATCTAGGGCGGGGTCCAATTCCAAGTCCTGGGACACAGAAGGTACCCCGTAGCTTTAGCGGGTCAAGGGACCCGTCTTCTTGCGAGTGTTAGGACTCGTCTTTTTACCGAGTCAAGGGACTCGTCTTCTTGCGAGTGTTAGGACTCGTCTTCTTATCGAGTCAAGGGACCCATCTTCTTGCGAGTGTTAGGAATCGACTTTGTCAGGGCAGGGTCCGCTTTCGAGTCCTGGGACAGGGAAGGTACCACGCAGCTTTACCGAGTCAAGGGACCCGTCTTCTTGCCAGTGTTAGGACTCGACTTAGTCGAGGCGGGATCTGGTTCCAAGTCCTGGGACAGGGAAGGTACCCCGCAGCTTTACCGAGTCAAGGGACCCGTCTTCTTGTGAGTGTTAGGACTCGTCTTTTTATCGAGTCAAGGGACCCATCTTCTTGCGAGTGTTAGGACTCGTCTTTTTATCGAATCAAGGGACCCATCTTCTTGCGAGTATTAGGACTCGTCTTTTTATCGAATCAAGGGGCCCGTCATAGGCTTCCATCTGGGAAACTTTGAATTTGGGAGGAAGGGGCATAGCCAAGATTTCTTCACTGTAAGGGAGTCAGAGCTGATTAGCAGTTGGTATTTTGAGGTGCATTTCGCGCCTTTCCTCTTCCGCCGCAGTGTCCACCAAGATTCTTCGCAAACCCTCTTGCTCGTTGCCACTTGGCTCTGCGCCTCCCGCCATCTCCTCGTTCGTAAACTTAAGGGCCGTGTTTTCTTGGCAAAGCATTCCGATCTTTTCAATCAGCTTCCTAATGGTATCCTCCATGCTTGAAAGTCGTGCTTCCATTGTTTCTTCCTCGCGGTCTTCCCTTCTAGTAGCCTGGGACCACATCGCTGCCGGCATGCGAAGTATACGTTGTTATGGAAAACTTATCCCACAGACGACGCCACTGTTGATGTCGTGTTTCACATGTACCTGCAACTAAGAAGAAGATGAGGCCCCGTGGCCTCCGAGATCACTTCTATGCCAAAGTCAATTGATTGTTCTTTGGAGAAGGGAAAATACAATGCAGAATAAGAGTTGCACCAATTGAATCGGGATCCTCCCGTAAGAAGGTTACCCCTATTTATACTTGAGTCGGGCCTTCCAGTCGAGGGAGATCATGGTGCGTCAGATGCCAAGCTTGCCACCACTCATTCGTTGTCGCCTTAGCGGGGGCTAGTCTGCGGCCTAGCCAGGGATCGCGTAGTGTCTATTGTCCTACGTCTGTGCGGCCACCACCTCTCTATCATGCCAAGAGATGTCAGATTGCAGGTAAGCCGTCCTTGGCTAGTGGGATGCTCCACTGTGTGCCGGATTTCCTGACATCGATCTGGGTTAACTCATTCCTGGGATTTGATACTCTGGGGTCGGGGGTATGACGATGTGTTGCCCACGGGCCTGGTAACTCAATTTGGCAAACCCTGATCCTCCCAAACCCTGAATGGCAGGCCCGGATAGACCGGATGGACAGGCCTCGATAGACTGGTCAAGTGCTTACTCGACTTCCCGACCTTCTCGCCCCGAGTCCTCGGCCCCCTACTCGGGCCCGGACTTCGCGGTTCAACCTTCCTAGGCTTGAGCCCTTCAGGAATGTGCCTCGGCTTTCTTAGGCATGGGCCTTACGAGAGTGGGCCTTCCCTCACAGATACAATGGAAGCATACAAATTTTACTAAATATTAAAGAAATAATCAATGAATTGAAACACACTAGCAAGTTTATATAGCACACTTGATTAACATGTATAGAATTTAGGTAAGTTCGAAATCTTGAATGAGGATAAAATTGTTTCAGTTCATTGAGACCTAACTCATTTCATACTGCCTTTATCATGTAAGACTACTTTTGGCCTTCCCAAATATTTTACCTTTTCGATATGTTGTCATCATTTGGTGGTGGGTCTTATTTATTGTTAGAGAAATGATATCTACAGTTATGGAGTGCGCAAGCACTACGCAATCTTTTTGAAAACATTGAGTAGATACATAAAAAATAATAATTTTTTAATAGTAAACCTCACTCTTTTTCGAAATGATTGTGTAGCGTTTGCATATTCCACGACTGTATATAGCATTATTCTTATAGTTATAGACCCCTTCTTTTCTCCCCAATTCAATTTCTATAGTATAGATCTGGTTTAAAATGCAATAAGGGCAAAAATATTGAGGTCATTTAGGTTCCTTATGATGGGTAAATACACTAACACATCCTTATTGCAAATGAGATTTCACGGCCAATCAAGGATCATATGATGAAAGGAGTGTATCCACCATCTTCCATACTTTTAAATGCTGGGCAGCATCCAAAAAGATTACTTCCTACAAAGGATAAACATGCTGCCTGTTACTGCAGAGCAATACAAGGTAGAAAAAACTGGGGAAGTTCAATAATCAATCAGAACATCCAACAACAGATAAGTATCAATCCGATTCCACATCAGCTACTAAAACCAGGAAAAAAAAAAGCCCAATCTCTACTAAGCTTCCCCAGGAGAATAGTTTTTGCTTCTCAAACAAGAAGGAAGAACAACCTTCACCGAAAATAGACATAGAAACAGGTGGCAGTCTCAGATTCTATGTCTATAGCTACAACTTGCATTCTAATCCTTCCATAATTCAATTTAGAATCTTTTCATACTATTCTTCATAAGTTTTCTTATTAATCACCAATCAAATACTGACTATGATCAGTGTCATACAACTATGAACAAGATACAACAAAGGCATTTGATTCAGTTTGCTTCAAAATTTTGGCAGGAGTATAACTATTACTGAGAAAAGATTCTACTATCTTAGCCAGAAGGCACAGAAGAATACCGAACCTATGTCATTAACACTGCAAAGCAATTTTAAAATCTCAAGCTCCTCATACCATAATCTCTCAACACACCTACTGATTCAGGAGAATCCAAATCAAATGATGCTCAGTTGTCAGATTGCACGTTGATCGCGCTAGAATACCTTGAGGTGAAAGATCAGCGCAAATATATTAGGAAATCTTGATTTTTCCATGATTGGGGCAGTTTGGACATGTTTCGGTATTTTGGCTATAACTTTGGCTTTGGGTATCAGAATCGTGCATATGACCCAATTCGTCGTCAGTGTGCATCATTTTTTAGGCCAAATTTCACTGTTTTCCCCTCTGAATTCCTATTTTTAGTTAATTTTTGCCTTTTATGGTAATATTTCATTTATCGTTTAGGAAGTGATTTTGAAATCAATTTAGGCCAGATTTTTAGCAGATTACTTCTTTTATTACGTATTTAGTTTGGACATGTTTCGGTATTTTGGCTATAACTTTGGCTTTGGGTATCAGAATCGTGCATATTATCCCAATTCGGCTTCAGTGTGCATCATTTTTTAGGCCAAATTTCACTATTTTCCCCTCTAAATTCCTATTTTTAGTTAATTTTTGCCTTTTATGGTAATATTTCATTTATCGTTTAGGAAGTGGCTTTGAAATCAATTTAGGCCAGATTTTTAGCAAATTACTTCTTTTATTACGTATTTATTTTTGGTGTGAATATTGAGATTTTGCTATTTTTTGTAAAATTCTGATATGGTCGATTTTCAGCTATTATAGCCCGGCTTGTGGTTGATTTCATCATTCTTGGATATTGATAATTTTGAATTGAACATATGAGTCATTTTCTTTGAGTTTGTGGACGATTCTCTTGCATTCCTTCCCTGTAAATTATCTATTGAAACTAGCGTACAGAATAATTATTATTATGTCCAGCGTCACCTTCCCCATTCCCCATATTTTGGTCCATAGTATCTAGGGGTGTACAGGAACCGACCGAACCGGCCACAACCTACTGGAACCAGCTGCCGGAGTCAAGAACTGGCTGCAACCGGTGAAGAACTGGTCGGCGTGCGACGTATATTTACTCAAACCGAAGTTGGTCGGTTCGGTCTCGATTTGAACCACTATCAAACTACCAAACCGGCCGATGGTATATATTAGTTTGTCTTATATATGAAATGAAGTTGTTCCACTTAAGTTGAACGACGTCGTTTTTACCTGTATTTGTGTTTTAAACACAACTGAAATGACGATGTTTGGTATGTATTAAACCAAATGGAGTTGTTTTATCCTTTACTTATGGAAAAAAAATAAGTGAAACGACTAAATCAAACCAAACGGCGTTGTTTCGATATTATATCGTCTTCTACCTCCCTTCTTCCCCAATTGATTTCAGTTTCTCTCATCCTCTCTCTCTCTTCTCTGCAACTCTCTCTCTCTCTTTACTCTCTCAGACCACCATCGCCGCTAGATCAAACCGTGAACCGACCGAGAACCACTGGAGTCGATAAGGCCGGTTTCCCTCCTCTCCATCGACGAGTTACGGTTGGTTGCTCCTCCCTATTTCCTCTCGTCGATTGGCGTCAGTTTGGCCCAAAAACCTTTCCCGAGGCGTTGGCTTTCACCCCTAATAGTACCTATTCTAGGTAGGGCAACTTTAGCTTGAAATCCCAAAGAATAGGGAAAGTCAATAAACTTGAGAGCGTGGCCACTCCGATGATTTTGTTTCTAAAATTAAACATCTCCCAAGCTTCGTGTACCTTAGAGAAACAGAAACAATTGTTCATTGATGAGCCTCAACAATTGTTAATGAATGCATGTACAACTTGCCTTGCCACAATTATGTTTACACACCAACTACCACAAGAAAGCATCCGAGTAGCTGGTAATTTACTCTATATCTCCTTCCAAGGAAAATAATTGACAGCAGAATTTCCAAGCAAGAAAAGTCTGAAAATAATTAAAAGAATTTCAATTGGTGAAGTAGTTCAATATTACCTTTTAAAAAAAAACATAGTTAAATGGTCTAATGCCAGCATGAACTAGTGGGCCTATCAATACTAGATTTTGCGTAGATAAATATAGGATGAAAAAACTGATTGGATCACCCCTTTAAACCTCAAACTCCTAGCTTTAGCTCTTCAAAATCAAACAACGTGTTCCGCACAACAACATTAATGGAGCACTAATGAAACAAACAAATTAAAAAATTGTTATAAAAAATGCCTTTTACCTGAGACAAAATTGGAATTGATGCTCTAGAAAGAATTGCTGATCCAAAAAAGGAAAAGTAATAAAATATATCAGATTAATGACCACAAAGAAGAAATAGCTAGATATCAAAGGTACATTTTAAAGGCATCAGAAAACAAATGAATGCAGTAATGCACATAGACCGGCCCCAAATCCAGCAACAGTAATCTTTACAGTATGCACTCAAACAAAAAGTATTCATTTAAATGAGTATGGCTTTTATCTCTCCATCATCTTTGCCTTTTATCTCTAGCTGCCATTCCAGTAGCAGCACCAAGGGCCTCCAAGAGACCAACAGCAAGAAATGGAGCTTTTTGCATGGAAAGCATTTCATCTGTAACAATGCCAGCATAATATTGGAGATACAGTATAGAGAAGTAGACAACTACATATCTAAAAGACACAATTTAGAGTAAAACACAGGGTAGCCCATAGTGGAGAACTTCAGGGCTATTCTACAATTTGGCCGAAGTTAGATATGATTATATTTTGCTGGACCACACAATCGAAAGCCAGAAACGATAGAAGAAGTCTAAGACAGCAAAGTAGGAAAGGTACAAAAAAGTAGGGGTGACAGTTGACACATAAAAACTAATTGGGAGATCTGAATGGTGAATGGTGAACCTAGGGAGAAATTCCTACCATCTGGAGGACTTAGGCAAGGGGATCCACTATCCTCTTACCTGTTTTTGCTATGTGTAGAAGGATTTAGTTTGTCATTGGAGCAAACTGAAAGTGCAGGTAATATTAGAGGGGTAAAAGTGGCTAAGGGGGGATGAGGATTTCTCATGTCCTTTTGCAGATGACTGTATTATCTTTGGGAAAGCCAGGTTAGCTGAATGGAGAAGGCTTAATTATTTGTTGGAGATTTATGAAGCTGCCTCAGGCTAATGTATTAATAGAAATAAAACTGCTATGTTCTTTAGTTATAATGTGAGTGTGGAGTTGAAATTGCAGTTGTTAAAGGAAGTGGGAGCCAGCAGTAGCAGTAGTTATGAGAGGTACTTGGGGTTGCCAACTATAGTAGGGAGATCTAAATACAATGCTTTCAGAGGCATTAAAGATAAGGTATGGTAGAAGTTGAATGGTTGGAAAAACCATTTCTTATCCTTTCCTGGGAAAGAAGTTCCTTTAAAAGCAGTGATGCAGGCCATTCATACTTATCATATGAGTGTGTTTAAGCTTCCTGTGAGACTGTGTAAGGAGTTGGCTTGGATGATGGCTCGCTTCTGGTGGGACCATATGCAAAATGATAAAAAAAAAAAAAAAAAAAAAAAAAAAAAAAAAAAAAAAAAAAAACTCATTTGAGAAGTTGAGACAAGATGGGGTTGGCAAAGGATAAAGGTGGCTTGGGATTTAGAAACTTGGAGTGTTGTAACCAGGCTATGTTAGCTAAGTAGTGCTAGAGAATTTTCTCAAATCCATTTTCTCTGGCTGCCAGGGTTCTTAAAAAAAAATATTTTAAGAAATCTAATTTTATGGAGGCAAGGTTAGGGAATAGACCCTCTTTAATTTGGAGAAGTTTGTTAGGGGACATTTGATCTGTTAAAGGAGGGGCTTGTTTGGAGCGTGGGAGATGGTCAAAGTGTGAGGATTTGGTGGGATAGATGGGTCCCAAAACCTACTATTTTTTGTATTCAATCACCAGTTAAAATTCTTAACAAAGACTCTTAAGTTAATGAATTGTTTGTTGAGGGGGGTCGAGGTTGGAATGAGGGTCTGGTCAGAGCCATTCTTTGTAAAGAGGAAGCTAAGCTAATGTGGGGTATCCCTGTTAGCTTAACTGGTCTTCGTGATAGGAGGATTTGGTTTCACTTAAAAAATGGAGTTTTCTTTGTAAGAAGTGCATATCACCTAGAGATGGAAAGAAAGCAGAGGGAGAGAGGGGAGTTCTCCGGTGTTGATGATTTGAAAGATGAGTGGAGGAGGTTGTGGAGGCTGAATGTTCCTGGTATTATGGAGACCTTCTTGTGGAATGCCTTGAATGAATGCCTTCCAACTAAGAAGAACCTGTTTATGAGGAAGATATGAGTCCCAACTTTGTCCTGTCTATATAAGGGGGTGCAGTGCTACTTCAGATGTGTGGTTGGAATTCCCTGGCCCAATTCAGAAAGGGTATTGCTCAGTAGGGGTGGGCAGCGGGCCTTGTCCCAGTCTGCCCCGCCCTAGTATGGTGCGGGGCGGGGGCAGGTAGCACCCCTGTTGTTCAGATGAGGATTTTATGATGATGTGGGGATCTCTAAGTAAGAGCTTATCATAAGTATTAGAATGGGTGGTTGTTACTATGAGATGTATATGGATGCGCAGGAATGAGTTTGTTTTTTAACAAACTTTCACAAGTCCAAGTGTTTTGTCACAAGGTGCAAAGAGAAGCCTAGAGGAGTTCCATAAGGCACGAGAGAGGCCTAGATCAGTAGTTGATTCCCAAAAGGTGGAGAGAGATCAGATCAAGTGGAAGGCACTAGAAGATAACATAATCAAGCTGAATTGGGATGTTGCTTTGGATTTGAAGTGCAGAAGGATAGGTGTAGGTATCATCATCCAAGACTTAAGGGGGGAAGCATTGATTTCTCTATGTATGAATAAAGATGGTGTGTTTACACCAGTGGTGGTTGAGAACCTAGCTCTGTGGAGGGCAATGGAGTTTTGTGTTGAGTTAAACTTGACTGATGTTATATTTGAGGGGGATGCACAGGTAGTGGTGAAAGTTGTTGATAGTAAAGATGATATGTGTTCCTGGTATGGACAATACTTCACAGAGAGAGAGAGAAATTAACCAAACCAATCCATGGCACTCAGCAACAAATTAAGGTAAGGACAATGATACCCTTCCAACTGGTTAACAACCAGTTTACAATTAAGACAATAAAATCATTTTGCAAAATTATAAGATAATATTTACATCATTTTTTATTAAACTTTTTAGATTTTTATTATCTAAGTTGTAAATTGGTTGTCAACAAGTCGGAAGGCTTTCATTATTCATATAAATATATATATATATATATATATTTATATATACAACCTGCAGCTATGCCATGCATGCAATTGTTCAGGTAATTAAAGAAGCCATATATACACAAAATCAAATCTAACGAGATGATGGTCTTGGGGATGAAGTAGCTAGTAACTAGAGCATCAAATCTGGAGTTGTGACTAATAATGTGCTATATATAGCCTTGGTCAACTATTAGATCAAAATCAATGGCCAAATTTAGATATGGAGCTTCAAACAATGCTCACAACAAAACGCTACTTTTGTAACTTTATAATTTGACGTAAGTATGTCGGTTTATTTTTATAAAAGTAATTTCACAATCTGACGTACAACATCGAGTCGTATCAGTTAGTGGATTTATTTTTGTATAATCTCTTTATAGCTAAAGTGTTTTCCTTTTATTTTATATCATAATTAAAAAAGATAGTAAACTTAAAAGCATATTACATAATTACATAGCAGTCTTGTAAATATCATGTCCTCCCCCACCAACTTTATTTATTATATTACCTAATATATATTGCCATGTATATCATGTACGTATCCGCTATATATCATACTGAACATTGAAAACTCGGAAGATCAATCGGAATTGGACGGACATCTTCTTCGATCGTCCACGACCAGGCCATGCAGCTAATTAATAGCTGCTGGTTGGTTGATTAATATTCATGGCTGCAGTACAACATTGTCTGTCCACAACCTCAATGAGCTTGTTTGCTATGGAGCTCGCGTGCACAGAAGACCCTTCATATATCTGCACCCAAATGGCCAAATCAATCAAACCACAAACCCTTCTTATATATAATGTATGTATATGATCGATGCAGATTTTTTTGGCGAGCTGACGACAATGAAGTTGGAATGTATATATACCGACCTTGGTGTTGAACAAGAAGCTGTAGAAATCGCCACATTGGCCGCCGGCGATATGATGGAGATCCAGCTGAAGCTCGTCGAGGGCTTTGGATACAAACAGCAAGAAATTGTTCTTCCGCTGAACGAGCTTGATGGTCACCTCGTCGTCGATGATACGAACATCGACCTCGGTGTCTTTGGATTTCCTCTGAAGCCATGAGCTCCTCAAGGATCCATTGTAGGATTGGCCATCATGAGGGTCACCAACAGGCTTCGTGTTGCAGTTCTCCACATCCCCTGCCGTGTCTCCTGCTTCAGTCTTTTGCCTCTTCCTTATCTCTCTCCCACATCTCTTTTTCTCCACCAGCAACTTCAGCTCATTCACTGTCCTCAGAAGCTCTTTGATGTATTCTATTGCATCTAACACCACAGATGCCCTGTCAGTCTTTTTAGTTTTGATTGTCCACCCAAAACAAACACAGACCCAAGAATCAAATATCGTCATCGAAAGCAAACCAATAATGCAAATCATTTATCTTTCATCAAATTAAATCAGATACATGTGGAACATTGATACCTTTGTAGGGTTAGGGACAAGGCTTCTCAAGGCCTTATATTTGTCATTCAAGTTTTGTCTCCTTTCGCGCTCAGTGGCAAAGTGTTTGGTTTCGCCATCCCTGGCTTTTCCAATGCAGCCCAGGTCCCTACTGAACTCCAGCACTCCATTCTCAAACTGCCTCACATCCCCATCTTGGTACACACCCCCATTTCCCTCTCTTTCATCCCCTCCCGTGCCAAACAAGGAACCGTTCCTTGAGCACGGCAAGCTGTAGCCATTGGGTAGAGACTGGCCGAACAATTGCCTGAACAAAGGAGGCTGCGGAGGCAGGTTTAGATGGAATAGTGGGTCGTATAAAACGGAGGCGCCAGAGGCGCTGTCCGCCCCAGTTGGAATGTCTCCCAGAAAGCCGAGCTGGGAGCTCTGATAACTAGCGGTTGTCTTCTGTGCCGGGTTCGAGAAGGAGATGGATGAATTGGGGAGTAAAGAGGAGGCTGAGCATCTGGGCAAGTGGAAGAGATTGAGGAGGTCCGGTGTTGGGGGGTAAGGGCTGTTTGGTAGTGAAGAATAATCGTAGCTTTGGTGGCCATTTTGAATGTCAATTTGCCGCAACTGTTGTTGCTGATCTTGATGGTGGTGATGATGGTTGAAAGGATCCATCTCTTGCATCTCATGGACACCGTAAGAGCTATCCACGAGATGGGTATTGCTGTGGTTGTGGCCGTTGTAGGAGCTGTCCATGTTAAATCCCAGATGCTGCTGGAGTTCAATCTCCATGGCAGCAGCAGCAGCAGCAGCCTGATCATGAATAGAAGTCTGGTTGTGGTGCTGGTGCTGGTAGGAGAGCTCCTCCATGGAAAGTCTCAGATTGTCTTCGAAATTGTTGTGGGTGCAGTTTGGGACCGTTTGGGAAAACCCATCCTCTGCTACCGCAACAGAAACTGCATCCTCCGACATGGGGTTGGGATCAAAGCAGCCAGTCTCCTCGTACATTTTTTGGACCAGACTGATATTTTATCTCCTGCCTTTAAGGGTCTCTGTCTGCATCAATCAAAGCAAAAAAAGCCAAAAAGAGAATGATAAGTACAAGGGATCGATGTTGAAGAACAGAATATTTCACAAAACGATTAAAAGCTCTTGAATTTGGATGAACAATGATAAACAAAGAGAACTCGCTTAAGAACAAATTTGCAAACAATTCAAGAGCTTACAGGGAAAACCCAGATGGAACCACCAATTTGGGAATATGAACTAAAGAGATCAAGAAAGAGAGAGGAAATGGTGTCTCCGGAATTCCACCCACATATATATATATATATGGAGAGAGAGAGAGAACAATACTAAAGCAGCAGCAGCAACAACAACAACAAAAGTGGAGGAGACTGGAGAGTGGTAGATGAAAGGACGGAAACTGCAAACATCTGGAAAGGAATTCTTTTTCTATATTTTAAACAAAAAATTATTATTTTCCATTTTTATAAAGGAGAGGTTGTTACTGAGATTCCCGTCAGTGGGGACCAGTCATGATAATCTCCGTATTTTCTGAATCCTGATACTCAACTAGCATGAATTGCTGTTGCGCCCCCCTCTCTTTCTTTCTTTTCTTCACCTTTATGCATGTCTGCGACTGCACGTTAGCGTCTTCCTGTCTTCTCCGCATTCCCTGTAATAGTATTACTCCAAGCTTCGTATTATTATAAGTACCGGCCAATGTCGGGTTTACAAATGGATTTATAAAATAAAATCATAAAATGTAGGAAAAACATATTTTATGACTTTTTTCCACTATATATTTGTCTCATAAATTAGTAAATCTTGATAATTTGTATCCTTACTAATACCTGACTATATATTAAAATTAGTTTAAATAAGGGAATGTGACATTATTGTAATAATCATACCTTAATTTGCTGAATGTACTGTGTACCAAAATTTGAAAGTTTAAAAGCGCAAATTGACTATATACATATCCCTTGTCATATATATCAAACGAGAGAAAGATTTAGAAGTTGTTTGGGAATAGAGATGATTTCATCTCGTCTCAAAAATTTTCGTCTCGTTTTCTTTTTAAACATCACTCAAACATAAATACTTTTTAATTTTAAATATTAAAATTAGGTAAGCTTCCATTAAGAATATTACATATATGCCTAAGGAAGGAAATAAGTTAAGAAAACTTAAGTTAGAAAACTTGAGTGGAAAACTGTCCTACTCCTAACTAGCCTTCTAGCTAACGTATGCAACTTTAACTTTTCCAATTTTGGAGACACAAGGATCGGTTGTTCAAAGAGAGGAGACGTATACATCATCATCCAAACAAAATCTTAAACAGAGGAATTATAAGTTGGAAGCAAAAAGGCAAATGGACTAACCCCTAATTGGCATATTTCTCTCACATGAACAATGCAAAGAAAACAAGGATTATAAATATTAATTATTTGGTCAAATTTATTGGAAATTTTTCTATCTTTTTTACTAGGAAAATATTCATATATGTCATAAACATCATCAAAAACAAATTGCTAAAGATTGAAAGGATTTTTTAATCCAATACTATAGAATTGTGGTATACTAAAAGACTCGATGAAATAATGAGAATACTTCTGATTGTTGAAGATAATATCAAATTAAGAAGATGATCAAAACTTGAAGAATGCGAGCCGGCTCAAGTTTTCTTGTAAATAAAAATCCGAGCATGTTCCATTACTATGATATTAATTATTATGAACTATGAAAAAGCCCTTAGATGAGTTTAAAAAGGAGTTCATGAGAATAAAAATGATGAAGACAATATTAGAATTAAATGTGACATTATTTAGACAAGAATGGCATAGTATGTAATTTAAAGCAAGTGCTTCGGATTCATGCAATTCGTGATTTTACTGCAAAAGAGTGTGTTTAGTTTAATTAGGTGGGAGCCAAAATTTTAACCTACACTATCGAGTAGTTAGACTCTCTGTGGGCCCCCACACATGGTTGTAATCCCCGCCATGCAAACCGCCCGACCAAACTAACCAATACAACCGTCTACTCTTTGACAACACGATCTCTATACATATAAGAGAGAAATGACAGTAGTAATAGTGTGCTTTTAAAAATAAATAAATATTTAAAAAATTAATTATTTAATAGTAGACTCTATTTTTTTTTTTAAAAAATACTCTGTACTTACATAACTCATGACTATATCTAATATTACTTTATAATATATTATATCCTTTTTTTTTTAAAGATCGAAAAAATTTACAAATTGATTTGATTGATATAAGATATTTTATAAAGTATATCTAATGTCTTACGTCAAGCAATGTCAGCTTGCAAACTCAGTTTAATAAAAAAAATGATTTATACACAATATTTTTCACAATACTTTATCTAATTATATTTTAAATGAGAGATATTTTTATAAAATATCTTATAAAAATAACATCATTTTATAAAAATACTTTCATTTTATACTATTTGCAGTGGCTAGGCAGCTTTAATCATAATTGGAAGGTCTAAATCATCGTAATTAAGAGAAATAGTTTTATGTTACACTTTTATTGGCCGAGGGGTACTTGCTCCCTTAAGTACCCTTAGGGATTGGTTCAGTGTAAGAACCTTTGCCTAGCCACTGCAAAGGGTTCTAGCACTATTAGAACCCTTAGATATTGGTTCAAGTGTAAGAGCCTTTGCCTTGGTGGTATGTCCATTTCAAATCTAAGGTTAAACTCTTTGGTATAAACAATTTCTAGAGACCATGTCTTATCGGTAAAAAAATAATTATTTATTTGATCCATACAATGAGGATGCGTTGCACACGAATGTGGAATTTAACCGTGGTAATTGCATGTTGCGTTTATGAGATTGAGTAATGGTGGCAAATCATGTTAACGGGTTATGTTCGTACTGTGTTAATGCATGAATATTATATTATATGGGTCAACACAAACACGACCTATTAAGTTTAACGTATCAAAATCTCAAACCCTAACATGACTTATTAATATAACAGTTTGACACGACACGACTTGTTATGACTCATTATTAATTAATCAAAACATGTTTTATGTTAATGGGTTAAACTGACCCATTTCAACCTATTTAATTTTAACCTAATTTACATAATTTCACATAAAAGTTAAAATCACAATATATTTCAAAAACATAAAACTAACTACTAATAAAAAATATAAACATTTTTCATCTGTTAACATCTAATACAACCAATATGACAATCCAAATAATAAAGACACAAATCCAAAATAAAATCTAAACAATAAAAACACAAAAATCAAAATCACAACAAAACCAAATATTAAACATAAGTCCAAACTTACAATAAACAATACAAATATAAAAACCAAAATAATAATACTAAAGTACAATCCCAATAATAATAAACAAAACTAAACATTTGATTGATTTATAGAAGGAATTGAAGCATCCTTCCTGATCTTGTTGATATCTAGCTCCATAACATCTTCAATTTGCTCCTTAATAATATTGTTCTCACCTACTATCTTAGACATTTGACATAACAAAACAAAAAGGAACATGAAAAATCAACATGGTGAGAAACCATACAATTATTAGAATAAGTCTACTAATGTTTTTAGCAGAAAGCAATTCTTCAAAAAGAAGGGGGGAAAACAACATATGCCATCAATAAATCATATTCACATTTTTCTTTTATAGATTGGATAGTTAAATTGAAAATATTGTAAATAAATTGACATAAAGACATGATGCTAATATATAATAGTAATGCATCCGTATTACAATGCAACAGCATGCACATCCTTTATTTATATTCTCGTTAAATTAACTGATTAAAAATCAGCATGTAATTGCTGGCACCATCACAAGTACTACTGATGTATTAAATAAATGCATGAGCAACAATAAAAAGCTAATAAAACAAATGTGTTGTGAACCATCACAAATTCACAGGTCCGTCTTTAAACGATACAATTTCAGCAGATATATTACTAATAAAAAGCTACGAATAAGAGCACAAAATAGAATCGTTGTGAACCCAAAAAAAATTCTAAAATTCATCCACAAAATACTATCTTCTTTGGTTCCATTTAGATCGACCATGTGCCTTTCTTCCCAACTCTTTGGTAGTTTTGTTTTTAGTTAAAATTTGTAAACAAATTCAAGCATTCAAGCATTTCTAAGAACAAAAATAGAACAGAATTGTTATGGCACTACTTTAATGCAAACTCGTGTGGAGAGTCACAGAAGAAAATTGGAACAAAGAGTACTATAGTGGATCATTTTTACTAAACTTAGGTTCATAGTGCTCAGATTGTAGTCACCTTGTATGTCGATTATGTACAATATTGAATATTCTAGGTTTTAGATGTCAAAAGATAAACAAACACACCTCCAAATAGTAATGAACATTCGCATCTCAAAACATGTCAACATTCTATTATAAATGTCAGCCAACGTAGATAGATTATACAAACCACTTACAATATACTAGTACTCCAACAATAACGAAGCAAGAAGATGATGAAGTAAAGAGGGGGGACCAACAAAAATAAATAATCCAAAACTGAAAGATAAAATACTGTTGATGAGTTGAGCCGATTGAAGATCTCTGTGTGAAGAAGAGAAGAGGGGAAGACCGATGGACTGGTACATCGTGAAGAGCTCTGTGAAGAAGAGCTTTGAGTTGAGCCGATTGAAAAGCTTTGTGTGAGGACGTCAATGGCCTGGGACTCCGTGAGCGTCTGAGACAGAGAGAGCTCTGGGACACCGATTGAAGAGCTCATAGTGAGGCTACTACTCGTGAGTCATGACTGAGGTGGCTAGTTGATGGGTACCTAGGGCGTAGGTTAGGGTTTTTTTTAATCTGAGATTTGAATGAGGGGGGTGGTGTGGGCAAAGTTTTGAATACCGTACTAAACACCGTACTAGTCAAGGTACTGGAACAAAATATTTCAGTACCTGTACCATTTCGTATATCGTTTCAGGATAGTCAATATATGAATAAATTATATATATAAATATATATATAAATTATATTCCAAAATAATAGTCTATATATAAATAAATTATATATAAATACATATATATATATTATAAATAGCCTAGTCTGAATTTTGGATAAAAAAATGAGCTTGTAGTTTAAAAAAATGAAAAAAATATATATTAAAGGCCGAAATATCTACCGGTACGAGCCAAAATACGGGCCAGTACAAGCCGAAATATCAGCCGATATGGCTGGTACGAAATATATGTAATACTTATATTGGACTAGTGGCCGACACGGCGTATATCGACCGTACTGGCCAGTATGGTATGGTATTTAAAACAATAGGCATGGGTGAAGAGTGAAGATTGAATTGGGAGTGGCTGTGTGTGGCCCATGCGACATGGGTTAGGATTTTTCAGTTTTAGATATAAGGGTATAAACGTAATTTTAAATTTTTCAACGGGTCAAAACGGGTGGACCCGTTATCGACCCGTTAAGTAATCGTGTTTTAACGGATCAACCCGTTTTGACCCGAATCCGTTAAGACTACAACCAAAACTGTTATTATCATATCGTGTTTATATTAGGTTAACAAGTCGTGTCACATATTGTCACCCCTAAGATTGATATTCCTTGTTCTAAAAAAAATTAGGACCTATTGGATCCACTTGAAAAAGCTCCTCTGTCTCTCCTTTCCCTTATTTTGTCCTGAAAAATGTTGCAACTGCTATCCATTTTTGTCTCTTGGTACATTTTCTCTCAATTAAATGTATAACAAAACCCAGCAATCTTTTACCCTTATTCACTCATTCTCGTTGATAGTTGATCTTTGGCAATTAAAATAGTTTTCTTTTTAATCGTAGTTCATGAGCAATGTAGGAGTAATTGAACCAACCTAATTGATGATTGATACAACAAAAACCAAGACTGTTGCTCAATACACATGAACTATCATTCTCTCGAATTGCTAGACTTTGGCCAACATCGATGCTGACCGTGTACTGAATTGTGGGCTGAAATCCCACACTTATTCTTGTTTTACTTTTTTGATGATATAGAATCTCCGAAACCACACAAATGGAAAATATTAGGAGTAATATCCGCATGGTCCATTGGGCCTGCAGGGGAAGGTTTTGGAACCCCACTCCAGTACCAGGGCCGAGGTGGATGAAGGGCCAGGGTCGAACATTTCATCCACCCCTCCCCCATCCAATCCAATGATAATCATGACCCATTAGGCCTAAAAATTATTTCTAATTTTAAAAAAATATTTTTCCAAATTATCGCATAATTAAAATTATAAATTAAAATTTATATTTATAACAAAAATTTAAAAACTAACAACATAGTTTTTAATCTCATTAGAATTGTATTCACTTCATTGAATTGCCTAATGAGTCTCACATTGTTAAGTATGATTATTGTATTACATTGTCCTCTTATATAAAAGTTAGCCTAAGAGGTGAGAATAATGCAATGACTTGAATACAACATCAAGTCTTCAACAAATTATATATATTTATATATAATTTATTTATATAAATATTTAAAAATACATTTTTTTTTACATAACAGGACGGAGGACGGAGCAGACAGGGGTTACACGCCCGCCCATGCGGGGGCAGGGTTGCGGGGTGCAGACCCCTGCTGCCCTCCCCTAGAAAATATATTTTACCAAGATAAACCCAAAATCCGTTAATCGCATATTTATCCCACAAATCAAGTAAATCATCACCATTTGACCAATGAGACGTGACCCGTAAAATCTGTTTCCATCCAAAAGTTTGAAGTTTAGATCTAGAGAGCATATCAAATACTAATCTCATCTAGAGAAACCAGCCCTTATCGCACCATTTGAGCCAACCCCTCTAAGGGTTAAGAACCCCATAAAAGGCCTTCTACTACTATTATATGTTTAATTTAAGAAAATATGATGCAAAAGAAAAGTGAAAAACAAACTAGCTCTCATTAGTCCAGGGATTCAGGAAAGTACAAGTCTGTGTTATTATGATGTTATGTTATAACCTCTAACCCAAAATATTATCCCAGCCGATTTCCTTGGAAATCCAAAAAATACGAGAAATGCATCATGGTAAAATATTATCCTGCTTTCAAAGAAGACCTCAAAATTGCATCACATGAACCATTTCCCATGCCGAGTGAGAACAAGGGGTAGTCAATTCTCATATTCACTGCATGCCATGAAAAGCAAGCTTCCGAAGTTAGAGACCATGAGTGAGCTTTTACAGCATTGCGAAGGAGATAAACCATGGGGAACTCAAGCAAATGCTTCAACTTATCACAAGCATCTAATTGCTTCTAGCCTTGCCCACGGCTAGCTTTTCCCAGGAAAGAGTAGTCTCCTGTGGAGGAAAGATGCAGTAGCACCATTTACTCATCCCCAATCTTCTTTCTCCAATCTTCATGTTCAAACAAGTCTTCAGGTGGGTCATAAACAACCATATCAGGAAACAGTTCTAAAAAGTCATCTTTTATCTTCTCTCTCAATTCTGGGTATGGAAGGAGCCCTTTCAATATCACTCGAAAAGGCAAAGAGATTGGAGGATCAGGGGATAGTCTCATTTCATCATATATGTCCATTGCCTCCGAGGGCAACTCGTTATCTAAAAAGGCTCTGATAATGTCCCCAAATGTATGCTGATCAAAGAGAACTTCCTCTTTCTTCAGGTCTTCCCAAACCTGCTTTGCTTCATCAACCTTTTTGTTTCGTGCAAGCATCATAAGCATGTCCCTGTAAAAGTACATGTCTGGCCGGTACCAAATTTCTTTACGAACCACATCGTATAACTGAGAAAGCAAACAATTTAAGATACTCAATCATTGCACACTGCACATTTGGTATGGCTGATTTAAAATTACAGTATCAAAGGGTAACAAAGTTATCAAGTAGCAGAGGAAGAGCCAGAATTCACGGGTTTCCATAAAGTAATTGTAAAAGGAAAAAGATTAGAAAAGAGCCAATAAACTCTCATATGAATGTCAACTTCACCCCTCAAGAAACTGACGTGAAGGGTGAAATCTAGAGTTCCAAACCCACCAAGAGTGGGTCCAACTTACCATTATGATGGGGGGAAAAAAAAAAGAACAGCACATAATGTACTCTGCTTCGTGTTAACAGGCCATATGTAAAAGCACCTAACCCTGGTGCTAAGGTAATACAACAAATAACATGAATGAAAATTGTACAACGTGCTTGCAAGGAAGGTTATTCTGTTAGAGAATTTGATTTGATATTATCATAATCAAGTTATTTGATTTACATAATATCAAATCAAGAGATTTGATTTTCATGATCAGAATATTTAGCTTACTTGATCTCCATGTAATTTCCCTATAAATAGGGACCTATGCTTCCTATTCAATCAAAATTGAGAATAGTAAAGATGTAGCCCATCAAAGTCTCTCTCCCTCATTCTCCTCCTTCTCTGCTCTATCTCAATTTATGTTATATTTTATATTTTCTATCATAGTAACATAAATAAGATGAACAGGAGCCCCTCCAATAAAGGTAGATTCACACTCAAAATGCTCTACCAAGTTCTAATGAGCCCAGGTATAACCACATTTTCATGGAAGAATATATGGAAGACAAAAGCTCCTCTAAAAGCAGTTTTTTTTGTTTGGACAGCCTCTAGCAAGATTCTTATCACAGATAATCTGACTAAACGTTGGGCAATGGTATTGCACTGGTTTTGCATGTGTAAGAAGAATGGTGAATCGGTAGATCACCTTCTTTTACATTGTGAGGTGGCCAGGACCATGTGGGATGATTTTTTTGTAGGAATTGAATTATCTTGGGTCATGCCTCTTAGTGCATGTTTGAGATTGCGGTTGGTAATATAGCTTTTAGCTTAAGGCTAAATAGTTGTAGAGCTTAAGCTATTAAAAAGTTATTAACTTTTTGGTAACCATATTTCTAAAGCACTTTCAAACATGTTACATTTGTTTGGAAATAAATTTAAAAAGTGCTTTTTGAGGCCTAAATAACATAAAAGGTCATAAGTTAAACAACAATACAATTACGCTCAATATTAATAGCATTTTCACTAGATATCTCTAGTTTTCCATCATGAGTTTCCACAAATAAGATCAAAGGGCAAAATAGTAATTATCTGAAAATTGTATGGGCATTTTCACCCATTGACAGTTTCATTTAAAATTTTAACTATATTTCGCATTACCCGAAAAATGACATTTCAGGAAAAACATCATTTTATCATTTTTTTTTATACAAGTAAGAAGAATTTATTAAACCACGTAATTAGGCAAGGCCCAAGTACACAGGAAGTATAAAGAAGATGAACCTAATTACAAGCTAAGCGCTGTCATTTTATCATTAAAGAGCAATACTTACTGGCAGCAATCTCAAACATAGTTTTTAGATTATTTGAGATTAAAAAGCATTTTAATATGCAACACCCAAACAGCCTAATTTTATCATTAAAGAGCTCTTAAGAATATTTAAGCACTTTTTTAAACTCCTAACCAAACCCCAAATAAGCCCTTAGGTTGGTGGATTTTGTAGCAAGCTGGAGAGGCCTCCAAGGTAATCCACAAGTGGCAGCAATCTGGAAAATGGCTCTTATATGTATGTGTTGATGGCATGCATTTGGTGGGAGAGAAATGATAGAAGCTTTGAGGACCCCGAGAGGACAATGGATGAACTTAAAGTTCTTTTTTGAAACCTTGTTCTTATGGGCGGGAGTCATTGATTTTAAAGGACTAAGGTCTCGTTTGTTTTCACAGATTAGATTTGATGAAATGAGATGAGCTGAAATTAAAATCAAAAGTTGAGTAAAATATTCTTAGAATATATTTTTTTAATATTATTTTGGCTTTGAGATTTGAAAAAGTTGAATTGTTTATTTTATTGTGTGGGAATTTAGAAAAATTGTAATGATTAGATGAGATTAGATGAATTGAGAAGAGTTGTGAAAACAAACGAGGCCTAAATGTCCATGATTGTCCACTTTCGATTGTATACCCTAGTTACTTACTTCCCATGTGTACTTCCTATGTACTTGAGCTATGTCTTTTTTATGAATAAAACTTCTTGATTACCTATCAAAAAAAATTCTATCATATTTCTCAATCACAAAGTGATGAGGTGTCAAACCCTATGACCTAAAGATATCAAAACCAAAAAATGTTAAATATATCAATTAACTCAGTGCATTTGTTCTTAGCACAGTACACTACATGCAAAGGGATTTATTAAATGAGTATTGATGCACTACTTTTTATAAGATTTTTTGTAGGTAGACCTAAATAATACTACAAGACTGCCAAAGAAATCCAGCAATTAATTTTTCTTACTATTTGTACACATAGAAGTGCTTGAAAATTGTAGTCAAGATCACTATATAGTGCAAGTAAGGTTGGGCAGCGGGGCCTCACCGCCTGTATGTCCGGCCCCCTGTTTAGGGGTGGGCAGCGGGCGCCCGCCACCCGCTGCACCGCCCTGTTCGCTCCGCCCCCGCCTGGGTGGGGCAGGGGATCCGCTCCGCACAGATGAGGGGCGGGGGCCCCCCGTCCATATGAAAGGGGACTTGCGGAGGCAGGGGACAGAGGGGGCTCAACCCCGCTCCGTAAATCCCCCGCCCCGCTCCCGCATGTCTAAGGCTGAGCCTTTGAGGCAAACCCCCCCCCCCCCCCCCCCCCCCCCCCCCCCCCCCCCCCCCCCGCGCAGGATTCCTCAGTTTCACTTTCTCTTTCTCGAACGCTCTCGTCCCAGACCCAGACTCCCAAACTCTCTCAATCTCTCTCGAACTCTCTCAATCTCTCTCGATCTAACTCTCTCGATCTCGTTTGCCATGGAAGTAGCAGACGCGGGCAGAGGACTCGATTGGGTTTGTTGTAACGGATGCCGCTTAGTTTGGGGGAGCCGAGGAGAGGAGGGGGGGTAGGGGGCGAACAGCAGACGGATGGAGGTCCACCCCCACACCCTGTGCAAAGGACAGGGTACCCTGCCCCCGTCCCCCCCCCCCCCCCCAACACCCTGTGCAGGGGGTGGGGGTCGGGGAGGGGGTGACCTCGCCCTGTAAGGGAAGGGTAGCACCCCTGCCCCTGTTGGCCCATGCGAGGGTATCCACCCCACCCAGGGGGCGAGGCCCAAGTTGGGCCCAAGCCAGCTCGAGGTTTACCCCAGCCTAGCCCGCACGAACATGCATGGATGCGCACACACACACACAAACACACACACATATATATATATAAATATATGATAGGTTTATAACGAAACAGTATCCAAAACGGCATCATTTCATTATAGGGTTACAAAACCATACCGTCTACCTATAATATCTCTCTCTCTCTCTCTCTCTCTCTCTCATTCCAGACTCCCAACTGCCTCCCTTCCCCCACCCCTCTTCTGAGCTTTCTCTCCGTCAAGCTTTCACGCCTTAATGCCAGTGGCCACGGCCCACAGCCACCATTCTAGGACCTTGACTTCTCTCTCATTTTTCTTCTCCTCCCTCTTCCCTCCTTCTCCTCCTCCTCAAAGCCAGCAAAGATGAGAGAACTTCTCTTCATAACGTTGTGATGGGTCATCGTAACTTCATTGTCGCATGTAACGGCTGGTGGTTGTGACAGTGGGTGACACCGGAGTTTGTGATGCTATGACAGATCTTCGAGTTTAATGACCCACGACCACAACCAAGGGCCATACAAATCTGTCCACAGACCTCTAAAGATCTGTGCACAAATCTGTATGACCCATGACATCGGTCGTAGCTTGTGGGTAAGTTGTTCGATTTGTTCGATTAGGTGTTTTGTTTGATATGTTCGATTTTCTGATCCGTAAGACCATAAGTTTGTTTGGTTGTAAGTTTAGTTTTGGTTTTTGTTTGGATTTGTAAGATCTGTAATGTTTTGTGCAATTTGGTTATAATTTTTTTTTATTTTGGTTGTATGTGTATTATGTAAGCCCGTGACACTGTGTAACATAGTGTTCAACGGGGTGGCAAACGGACTTGGGGGCCAATCCACCCCCCGGAATCCAGACGGGAGCAGGACAGGAGCACCCCCTGTTCCGGGGGTGCAGGTAGCACCCCTAAATGCAAGGAATCAACTAGGTTAGCAAATCCTGTCCTTTATTACTTTCAAAGTTCCACATGAGCCGAAAAGTAGTAGAAGACTCGCAGATTTGGATCATTGTCTATGACTTCGAAACTTTTCCAACAGCCTTTTACAACAATTTTAAATCCAACATCAAGCTACAGCTGAGTTCTTAGTGTATATCTAACGTACGCCATGTAATTGATACTAAAAATAAAAATCAAGTTTCTTTTTCCTTCCCACACTTTCTCATAGAGCAAAACAGAGGAAAAGTAATTCTTCAAAAATTAAGACATTATACATCAGCCTTCCAAAATTTGGAAATTCTAATAGCCAAGCGCGGCATATCAATTTTTTTTATTGTTCCAATGAAACAAACAAACCCAAAGCAATTGGAACTAAGCTAAGACGGTATACGAACCGAATTTTTTATCAACGAATTCGAGGATCGAATATCAGGAAATGTTGTTTACCCAACGTTCTCACGAACCAAATAGAACCATCGTTAATGAATATCTTTTTTTCTTTTACGCCATTTTTTCTCACCAACCAAACAGCGGATCAAATTTAGATTGAATAGAAATAACGAACCTTCATGCAGAGTAAGATCTGATCTTGTCTCTGGAACTCAGCGAGAACGGCGAGGAGATCGGATTTGAGCAAGCGGGACACATGAGACCGGATGAACCGGTCCAGGCGTACCTCGTTGAACCGGAGCCTCTTAAGCTCTTTGGCGACGATCAGACCCTCCTTTCCCATCTCCTTCTTTCTTCTCCATATCGACAAGCTGGGACTGGATGCCGACCCTGAAAGATAACGCAAAAACCATTTTTGCTGATGGTTTTTTGAGAAAGTGTCTTGCAAAAGCAAAGGGAAATTTGGGGAAAAGGGCGAGGAGGGCAGGCGGGTGGCGGTTGAGAATGAGGTTTTTCTGAAGAGATTTTTAGCTTGACGCAGCATTTAGCTTCGTTCAACACTCCCTCTCTTGTCCCTAGAGACTGAAATCCTGGGTTCTCGACAGAAATTGGAACATTTTTATTTTGAAAAATGCTGTTTGCACCCGGGAGGGTATCCGCTGGCTACCCGTGAGTCCACGTCAACTTATTGAAACGGTGCGTATCACACAATCGTTTCTTCTCCTTATCTTCTCGGTTCCTGAAACTCAGCAACCGAGCACCCCGTGACTTTGCAACTTTGTTTCGAAGAAACTCGAACCCCAGCAACCTACACGGTCATGGAACCCCGCACAGAACACAGCAACATTCCCAAGTAACCTGTAAAGACGATTCACGCAGGGAGTTCATCTTCTTCACCCCAAATAAGCTGCCCCACCGACGTGCAGAAGACGAAACACGAAGGGAGGTACTGGATTTTTGTCATCTTCTCGTTCGCATGCCCTAAACCAAATCTCTCATCGGCAAATAGAAGCAAAACCTTCATAAAACAGAGGCATAAACCAGTTTTCATACCCACGACGGCAAACGATACCCCACGGCTTGAGCCTGTAGCACTATTGGACGGCACTCTCTAACACAGAAATCTGATCTATCTGTGCAGATGAGGATTCGGTTCGACGGCACAGCGTTCGCACAACGACGATGTTTCTTCTAGGATGGGTTCGACGCGACGATGGATGACGACGATTTCACTTTCGTCGTGGTTCGTTCGACGGCGATTTCAACGCCACAATGCCGTTGGTTGGACGGCACTCGTGACTGGTGTAGACATGTAATTTTTAACATTTTGTTCTCAGTTGTATAAAAGAGCAACTATGAAAATATGAAATTTGTTATATGATTATATGAAAATTGTTTGGTTCTATTCAGTATTTTGTTATTATATAATGTTGCATCTTAAAACTTTTAGCATAACTTTTTGTTTATGCTTATGTCCCGATTTTATCACGGGTGTAAAATTATGGCCTCTATTATAATGTCAGTACCAACATCTCTATTTTTTGTGTACCCATTTGGAAAATAAAGTAATTTTTTACATGATCTTTTTTATGTGTACACTCAGGACTCTGAGAATAATAAGGGAAATATTCACATTCTGTTTCTGCTCGGTTGGCTGTTCGGATTTATACAATCCTACCATCGTGGTTAAACATGGAATACATTCTGTTATGATATTGTTCAATTATGTATATGCCAAATGATTTTATTTGTTTTAGTTCTGCAAATAAATGTTTTTCTGAAGTTCAATTTGATAATTTGTTTTGTTGTTCCTTCTGTATTGGCTTATGTTTACATATTAGTATATGTTCATTGCTTACGGACTTGTTGATAACTCACCCAATTGCATTCAATATTTTTAGATGATTCTGATGGTTAAGCCAGAATCAGAAATAGGAAGATTGGGCTGGATGACATGAGGATAGTGAATTTTGTACTTAAAGGTATTGTGATTATTCAAGGATTTTATTCAATAGATTGAACCTCATTATGTTGATATGATTTATTGGGATGTTGATAATTTCTCAGAGACTTGTGAAATTGTTGATTAATTATGTTGAGATCTTTGTAGAGGAACATCTATATTTAGTGTGAACAAATGAGTTTCTATTTTATAAGTAAAAGAGACCATCTAAGAATGAATAGTAAAATTATTTTAAAAAAAAAAAGAAGGAATAGTAAAATTTCGACCACTTCTTTATTTCATTTTTATCTCTCTGTTTTATTCATTTTTCATTTTTGTCCCTTTGCATGCCTCTGTCTGGGGTTGTTTTATTCGATGGGACAAAATGGTAAAAGCTGCATGCCCTAAAATCCTCATCTTTCTCTCTCTAAGCTCTCTCTGGAATTTTTTCAAGAACCCACAAAACCTAGAAAGTAGAGGAAGAAACTTTGCAACTAACAAGAAAATGAGTTTTTCTTATCGAAAATGAAGCAATAACTCTCATTCATTTCGGCTCAAAGTACCGATTCAAAGTTTATTTACTTAGCTTTTATTGTTGTTGCATTTTGTGGACTTTCTTCCTCAGTTACCCGCTGGTTAAGGTACGAATGGAGGTTTTCTTCAGTTTTTGTATTTTCTTCTTCTTCATTCTTATTCTCTCATTTTTTGGTCTAATCTATGAGTTAAGGAGGTTGAAGTTTCTGTGAATAGATGGCTTAGATTAAGGGTTGTGTTTTGGTCAATTAAAATTGGGGGTTTATTGTATTAGGTTTAATTTGTTGACAAATCATTGAATCGAGAAATGAACCAACATCACTTTTTAAGTTCATATTAATGCAAAAGTGTCTTGAATCTCTTGAGATGTTATCAAAGGTCGTTACCAATGATATCATGTGTTGTTTTGTTGTAGAGAAAAAAAAAAAAAAAAAAAAACATCACTTTCTCTTCTTCTCCATTGCTGAGATAATCTATTGAACTGTATCCTTACATGCTTTTGCAAATGTGACTGGCACAAGTATTAATACTATCAAAGGATAACTTTAATTCTAATTTTTATAATTACTATCATGACTTTCAAAGATCTACTACATGCAAAATTTTTTGGTGGATTTTTTCTTTCTTTCTTGTACTTCCTTTTTTGTTTTTCTTGGAATATCTTGTTATAATTTTTAAATTCTCATACTATTGTAATTCTTGTGGCAGCAAAGTTCCTTCTTGGCTTACTACTTTTGCACCAGCAGATGCTCTCACCATGAAAGAGGAAGCCTGGAATGCATTCTCAGAATGCAAATCAGGTTTGCCTAGCCACTAACAATTGACAGTTAAAGAAAGTTCAAGAGAAATTTCTTTTTTTCCCTTCTTCAATTAGATCATTATTTGCTTATCTTTGTCTATTTTTTGTTGTAGTTGAAGTTGTCCTGTCATGAAAATATGTTGGCTGATTAGACATTGCATTTGATAGGTTACCGGTTTAAATTTGTTGCTCGAGGTGATTTTTTCTTAACTGCCTCAGCAGACAAGGTAAGCATTTGCTTTCCAAATTTGTAGTTATGAATCATGAATGTTGACATGCACCAGTTGTTCTTAAGAAAAGGAAACTCTTTTTTTTTCAGAAATTTATTGTTATGTTTTTTTGGACAATAATATTTCCTTGACCATCAGATTAAGTGTGTATGGGTGATTTTGCAAATCTTCTTGACCATTTGATTAAATATATGTAGAGAACCTGAATTGCAAATATTAATTTGGGTGCAACCCAGAGGAAATCATTAGGTATTGGTTTAAGCTCTGATGTCATTTTAAGCTGCAAGTGAAGATTTAAGCATTATTATCAAAGGTAAGTACTCTATGTCTAACACAGTTCTACCAAATTTTTGATCCAATCCAAAATTAATTACAATAAAAAATTACGCTAGACACACCATAAACTCCTGCAGCTAAAGATGGCAAAACTCTAATAAGATGTAACTCTAATTAAAATTTGTATACGTAATAGAAACACTACCTGGTGCTGTGATTCCATGGAAGTTGAAATCACCCACGAGTTTCCATAAGTTATCCTCCTAAACCAAGAAATACAATTATATTTAAACAAGAAGGGAGGTCATAACCATGAAAAGAGCATGAGTCCTACATTACGTAGAAATGTTAAGAGATAACACCTCTCATGATGGCTTGTCATTTTTGTCTATGGCATGATCACACTCAACCAGCCATAATAGTTAATTGGACTCTAATTTTTCCTTTTGGGTTGGTTTCCTTCTTCTTTTTTCCAGCAAAGTGAAATCTCCATTTATTATTTGCTCTAAATATGTAGTAGCATGCTTTTTGGCTGAAATTTCTGACAAACAGAAAAGTTGATGCACTCTATCTAATATCTAAAAAAGAATATCTTATTTCTGTTTTGATGCCTTTGCAGGTATATGAACACATAACATTTGAAATGAGAAACATATATCCCTTGGGTGTTTTTGTTAACCAGCCTCTATTAGTAAAACAATGTTATAATTTTTATTATTTTGTCATCCTCTAATCAGAGTGTTTTTGTTAAGAACTCGAGAAACTTTGGTGGCTTGTTCAATTTATGTAAAGAATGTGTTTAATTTGGTGTTGTTTAGAATGTATCTTTGAAGAGCTTCCGTCTTGGTTTTTGTCATCAATTCAATGTTTTCAACTTAATTTTCATGAATCTATTCTAAGTTTTAGTGCATGTTGTTATGAAATGATAATGTATTCTTCCATTTTGAAGATTTTAATTAATTTTGGCACTTTTTGAATGAATTGTTACTGTTATAGCTTTGGCAAAAATATTTTCTACAGAGCTATTTTATTCTTCCAATTGGGCGCTACGTCCAGGGTTACTAGAATATTTATAAAGCTTTCGGAGTATATTATGCTGAGGTCGTTGTAGAAGAACATCAATATTTAGTGTGAACAAATTACAGTTCCGCTTCTAAGAGTATTAGCATTGGTCTATGCATATGTATATGCAAAATCACCTCTTTTGCATATCCACTTTACCATTCAAGCAAAATTCTCACATTGGCTTATGTATATTTGAAACAAAATAATAATAATAAAATATTATTATTTTATTATTATTAATTTTTTGCTAAAATCAATTTTTTTATATATATTTTATAATTAGCATCCACTACATACATTTGACATTAATAATACAAATGCAATAATAAAAAATATAAGTTTTTGTATATATTATATTAAAAATATAATAAAATGAAAAAAATACATATAATATATTATAATAATAAAATGAATGTGCAAGTGAAGGTTTGTTGTGCTGTTGAAGAATGGAGAAAAGAAAAGGATTGTGAGAGAGAGAGTGGGAGGAGAGAGAAATAATGATTAAAATATGATTTGTAGGGTGAATAGTGGTTATCCAAATTTGGATAAACACTATTTATAGGTCACTAAATATTTGGATATGCATAAGTCAATATAGAAGATTTTAGGGCCATATTATGCAAATATGACTTTGAATATGCATATGCATAGACCAATGCTAATGCTATGTCCGACCGTTTATCTCTAATAAACAGCCCTCCTATCAGAATCAGTCACGTCAGAATTTACACCAAAAGAGAGATAATCTCAGCCACAAAAGATTAGCTTTGCCCCTTTCAGAATCTCTTTGTCCCTGCCGTTCGAATCACACAAAACTATCCTGCCCCTTTCAAAATTCATCTCACCGAGACACAATTCACATGAGGGTCATCATAGTCAAACGCCCCAGCCGAAATACCCCATGCGAAGTACATCTCTTCTTCAGATGCCTTAATCCAGTCGAATGCCCCTCACAAATTTCAGATTCGTCAGCCACCAGTTTCAGCGCCACCATCTCCGTTGCACCCATCATCTCCGTGGCCCACCATCTTCTTTATTTGATTAATGCATTTCTTTCTCTGTTTGAATGTCTTGGAATCCTTTATTTCAGTCCAAACATTATAATATTTATCATTTGACTTACTTTTTTTTTTCAAGTGAGGCAGTAGTTGGAGGAGGTAAGCAGTAGAAAAAGAATGATGTTGTAAGAAGAATGATGAAGCCGAAGCAAGAAACCGTAGAACACTCGGTGATATTGGGAATCTGGTAACCGTCCGAGGAAGCGAGGCAGATCAACTATGAATTTTATCCCAAGACCAGCACCGCATCAAATACCTATAGTCTGCCATTTCTGGCACAAACCAAAGACGCAAACATAAAGAACAATCTGTACCCATTTGTTTTTCTTAATGTTGATGGGAATTTATTCATCTTCTTGAATAATCAAGCTGTTTTATTGGACTATGAAAGAACAAAATCGTGAAGACGGACCCAGCAATAGCAAGAAGCGATCCAATGCGATAGACGAAAACAAAGATGAAAGGGAAACACCAAAAGCTAGTAGTCCTTCTAATCGGGTGAGGTGTGGTCACACGAAAATAAAGATGAAATGCAAACGTGTCCAAATACTATTGGTGGGCTGTTTTTAGTAGGTTATAAGCCCAACCGGTCGTTTTCTCAATAAATTAATGAGTTTATGTTTATAATACCTTTGAAGTATATATTATATTGTACCGATGGGAGATAATTTTAAGTAACTTGAACTAACTTCCTAGACCTCCTTCCCAATTACAATATCTTTTAGATATCAGGAAATAGAGGAAATTACGTACCTAGCTATATATAATTCCCTCAAACTACCAGCTGATTTTGCAATCATCTCATTAAATTATCGATTTCGACATTTACCCTACCCTAAACAAATAGCAACTTGAAATAAAGTCTATTTCCTATAAACAAAACAAAAAAACAAATAGCAACTCTCTAGTTAGTAGTTACTTCTATGTAAGCTAGTATCCAAAGAACCCTTCATTAAAAAATTAAAACATGAAAAATATCTAAAAATGATTATTTTTGCTTCGTTACTTCTTTTTTTTTCCCCAATGAGTCCAATCACTCTTTCCACGTACACCCAATAAAAATGTGCGTTGAAAACTTATCAATCTAAACCCATCTTTCACAAAACTTTAAAAAAAAAAAAAAAAAAAAAAAAAAAAAAAGAACATAGGAGAAATAATTGAATTAAAAAATTATGGAAAATCTTCAATCGAATTAATAAATTATGACAAATATTCAGATTTTCAGACTATCTTATATTAATTAAGGCCCAATTTGTTAGATTATGTAATAAAGTTTTAAATTTTTGTGTCGTTATGGCCAAGATTTTGATAAGAGAATGCCTCCCACGAATCATGCTCCAGCTCATGTCAAGACAATGCCTCCCACGAATCATGCATAAGCTAGCATTCACTTATACTTTTAATACTTTTAATACCATTAATATATTAATTTTACCAATTTTAAATTGGATTTTGGTTGGCTTCCACCTTATAATTCAGTAGCCACACGACAGCTATAGTTTGAATAGTCCCGTTTTGATAGAGAAAGTGTCTCATCTTATCTCATTAATATAATTTTTTTAAATTTTCACATAAAATATAATAAACAATTCAACTTTTTTAAATTTTAAAATAATAATAATAATAATAATTAATATTATAATAATATTTTATTCAACTTTTAACTTTTTATCTCAATTTATTTTATTTTAACTCACTATTAAAACCGTACCTAAGAAACAAATATACATGAATTTCTTTCCTTTTCCTTTAAAAGCAAAGGTGATACGATAATAATATTTGTCGATATAGAATGCACACATTTTTTTTAAGAAAAGTGAATAAATATAGATGTTATATAAAAAAATTAATTTTTTAATAATAAATTTTATTATTTTTTAAAGAGAGTGGGTAGTGCTTTTAGAATTCATTTGACTGTATATATCTAAATTACTCAATCCCATTATTCTTGGATGCTTGCGGCCTAGCCTACTTTACATATGGCAATAAGACGGAAAGCTAGCTAGAAGTTCGGTGTAATTGCCACTATTCTTCGCATGGTCATTTGTGACCGACACAAGGAAAAAAAAGAAAAAAAAAAAGGAAGACAACGATGCAAAACATCTTTTTTTTTATCAAACGAACAATTGCATTCAAATCAACTAAAGAGGTTACAAACGGCTATCAAACCAAATGGCTTGAGAGATAAAGTCTGAAACCCATTTCACCACATCATGATAGAATTTACAACCCAAGCGTGTCTAGCTAGGCCATGAGCTTCCTCATTGCCTAGTCTATTCACATGACAAACTTTTACATCAACAAAATTTCTCAACAAGAACCTAATCTCATTGATGATAGACCCCCATGGTGACTGGTCTGCCGATACATCATTCAACTCCTTTACTACCAGCAAGCAGTCTGATTCCAAAATCAGATTCGTGATCCCCGTGTGCGAAATAATTTGAAGGCCACGTAGAGTAGCCAAGAACTCTATCGTCTCTGGTTGTTCCACTTCCCACTCAACCTTACTGGCTGCCATGATGACCTTCTCAAGTGCATCCCTTAGAATAGCGCCAACCCCTGCTTTCTGAAGATGATGGAAGACCTCTCCATCTATATTGAAAAGTGATAAAGAGAACTTGATGAATTTCCAGTTCGGTGTAATTGCCACTATTCTTGGCATGATTTGTGGTCGACACAAGAAAAAATAAAAAAGAAAAGAAGGAAGACTACGATGCAAAAATCTTGAAAAGTGATAGAGATAACTTGAACGAATTTCTAAAAAGCAGGAGGCAAAGCATCTTCAACAGTAACGAGACTTTTCTTGTGTAACAGGCGGCAGTTTAGATTCGTTTAATAATTATAATTTTTTTAAATTCTTATATAAAATATAATAAATAATTTATTTTTTTAAATTTTTAAAATAATAATAATATTAAAAAATATTATTGTCAAAATATTATATTCAACTTAAAATAGTTAAAATATATACTGCAAAATATAAATTTTATCCATTGAAGCCCAAAGAAAATAAAAATAAATATATTCACATTATTCTTGGATACTTGCCTGCTTTACAAATGGTAAGAAGATACACGAAAGCTAGTTGGAATTTAGACTCCCGCCCGTCGAGCTTTGTCTCCTGCACTTAGTGTGGTCGAGTTCAGACTCTCGTTAGAGCAGTGCGGTCAAGCTCTACCTCCATCGGAGCGGGGCGGTTGAGTTCAAACCCCCGCTGGAGTTAAGGGTGAAAATTTTTCGGTCCGAATCCAAAAAATCGACCGGACCGAAAGGTTAGCCCAAACCAGGTCAAACCAAATTCACCCCTACTCGGTTTCGGTCCATGTTGTCTCCATTACTCAATTTTCATTCCGGTCCCGGGATATGGTTTTTTTGCATCAGATAGGATCAAAACCGACCTAATCACTTACATATATATATATATATATAATTTTTAAATATTATATATATAATATATTATTTTTTATAGATAGTTGTATAAGTTAATTATGTAATTTTCTCTAATTTATCACCATTGACCATATAAAATGTAAAATACTATATACTATTAACTAACTAATACATCATACAAATAAATTATACGATAATATATGTTGTTATATGTACATACGTACTTTACTAAAGTACTAATTTATTAACCATTAACATCATAAATATAATTATAATTAATTATTTTTTAATGAATTAGTTACATAATTCATATTAAAGAGCTCACTTAATTTTAATTTTACTAATTTAATTAATTTTTTGTATTAATTTATCTACCAAAAAAAAAAAAGAGGAAAAAAAAGTTTTCAACTCATATGGATTGAATCGGACTGAATTGGATTGATTGGACCATGCGGATTGATAGCTAACAGTCCGGTCTGATCCTTAGGGGTAATTAGTTAGGTTCGGTCTAGAAAAAGGGTGGGTCAAAATTTTCAGTCAATGAACCCAGATCAGACTAGACTAATTACACCCCTAGCTGGAGCAAAGCGGTCCGTTAGCTATCGGTCTGGTCGATCTAATCAATCCAGCTCCATCTCCCGCACCACGCGTGGTCAATTCCATATCCCGCCTATACTTCAGTAGTGCGGTCGAGCTCAGTCTTTCACCGCACTCAACAATTAGTGGAGAAATACCTCTCCCAAATGTTCCAATCCCTCTTAAGAAAACATGCCCATACTATATATCCCACAAGCATTGCTTATGGTATCTATATGGCAATATCTAGCTGTACAAGTCTTTCGCCACACTCAACGTTTAGATTCTTCCTTTAGGAATAGGCACCTAATGAGTTCTTTTCAATAACTGATATTAATTTTAAAAAAGCCCCAAACCAGGAACATAAACGATAAATTTTCCTAATATTAACAACAGCAAGGATTATATTTTTTTCGATCCATGAAGAGTAATATTAGGTATAAGTTTCAAATAAACAAATCTCATATAAATTTTTTGTAAAATACCTCAACAGTAATTATACAACATAGTGTATGGGAATGATGAGTAGTAAAGTTCCAAACAAATAGAGAAAATAGAGTATCCCAACAGTAATTATACAACGTAGTGTATGTGAATGATGAGTAACAATGTTACAAACAAATAGAAAAAACAGAGTACCCAACTGTAATTATACAACTCAAGCCAACAAGAAGAACCAACAAAGGCGCGCAACTGCCCAAAAGGTACTGGCATAGTAGCATCTTCACTTCAAAATCTAGTCTTGCAGAGCCTCACTTTCTACATGAAGACAGAAACACAGACACAAAAACATTATCTATATAGATAAGATGGACTGAATTCATTAAAAAAATATTTATTTATTTATCTTTTTGGTACCACTATAAGTTATTTCGAGGAGCATTGTTGTTAAGCTTACCAAAACCTAAGCCCGTGTTTAGTTGCATGGATTTTTTTTTTATTAAATTCCTCAATTTTTTTTTTTAAAAAAAAATAAACCAAACATAGTTCAATCTAAATAATAATAAAAAAAAATCTATTTCAAATTTTCATCAAATCATGATCTCAATATAAAAATCAATACCGTTTTTACAATCTCTAAAATAAAATTTAAAAAACTGTATTCAAACAACTTTTCACTCTACCTATCCACTTTCACAAAATCTAATCCAAAATTAATTAAAAAAATCAATCAAGTTTTCTCTCTCAATCTCCAAAACCATCTCATTCTCAAAATCTTTCGTTACCACACATAAACATGCCCTTTAGCAATTAATTGGCAAAAAAAATGTTTTAACTGAGTGTTTTTATAAGACAGAACTAGCTAGTACTAATGACAGGTAAAAGAAGAAAGTACTAACCTTTACAACACACAAAATGGTGGAACCAAATTGGTTTCTTCTTAGGCAAAATTGAGGTTTTAGGGACTTCAGGGCAATCAATTTGCAGGTCAGGTATGTAGGCAACCTTCGACCAATCTGGACCTCCTCCATCTTCCTTTTGCAAGCGCTTTGCCAACAGTGGACATGATTGAATTTTCAAATGAGAAAGAGATTCAGGAAGCCCATCCTCAGGCAAAGACTGAAGCCTATGGCAATCCTCAATGTAAAGGTCTTTGAGTGAATGGAGGTTCTTGAGTATCTCCTTGGGGCCTAGGGACTGAAGAAGAGGGCATGAGCCAATTATAAGACACTCCAATGTAATGGGTAGCTGCTCTTTAATTGTCTCCAACATTGGACAGTTTCGGATAGAAAGTAGTTTGAGAGAGGTCAAGGTTCGTAGCGACCCTTCTTCAGACTCAGATATAGACACCAGATCTTTGATATCAGAAATGTAAAGCGCCTTGAGCCCAGGAAGATGGGGCCATTTCGGAATTGAGGTTAGGTTTGAGATGCTAGAAATAACCAACGAGTATAGAGAGTTGGTATCTGGTATTGCCCTCACTAGTGCTCCATCATGGCATGCATTTAATGCTAGATGCTGAAGACGTGCACAACATGGTGATGGTGGGAGAGTAGTCAATAACTCACAGTTAACGATCTCCAACTTTTGTGGAAAGAAGATCTGTGGTAGTGCATGAAGCTTGGGGCAGCTTATTACCTTCAGTTCTAACAGGTTAGAGAAAGAATGATGATGACGTTGACCAGCTTGGTCAATATTATTGCCTACCAATCGCATCACTAGTAGTATTACTTCTTGCCATTCCTCCAGCATAAGATTGTCTACGAGTATTAAAAACATCAAAGATGGGCCACTGGAAGACTCCTCAAGGAGTTGCAACCTTGATCTTCATGACATTCAGACTTGGAAAGATGCTGGGCAACTCCCGTAGATTGGGGCAGTTGGAAAACTTTAGGCGACGAAGGGAATGGCAATCAACCTCCGGCCATTTCTCTAACTCCAGCATACGTTTCATGTAGAGTTCTTTTAGATTTGGTAGTCGATCGCCTATAGTGAGGGTTTTGCATTTTACGCAACCATCCAAGGTAACCTTGACCAAGTTCTGGAGTCGCCCTTCACTCATCCAAGTCGGGAATTCATTGCCACCGTAACGAAAAACTTGGAGCTCTTTGAGATCTGGGTGAGGTTGTAGGTCTTCGAGTACACTCCTTTCAGCTGCTTCATCTTGTGTGTTGGGAACCCTGTCACTCCATTCAAATGTCAACTTGTCAAGGTTTTTCTTCTCGTTCAACTTAGCCTCCCCTGCATTAACTGCATTCTCTAGGTTTGAGATATGCAATGTTTTTGAAAGGTGCTCCATGTTCTTCAATTCTTCAATTCTATACCCGTTCTCATTGCCAACGCGAAATGCATGCAAGTTATGCAGATTGGTTAAATTCCCCATTCTTGGTGGCAACTTGGAGGAGTACTTGAACCAGAACATATCTTCAAGATCAAGATGTCGCAGATTAACCAAGTTCCCAAGGTTCTTGGGCAATCCAGAAAGCCAAAGGCACCCTTGGAGTTTCAATGCTTGCAAATTGTAGAGATTGCAAATTGAGTCAGGGAGAACTTTGATTTCTGTTCTGGAGAGGTCGAGGTACCGCAACAACTTCAATTCCTCAATTGAGTCAGGCAATACCAAGATGACACTTGAACTAAGATCCAACAACCGCAGGTATTTCAATGTACGAAATAGGTTTTCAAGAACCTGATTACTGAAGCTTTTCAAGCCCTCACTAGGAAATAAAAGGGATCGCAACTTCTGATCATTTTTGACAATCTGTAGCATAGGCTGCTCGAGATCTTTACCTAGTAATGACAGATGACGAGGCTGTTTGGAGAAATTCCATGAGTCGTTATCCTTCACCTGACAACAATTGGGGCTTGAAATCGATAGAGCCAAGTCATGCATAAGATCGTGCATGATGTATATATCCTTATCATCAGTGTTTGAAAGTTGAAAGAATGACCTTGTTGTGAGCTCATGAAAATGTGCAATTCCAGTCTCCTCCATTGTATCTCTTCCTCTAGATTGTATAATCCCTTGTGCAATCCAATATTTTACCAACTCTTTCTTGTTGAAAGCATAGGCCTTGGGAAAAATGGAACAGTATGCAAAACAATGCTTTAGATAATAAGGTAGGTGGTCATAGCTGAATTTCAGAATAGCCATAATCTTGAACCTGTCAAATCCAGATTCCTGCTCTTGCTCTTCTATTTCCCATATTTCGTGATTTTGAATTTGCTTCCATTTGTTTACATCATCAGTGTGATTGAGCAAGATACCTGCCATTGCCTTGACTGCCAATGGGAGGCCTTTGCACTTTCCAATGATCGTTCTACCAATACGTTCCAAATTCTCGGGCAAACTACCATTCCTGCATACAATCCTCGAGAATAAGGACCAGCAATCATCTTCAGACAAATAGCTTAGATTGTATGGAGGTAGTGTGGCTATGACAACCCTGGTATTTCGACTAGTTACCAAAACTCTGCTTCCCTTCGCTCCATTTCTCAATAGACCTAGCAAGGATTGATCCCATCTATTGTAATCCTCCAACCAAAAATCATCCAGAACAAGTAAGAACCGTTGTTCTCTCAAGAACTCTAGAAGTCGAGAATGAAGGTGGCTTTCAGAGCTTTCGTCAAGTTTCACCTTAGAATGGAACTGAATCATTTCTTTGAGGATCCTCGTCGGGTTAAAGTCGACTGTGACACAAATCCACATTCTAGATTCAAAATGATGAGCTATCTTCTCGTCGTTGAAGATAAATTGAGCAAGAGTTGTTTTGCCCAGGCCTCCCATTCCTATGATGGGAATCACAGAGACATCGCCTTCTCTATCGTATTCATTTGAAAGCATCATGTTTATGATATTTTCTTTATCGGCATCCCTTCCAACTACATCTGATTGGACCATATGAAACACCGTGTGGTTTGGGGTCTCGAGCTTTCCGACATCAACTTGGCTATTGAGATGGAATCTTTCTTTTTCTGTAGAAATGACATCAAATCTTCTTGAAATAACTTTGATCTTATTTGCGACATCATGTTTGTAGGCTGTGTTACTTAAAGGAGTTTGGAATCTTCTGCGCACCTTTGCGTCAGTTGCAAAAGTATCTAATACGTCTTCAGCATCAAAAACAACCTCCTGAAGCTTTTCGAGCCAATCTTTCAAGTGTTGCTGGTTGAGTTGCTTCTTCTCCGCATCTTCAAGCACAGCTTTGATAGAAGTCAGATGGCTTGAAAGCCTCTCCAAATCTTCTTTCACGCCATGGATCAAAGAATACTCCCCACTGATTAAGGATGAAACAATACGAAAGATCTCACTTAAAAAAGGCCTTGCTACTAATGAAATAGGATCGGCCATAGATGGGTAATGCTTTTTGATATATGTTCTATATATATCTCAAAAGGAAGAATAACTGGAAGTTACTTTGTTCATGTGGTTCCTTATATATAGAGTAATTCTTCATACATATCAAGTATGATGTGTATTGCATATGAATGAAAAGAAGAGGAATTTGCCAATGTAACATCAAAATAAATTTAAATTTTCTAGTTCTCACTTTATTCAAATCTCCAATGCATTTAACACGGTCAACTCAAACACACACAAGACAACACATTAACTAAAAGATAAAATTGAATATTTAAAATAAAATTAATCAATTTATTATAGTGACGGCTAACAACTTCATCATCACAAAAGGCTTTACAAATTAATGCGAAGAAATATTAATGATCTCAATTTGAATAGGTTTCTAAAAATAAAATAATATTGATTCTAAATGGATACTAATTTTTTTTATATCTGTTTTATATATTACCAAATGAAGAATAATTGGATGCATAGTTTACGTTGTTTCTATAGTTCTATATATTTAAAGAGAGTAATTCATAATATACATATCATATTTGATGTGTATCGTATGTTGACGAAAAAATGAAGAAATTATAATTGTAACATCAAAATGAATTCAATTTTCCTTGCCCCCACTTTATTCAAACCTCCAATACATTCAACACGATCAACTCACACACAAGATAACACATTGAATAAAAGACAAAATTGAATATTAAGAACAAAATTAATCTATTTTTATAGTGACGGCTAACAACTTTATAATCGTAAAAGTATTCATTAATTAAGGACCAAGCAATATGAATGATCTTAATTTGAATAGGTTTTTCTACAAGTGAAAAAAGATCGGTCATAAATGGATACTACTTTTTTGTATTTATTCTATTATCACCAAAGGAAGAATAACCTATGCATAGCTTACTTTGTTTCAATGGTCCCTTATATATATATAGAGTAATTCTTAATAAATATCATGTATGATGTGTATTGTATGTGTACGAAAAGAAGAGAAAATTTTCGTTGTAACATCAAAATAAATTCAAATTTTCTAGTCTCCACTTTAGTCAAATCTCCAATGCCTGCAACATGGCCAGCTCAACACACACACAAGACAACAACATATTGAATATTTAGAAAAAATTTCATCGATTTCTATTAGTGGCGGCTAACAACTTCATCATCACAAAAAATTTTATTGATTAAGGATGAAACAGTATGAATTATCTCAGTTAGAATAAGTTTTGCTACAAGTGATATTAATCGTACGTAAAATGGTACTACTTTTTTATATCTATTCTACATATGTCTAAAGGAAGAATAATTGGATGCATGGCTAACTTTATTCCTATGGTTCCTTATATATAGATAGAGTAATTCTTGATACATATCATATATGATGTGTATTGCATGTGGACGAAAAGAAGAGGAATTTATCACTGTAACATCAAAATAAATTCAAGTTTTATAGTCCTCCCTTTATTCAAATCTCCAATTCCTGCAACATGGCCATCTCAACACATACACAAGACAACACATTGAATATTTAGAAAAAATTTCATCTATTTCTATTAGTAACGGCTAGCAACTTCGTCATTACAAAAGTTTTCATTGATTAAGGATTAAGCAATATGAATTATCTCAATTAAAATAAGTTTTGCTACAAGTGACATTAATCGTAGTAAAAGGGTACTACTTTTTTATATCTATTCTATATATGCTTAAAGGAAGAATAATTGGATGCATGACTAACTTTATTCCTATAGTTCCTTATATATAGATAAAGTAATTCTTGATACATATCATGTATAATATGTATTGCATTGGATGAAAAGAAGAAGAATTTGCTACTGTAACATCAAAATAAATTCAAGTTTTCTAGTCCTCACTTTATTCAAACCTTCAACGCATTTAACACGGTCAACTCAAACACACACAAGACAACCCATTAAATAAAATATAAAATTGAATATTTAAAATAAAATTAATCTATTTGTTATATCATTGCAAAAGGTTTCATTAATTAATACAAATCAATTTTAATAGGGTTCTAATAGTGAAATAATATCGATTCTAAATGGATACTATTTTTTTTATATCTATTTTATATATCACCAAATAAAGAATAATTGGATGCATGGCTTATGTTGTTCCTATGGTTCTATATATTTAGATAAAGTAATTCTTAATATATATATATATATATATATATCATGTTTGACGTGTATTGTATGTTAACGAAAAAATGAAGAAACTGCAATTGTAACATCAAAATGAATTCAATTTTCTTTGTCCACACTTTATTCAAACTTCCAATGCATTCAACACGTTCAACTCACACACACGCAAGATAACACATTGAATAAAAGATAAAATTGAATATTAAGAACAAAATTCATCTATTTTTTTATAGTGATGGCTAACAACTTCATAATCGTAAAAGTCTTCATTAATTAAGGACCAAGCAATATGAATGATCTAAATTTGAATAGGTTTTTCTATAAGTGAAATAAGATTGGTCATAAATTGGTACTACCTTTTTGTATTTATTCTATTATCACCAAAGAAAGAATAACTGTATGCATAGTTTACTTTGTTCCTATAGTCCCTTATATATAGATAGAGTAAATCTTGATAAATATCATGTATGATTTGTATTGCATGTATACGAGAAGAAGAGGAAATTTTTATTGTAACATCAAAATAAATTCAAATTTTCTAGTCCCCACTTTAGTCAAACCTCTAATGCTTGCAACATGGCCAGCTCAACACACACACAAGACAACACATTGAATATTTAGAAAAAATTTCATCGATTTCTATTAGTGGCAGCTAACAACTTCATCATCACAAAAGTTTTTATTGATTAAGGATGAAGCAGTATGAATTATCTTAGTTAGAATAAGTTTTGCCCCAAGTGATATTAATCGAACGTAAAATGGTACTACTTTTTTATATCTATTCTACATATGCCTAAAAGAAGAATAATTGGATGTATGGCTAACTTTATTCTTATGGTTCCTTATATATAGATAAAGTAATTCTTGATACATATCATGTATGATGTGTATTGCATGTGGACGAAAAGAAGAGGAATTTGTCACTGTAACATCAAAATAAATTGAAGTTTTCTAGTCCTCACTTTATTCAAATCTCCAATGCCTGCAACATGGCCAGCTCAACACACACACAAGACAACACATTGAATATTTAGAAAAAATTTCATCGATTTCTATTAGTGACAGCTAGCAACTTCATCATTGCAAAAGTTTTCATTCATTAAGAATTAAGCAATATGAATTATCTCAGTTAAAATAAGTTTTGCTACAAGTGACATTAATCGTAGTAAAAGGGTACTACTTTTTTATATCTATTCTATATATGCTTAAAGGAAGAATAATTGGATGCATGGCTAACTTTATTTCTATGGTTCCTTATATATAGATAAAGTAATTCTTGATACATATCATGTATAATGTGTATTCCATGTGGATGAAAAGAAGAACAATTTGCCACTGTAACATCAAAATAAATTCAAGTTTTTTACTCCTCACTTTATTCAAACTTCCAACGCATTTAACACGGTCAACTCAAACACACACAAAACAACCCATTAAATAAAAGATAAAATTGAATATTTAAAATAAAATTAATCTATTTGTTATAGTGACGGCTAACAAATTCTTCATCGCAAAAGGTTTCATTAATTAATACGAAGCAATTTTAATGATGTCAATTTTAATAGGTTTCTAATAGTGAAATAATGTCGATTCTAAATGGATACTATTTATTTTTATATATGTTTTATATATCACCAAATGAAGAATAATTGGATGCATGGCTTACGTTGTTCCTATATTTCTATATATTTAGACAGAGTAATTCTTAATATATATATATATATATATATATATATATATCATATTTGACATGTATCGTATGTTGACGAATAAATAAAGAAACTGTAACTGTAACATCAAAATGAATTCAATTTTCTTTGTCCACACTTTATTCAAACTTCCAATGCATTCAACACGGTCAACTCATACACACGCACAAGATAACAAATTGAATAAAAGATAAAATTGAATATTAAAAACAAAATTCATCTATTTTTTATAGTGACGGCTAACAACTTCATAATCGTAAAAGTTTTCATTAATTTAGGACCAAGCAATATGAATAATCTTAATTTGAATAGGTTTTTCTACAAGTGAAATAAGATCGGTCATAATGGGGTACTACTTTTCTATATTTATTCTATTATCACCAAAGGTAGAATAATTGTATGCATGGCTTACTTTGTTCCTATGATCCCTTATATATAGATAGAGTAATTCTTGATAAATATCATATATGATGTGTGTTGTATGTGTACGAGAAGAAGAGGAAATTTCTGTCGTAACATCAAAATAAATTCAAGTTTCTTAATCTCCACTTTAGTCAAACCTTCAATGCCTGCAGCATGGCCAGCTCAACACACACACACAAGATAACATTTTGAATATTTAGAAAAAATTTCATCAATTTCTATTAGTGACTTCTAACAACTTCATCATCGCAAAAGTTTTCATTGATTAAGGATGAAGTAGTATAAATTATCTCAATTAGAATAAATTTTGCTACAAATGACATTAATCGTACGTAATAAGGTACTATTTTTTTATATATATTATATACATGCTTAAAGGAAGAATAATTGAATGCATGGCTAATTTTATTCTTATGGTTCCTATATATAGATACATGCCCAGCAGATGGACCTATGAACTTGTAATAACCTTCTGGGGTGGGGTGTAATGCCCCTTCCCAAAAATGGTTGGGAGGGCATGTTGAGATTTGCCCATTGCTCCTTGTGTGTGGTGGGTCAATCTTCTTGTTCCCTTCTCAATCGAACAATGAACCCCGATGCAATCTGTGCCAAAAAAATAGAAAATCTTTCCCAAATTTTTTATGGGTAATCCAGGGTCCTTAGGTGTGGTGGGAGTTATTCGTGATTTAAAATGGGAGTTTCTTTGTGGTTTTGTTGTTTCTACTGGCCATAACTCGAATACCTATGCGGAAATGATGGGCTTTTTACATGGTCTTCGGCATATTTGCAGCTTGGGTTACACAGATGTAGAAATTGAACTTGATTCTATGCTTGTTATTCACTGGCTTAAGATGAAGAGATGTGGGATTTGGTATATGGAGGATTTTTGGGAGAAAATTCAAAGGAGTTTAATGGGCCTCAATTACTCTTTTTCTCATTCTTTTAGAGAAACTAATATAGCAGCGGACGGCTTAGCAAAAAAAGGTGCTCGAGGTGTTAATGGGTCTGGGTTCTCAATTTCGAATCTCCCTTCTTTCATTAGAGGAATCATTAGATTAGATAGGGGAGGTTTCCCTTATGTTCGGAGAAATAGGATATGATATTTAGTTTTGGGATGGTTTTTAGTTTTATTTCGCTTGTTATTCATTATTTGTTCTTTTGTGTTGCGGGGTAACAAAATCTTGGATATTACCACAGTATTCATCTGCCATAAGTGATGATTTTTAATAAAATAGAAAGGGGGTCACTCTTGGACATGTGAACTTTTTCCCCAAAAAAAAAAAAACATAGAGCAATTCTTAATACATATCATGTATGATGTGTATTGTATGTGGATGAAAAGAAGATGAAACTGTAAATGTACTGTCAAACTTCCAATGTATTCAATGTAAGAATGAAGCAGTATGAATTATTTCAGTTAAACTAAGTTTTGCTACAAGTGACATTAATCGTACAAAAAATGGTCCTACTTTTTTATATTTATTCTATATATGCTTAAAGGAAGAATAATTGAATGCATGGCTAACTTTATTCATATGGTTCCTTATATATAGATAAAATAATTCTTGATACATATCATGTATAATGTGTACTGCATGTGGACAAAAAGAAGAGGAATTTGCCACTATAACATCAAAATAAATTCAAGTTTTCTAGTCTTCACTTTATCCAAATCTCCAATGCATTTAACACGGTCAACTCAAATACACACAAGACAATACATTAAATAAAAGATAAAATTGAATATTTAAAATAAAATTAATCTATTTGTTATAGTGAAGGCTAACAACTTCATCATCACAAAAGGCTTCATTACTTAATGTGAAGCAATTGTAATGATCTCAATTTGAATAGGTTTCTAAAAGTGAATAATATGAATTCTAAATGGATACTATTTTTTTTTTATATCTGTTTTATATATCACCAAATGAAGAATAATTGGATGCATAGCTTACGTTATTTCTATAGTTCTATTCATTTAGATAGAATAAATCTTAATATACATATCATGTTTGATGTGTATTGTATGTTGACAAAAAAATGAAGAAACTACAATTGTAACATCAAAATGAATTTAATTTTCCTTGTCCCCACTTAATTCAAACATTCAATGCATTCAACACGATCAACTCACACACACAAAAGATAACACATTGAATAAAAGCCAAAATTGAATATTAAGAACAAAATTCATCTAATTTTTATAGTGACGGCTAACAACTTCATAATCGTAAAGTCTTCATTAATTAAGGACCAAGCAATATGAATGATCTTAATTTGAATAGAGTTTTCTACAAGTGAAATAAGATCGGTCATAAATGGGTACTACTTTTTTATATTTATTTTATTATCATCAAAGGAAGAATAATTGTATGCATTGCTTATTTTATTCATGTGGTTCCTTATATATAAATAGAGTAATTCTTGATAAATATTGTGTATGATGTGTATTCTATGTGTACGAAAGGAAGAAGAAATTTCCATTGTAATATCAAAATAAATTCAAGTTTCCTAGTCCTCACTTTAGTTAAACCTTCAATGCCCGCAACATAGCCAGCTCAAAACACACACATGACAACATATTGAATATATAGAAAATATTTCATCTATTTCGTTTAGTGATGACAGCTAACAACTTAATCATCGCAAAAATTTTCATTGATTAAGGATGAAGCTGTATGAATTATCTCAATTAGAATAAGTTTTGTTACAAAAAACATTAATCGTACATAAAAGGGTACTAACTTTTTATTTATATTCTATATATCCTTAAAGGAAGAATAATTAGATGCATGACTAACTTTATTCCTATGGTTCCTTATATATAAATAGAGTAATTCTTGATATATATCATGTATTATGTGTATTGTTTGTGGACGAAAAGAAGAGGAAACTGTCATTGTAACGTCGAAATGAATTCAAGTTTTCTAATCCTCATTTTATTCAAACCTCCAATGCATTTAACGCAGTCAACAAAAATATACACAAGACAACAGATTAAATAAAAAATAAAATTGAATATTAAAAATAAAATTCATCTATTTGTTATAGTGACGGCTAACAACTTCATCTTCGCAAAAGTTTTCATTAATTAAGGCGAAACAATATGAATAATCTCAGTTTGAATAAGTTGCTACATTTGAAATAAAATCTATTCTAAAGGGATACTATTTTTTTTTATATCAATTCCATATATCCCCAAATGAAGAATAATTGGTTGCATGGCTTATTTTGTTCTTATGGTTCTTTATATATAGATAGAGTAATTCTTAATACATATCATGTTTGATGTGTATCATATCATGTGGACAAAAAAATGAAGACACTGTAATTGTGACATCAAAATGGATTCAATTTTCCTTGTCCCAACTTTATTCAAACTGTAAATGTGTTCAACACGGTCAACTCAAACACAAACAAGATAATACATCAAATAAAAGACAAAATTGAATATTAAGAATAAAATCCATCTATTGTTTGTATTGACGGCTAAAAATTTATAATTGTAAAAGTCTTCATCAATGAAGAACCAAGTAATATGAATGTTCTCAATTTGAATAAGCTTTTCTACAAGTGAAATAAGATCGGTTATAAATGGGTACTATTTTTTATATTTATTCTATATATCACCAAACGAAGAATAACTATATGCATGGCTTACTTTGTTACTATGGTTCCATAGAGTAATTCTTAATGAATATCATGTATGATGTGTATCGTATGTGTACCAAAATAGGAGAAAATTTACGTCGCAACATCAAAATAAATTCAAGTTTTCTAGTCCCCACTTTAATCAAACCTCCAATGCCTGTAACATGGCCAGTTCAACACATACACAAGAAAACACATTGAATATTTAGAAAAAAATTCATCTATTTCTTATAGTGAACGCTGACAACTTCATCATCGTAAAAGTTTTCATTGATTAAAGATAAAACAATATGAATTATCTCAGTTAGAATAAGTTTTGCTACAAGTGACATTAATCGTACGAAAAAGGGTCCTACTTTTTTATATCTATTCTATATATGCTTAAAGGAAGAATAATTAAATGCATGACTAACTTTATTCCTATGGTTCCTTATATATAGATAGAGTAATTATTGATACATATCATGTATAATGTGTATTGTATGCGGACGAAAAGAAGAGAAAATTGCCATTGTAACATTAAAATGAATTCAAGTTTTCTAGTCCTCACTTTATTCAAACTTCCAATACATTTAATACGGTTAACTCAAATACACACAAGACAACACATTAAATAAAAAATAAGTTGAATATTTAAAATAAAATTAATCTATTTATTATATTGATGGCTAACAACTTAATCATCGCAAAAGTCTTCATTAATTATGGCAAACCAATATGAATGATCTCAATTTGAACAGGTTGCTACAAGTGAAATAAGATCGATTCTAAATGGATTTTATTTTATTTTTTATATCTGTTTTATATATCCCAGAATAAGGAATAATTGGATGCATGACTTATATTGTTCCGATGGTTCTTTATATATAGATAGTGTAATTCTTAACATACATATCATGTTTGATATATATCCTATGTTCACGAAAAAATGAAGAAACTGCAATTGTAACATTAAAATGAATTCAATTTTTCCTGTCCCAACTTTATTCAAACTTCCAATGCATTCAACATGGTAAACTCAAACACAAAAAAATAACACATTAGATAAAAGATAAAATTGAATATTAAGAACAAAATTGATCTATTTTTTATAGTGATGGATAACAACTTCATAATCGTAAAAGTTTTCATTAGTTAAGGACCAAGCAATATGAATGATCTTAATTTGAATTGACTTTTCTACAAGTGAAATAAGATCGGTCATAAATGGGTACTACTTTTTTATATTTATTCTATCACCAAATGAAGAATAACTATATGCAAGGCTTACTTTGTATTAATTAATTTGACCTTTGGCCATGATACATACTATATGCTACTTGTGATAAGTACAGTTTACTATTAATGTTGTTCATTTTATTAACAGTTATTATTATTTTGATTCTAAAGTTAATCATTTGGTGTAACAACGTAAACCTAAATTAGACTATATAATAAGTTTTATTTATTTAATTATATTTTAAAACGTTATCAAAAATATTTTATTTTTAATATATTACTAATGAAATAGGATCAGCCATGAATGGGTAATACTTTTTTAGATATGTTCTATATATCTCAAAAGGAAGAATAACCGAATGTTACTCTGTTCTTATAGTTTCTTATATATAGATATTAGATAGAGTAATTCTTAATACACATCAGTGAGGGAAAAGACGAGGAAACTGCCATTGTAATATCCAAATGAATTCAAGTTTTGTAGTCCTCACTTTATTCAAGCATCGAATACATTCAATATGGCGAAATTAAACATATACAAGACAACACATTAAATAAAGTAATAAATTGATTATTAAAAATGAAATTCATCTATTTCTTATAGTGACGGCTAACAACTTCATCTTCGTAAACGACGAAGCACTACAACATAATTTGTCTTTTGTGATTGAGGAAACAATCACAAAAAATAACCAAAACATCACAAAGACATTTGGTGACGGTTTCAGTCACCTAATGTGCGTCAAAGAAAACAATTGGTAACGGTTTACTATTGAACCGTCATTAAAAATAATTTTAGTAACGGTTGGAGGTATTTCGTTTGGTGTAACGTTCGAACGTTTTTTTTTTTTTTTTTGTGAAGATTGAGATTTGTCACAAAAAACAACGCTTGGACGTCCAATCTAACGTTCAAACGTCAACCCGACCAATTGGCATTCAAATGACAGAAGTTGATATTCATTAATTATAGTTCAAACGTATCATATTTACGTTCGAACATTTATACATCCAAACGTTAACTGCAATAAACGTTCAAATTTTTGTTAAATAAACGTTCGAATTTCCATTTCTTATAGTGACGGCTAACAATTTAATCATCACAAAAGTCTTCATTGATTAAGACTGAAGAAGTATGAATAGTCTCAATTAGAATATGTTTTGCTACAAGTAAAATAAAATAGCCATAGATGGGTACTACTTTTTTATATTTGTTCTAAATATCCCTAAATGAACAATAACTGAATATATGGTTTACTTTGTTGTCCATTTGGTTCCTTATATATAGATAAAGTAATTCTTGATTCATATCATGTATGATATGTATTGTATGTGAATAAAAAGATGAGGAAGCTATCATTATAACATCAAAATGAATTTAAGTTTCCTAATCCTCACTTTAGTCAAACCTCCAATGCTTGCAACATTTCCAACTCAAACACACACAAGACAATGTATTGAATAAGTGAACATTGAAAATTAAGAACAAAATTCATTTATTTCTTATAGTGATGGCTCCATCACAATATAACAAAATTCATTTATTTTCTATATTGATGGCTAACAACTCCATCACACTAGCAAATATATATCTTTTATAATTGAAATTTGTATCTATAACAATTATGCCTAATCTTTTTCTATTATTCTATTATTTCTATTTTTAGGCTTTCCATTATTTACCTAAAAAAGTGTTCTAATTTCTTGAGATTTAAACAAATTAGTTTCCAAATTGTTCGTACAAAAAAAAAAATGTAACAATTAACCATCATTCTCTACCACAAGTTAATTGTAATTTCATTGATATTATGATGTTATATAAAGATCAAATGTAACATCTCATTCTCTAGCGTTAGGGATATTCCCACTTTATTCAAATTCTCAATGCATTCAACATGGACAACTCAAACACACACAAGACAAAATAGAATATTAAGAACAAAATTCTTCTATATCTTATAATGACGGCTAACAATTTCAACATCACAAGGTTGCTCATTGATTAAGGACGAAGGAAGAAGCAGTATGAATGATCTCAGTTATAATAGATTTTGCCACAAATGAAAATAGATCGATCATAAATGGGTACTATTTTTTTATATATGTTCTATATATCCCAAAAAGAAGAATAATTGGATGCATTGCTTACTTTGTTCATATGGCTCCTTATATACAGATAGATTAATTCTTAATACATATGGATAAAAAGTCGAGGAAACTGTCATTGTAACATCAATATAAATTCAAGTTTACTCGTTCCCACTTTCAGTTTAAATAGGTTTTGCTACAAGTGAAATAAGATCTATCATAAATGGGTACTACTTTTTTTTGTATTTGTTATATATATCCCAAATGAAGAATAACTGGATGCATGACTTACTCAATTCCTTTGGTTTCTTATATATAGATAAAGTAATTTCTAATATATATAATGTATGATGTGTATTATATGTGGACAAAAAGACGAAGAAACTGTCATTGTAACTTCAAAATGAATCCTAGCTTTCTAGTTCCTACTTTATTCAAATCATTAATGTATTCAACAAGGCCAACTCAAACACACACAAGACAACACATTGAATAAAAGACATAATTGAATATTAAGAAAAAAATTCATCTATTTCTTATCAATCCCGCTACGTACAGGAGACTTTGAATAGGAGAGCTGCGCAGGGATGCCATATCAGCATGTATTAAAAAAAACTAAAAAAAAAAGGAAAAAGCAAATAAAGATGAAAAAGAAAAGGAAAACTCTGCACACACAGAAACTTCAAACATTTTCCGACTCAATAACCTTCGAAACTGCAGTTTTCCATCACTATAATCCATCTCCTGCGCAAAAGGTCTAGCATTTTCCTACTCAAGAACCTCCACCTGACACAGATTACAACATTATTACTTAGCACTAAATTTGTCTTACATTAATCTAGAAAAGGCCCGTTCATCATTGCACTGTCTTTGGCTCTCAGCAGCCATTGTATTCTCCAATCCAATCTTTTCATTTATCGTATAATTGCAGTTACTTAGCATGACACAAAAAAGCAAGAACTGAGAAGGGGAGCACGAGACGGGATTTAAAAATTGGAAAACTGTGATAAAACATACCATTTAGGAAAATTCCTAAATGCACCGTATTAATTTCCACGTACTCCCGCATTTGTTCGTGCGCATCTCCTTCGCCAACTCTCTTGCATAGAGAGTTTTCATTTCTTATAGTGACGGCTAACAATTTAATCATCGCAAAAGTCTTTATTGATTAAGGACGAAGAAGTATGAATAGTCTCAATTAGAATATGTTTTGCTATAAGTAAAATAAAATAGCCATAAATGGGTATTACTTTTTTATAAATGTTCTAAATATCCCCAAATGAAGAATAACTAGATGCATGGTTTACTTTGTTGCCCATTTGGTTCCTTATATATAGATAAAATAATTTTTGATTCATATAATGTATTATATGTATTGTATGTGAATGAAAAGATGAGAATGCTATCATTATACCATCAAAATGAATTTAAGTTTCCTAGTCCTTACTTTAGTCAAACCTCTAATGCCCCCAACATGTCCAACTCAAACACACACAAGCCAATGTATTGAATAAGCGAACATTGAAATTTAAGAACAAAATTCATTTATTTCTTATAGTGATGGCTAACAACTCTATCACACTAGCAAATATATACCTTTTTGAATTAAAATTTGTATCTATAACAATTATTCCTAGTCTTTTTCTATTATTCTATTATTTCTATTTTCAGGCTTCCCGTTATTTACCTAAAAAAGTGTTCTAGTTTCTTGGGATTTAAACAAGTTAGTTTCCTAATTGTTCATACAAAAAAAAAAATGTACCAATTAACCATCATTCTCTACCACAAGTTAATTATAATTTCATTGATATTATGATGTTATATAAAGATCAAATGTCACATTCCATTCTCTAGCGTTAGGGATGTCCCCACTTTATTCAAATTCTCAATGCATTCAACATGGCCAACTCAAACACACACAAGACAAAATGGAATATTAAGAACAAAATTCATCTATATCTTATAATGATGGCTAACAATTTCAGCATCAAAGGTTGCTCATTGATTAAGGACGAAGGAATAAGCAATATGAATGATCTCAGTTAGAATAGATTTTGTTACTAGTGAAATAGAATCTATCATAAATGAGTACTATTTTTTTATATATGTTCTATATATCCCCAAAGAAAAAATAACTGGATGCATGGCATACTTTGTTCCTATGATTCCTTATATATAGATAGAATCATTCTTAATCCAAATCATGTATAATGTGTATTGTATGTGGACAAAAAGACTAGAAAACTGTCATTGTAACATCAAAATGAATTCAAGTTTGCTACCCACTTTATTCAAACCTCCAATGCATTCAACACAACCAACTCAAACACACACCAGATAACAAATTGAATAAAAAACAAAATTGAATATTAAGAGTAAAATTCATATATTTCTTATAATGACGGCTAACAACTTCATCATCACAAAAATCTTCTTTGATTAAGGATGAAACAATATGAATAATCTCAGTTAGAATAGATTTTGCCACAAATGAAATAAGATTGGTTATAAATGGGGACAATTTTTTTAGATATGTTCTATATATCCTAAAAAGAAGAATAATTGGATGCATTGCTTACTTTGTTCATATGGTTCCTTATATACAGATAGATTAATTCTTAATACATATAGATAAAAAGTCGAGGAAACTGCCATTGTAACATCGAAATGAATTCAAGTTTACTCGTTCCCACTTTTAGTTTGAATAGGTTTTGTTACAAGTGAAATAAGATCTGTCATAAATGGGTACTAATTTTTTTATATTTGTTATATATATCGCAAATGAAAAATAACTGGATGCATGACTTACTCTATTCCTCTGGTTTCTTATATATAGATAAAGTAATTTTTAATATATACAATATATGATGTGTATTGTATGTGGACAAAAAGACGAGGAAACTGTCATTGTAACTTCAAAATGAATCTTAGCTTTCTAATTCCTACTTTATTCAAATCCTTAATGTATTCAACACGTCCAACTCAAACACACACAAGATAACACATTGAATAAAAGATAAAATTGAATATTAAGAAAAAAATTCATCTATTTCTTATCAATTTTGTTACGTACAGGAGATTTTGAACAGGAGAGTTGCGCAAGGATGCCATATCTGCATGTATTAAAAATTAAAAAACTAAATAAAAAAAGGAAAAAGCAAATAAAGATGAAAAAGAAAAGGAAAACTCTGCACACACAAAAACTTCAAACATTTTCTGACTCGGGAACCTTTGAAACTGCAATTCTCTATTGCTGTAATCCATCTCCTGCACAAAGTGTCTAGCATTTTCCTACTAAAGAACCTCCACCTGACACAGATTACAACATTATTACTTAGCACTGAATTTGTCTTACATTAATCTAGAAGTGGCAACTTTTTCATTGCACTGTCTTTGGCTCTCATCAACCATTATATTCTCCAAATTAACCTTTTCTGTTACCGTATAATAGCAGTTACTTAGCAGGACACAAAAGATTAAAAAATGAGAAGGGGAGCATGAGATGGGTTTTAAAAATTGGAAAACTGAGATGAAACACACCGTTTAGGAAAATTCCTAAATGCACTGTATTAATTTCCACGTATTCCTGCATTTGTTCGTGCGCATCTCCTGGGCCAACTCTCTTGCATAGAGAGTTTTCTATTTCTTAGAATGACGACTAACAATTTAATCATCGCAAAAGTTTTCATTGATTAAAGACGAAAAAGTATGAATAGTCTTAATTAGAATATGTTTTGCTACAAGTAAAATAAAATAGTCGTAAATGGGTATTACTTTTTTATATATGTTCTAAATATCCCCAAATGAAGAATAACTGGATACATGGTTTACTTTGTTGCCCATTTGGTTCCTTATATATAGATAAAGTAATTTTTTATTCATATAATATATGATATGTATTGTATGTGAATGAAAAGATGAGGATGCTATCATTATAACATCAAAATGAATTTAACTTTCTTAGTCCCCACTTTAGTCAAACCTCCAATGCCTACAACATGTCCAACTCAAACACACACAAGACAACGTATTGAATAAGAGAACATTGAAAATTACGAACAAAATTCTTTTATTTCATATAGTGATGGCTAACAACTCCATCATACTATCAAATATATATCTTTTTAAATTTAAATTTGTATCTTTAACAATTATTTCTAGTCTTTTTCTATTATTCTATTATTTCTATTTTTAGGCTTCCCGTTATTTACCTAAAAAAGTGTTCTAGTTTTTTGATATTTAAACAAGTTAGATTCCTAATTGTTCATACAAAAAAAAAAGTAGCAATTAAGCATCATTCTCTACCATAAGTTAATTGTAATTTCATTGATATTATGATGTTATATAAAGATCAAATGTAACATCCCATTCTCTAGCGTTAGGGATGTCACTTATTTTCATAAATAAAGCTTGGAAAGAGAATTCATAATTAAATAAAAACAAGTATTTATTCCATAAAAAAGATTAGTAAATAAATCGTGTCTCAAATACTATTAAATCAAAGTCTTCAAATAATTGAATAAAATATCTATTATAAAATAAATTAATACAATGAGCCTGGAATTAAGAATGAACCGAATTATCTAAGTCTGACCCGTCTACTTGTACTTATCATCATCCTCACCTAGGTGGTTAAAAATATTAAATAAAACTAAAATGAGTCAAAATTCAATAAGAAACCTATCGCAATAGAAACATAATAAAAGTAACGTTTTTTTTTTAATATTTTATGCTGAGAATTTAAAATCATGATCATTCATATATATGATTATGACATGCATGACTTTTCTTGAATTATTTGACTTATTTGATTTGCCAACACACTTAACAATGTATGCAAGATTATGCACCGGCTCTCATCCTGTGGCCACAAGGCAAACCGCTAATAGTATTCTAGCATACTATGATGGACTACGCTTAGGTTTGTGGCTTGCACATCCACCCATAAATTGCATTGGTACCAACATCTGAATGATTTTCTTATAAAACTAATTCTATCTTACACTTGATCTTATGAAAGCCTACATGTCTTATGCAACATGAGATGTAAGACATACATAATAAGTATATAACTATAAAATTTGGAATTTGAATATGATGTAGAATTAACATGATAGTATGATGAATGACATTCTTGCACATATCATGACATACATGTTACATAAAAAATGGCTATCAAAGAATTCGCTTTAATAATAATCTATCTAAAATAACTAGCGTGTGCTAATCCTAATTTATGATCAAGCTACTTACCTCGTAGCGCTATTTCTGAATTCTCATTTTGTAGCTCGTCACCTATGTGAAATACTATATTGCAAAAAATAATTTAATGTTCTTATGATTAACATAATTATTAAATTTTACAAAAAATCTAATAAATATTAATATCTTTTAAATACTCTTAACATATTTCTTTATTTTCAAATTTCAACTTAGTAAATAATAATATCAAAATCTATTAAAGTAAATAGTAGAATTTCGTTTAATAAAATAGACTTAATCAGATTTAAAGTGTTAAAAATAAACTGAAATATTATTATTTACTATTGGAATTTATTTTTAAAAACTAATACTTAATAACGTAATTTAAACCCCTAGATATTTTATGTAAAAAAAAAGTTTTTGGGTTAGTATTTTTATCCAAGTAAAACAAAGCCCAACTCAAAATAGTTTTTGTAACAAATAATTTAAGCCCATACTGAATTTGGTAATAATCTCAAACTAAAACAAAAGCCCACGTGAAATCAGCCCAACTAAAAGGGCATTTTGGAAAATATAAATAAATCTATGGGTATAATTTGGAAAGCCGGTGGCAATTTGCCAAAGAAAATGGTGAGATACTAGACCAAGAAACAGAGGGCTTAAAGCTCACAATCCGACAGCAAGGATGACGAAAGTGGTGCGACGAGGCTTGTGAGGGAAGGTCCATCCCGGAAGGGCCCAAGCCGAGGAAGGCCAGGTTATGGAACCCATGCTGAAGGGAAGAAGCTAGAGACCTTGGGCCAGGAGATCGAATACCGAGGGCGTGGCCCATCCTATAAGGGCTCGATCCTAAGAAGGTCGAGCTATGGGACTCCAAGCCCAAAGGAGGTAGCTGGATACCCCGGGCCGGGAGGATCAGGTAACAAACTCGAACCAGCCTAGGATGGCTTACCGACACCAAACTCGGAGGTACCAAGGAGAACGTTCCGGGGCTCGGTAGGTCTGACACCTGACACACCATGATCCCCTTCGACAGTGGAACCGGATCAGGTATAAATGAGGGAGAACCCTCCTATGGGACTCATGCTCTGTCTGATAACCCTTACTCTCATCCTGCATTTCTGTGTTTTCTCCATAGAACTATCAATTGACTTAGGCATCAGAGTGACCCCGGAAGTCACCAGAGCCTCTTCTTCCTCTTAGTTGAAGGCAACGTGAAGCTTGGGCTTTGCGGTACTGCTCGGGCTGCGAAACACGACATCAACAAGGGAGGAAGAGTGCGATGGATCTGGATGGCCGAGTCGAAAATCACGGTGGCGCGACTGAGGTTTCTTGGAGTAATGGAGGATGAACGTGCAGTGAGTTGTCCACGGAGGTGCCGAGCGTGGTTGAGCTTTGCTGAGGGAGAAACCGCTCACTCCTAATGTAAGGCTTCAATCACAGTGCACTTTGGTTGGTTCTCAGCTGGGTGTGGCTAAACAGTCATTGGTGGCTGTGCAACACGACGTTGTGTGGTGTATGTATAATTATTGTTGGAAGGGCTTTATGGTACAAAGTTGTTGCCTTTTATCGTGTAGTGGCAGTGGCCTATAGTGGATGCTTGGTGCTCAGTATTTCACGTGGGTGGCATCCAGTGATTCACGATGTGTTTTATAAGGGAATGACAATGCTCTGTTTTTTGTGGTGTAACAACAGAGGTGTTTCGTGGCTTTACGGCAATGCATGAACCGCGTGCAATCGAGCTAGCCATGAGTTGGTAGGTGTGATGGGAGCTTTGATGCGTGCTAGATATGGGCATGGGGCTATTGCACGATGGGGCTGCTTTTGATTTTTGTTGCACTGGTTTCCACGTTGTAAACAGGAGTTAGAATGAGAGAGGGAGGTAGTTGCCAGATGTGTGAGTTTGTAATATTACGAATATATATAGATATAAGTAGGTTTCTGAACACACACACACATATGTATATATAATAGTGAACGTGCTAGGCACGTATGCTCCTTGCATGTAGCACCCAGTTAGAAAAAAGAAAAAGAAGTTCCCTGATCGAGGAGTTTGCATGGCTGAGTCTGGGCAAGGAGTTTGCATGACCGAGTAGCAGTGGCACACCACGGGTGAGGAGTTCGTGACAGAAGGATCTACCCCCTGGGCAAGGACTCAAGGGTCGTGGTACATAGTCGTGGGCGAGTACTCAAGGGTCGTGGTGCATGGTCATGGGCGAGGGCTCAATGGCCGTGAGCATGGCCGTAGGCGAGGGGACCACTGGCAGTGATGCATGGCCGTGGGCAAGGTAACCTCTAGCCGTGGTGCCTGGGCGGTCCTCCAATGGACAAGGGGTGACCTCGACCGTGATCTGGCCGAGGAGTCCAGTGCACGATTCGTGCACTAGGTGCATGGCTTCAAGCCACTGTTGCCAGCCACATGTCGGGGCACAACGGTGGCATTCAGGCAGGACAGACCACATCGACGATCCATATCGTGGCCGTCGCCATCCCTACTATGCCACGGTGGGACTGGATTGAAGAGTATGGGTCATATGTAGACTTGTGTCCATGGCTGGTGCGGAGAGGATCTTCGTCAGAGGGAGGTGCTCGGGGACTACTCTAGGAACATCAGACGACGCCGGCGAGCCCATGCAGCTTGTGACGTGCTCCTGCGAGTACTTGGTGTGCCTCACTAGGTGGCAGTGGGTCGCCCTCAGCCCACCGAGGAGGTCTACGATGCCTTTCGAGCCGATGGAGCACGACGGCGAGTCAAAGGGGGTCACGGGTGTCCTTGTTGGCACCCTCGCCAGTGGGTAAGGTGCATCTCGGTACACTATGACGTGCACCTGCGGACCAGAGCATGCAAGGGCCTCCGTGGTCGGAGGCCTGTGTGGTGGGGATAGACAGAGCTGATGGTCCAAATGGGGGGCCGCTGGTGAATCCGAAGGACCAGCAGCCAGTGGGCGAGGAGATGCCCTGGGTGCACATTCACCCCTTTTGCTATGCATAGCACCATCCACAGTCGTGTCTCCCAGTGCACACAGTGCACTGTGCACTAAAGTGTAAGGCATTAATCCATGCATCCCCCTCTTTCTGCACCGTCCACTCAAAGTACACCCAGTATTTGCAGGTGGTCGATGATGAGCTCTGCGTCGAAGGGGGAAATGAGATCGGAGGAAGCATATAAGAGTCAGAAGGGCGCAGAAAAGAGACAGGCAGCACTTTTAGACAAATCCCAAGGAAAAAATAGATAAATACACGAGGGATAAAAAGGTAAACATGCAACAAAACAAAGGGACAAAGAAGGAAAAGTAAAATCGTTGAAAAACCACTTTTCAAGATTATGAGGGACAAAAAAGTAAAATCGGAATAAAAGTAAAACAAAATGAGAGACAAAAAGGGAAAGCAAACTAAATAGGGGGCCAAAAACGTAAACACCGAGTAGATGAAGGAAAATCGAGGGATAAAAATGGGATATGTGAAAAACGTTGGGGCAAAATGAGAAGAAAATGTGAGACGAAAAAATATTGTTCCCTTTAAGATAGACGCTTTTATAGATAAGAAGATATGGTAACACCCAGATGCAAGGAGAAGGAGATGAACGTGTGTGGGGCTAAACGTGAGTTTGGTGGTTTGTTGCAAATTAATAATAATAATAACGAGGGTGGCACTACAACAGTCGATTTTAGGTCCCAATTTGAGTCCTGATTAGTATAATTTATTTTTTTATGCATTTTTTTAATAATCTTAAATATTTTTAAAAAATCAACATCATTAAAAAAAATTTCTTAATCACTATGTAAAAAAAAATAAAAAATAAAAAATGTGTCGGGAGACTTCTCGAGAGAAAGTATCGGGACACAAAGCATTTCCCTACATATATTATTTATAAAAAGATTAAGTCAATATATAAATGTTATGGTATAAGTATATAATAATATCCAACTACAAGTTATAAGTTATAGTCATAAATCACAATATACGTATACAAGAATCCAGCGATTTTAAGATCGCCGCAATAAAAATCGCCGCAAAAAGTTCTTATTTGCAGCAATTTCTCAGTCGCCGCTGAATTCCAGCGCAACTTTGAGAAATGTTGGAGGAGAATTTACTGTTGACTTTTTGAGACAAATTTTTGTACCTTTTGCGGCGATTTTTGTCGTCACAATCAAATGTTGTAACTGTAGCGGCTTTTATTTCCATCGAATTTGAAAATCGCCACAACAGCTACTTTTCCTAGCAAATATTGTCACCGTAAAAGTCATTATCTTATTAGCGGCGAATCAATAATGCCAGAAAAATTCTTAATTGTTTACAGAGTAGCAATTGTTAATAGGAAAATAGCTTTTATCTCCAATTAAGCGAAATTCTTAATTGGTTTGGAGAAGTTCTTAATTGTTTACGGAGTTTGTATCTCCCATTTTACTCAAGTTGTTGATAGCAAGTGATGATTGATATTGTCGTGGAAACAGGCTTGGTTTTCTCTTTCAATTTTTTTATAAATTGCCTATGCATGTGTTTGTGTATGTATAATGTAACTGCGGCCATATAGTGTAAATTAAAAGATCTAGCTTCTCACTTTATTTCCTTCATTGCTTTCCTAGATCTTCTTTTGTTTTGTTTAGAGGAAAGCATGCAAGGAAAGAACATAACAAGTACTAGGATCATTAACGATAAACACATTGTTTTCCGTGCACTCGACCTAGCTAGGTAAACATATAGGGTAAAAAGTTTGGAGAATTGAAGTGCTATGGAAATTTTAATTTCTTGTGCCAACTGTGTTAATAAAACTACTTGGGGATGTGATTAGAAACATTACACATTTAGAGAGGTCAAGTGTAAGAACAAAAAAAGTAATATAGGATATTTTACCTGTGATACCCCATAAGATATGGATAAAGGTAAGAGTGGTATATGGGATCCCACACTGCTTGGGAATGAGAAGTTCTTATTCTTTATAAGGTTCTAATGGGGCTCCAGTTGTATCATTGACTAGTTCTTTTGGAGTATAGGCCATGTGGTTTAGGCCTTCCATTAGGGCGTTACAAATAGTATCAGAGACTATCCCAACCAGAAATGTGGGACTTGAACCGTGCTACCTACAATGGATAGGCCCGACGAGGACGTCGGAAATTTAAAGGGGGTAGATTGTGATATTCCATAAGATATGGATAAAGGTAGGTGGTGTATGGGATCCCACATTGCTTGGGAAGGAGAAGTTCTTGCTCTTTATAAGATTCTAATGGGGCTCCAATTGTATCATTGACTAGTCATTTTGGAGTATAGGCCATGTGGTTTGGGCCTTCCATTGGAGTATTACATTACCCTTCTATACATATATATATATATATATATATATACATGTGTATATGTGTGTGGTTTGACTATCCGTGGCATGCAGGCAACAATGGTGGTGATCGTGCGTGCATATAGTTCAAACTATAGTATTATTTCTTTGGAGTTTGTAATTTTTTTTTTTTCCTTTTGGAGCTATATATATATACATATATATATATATATATATATATATTTAGGATGTCTAAGATGTTTTCCATGCACAAAGAGTTTCTTCTTGACTATATTAACCTTGTTGCTATAGTTGTTTCCTCATGTTGGATTTTATTACAAAGAGTGCTCCAACTATACATCAAAGACTCACCATTTAAAGAGCCACAATTACTGCCTTAGCTCCAGACATCTTGAGTTCCTTCACAATTCAGAATGGCATGACCAAATTGCTACTGGATGTACTCTGCAAATAGGACATAACTCACTAAACCCTACTAGATGTTCCTTTGGCAGGCCCTCCAAATGAACACTAACACAGCATTTTTTCAATTTCAGCTACCAATATTTTTTTCCAACCAGCTTCTTCTTTCTTATCATCAGACCAACTCCCTTGATATCTTAGCATAAATTTTGATGTAGGGTATTTATATGATTTAGCTTTTAAAGTGATTTCCCATTGGTGCACGTACTCATGGATAATTTGGGCATGATGGATGATAGAACTTATATTTAAATGTTGCACTGCTTTCTTGTATCGACAATATTTTTGTGTTTATGCTGCCGTAACAAAAAGTTAGTATTGATTTAAATAATTTTTTCATTGTTTCTCTGTTTATTACTTTATTAGACAACTCGGAATACTATTTGTCAAAGATGAGCATTATAATTCATCAATAATTTTTCCCAGATATATATGTGCATCAATCCTATACTCATTTACTTCATATGATAAAGCTCTACTTGTTTTTTGCTGTGCCTGTTTAGTGGAGTTCGTGAGATATATGTTTCACTGCTTCCCTGCTCATTCAATTGGTTGTTAGCAGGACTTCGAGTTAGAGAGAAAATGGAAACTGGCTCAAGCAAAGAGGGTTGCTTTAAGAGCAAGTAGGGGCACCATAGATCAGGCTACTAGGGGAAAAAAGAAAATGAAGGTTTGGTTTTTTGCTTCCTTGTGTTAATGAATCTTTTATTGCATCACCAGTAGTAGACAGAATTATTTTGTTTTGTACAACACCGTGATATCATGATTATGAGTATATCAGAATAACTAAAAATTTTAAGAGGAAGAGGAGCAGCGGTTAAGAAAAGTTGCACTTAATATCTCAAAGGACTTGAAGAAATTCTGGATGAAAATAGAAAAACTGGTTAGTTTATCTATGATATTTATTCTTCAAATAACTTATCAAAATATTTATCTATTCTTAAAAGCTTATTTAATCCCTCTGTAATTTCTTTTGAGTCCACTTTGTTCAAATAGTTATCTAATTTCTTCAAATAACTCAAGGAACTTGATAAGCAACTTGAGTTTCTTTTGGGCCAAACCGAGAGGTATAATTATTTCTCTCATTGTTTTTGTTACTGCCTTAATTCTTTGTTATGTATTGGATTGTGAGAAGTTATTGTTATGCGTCCACAGGTAAAGTGAAATGACATTATTGTGTTGGATATGCAGGTACTCAACAATGTTAGCAGAAAGTCTCATTGATACTCATAAACCAGTGCAACGCTGAAGCAAGATGCTAATGTGGGACTATGTGAGTGAGATAAACATGCAGCCTTGATCTTGTGAATATTTAGAGAGAACTATCGGGCATTTTTCTTGTCCTATATTGTGTGATATCAGTCGTGGAGCTGTTTACTGTTTAGACTTTACAGTTTTTCTGTGCATCTGAGTTGTGGGTCTTTTTTATGCATCTGTGTTGTGGGTCTGTTTTGTGCATGAGTTGTGGTTCTAGATTGGTAAAATTGGGTTTCTTTAGGATTCAAAAGTAGTCATGTATTGCTTTAAAATTTGGGTCATGCTGCGACATTGTGTTGTCTTCTTTTAACTAGGTAGAGATGCTGGGATTTACATAAGATTGAAAATTGTATTGGATAGTTCATATATTAATTATATCTTACAGATATATATACATATATTATATATAAGGGTCTCTAATATGAAGTATAACTTAGGTATAGTTCATCAGGATTAATTTTGTGGATTTTTTTTATTTTGTGAAATATCTTTTCCGACGAGTAAAATTCGCCAGAAATATTATTTTTCGCATATTAAACTTATTTCCGACGATCGTATATTGTTGGAGAATTATAGTATTTGCAGCGAGTACTATTCCCCGCAAAAAAGTTTTCCCAGCAATTTAATAGGCAAACCGAATGCGTATTTGTAGCGTTTTATTTAGAATTTGCAGCAAAAAAAAATCGTCGGAAAAGATAACCTTTAAGCAGTAATTTTTTCGCTTTCGTTGGGATTGATCAGAAGTAGAGGAATAATATCAGCGAACATACACTGAGGTGTAAATCACTAGAAAAAGTCAATAGTGGCTATTTATAGGACTTTTTCCAATGAAAATAATCACTGGAAAAAGTCACTTCCCTTATACTGTACGTTGGTAACACTTGTGTACGTAGAATACATAGTAGAAACAATATAATTATATGTAAATTCAATAATATGCAAGTTATATTGTAGTACTATTTTAAGTCATGATAGGTACTACATGTACAAGTTATAGTTAATTGGTTAAAGTCTATTAATTATATTTCTATTGTTAAACCATAGTTATATATATTAATTAATTTGACCTTTGGCCATGATACATACTATATGCTACTTGAGATAAGTACAGTCTACTATTAATGTTGTTCATTTTATTAACAGTTATTATTATTTTGATTATAAAGTCAATCATTTGGTGTAACAACCTAAACCTAAATTAGACCACATAATAAGTTTTATTTATTTAATTATATTTTAAAATATTATCAAAAATATTTTATTGTTAATATATTACTATTATGAATTTTGTCATATTCTATTAATAACATATTTGATTTTAATTTACGTTATCATTATTGTTATTAGGGTGGGTCTACGCCTATCGCTAGGAGCTCCAGCTAATGCATTCTATGTTTTTTTTTTTTTTTTTTTTTTTTTTTTGCTTTTTTTTACATGATATTTTTAATATCTTTAAACATGTTTTAAAAAAATTCACAATATTATTAAAAAAACACTTACTTAATCACGAAATTAAAAAAAAAAAAAAAATCCTAGCAGGAGCCCCCAGCAGGAAGCATAGCTTTTTCCAATGTTTAATAATTGAAGAGTTTTCGGAAAAACCAATAGACAGCACCTCAGACATTATGATGGAAAATATAGTTTATATCTTTAGGGCCTATAACTTATAGTTTTAGACTTTTAGTAATAAGTTTTATTATTAAAAAGTTATTTACTTTCAGTCACCATATGTTTAAAACAATTTGAAACATATTATATTTATTTGGGAACAAATTAAAAAGTGATTTTATGAGATAAATATGACGTTCATTTAATGTTTTAAAAATTATAATCATATCCTTAAAAGTTTGAAAGTTGTAATTATCTGAAAATTATATGAAAATTTTTGCTCATTGGCAGTCTTTTTAAAGTTAAAACTACATTCTACATTATCCAAAAAAGCACGTACAATATTTTTCTCCAAACGTACTTTTTATCTTATTTGAGATTAAAAAGTACTTTAATATGTAACAGTCAAACAACTTAATTTTTTCATTAAAAAGCTTTCATAACTATTTAAACACTTTTTAAGACTCATAACGTAACTCCAAATAAACCCTTAGCTCTTTTACAATGAAAAAGGTTTTAGATAGTGTTAAAGTATACAAGTATTGTACACTTGGTGGCATTAAAGGACCTGTGTCATAGCTTTTCTAACACAAAATTAGATATCAAGGCTCAAAAATATTCTATAACTATATGTAATTATCATGAAATATCCAAGAACAGTCAATATTCATAATAGAAAGATCTAATTACGATGAAGCACAACATGACAGAGCGCACGTACGTCTCTTGTTAATAATAACAACGATCGATCGAGCATGCATTTGCATTATTATATCTTCCATATATAATTGACTCAGAGATCAGTACTACTCATCCTCTGAGATGGCCTAAGGATGGCACCCCTAATTATAAGTCCACTTTTCCAATGTCCTCCATGCTCCATAATATCGAACCCCACTTCTCCTGATTCTCCATTCTTGAGCTTGAAGCAGCCGACACTCAGCTCTATCCATTCTCCTCTTGGCTTCTCCAAAAGACTAACGTGTCGTTGTTGAATTCTTCCATCTGGTAGTGAAAGTTTAAGTATTATGGGAAGCTCCCAACCAGAAGCACCTCTTTTCAACTTTACTTCATACACAACTTCATACAAAACCTCCGGCGACAGCTCCGACATGTTCACCTTCCCTCTCACGTCCAACCAACAAACAGCCTCAAGTTTGGCTACTTCAATGTTTTCATCACTGCAAATCACCACAAGTACCATATATTAATTGGAATTTCTGGCCGAAAAATACATTAAAAACACTTGACTTCACCTTGTTTCCTTGAAACAGTTCCAAGCCCAGTTTTCGCTTTTAGCACCCCAAGTGACATAGAGTGACCTTGCATACAACATGAAGCAAATAGAGCCAGTCTTCTGATCTACCCATTTCTTCTGCTTGGTGATTGAAAATGATCGATAGAAGATATATATATAAACCAAAATACAAATTGTTAGATTGTGGGAAAACTATTAAATTCCTTTAAATTTGAAAAGAAATTAGTCTGCATATCTAAGATTTTACTTGGATTATGATTGGTCTTCATATCTCTTTACATTGATCTTCTCCTAGCTCTTTTTTTTAGTATGTAATAATTGAAAAATTATTGATACCACTTAAAAATATGTGATTTTATTATTTTATCCTCATATTTAATGAATATGTATTATAAATTTTGAAAATAAAAAAATAAAATCACATATTTTAAACAGTATGCAGTACTAGACTTCTGAATAGTACCAACCATACTAATTATCACTGCTATTATAAATATTTTACTAATCTAACTACGATCTCAATTAAAATCACTCCTAATTGCAACCACCTATTGATTGAGTTTGGTCACCATAGTTGGGGAGAAATTAAGTAGGTTAAGAAGATCAGAACAAAAGTAAATGAAAGATCATCCCTTTAAAGTTCAATTACATGCATGTTTCACCTGTTTGTTTGGTAAAATATCAAGAGCGAGTCTTCTGTTCCCATCTCTAGGAGCAGAATAGGAAGGTGATCAATCTTGAAAATATATATATATATATATATATAGAGAGAGAGAGAGAGAGAGAGAGAGAGAGAGAGAGAGCCAGAAGCAGATTTTAGGACTGACTGTGACTGACCTTCCTCTTGTGCTCAAGGAAGCCTAACTGAGAGTTGTTAAGATCTGCTCTCGCCTTCTTCGTCATCTTCGATCTTTTTCTGGCTAAGTTTACAAGGAATTGTTGTGTAATCTTTAGTGTCCTCTCTTCTTTCCTTTGATCTACTGTTTCATGGCCTTTAATCATATATAAACTCAAGCTTCTACGCTTCTAGCTGCTCTCTCAGAGGCAAAAATGCTTTGTGGAAGACTGGAAGTTCTTCTCAAAAAAGATTTATAAAAACGCGTGGACCTAATAACTCTCTCATACCGCTGGTTGCTTTTCTAATAATTTTTTTTTTTCTTTTCTATTCGTATTTTATTAATATATTTAAATATTTTTAAAAAATAATAATATTTCAATACACTTAAAATGATTTCTCAGATAATAAATAAAAAAAATATTAAAATAAAATTATTTTCTCAAACGGTCAAGCTTGGTGGGCATAATACTTTTTTCCAATAATTAACTATTTCCTTTTAGTATTGACTTTTCTCATTAATATTGGTACGAGCCTGGAAAGTCTTCTTGTAGCTATGCTGTACGGATTATCGAGAAGCGAGGAGAGGTTTGATATTGGGTTTGATTATTGTTTTAAGGAAAAAGTTATGCTTACCGTTGGGTTCCGCTTGGAACTCTCGCTGGACTGTGTTTATTTTTTTTTTAATTTTTTTTTTTTGTGATTAAGCAGATATTTTTTAACAATATTATAATTTTTTTTAAAAATATTTAAAGATATATTTTATTGAAAATTTTAAAAAAATTATAATAATTAATTAAGATGAAATAAAATGTATTGATACGAATAAAATATTATAAAAACTATGCTTAACAAATAAGAAAGAGTCATGTTAGGCTGCCACTCAGCAATAATCGTTAAGCGTGCTGTCTAGTACAAATTTATAATTTTATTTTATTTTTTTTATTTTCGTATTTTTTTAATATATATAAATATTTTTAAAAAATAAAAAATATATCAATACATTAAAAGTTACTTTCTTAATTATTAGATAAAAAAATAAATATATAAATAGTTAAAATGAGGAGACAAACTCAAACGACAAATTACCATTTTTTAAAAAGAAAATAGAATATTAAAAATCGTTGAAAGATATAACTTTTCAAATAAACAAAGAAATATGTGGTTAAAGTGTCGCTTTTCTTAGCACGATGGCATGTACACGTAGATGTTGATGACCCATTTTAAAGAAAATGATTAATGCGGAACCTTTTCTCTGATTGGTTACAGAAATTTTGAGAATTTTGATTTCAGAATATGGGTTATTCATAGGGATGATAATATGTGATACAATCTGTGAATTTAATATGAACATAATACGAAATTAGCGAATTTAAATTTAATATAAATAAGTTCGGATCAAAATGGATTGACCCGTTAAAGCATTGGCAATGGTCTGATCAAAGCCAAAGTCAAAATTTGTCTAAAATTACATGTTTTGCCTAAATCCTTTGTCATTCAAGATATAACCCCATATTAGATTATCCATTTATTAATCAAAACAATAATATAATAATATTCTTTTATTAAATTTTTTCTTTCATATTTTGAAATTGTACTAACCATATATTAATTAATAATTTAATTTTTACTTTAATAGTTGTTTTCCGACTATTTTTTTTCTCAGTCAAATTATCTAACAAATATGATTATTTGTACTGCTTCTATTATTTAAGATTTTCTTTTTTATTGCAAAAATAAACATTAATTATCTTATTTATAAGCTATTGAAAAACTTTCATTATCTTCTAACAATCCTGTCTAATACATGCACAAAACTGTCCAATCCTGTCCAACAAATTTTCCGAACTAATTATCGTTTGGTTGCTGCAATTTTCTGACAAAATTCTGAACATTCCAAGCCATGCACATTTTAAGTTACTCTGTTATTGTAAAAGAAAAGGACCAGAAATTAAACCAACTATAAAAGAGATGCCTTTCAACATTAGAATGCCAAAAATCAGAAGTCTAGTAGATGCAACTTGACCATACACAAACCATACACAAGTTAAGTTTGGGAATTAAATCCAAATCATACACAAACAAGCCCACAATCCAAAAACAAAGCATATTGGAAATTAAATCCAACCCACCAGACCTGCCAACAAAAGAATAACATCCATTTTCAGCATTTTCAGCTGCCAAAGTTTGAAAGACTTGCCAAGCAAGCAATGTTCAACCAAAAATAAAAAATCATAGTTGCTGCCCAGCCACTAAAATCAGAATTTTGCAAATCTGCCCAATAATTACAAACCTCCATGAGGTGTGGATGGGGATGTAGATGTAGCTCTAGAATTATTCTTCAATGCCTCATAAATTTCCCTCTAAAGATTAAGGAAATAGTTTTGCTACATGACCTTTATGCTAGCAAGATCCAATCTCATAATCTTAGCCTCAAACTTTTTCTTCTCAAATTCCAGTTGTTGACTTCTATCACGATCTGCCTTCATCACCGATGCTCTCCTCTCTACTATGTACAAGTGTCTATCCTCAATCATTCGAGCTAAGGCCATGTTGAACTCAACATCATTAGATTCTCGAGACTTCCGCTTTCTTTCCCTTTTTTTCTCAACATTTTTGCCTGGAGATATCTCACCAAGAACCTCCACGTTCTCCTCCACAATGTCGCCAATAACTTGAATTGAGTACTCAATGGTTGGACGTTTATCGTGTGGCCTTCTCCTCGTATTCAATATCATCATGTGTTGCTGCCATTTGGGTTGAGACACCAATAATGCTCCATTGTGAAGTCCACCTTCTCCATATCTTTGTACATAAGTTTTGCCTTCTCAATCTATAAAGCAAAGGAATATTGTTAGTTAATAAATAAGCTTTACACATATGCATAATTGAAGGAAAAGAAACGTACCTTCTCAATCTATACTGGGTGCAATGATTCTACCTGTAGTACAAATGTACAAAATTTATTTGTACATTTTTAGATCAAGGACCAACGATTCATCAATAACACTACAGAACGGTTCATAATGTTTAGTTTTTTATACTCATGATAATCAGAAATTATGTCCCACATTTGAGTGGATTTTTTTATCAATACCCCGTATAGTATCAATGCTAACGTTAAGCCAAGTGGACAAGGAGGTTGTCCTCCTCTACAGTGAAAGATGCACATTTTTGAATTTTTTTAGTGGGTGGCCTCTTTTCACCATCAAAGGGTTTTGCTTAGACCATAACATTAAAATTTTGCGTGTACGTTGGGGTGCTATTACAACATTCTCCTCCACTTTGTAAGAGAGTGGTGAAGAAGGAATCATAATCGAATAGGGTGTCCATCCTTAAAGAAATTGTAATTGTTAAGGAGTCAAACAACTTGAATACCAACTAACAAGCAATGTATAAAACTGTCCAGCCATAAGCATATACACAAGTAATTAAACTATCCAGCTAGAATCATGAGCAATGAGGAGCAGTAGAATGTATGAGTTATAGGCAAATGCTGGAGGTTAATGTACACACAGAAATTGAGACGTAGAACTGAAAAAGCAATTGGAGATAGAACTCGTAGAACACCAAGATGCAAACACATATTATGGTTTGGTTTATAACTTTTAAATGAGATAAGATAACTCCACTTTGAGCAATTATGCAAACAACATTCCCAAGATTTTGTGCAAATCTGGTTCTGTTTTAGTTTCCTTTTTAACCCTAAGAAAAATGATCATGGTCTCTAAAAGCACTAATATATAGTATTTCCAAGGAAAGAGGGGCTGGAAAAACACTCATATATACTAGTAATATAGGTATAGTTAGTGAGCCACTAAGAAAAATGATCATGATCTCTAAAAGTTTTTTTATGGTCATTAGGAGATTCATGACTGATTTGAAGTATAATTTTTGGACCAAGAATAATATTTATAATAAGGTAAGAAAGAATAAGTTAATAAAGTTGATCTAGTAGTACTCTGCATGCATGTTGTAAAGACATGAACATGGGGGGGGGGGGGGGGGGGGGGGGGGGGGGGGGGGGGGGGGGGGGGGGGGGGGGGGGGGGGGGTTTGGGGGGTGGGGGGATAGTATTACAACTTCTATTCTTCACATTCAAAATATTGTGAGGAATTTTAGTAATAACCTTGCTGGTGCAATGACTATATCTGCTCTTACAAATCGAATTAATTATCTTGTTTACAATAGAGCATCCAAGAACAACATAGAATGTTTATTATTTACACCAGAGTAGTCAAATTATCTTGTTTACACATATATTCACATGCTAATTTGTGTCTAATTTGTGTATGATAAGAACGAAGCCTACACATAAAGAAATTGAACCAAGCCTACATAGAATGCTAGTCAACCAAGCCTACACAGATCAAGCACACGTTTTTATAGACCAAGCAACTTTAGCACACACATAGCAGACCGCAGAGCAAGCACCAATTTGAGCAATATGTTTTCCCCACCACCACAAATCAGACCAGTTCCTAAAACAACCAAACAATAGAAATAGAAATCGAAAAAAATAATAATGGTCATGAATTTTTACCCTTGTGAAGCACAATAGAAATCGAAATAGAGAGACTTGGAGAGGCAGCCTAAGGCAAAACGCTCATGTCCTTTCCCAGCGTTCATGGTAGTATTTGATGTCAATTTCCTCTTACAAACCGACTGTCATTGCCAATTGTTCCTTAGCTAAATCGAGAGAGAAGAGTTTGACAACCCTGGGACAATGAAAGAAGCAAGGAAACTGGAAAAAAAAAAAAAAAAGGGAGAGAGGGAGTGTCGGGCCAATCTAGAGGGAAGAGAAAAAAAGAAGGGAAGAGAGAAAATGAAAAGGGGGTGTTCGACGAGGGAGAAAGGGTGGGAAAGTGATAGGGGGTGTTGGGTAACCGATTCAAGAGGGAAAAGATTTCCTGCAGTTGGACAGAGTGATTTTAGAATAAAATATGCCTTTTGGTTATGAACAGTATCACACCAAAGATGAACATGAGTTTGGATATACTATAACTTAACGGCTGACAGCACTAGCCATTGCCAGAGTCCAAGTCTAAATTTTAATCTTTACTGAGATAAAATCCCTGCATTGGAATAGGCAAAGCTATATTTTTCTAATTTGTGCTACAGTAAATCTCTTTTTCTAGTCATTGTCGGCAAGTTCCTGTAGAAGGATCAAAGATATATTTTATGACTATCCGTCCAACTGCCCCTCTCTTTTTCCCTCGTATTTCCCTCGTCTCTCGTCTCTCGTCTTTCCCTCTTTCTCTTATCATTTTTTTTTCTGAAACCCTTCTCCCTCTTCTCTCCCTCGCTCGTCTCTCCCTCTTCTCTCCATCCACCATTTTTCTTTTTTGAAATTCCTCTCCCTCTTCTCTCCCTTGCTCGTCTATCCCTCTTCTCTCTTTCTCAATCGATTTTATCTCCATTCCTGGGTCGATCTTCCACAGTTGTGCAATTTCCTCTCTCTCTATCGGCTTGGCTCAAGAACACAACACTCTCTCTCGGTTTGGGTTGGTAAAACTACCGACACTTTATTTGGGTAAGCTTTGTATTGAGTATTTTGAGTATGAATTTGTGAATTTCTGAAATGGGTATGAATTTGTTTGGGTAAGCTGGTTATTATCATTGCTGATTTTCTACAGTTGGTGTTGTTGATTTTTCTGAAGTTGGTGTTGCTGATTTTTCTTTAGTTGTTTATTATCACGTCCAGCCAAACCTCCTCTCAGAGTCTTAGAGTTGAGCCCCCATATTTTTTTTTTGTTTTCTGTTTTCGGTAACTACAATCCGTTGTTTCTGATTTGTTGTTTTTGGGTTTGTTTGCTTTTCGTGTATGGCCATTTTCTCATGTCTCACTCTGTTATTTTACTAGTCATTTTGGTGGTCGAAAAGCTCATTCGGTCTCTTGGCTTTCTTTACTTTGCACAACTTTGTTTTTTGGAAAAATATATATTATCATCCCTCACTTTGCACAACTTGAAAATCTAGGATTGTTCTTCATGGGATAAATCCAAGCTAACACGATCTTTGACTGCATGTGCTCCATTGCCTATTTGAAGGCAAATGGTTTCTGGTGGATAAGGGATTATGCAAATTGAGTTGTTGTTTTCCAGTATAATTTTAACATACATTCTTAAATTTATTAAGTGTTAGAAATAGGACCATATACCCAAATTGAGTTGAGGATAAAAAGCTCTTTCCATAAGCTTTTTATCTTGCTAAGTTTTTTTCAGTTCTTTTTTTTTTCTGTTTGCTATACAATATTTGGTTTTGTATTATTTACTGTTATTGTTTTTGTATTAATTCAGGGTTTTGATTTGGACCTCTTGGAGTAATTGTCAATCTTTGATGAGCTATTATTTTTAATTTTCATGCTAAACTTCTTACTGCAACCTCATGTGCATCTAGTAACATATTACATACCCTATACAGTTAAGAATGTGGTGGTCCAAAAGTTCTTTTCATAAGCTTTTTATCTTGCTGAGTTTTTTTCTATTCTTTTTTTTTCTGTTTGTTATACAATACTTGGTCTTGTATTGTTTGTTGTTATTGTTTTTATTAATTCAGGGATTTCATTTGGACCTCTTGGAGTAATTGTCAATCTTTGATAAGCTATTGTTTTTAATTTTCTTGCTAGTCTTCTTACTGCAACCTCATGTGCATCTAGTAACATATTACATACCCTATACAGTTAAGAATGTGGTGGTCCAAAAGCTCTTTCCATAAGCTTTTTATCTTGCTGAGTATTTTTCTATTCTTTTTTCTTTTTTGCTATACAATACTTGGTTTTGTATTGTTTGTTGTTATTGTTTGCTCTCTCCTTTCATGTAAGCATGCTTTAGGGTGTATTTATGTGTGTATGTAGTAGTATATATATGTGGGTAATGGCTTGGACGCTATATATAACATTTGTGGCTATCCCGATCGATGGTTTCTTTCAATGCCATTTGATCCCAGAAACGCCACATATATTATTTGTTATCATCGTTAAGACACTTTTCTGACTCCTTGAATGCCTATTATTTATTATTTCTTTCAATGCCTATTATTGTTTAGATAATATTAATTTAGATTGATTAGAATATTAACATCAACACATCCAACCAAAAACAGAGTTTACTTTGCTGTTCTTTGCAAAATAGATGAGGAATAAAATGTGTTTGCTGTTCTTCTTTGCAAAATAGAACAAGAAGTTTATTTATTTGCTGTTTTGGAAAGTTGTTGCTTTTCTTTGAGAAACAGAACATAAAGTTGATTTCTTTGCTGTTTTTTCGCATATTTTTCTACATATTTCTTTGCATACCAGCTTATCCAAACAAATTGATGATGTAATATTTGTTGTTTTGTGGGACTTGAAAATTTCTAAACTTTTCTAACTCCTTGAAAATGTAATATTTTTCAAGGATGGATACATAAATTGATGATGATCCATTCTTCACCACTCTATTACAAAGTGGAGGAGAGGGTTGTAATAGCACCCCAACGCAACATTCTAATGTTGTGCTCCAAGCAACATTCAATGACGGTGAAAATAGACATCCTCTAAAAAAAGTTTAAAGGGATGCATCTTTCACTGCAGAGGAGGATAACCTCCTCCTTTCAGCTTGGCTCAACATTAGTATCAATGCAATAAAGGGTACTGATCAAAAGTCCACTCAAATGTGGGAAAGAATTTCAGAATTTTATCATGAATATAAAAAAAGAACAATGTGAACCGTTATGTAGTTTCTTGGATGAATCGGTGGTCATCGATTTAGAAATGCACAAATAAGTTTTGTGCATTTTTAACACAAGTAGAGTCATTACATCCGAGTGGTGCAACGGAGCAAGACAAGGTATGTAACATTTTCCTTTAATTTTCACAAACATGTAGGATTGATTTATGAACTAACAATATTCCTATGGATTTGTAGATTGAGAAGGTAAAAATTTTGTACAAAGAGATGGAGAAGAGTAACTTCACAATGGAGTACTGTTGGTGTCTTCTGAGACACTAACCAAAATGGCAACAACACATCTCCACCCTTGGGATGAGGAGAAGGCCACAAGGTGAAGCTGCTATTGACACGGTGGAGGAGAACATGGAGGTTTTTGCTGAGATACCTCTAGGCAAAAGAGTTGAGAAAGAAAGGGAGAGGAAGCGGAAGTCTATGGAAGGCAAAGAGTCTGAGATCAACATTTTCTTAGCTAAAATGAACGAGGATAGAGCCGCGACCATGGAAGAGCAGAGAAATGTTGCGTTGAAGGTAGACCAAAAAAATGAGAAAATATTTGAACTAAAGAAGAATAAGTTTGAACTAGAGAAGAAGAAATTTGAAGGCAAGCTGATGATGCTAGATCTATGTGGCATGAATGCCATGCAACAAGAATATTTCTGTAATATTCAACTAGCAATTTTTGAGGATTCGAAGTCTCATTCCGGAGGTAGATCTAACTCTCATTCGACATCTTATTATGTAGATATCTAACTTCTAATATTTATATAACTAATTTTTTTAGAATTTAGTGACTGCCCAGCCACATGTGGGCTAGATAAATATGTGGCTGGGTAGCAACTAAATTCGTGGACTGTGGATATTATCTTTGTTGGTAATTTGTGGACTGTTTTGATAACTTTTCTGACTTTTTTGGTATATAATTTGTGGACTGTTGGTAATTTCTGACTTGAATGTGACTGTGTTGTTGGACTTCAATGGGACTGTGTTAGTATTTATTTGTGGGACTCTTTTGTATTTGTATTTGCACTTAGTTTGGGATTGTGTTGCTAGACTATTTATGGGACTGTGTTGCTAAATTTGAATGAGACTCTTTTGTATTTGCACTAGTTTGTATATGATTTGTGTGTGGCTTGTGTATGATTATGTTTTAGCATAGAAGGACACACATACTCCATTGATGTAGTATTATGCAGATTCATAATATGGTTATGTTTTGGACTAAGTTTCGACTCTGGCATGACAACCTTGTTGGTTGTTTTTTTTTTTTACTTCGCGTTTCTCTCATTAGTTTAATAATTTCAGGTTCTTCTATATATGATGATTGGAACTTCGACATTGTTTGTAGATGAAAAATAATAGGTTGAGGAAAAAAATTAGTTAGGAAACAATAATTTAAGTATCAAATTAAATTATTAATTAACATATAATTAGTGTAATTGTAAAATATGAAAAAAATAAATTAAAAATATTATTATTAAAAAATAATATTATATTATTATTTTGACTAATCTAATAGCTAGTCCAATGTGGATTCACCTAGCCAAAGATGAATGCTATAGCTAAAACTTGAAATTCTAGCTAAAATTTGGATTAGCAGGCCATTGCTAATGCTCTGAGCTCTCATGTTTTAACTAGTCCAACGCAACGGGTAGGTATATTCTTAGATGCATTGGCATTGGCTGCTCTTAAGAAACGATTAATAAACGAGTTAATAACAGGTCAACATGTTTAATCCAAAATTATATTGCGATAACTCGTTTAAATTTTATTATTGTTGGATGAGTATGTTGGTATTATAGTGATATGAGATATAAGAGTAGTTAATTTGGTGGAGGAGTATGTTGATGAATTTTGGTGGCTTGTTAGTTTTTGGTGGGATTTTGCTGGCGTATACAGACCTAAAGATGACAATAATAAAATACTTTTTTGGGATGAGATTGTTGGTTTGTACAGTTGGTGAGATAGCCCGTGGTGTATTCGAGGGGATTTTAAAAGGTCGGGGGCATGGCTGACTTCTCAGCTCTAATTTTTTAGTTGGATTTGATTGATCTACCTTTAGTGACGCTGGACAGAATTTAGATTAATTATGACGGCTAGTTCCAATTGATGATCAACACGGAGAAGAAAAGAGATTTGCCCAAAAAATACAGAGAAAACAACTCTGATGTTCAATTGAAAATTATCAAAACTCAAGAATGTGGAAATTAACCCAATTGATATGGGGTATCTAGGTTCAGATTCTACGTTAATTGCGTTGAAGTACTACCTTAAGAAGATCAATCTGTACAAATATGAAAAAAGAAACTTAATATCTTCCTTGGACTATGATAATATTAGTTATTTTCCATCAAATCATATATTTATGATCTTTTTTGCCATGTAGTAAATATTTGGTTTCAAGTTTTGGAAGTAATTTTGATTTTATTTTGGCCAAATTTTTTGAAGGATTATTGTTTATTTATGTGTCTGTTTCTCATACAATAATTTAAATTTTTCTATTTTTGAAAAAAAAATTCATAATTTCAAATTTTGCAGCTATTTAAGTCCGAGTTGTAGGTTTCATAAAATAATTTTGAATTTACTATTAATTGATATTATTATGGCTTTTTGATTGAAAGCAGAGTTGTTTTTCCTTTGTTTTAGGCAATTCTCTTGTCTTTTCCGCCTTGATTATCTGTTAAAATTAGCTTTCAGAACTAATCTAAATTATGTCCGGCGTCATTTAGTTGGGGGAGACTTCACTTGGTCTAATGGGAGAGTTTGATCTAGGTTTAACAGATTTAGTGTCTCTTCTTATTGGGAGGCTCACTTTTTTAACGTATACAAAAAAAGCCTTCTTAGAGCATTAGCATTGGATTCATCATTTTCATCTTCAAAATTTGATGAAAAGTACATGTTTTTCATAAATCTAAAACCTCTCTATATATAACCCCACATTGGATTAACTATTGAATTTATCAAAATAATAATATAATATTATTTTGTTAATAATAATATTTTTAATTTATTTTTTTCTTATTTTACAATTACACTAATTATATGTTAATTAATAATTTAATTTGATACTTAAATTATTATTTCTTAACTTAAATATATTGTGGCTCAAAATAAAAGCTTGACATTTGAGCATATGGTAAATGCAATGCCAAGATTTTAAAGCTAAAATCATTAAATTTTGAAGATTGGACTCATTTGATGAGTCCAATGCTAGTGCTTATATGCTATGAACATTTTCTCTCTTATTGGATTGTGGGGTCTTCATGAGGGGTAGAGATCTCTAAATTCAAGAATATGTGGTTGAAGGTAGATGGGTTTATGAAAAATAGGTTGATGTAGGGGTGGCAAATCATGTTTTCAGGTCGTTTCAAGTTATAAACATTTAACCATACAGGTTAATCCGAACCCAGCCCGCTAAGTTAAATGTGTCAAATTTTCAAACCCTAACACAACCCATTTAGATAATAGGTTGTGTCGTGTCACCCATTTTGACTCGTTTAATAATTTATTAAAAATATGTAAACACGACACGACTCATTTAAACCTGTTTGTTTCATGTAAATGAATTAAACTAAAACGTATAACTCATTTAATCTGATTAATATAATTTCACATAAAAATTAAAATCAATATTTATTAATAACCACAATATTTTAAAAAACATATATCAATAATTTTAAGTTTTAACATATAATAAAATCAATCTTACAAAAGATACAATAACAAATACGAGTGTAGGTCTAAAATTACAATCGCAACAATAAAAATATAAGCATACTGAGAAATACCGATATTACAAATTATTAATAATAAAATTTTAATTTTGGAATAATTTCTAAACTAGTCAAAATAGGTTGATTTCGTGTTAAGTAGGTTAACCCGTTATTGACCCGTTTATAAATCGTGCATTAATGGGTCAACCCGTTTTAACTCAAACTCGTTAACATCAAATTAAAACCCGCTAATTTTGTGTTGTATTCGTGTTGAGTTCACGGGTCGTGTCATATACTGCTACCCCTAGGTTGATGGGGCCCTCTCGGTTGAAGACAAGACAAGAAAAATAGTTATTGTGATTGAGCTAAAAAAATACTCTTATGGAGGAGATTTTGTAATGTCCCGTTCCCAGAGGTCTGGAGAGTTAATTCCTATAATCTAAAATCATCTCTCATAACATATTTATATATTCCAAATTTCCCATAAAATATAAACTTATTTTTTCAAAACCAAAAATGTATGTTCTTTCATCAAGACACCAAATAAATATCTTAATGAAATAAGTTAAAAATTCCACAAAGACTCAGAATATTCATGACTCAAAGTACCAAAATAACATAAAATCATAAACCTACTAAATAAGACTACCCAATAAATACTTGTACCCCTTTGGCACATATTCCTCTACGATCATTAAACCTTGCTAACACTTCTCACTCTTGACTTACAGTTGATGCATCAAAATTATCTGAAAAATGTTGTGAAGATAAGTGGTGAGTTATCAACAACTTAGTAAGCAAAGAACATATATTAGTATGTAAATATGAGCATTTACAGAGTTCAAAATGCAGAACAAAATATTTACTTTTTCAGAATACATAATCATTATATTTACTTTCAAAATGTAGAAACAATACTTGTTACAAAACATCAGAGAGAAACTTTCAGAAAACATTCTTATTAAAAAAAAAAAAAGTCTTTGGCATATCAAAATCTAAAATCTCATCTTCATCATATCAGAGCATCACATTGGGACAGATACCATGTTTAACCCCCGTGGTAGGGTTATAAACCACAATTATAATCCATGAAAGGGTCGTATGCCACTATTATCACCCATGGTTGGGTTGTAGATCATGTTTAACCACGTGGTAGGGTTATAAACCACAATTCTAACTCATTGAAGGGTCGTATCCACTATTATAACCCATGGTTGGGTCGTATCCACTATTATCACCCATGGTTAGGCCGTATCCACTATTATCACCCGTAATTGAGTTGTATCCACTATTACCCGTGGTTGGATCATATCCACTATTATCACCCATGGCAGGGCTGTATGCCATTATTATTATCCATGGGGGGGCCCTTATCTGAATATAACAGAAACATCATAGTCAGACTTTAATCAAAATACAGCTTCAAAAAATCATGCCAAGGTTTTCAGATGCCACAACACATCAAAACAAAGTACTGAACAAATTCAGATCATTTCACATCTTAAAAAAAGATTCAGAACATTTTCGCGTTACATGCAAAAATTATCAAATTTTCATATTCGCTAATTTTTCTCAGTTCAGAAAACAGAATGCACAATATTTAACTCATGTCTGCACCAATCATAACAAAAATATTATTCTCTTTCATACGAATCTTATGAGTAATACAAAACAAATAACGAAGGTTATTTTCACATTTCTTTTCAAAAACATATCATGCACATTTTAATAAACCAACCTCAGTTCATTTTATTTTATGCAAAGTCTAGCATATGGACCCTGCTTACTTGGACTTCTTAGCTTTTTAGGAATTTTCCTCAACAATGATGATCAATTATTAATCGCCACCTATAAAACAGTCACGTAATTCTCATAAATTTTCAATCGAACACGTATTTCAATATTTAACTTGAAATACTAAATTAACCTATTTTAATTTCTCAAAAACCTAAACTTCTCATAACCCTAAAATACCATCACTTTCCAAATTTCTCAATCCACTTAATTTCTCCAACTATTAAACTCTAAATTATTTCTAATAATGCATCCTAATATTTTTACTAATTACAACTATGCCCATATAAAATATATAGCCAGTTTAAAAATTCTCTTAACATAATTATAAAAAAATCGATTAAAATAGGAAAGCAACATTTCGTTTAATAGAAAAATCGACTTAATTAGTTTTGCTTTAAAGAGTTCAAAAATAAGAATTTTCACTCACTATTCACTTCAAAAATTCATATTTTAAAAATATATTATTACTAAATAATATAATTCAAATCTTTGTTTATTTTCTTTATAAGTTATATATTTAAAAATAAAAATCTCATAAAATAAAAACTAGACTTAATATAAAACTCACCTAAAAGCAAGGTGTTTTAGGAAAAAAAAACATAAGGTATATGGGCTCTTTGGGGAAAAGACATGAAAAAAAGGGAAAATTATGCTTTTGAAAACCTCCAGACCAACCATGCGACAGAAGATTCCATACTCACCGAGAAAGGAGGTGTGGTGAAAAGAGTAGGGAGGTGGGCGGCAGTTTAAGGTGTTTGGCGTGACAACACAGCATGAGAGAGAGAGCGGTGGCTTGGGGAGTGTGAAGTGTCTGACAGTATTTTTCTATGTAGGTACTGACGAAGTGGAGGGGGCTGGCACCGTGGGGTGGCTTGGTTATGGCTCACAGTGGGGGAATGGTTACTTTGTTTCGGTGGTGCAAAACAGAGTGCTACTTGCAGTGATTTACGGTGGCTGGGTGAGGGTGTTATAGAGGTTTGGCTTGGAGAGTGGCTGACAGCAGCAAGGAGCCTTGGGCAATTTCTCTAAGTAGAAGAAAAATACATCTGCTTTTGTATATAGGTAAGGTGGTTGAAAAAACCCTAGAGGAGAAAAATGAGAGGGAGAAAAAAATACATGGGACGTGCATGGAGTGCCCTGGCTTCTCAGGGGCTGGCTTTTTGGGCTTATTTCAAAATATTTGGGCCTACATGTTGGTTATTGTAGAATGTAAATTGGACTGGTTAGAGCGGTTAAAAAAATCTTTGGCTTGTCCATAATCCTTCTCATAGGTCGAATATATTATAAATACTATTGGGCATCGACTCACCTTCCAAACTAGCCTAACTCGTTCCATAATTTGTTAGGCCAAATACCCAATAAAATAAATCACACTTGATCCATAAAATATTAACTGAATTTAACCTAATTAACCTAGAATTTAACCTAATTATCAAGCTCAATAAAAATCCATATTCGATCAATATTTTGGGGCCCGTAACCTATTCCCAAAATTACTCATTAAAACTCAAATGGGCTTTTCATCCATATTAAACAAAATTCGGTCGCAAATTTCATGCTGGGCCCAAGTGTTACAGATTTCTTGGAGACAAAAATTTTGGGCTCTTTAGTTGAAGGAAGGGGACATAAGCATAAAGTTTTTACATATAGTAGCTAATTCCCATCAAAGAAATAAGGTCATTGAGGTTCTTCATTTGAAAGATAGGGTACCTACGGACAACATTGAAATTGAGGACCAAATTGTTTACTTTTATGATAAGCTTTTCACAAAGCAATGCCATTGGAGGCCTAACATTAACGAGCTAGTTTTTTATTCGATTGATCAGTCAAGCATGACTTGGTTGGAGAGATCATTTGAAGAGGATGAGATGCTTAGTATGTTAAAAAGAATGGACAAAGACAAAGCACTGGGCAGATGGCTTCAAATGGCTTTCTTTCAAGCTTGTTAGGCATTGTGAGGGAAGACATCATGATAGTTTTTCTTAGATTTCACTTGTTAATGAAATTTGAGAAAACTCTTAATGCTTCATTCATTGCCATTATTCTAAAAAGGGCAAGGTTGGTAGAGGTGAAAGACTTCTGTCCCATAAGTCTGGTGAGTGGGGAATACAAGATCTTTTCAAAATTTCTAGCTAATTGGTTGAGTGAAGTTATGGGGAAGATCATCTTGAAGGAAAACAAATCCTTGACTCGATCCTCATTGCAAATAAATGCTTAGATAATAGAGTCAGAGTCGGCGCCCTAGGTATTCTATGTAAATTGGATATAGAGAAGGCTTTTGATCACATATACTTTATAGGTATGTTTTTGGGAGAGATGGTGCTACTGGATGAAACATTGCATCACAACCATTAGATTCTCGATTCTAGTTAATGGCACTTCTGAAGGTTTCTTTAATAGCTTTCGAGGCTTGAGACAAATAAACCATTTATCTCATTTTCTGTTCATTTTAGTAATGGATGCATTGAGTAGAATGTTAAAGGTGATGGAGGATAGGGGCTTTAACTCGGGTTTCTCAGTGGGCAGCTCATCGAATGGTAGCTTAAATCTCTCATCTTCTCTTTACTGACAACATGCTGATTCTTTGTGAGCCGGATCCTAACCAGATTCATTCCTTGAGGGCTCTTTTACTTTGCTTTAAAGCTGCCTCCAATCTTGTGAATTTATCAAAATTTAAAATGGTTCTTGTTGGCTTGGTTAATAATTTAGTCGAATTAGCAACTATCTTGGGCTGCAAGGTGTCATCCTTGTCTATAAAGTATCTCGACCTTCCCTTGGGGGCTCATCATAAATCCAAGACAATGAGGGATGAGACTACTGAAAATATCGAATATAGATTGACGGGTTGGAAGAGGATTTATTTGTCCAAGGGTGATAGAATCACCTTAATCAAGAGCACATTATCTAACCTCCCAATATACTTACGGCAAAAAGATTGGAGAAGGTTTTTCATTATTTCTTATGGAAAGGTTTAGAGGGTGAGAAAAAATTCCACTTGATTACATGGCATAAGATCTGTAACCCTTTATCTTGCGCGGATTAAGAGTTAGAAAGTTAAAAGAACCTTCAATAATGCCTTAAGGGAAATGGTTATAGCAGTATCATCGGGAAGGGGATGCTCTTTGGAGAAATGTTGTTAATGTTAAATATGAGAGTATTTGATGAGGTTGTGCTCAAATGAAGTAAGAGTGGCATATGTTGTGGAAGTGGAGAAATTTATCTGGAATGGATGAAAAGATTTCTTTAGTAATTTTAGATTCGAGGTGAGAAATGGAACACGAATCAAATTGTAGTACGATATTTGATGTGGTGATGTTGCCTTGAAGAATGCTTTCCCTTCTCTTTACAGGATTGTGTTGGATAATGGGTGCTTGAGTGGTTGACAACATAGACATTTATATTGGTTCTCTTCAATGGTTTGTAAGGTTTATTAAAGTTGTTCAAGATTGAGATGTAAGGGATATTATTAAATTTTATAGTTCATTATATGCGTTGAATTTAAAGGCGGGAGGGGATGATAGGTTGCTTTGGAATCATTCGGAGAATAAGAGATTCTCGGTCAGATCCTATTATAAGGTTATGTCGATCCATTCTTTCATTACTTTCCCTTAGAAGTGCATTTGGAGGAGTGATATTCCTCTCAAAGTTGTTTTCTTCTGCTGAGTGGCCTCCCATAAGAAAATATTGACTATCGATAAGCTGAGAAAGCGTGGCCTCTATATAATAGATTGGTGTTTGATCATCTTCTTTTTCATGGTAAAGTAGTTAAGACTTTATGGGATAAAATCTTCACTAGGCTTGGTGTTGTATGTGTAATGCTTAGGAGGGTGGTAGACTCAATATCATGTTGGAGAGGAATTTAGGACAATCGCCATATTGCAACTGCTTAAAAGATGGTGCCTCTATGTTTAATGTGGTGTAACGAGAGGAATGATCGTTGTTTCAACGATAGGGAAAACTCATCAGGAGGGTTTATGGATGTAACGACCTGGCCCAATAATTTTAAGGTCGAAAGATTGATAATTTTTATCGGGCTTAAATTATATTTAATGGGTCATATTAGATAAGCCCACAAGAGATAAATTAATGAGGCTGATTATGAGTTTTAATTAGGCTCAATAACTAGGTTAAATCCTAATTATTATTTATTACACAAGTTAGACCCATTTTAGAATTTAAAGATTGCTCATTAGAAATTTATTGCAATTTAAAATATCATTGATTGAAGTCCCCTACGCAGTCTCAATCACTGTCAATCCTACATTGAATGAACTGCTAGATCATGTTTTTAAATTCAAACTTTCTTTTTAGATTATCACGACTGAGTTTTCATTAGATTAGTGTCACTACATGTATTACCCAAATTTCTTTTCTCTATAAATATATTTCCCTATGTGTGTTATTTTAACAAATCATAAACTTCCGTAAGTGTAGCGACCGAATCCAAGATACCTAATCCAACACCATGTGTGTCCCTCCTTCCTCTCCTAGCATCCCTTATGTTTTTTCCCTCATTCTCTCTCACGTTTGCTTTCTCTCAAGCTCTCGATTAATCTATTTATCTCTCTAGCCAGCGCCTAGCCTGTCGCACGGGCTCATCCTCTCTCGGTAACTAGCTACGAAGTGAAATTTTGAAAGCAGCACTACGAGGTAATTAGATTGATCATAAATTAGGATTAACATAGGTTAGCTAGTTATATATATTATAATTAAAGACAGTTCTTTTGAAACTAATGTTTATTTACCATGCATGTCGTGATATTTACAAGCATGTTATTCATCATATTTCATTCTACATATTATAGTTATATATGTATTATACATCTCGTATTGTATAAAATACGTAAACTTTCATAAGATGAGATGTAAGATAATTTTAGAGTAGTTAATAAGGTGACCATTTAGATGCATGGTACCAATGTAATTTTATGGGTGGATGTGCAAACCACGGACCTAAACGTAGTCTACCATAGTATGCTAGAATATTATTAGCAGCTCCCCATATGGTCACAAGAGGTGATGTCGGTGCACAACCTTACGCACATGGTTAAGTGTGTGAGCCAATATAATAAGTCAGATAAGTTAAGATAAGTCATGCATGTTATAAGCATATATATGAATAGTCATAATTATAACTTCTCAGTATGAAATATTTTATTGAAAATGTTATATTAAATATATTTACGTTATAATGGATTTCTTATTGAGTTATCAACTCATTTTAATTTTATTTCATTTTTTCAAACCACCCCATGTCAGAATATTTATAAAGGTAGAGCTGTAGAATTGGACTTGGTCCAGGTAGGCATGACAGAGGCCTATATCATGTACATAAATTCTAAGTTATAATTTTTATAGCACCCACTTTGAGAAATTTTAATAAATACTTTAATACACCCTCTTTTATAATTTCAGTATTTTTAATAAAGATGAGTTTAATTTTTTGGAATTTTTGTATCTGGTGCTTCTTTAGGATTAAAATATTTTTAAGTCAAATTCGGTAGTAACACTCTAGCTCTCGTGATTTTCCAAACAAAAAAAAAAAAATAATGTCTTTCTTAAATGTGGGGAGCGGGGTGTCACAATGAACTTTTTCTTTCATACATTGTTATTTTGGGTTTCGGCTATTGTATTGAATGAGACTAACTTTAATGACCTTTATTCTATTTTTTACAACACTTAACTTGTAATTAGGTTCATCTCCTGTATACTTTCTATATACTTGAGCCTTGCCTAATTATGTGGATTAATAAATTCTTCTTACTTATCAATTTTTTTTATTATTATTGGGTTGTAATATTAATATTTCTCAATATGTCTATGTTTTTATTGTTGAGATTATAATTCTAGACCTATACTCATATTTGTTATTGTTGTGTTTGTAGTATTGATTTTATTATAGGTTAAAATCTAAAAAATATTGATATTTCTTTTAGTAGGTATTATTATTTTTTTTTTTAAAAATATTATGGCTACTAATAGATATAGATTTAACTTTTATATAAAATTGTGTTAATCTGGGTTATCATTTATATGAAATAAGTTAAAATGAGTCGTGTTATAACAAATTTATAATTAATTATTAAACGGGTTAAAACGGGTGACACGACATGATCCATTATTTAAATAGGTCATGCTAGGGTTTGTCCCATTTAACTTAACGGGTCAGGCTCAAATTGATCTATCTAGTCGAATATCTATAACTTGACACGATACAAACACAACTTGCAAACTTGAACTACCATTTCTAACTATTCACTGCAACTAAAATGAACACTAAAAAATTTACATTACTTCCTACAAACTCAGTAAAACAAAGCCTGAGAGTGTATAGATAAACTTTTTTAAACACAATAATACTAAATTTATTTCTAAAAAAATCTTCTAATTATTCTCCTAATTTCCATGATAAAATATATATATCTTCCTAATACTTAAAAGCATGTATAATGTGAATAGTAATAAATAGTTCTAAACAGTGAGCAGTGTCCAGCGTCTTCTTTTTGGTCTCTCGTTCCTTTGCATGATATTTTTTTCCTTTCAGTCACAATTTTACTTCTTCTTCATTGAGTCTCAAACATCTGGTTAGTATTATTGTATTGTAGTGTGACAGTAAAAAATATCCGGCCTGTTGATAGAAGGGATGGAGTGCAGAGATGTCTTGTGATTTTCCAACATCTACAGAGCTTTCAGACTCAAGTGGAGGAAGAAAAAAATTCTTCCGTGTTGTTTGAGGATTCTTCTTCTCGCCGTTGGTATGCAATATTCTTCTAATTTCACTTCTGCATCTTGTTTTTGTTTTTCTCTTTCTCGCATGTTTGCTTCTTTCTACGGCTTAACAACAGAAATATATTTCTTCTTCATTTCCCTTTTTTCCCGTACGGTTTCTTCTTCGTTTCAGATTTATTTTTGCATCTTTGTTTTTTTTTTTCTTCGTTTCTTTTTGGTTTGAAGAGAGAGAGAGAGTTGCCATGAGAAATGAGTTCGTGCGTGTAAATGCCAGTGTGCAACGGAGAGGGAAAGGGAGGTTTGTGGTGGCTGGATCTGCTAGAGATTGTCGCCGGTGTGAAGTGGTGGAGGTGCGGTGGCTTGGGTGGCCGCGTACGGCTGCGCAACTGGACACAAATGGGTGAAATCCATTTCGGTTGGGTTTTTGTGGGGGAGAGAGAGGGCTGTGCGTGTGGGACATCGATGGTGGCTGGATTGTCGCCGACGTGAGGGGAAGTCGCCAATGGTGGTCGTGAAGGTGGCTGCCTATGGCGGCGCAGGTTGAGAGAAATGAGAGAAACCCATTTCGGTTGGGTTACTGCAGGGGAGAGAGAGGGCGGAGCATGGGAGACATCGGTAGTGGCTGGGTTGGTCGTCGGCTTGAGGGGGACTCGCCGGTGGGGTGATGAGGCTGGCCGGCGCATGGCAGCGCCGGGCTGGGCTGAAGAAGAATGGGTCGTGGGGAAGAATCCAGCCAGAGGAGAGAGACAGAGTGAGGAAAAAAAATAGTATAATATTGAAGTTTTTTTGTTCAAATAATCTATCAATTAATATTCCATTTATACAACTTATCAGCGAAAATAGAAAACTTAGTTTAAAAAGATTTTTCTTCAGAAAGAGTATGTCTAAAATATCAATTTTTTATAAGAATCAGTATAAAGAGATTTATTGGGAAAAAGATCTAGCTACTTGTTATTAATAAATAATAGTAAATTTTTTTTTTGGGGGGGGGGTAAAAATGAATAGAATAAAAAGTAAGAAAATATTATATAAAATCAAATTGGGAAAAATATATTTAATTATATATATCCCCTTATATTTAAAAATCGTTATAAACGTGAACAGTAATAAATAATGACAGGAATGGTACTGAACAGTGATACATGTTTTATGCTTTTCTTCTTCCACCTTACATCCCTCTCTGCATCCTTACAGTAAAATTACGGCAAAATCACTACAAAATCACAGCAAAATCATCACAAAAATATCACAAAATCGCAAAATCACTACAAAATCACAGCAAAATACCACAAAATCACAGCAAAATACCACAAAATCACAGCAAAATACCACAAAATCACAAAATCTCCACAAAAATACCACAAAGTCAAAAAATACCACACAAATCACCAAATCAACACACAGGTTTCCACACAAATCACAAATCAGGGTCGTCGGCGAAGAACGAGGCTAGTGGTGGTGGTGTGGTGCGGTGCCGTAGGAGTGGCTAACGGCTGCGCTACGGGGAGAAACTTGTGCGTGTAGAGGAAGAGAGAGGGCTACGGACTTCAGCCTGTTCCGGTGTGAGAGAGAGGTTTGTGGGGACGAGCTCGGCAGGCTACTAGTGGTGGTGCGGTGCTGTAGGGGTGGCTAACGGCGGCGCTACGGGGAGAAACCCGTGCGTGTAGAGGAAGAGAGGGGTCTACGGGCTTCAGCCTGTTGCGGGGGAGAGAGAGAGGTCTGTGGGGACGAGATCGGCGTGGGAAACGTCTCCGGTGACTAGGCTTTGTGGTGGCACGATAGCGGCGGCTGGTTGCGCTGGGCGGAGCCGAGGAGAAGAGATCGAAAGGGAAATGGGCGTGCGACTGGAGGGAGGGAGGAGAGAGAGGGAAGAGGGAAAAATGAAAGAAAAAGTTAGGGTTTGAGATTTTAAATCTCAACCCTTTATCTTGAATCTCCAGAATTAATCCAACAGTGGAAGTTAAAACATTAAAAATAAACTAACTTAAAATAGATAATTAAAATATAGATTAAACTTTAATTTATAAAATATTAATATTTCGTCATCAAATGAATGATTGAGTTTTTAACATCTCAACCCTTTATCTTGAATCTCCACAATTGATCTAATAGTGGAGGTTAAAATATTAAAAATAAACTAACTTAAAATAGATAATTAAAATATAGATTCAACTTTAATTTATAAAATACTAATATTTCATCAGTAAATAAATGATTGAGTTTTGTTAAATATTTTTAAAAGAGTAAAATCATATAAATAATTAGAATTTTTAATATAATTTAAATCTCATAATATTCTTAATTAACTAAAATCATTTAAATAAAATGATTTTCTACTATTATAATATTTTTAGAGTTTCAAAAATAGAAGAGACTTACTTTAATGATGAAAAAATGTGAGAACAATATAGAAATAGAAGACTTTGTATTTTTTTAGTGCTCCCTGGGTCATTGAGTAGTATGCTTGAGTTCTACAATTCATATATTTTGCTAAGAAAACTATTACTAGAATATTTAAAATCTTTTAATTTTCATATTACTTATATTACTGTAACATTTTGTTATTATTATGATACTTGTTAAAATTTATTTTTCTGTTCCTGTGCATTAAATTATTGACTAATTAATTTTATTTAAAAAAAACATATTATTTTTACATTCTATGAATATTAGTCACTAGGAAAACGTGCATTGCATGTCACTCCTTTACATTTCGTGGTATCGTCGACGTGCGGCAGTGGCTGGCTGAGGAGAGGTGGCGTGAGGGAGAAATAGTGTTGCCGATCTTGAGTTTTGATGAAGGAAAATACTTTGCCCACATAACATGTCTACAGAAATCCTTTACTGAAATTTTTTTAATTTCTTTTTGCTTAATGATTAAATAAGTGTTTTTAAATGAATATATGATTTTTTTAAAAATTTTTAAAAAGTATTTAAATAGTTTAAGAAAATAGTGAAAGAAAATATAAAAAAATAAAAAAAAGATTTGTAACGTTCAATAAAGAATTTCGGTAAAACTCTTATATGGACGTAACAACATCCAAAAAACAAAGTGGCTCAAACAATGAACAACTAAAATTCATCAAAGGACGTAAGGTATTTCTTTTAGGTTTTCTTTATTTGGTTGTTGGGTAAGAGAGTGTAGGAGATGAAAGAAAGTATAAAATTTTTCAATTTCTTTGTTTTTTTTCAATAGTTCACCGATGACAGATCAAAGCATCCATTATGTATCGTCCAAACTAAATGATAATGTAATAATCTTATCAACAAATTATAATATAAGTAATATTGATCTATATAATTTAATTAAAGAAGTATTAATAATAAAGAATATCAATAATAAATTAGGCAAACGTCCCTTCGACGTTACCTACTACTAGTATATAAAAATCCTCTTTATCATTGATTTTTTTTGTCAAAACTCTTTTGTCCAAAAATATTTTTAATAGACCAATTACTTTGATAAACCCCAATAGCAAGCTGGTTTCTAATTTTCAACTTTTAATAATGATAGCAAGCAGCTTGGACATTTAGTATATCTTAGAATTTTGTGAATAATAATGAAGTTGTTTGATTTAAGATATTTTAATATATTTTGAAAAATGAGAAAGAAAAAATTGAATAAAGATATTATAAAATTAAAAAATTATTTGAATATAAATTTTATTTTAAAATTTATAAAAATTAATATTATTTCTCATGCATCGATCCTTCTCCCTACCCTCGTCAACGACACGTGGGACTTAGATACCACCTCCACTTTCCTATTAATATTACTTCTCTCATTTTATTTGAAGAGAAATGACATTTTAATCATGGAATGCGCAAATATCACACATTCGTTTTGGAAAAAATAAGTAAGAGAACTCTTATTAGATTAGCTAAAAGTTAAATCTATTAAATATTTAACTATTAGAAAGTAAAATATACTTATAATGGATTAGCTAAATTTTAAATATTTAGAATTTAGTTACAGTGACTTTCAAAAGTTTTTTCAAATTTGAAGGTTACTGTACATAGATCAAATACATATTTTATTAATTATTTATCTCTCCATTTCTTTCTATTACATATTTTATCATAATTGATATATTAATTTGAGTTAGTGATATATTAATTTAATAAGAATATGATTATTAATTAATATATAATAGATAGAATAGTAAAAAATAATAAAATAAAATAAATTAATAATTAAAAAAATTAAATATTTTTGAAATTATTAGTTATTCATTATTATATAATGAATAAATGTATAATCTAATGTGGAGATTTGATGTGAATAACTAAAATAAAATTTATTTTATATTATTTTATTGTTATATAATGAAAAAATAGTTATTTCAATGTGGATATTTATGCGAATAGAATAGTTAAAATTAAATTTCTCTTATATTTATAAAAAATATCTTTTAACTTTGATTAATTCAATAAGAGTACTTTAAATATAAGATTCAACTAAAAAAATTAATTTTTTAATAATAAATTCTACACTTTTTACTGTGTCAAGCACGACTCTTTGGAGCCAAAGTTGCACGACACAGTAACAGGCGGAACTGGTAAACGACCCCCAAACTACAAAGCAACGACAGTCACGAACGGTCTATCCGCGTACCAAACGAAATAGACAAAAAGTCCAGAGCAGCATTCGACCGCTTGCCGGCTAAGCCAGTAAAAAATCTACGCCCAAGCCAAGAACTCCTTAACGTGCTGTCTACTCGCGCTCTCAAATCTCGTCGCGTTCGGACGCACCGAATTCAGACGCTTCTAGACGGGAGGACCCCACACACAGTAACACTAACCGTTGATATTCCTCCCGTGAATACAGAGCGTGTACACACTTCAAGAGATGAGCGTGGTGCTGTCCTCACTCGCCTGCAAGTCATTTTATTTTTGTTTTAAACCTGTCGTTTTGGAATTCTATATGATGGGCCGGACTCCTCTCCGGCTCTCCCTCTACCAGCTGGGATCCACTGCTGCGGCCTTTATGTAAACGACGGCCGAGGACCAATAATACCATGCCATCATGCTGATGGAATTCAATTCATAAACGGTATCCACCATATTATAGCTTTTAAATTTAATCTGTTTTGCTGTTTGTACCCACTTCTGTTATTGGGTCCATTTAATAGAATTAGGTGAGTCATTGATTTAAATGATTAAAATAATAGGATAATGTAAATGAGTAATATTAAATATAATTTTAAGCTGTGTAAGTTTTGCATATTCTTTTTGAAAAAAAAAAGTGAAGTCTAATATTAAAAAAATAATTTTTTTATATAGATTCTAGATTTACTTATTTTTTTAAAAGAAAAATGTTACAAAAATAAATAAATTACATAAAAATAAACCATAAGTTGACATGTTCTCATGTGATCAACTATATTTACTTTAAAATAAAAATAATTTTACAGTCTGACTTATCGAATCAAATTACGTCAATTTGTAAATTTACTTTTGTGTTATTATTTTGTAGTTAAAATATTTTTCTTTCAATATTGCAACCAAAATGCAAACAAATGAACACATTTGATTTTTGAAATTCACCAATAATGTGTTTTTTTTTTTTTTCCAAAAAAAAAGTTTGATACTTTTTAAGGTAAGAATTTGAAATTTTAAGGTTAGTATTTATATATAACCGGTAGTTGGATTTTTGCCACCATGGCAAGATTTGTCTATCTCGTGGTGGCTATGGTGTTGGGGCCTGGGGGTGGCAACAACCACATGTGGCTTGAGTTTCTTTTAAAAAGTCTTTTTAGAATCTAGAAATCAATTGTGACTATAAAATATATTTTTTAATTTTAAATAAAACTAAATTAACATGTGGTAATTTTTTTATCGGACCACATGTTTTTGTTAATAATAATAATAATGGACTAAAAAATTTAACGGAATTCTATTTTCTAATAAACAAAACTATGTAGACTATTGTTAAAATTTGTATGGACATATATTAGAATAAAATCTCTTAATTTTATAGAGTAATAATGTTAAATGGAGTGTAAACTCTTTTTTAGAAAAGAGTTTTTCTATTTGATAGTCTTATACCACATATTTGTTAATGTTAATTTTTATTTTAATTTTTTTTTTAGCAGGTGTGTGATTTAAGCTGTTAAGTAGAATTTTTTTTTTTTAAAATAGAACCATTATAAAAAAAAATGGATAGTTGTATATACGTCTTATTAAATACACAAATAATTATGTAATTTTAAAAGGTGGAGTTCGGATAGTAAGATGAGATGAAATAATTTTAGATAAAAGTTGAATAAAATATTATTAGAATATTTTTTAATATTATTATTATTTTAAGATTTTAAAAAATTAAATTATTTATTATATTTTATATAAAAATTTAAAAAAATTATAATAATAAAATGAGAATATTTGACTGATGATGAAATGAATAAATTGAATTCGGAGAAGTGGAATATCTTATCCCAACATGTTTACCATAGTGTCTCGTGCCAGTCCATCCCAGTCCACGGTTACTCTTTACCCTCTTGTCTCTGCGAGAGAGATCACAGCCAAAAAGTAGGTGAAAAGCGAAGACAATAGTATTTACTCTCCGCCACAACCACTGTCGATCTCCCTCTACCTAATCCACTCCGGGGGGGAAAAATAAAAGGAAACTTGCCCTATTATATATTCGAAAGATGGAGAGAGAGAGAGCGAGAGTGAGTGCGCTTTAACTTGCTAGTTTGCTACTGCTCTCTTCTTGGGAAAGCATCGTTTCTTCTTGGGAAAGCAAAAGCAAATGGGAGGAGAGAAGATCGTCTAAATTTACAGGGAGAAAATGCCATAGAAAATTACTTTTACATTAACATATATTTATAGAAAGAGTGTGTGTTTGTTTGTTTGGGAGAGGGAGTGGGGGATTCGGTTGGTGCTTCTTTACGTCTGTCCAATCACAACCCTAGTCTTCGAAACTCTGCTAACTCCCTCTCGCTTCAGATCCCTGCGATTTCCCGTTCCTGTTGATGCGCCGATCTGCTGGTACATTTTGGCTTTACGCGATGGGGGGCTTCGTTCGGTTGGTTTTGTTCCAATGTTGAGGATTTCCGGTGGAGATTGTGCGTGGATTCGGCACGATTTTTATGTATTGGCTTCGGAGCTAATTGTTTACAATGGCGGCTACGTTAGCGGCTTTCGAGCGCCCCAGAGCTGGGGCCTCCAATACGGTATGGCTCTTTTTGGTTTGTTTGGGTACGGCCGGGATAATGGATGGAGTTGGAAGGAAAATTTTGGATTTTTAATTTTATTTTTCTTTTCTTTGGATGTCAAGTGAACCGAAGTTTCAATTCTACGTTCTTTCTTCTTCTTTTCTTTTCATTCTTCTAAACTCTTTAATGGAGAATCTGGCATTTGTAGTTATCTGTTTCCTTTTCTTATAATGCATTTAGTTAAATCGGGGCTCTTCTTTGAGGAAGTTAGAAAGTAAAGTAATTGAAGTCCGAATCTTGTTATTACAAATTCCGAAAATTAATTTTCTAAGAAGTAATTAGTTTAAAGTTATTATTAATTGATAATTATGGGACTATTGTCTATTCGATGACTGTTGTGTTTTACTATGTTGGTATGAGCGGTTTTAGGAAATAATTTTCAGCTTTTCTTAATCACATAGATAGTGAAATTGAATTTAAGCTCTTGGTTTTTCGAGAACTCTTATTATAGGCGATTAGTTAAGTCATATTGGGCTTTGATGGACAACTGAAACTTAATAGAACCGCTATGTTAGTATCATTTAATCACCGGACTTGAGATTGGGTTCTTCCTGATAAATTGATGTAAATTCAGTCGTTTCCCTTCATTTTTTTCTTCTCTTTGCGGAAGAATTTTGTCCAAATAACTTATTTTTGTATTTTTGTCTCCAGTGTTGTAGCTACTTGCCTATGGATCATATGATCTAACCCTTTCGTCCCTTAAGAACACCCCACTCCTAGTGAACGCAATACTCAGTTTTAGGTTTCTGGTATGGCACAATGATACTTTACTAGCAAGAGTCAGTAGCAGCTTCCTAAGAATTTTATATATTTGTTTCATGAAAAATATTCTGGTCTCCTTCTAGAATACATGGGATAAAATTTGTCATCCTTCATACTTAAATACTAATAAATATGGAGCTTTATAAAAGTTAGCGATCTCTAGTCCAAATTCATTGGTTTTCAAGTTAACCCTTGGGGCTTGGCCCAAGTGGTAAAGGCCTTGGTATTGGTGGTGTGCTCCCTCTAGGTTTAAGATTTGAATCCTCTTGGGTGCAAACAATTTCTAGGGGCTATTGGACTGGGAGAACTTCCCCTTGAATAACCCAGATGTGCACTTGTGAGAAACTCCTTGCCAGGGCCTGTGCACCCCCGGGATTAGTCGGGACTTTGTTCTTGGATACCTAGTGCCAATAATAAAAAAAAAGGTTTATTTGATTACAGAGAAGTGCAGACATCTTTATGTGTGGGTATGCATGGTCAGTTTGGCACTATCCTGATCGCATCAAACTCAGTAATTTAATTCTGCAGCTTGGGGAAAAATTGTTGGATTTTTTATATTTTATAACCGACTTATTATCCTTGCCTTGTAATCCGAGCACAAAGTGGCTGTGTTGTTTGGTATGTTTTTCCCTGACTCGGAAAATCGCTGTTTCTGGTTGAATTTGGAAATTAGAACTAATGGAACTTAAAAGCACCATTTTTTTTTTCCATTTTTTTAACATTTTGAAACTTGGGTGTTGTCCTTAATCATTCAAGTTTAAGTTTAAATCATATGGATTTTATTGATAGGTTGATAATGATTGTGCTATTTTCTTCCACCAATGAAATTGTAACAGACTCTCTAATCATGTATATGCTTTTTCATCTATTTCTTAGTGTTAAACTCTGTTACATTGTGGTGATTACTCATGGTTTTAACACATGACAATTTGGCAGGTTTTCAAAAGTGGCCCACTTTTCATTTCTTCGAAAGGTTGGTTCTGAAGAAATTGTTTGTGCTATTCTTTCTTTGATTTTCTTTCTTGGGTATCCAACAATCTTGTTTGTTTACATTGTTATCATATAGACGTTTGATCTTTTGTGTGACTGCATCACTTTTTTATGCACTCTACTTACTAGGGAATCAGATTCATTTTACAGCAATAATTTCCCTTTTAAAAAAACTTACAGCAATGATACTGTCCATCAGAATTTCATGTCTAAGAAATGACCATATCTTAGATCCTTCTGCAATTGTTTACTTTAACATTTTTTCATGCTACTACTTATGTCCACAGCAAAAGCTTGAATCTGTTCAATGTTGAGGGAGATTCAATCTCTGATTGGCTCATTGTCAGCACAAGTTTTAGTTACCTGCTACGCTTAAGTTTAGAAAACGTGCTTACTATTGCTACTTATTCCACAAATCACTAGTGTTAAGTGGATGGTATACAATTGCATGAGACAAGGGTATTCAAGGAGATTTTGTATAGTTTACTTAATTTATGAGGAATGGGATGTCATCATTAAAATAGTATGACAAATAATGATTGGAAATCCTTAAAATAACAAGGAAAGAAAAGAAAGAGCTAGATTAATTTTCAATTTAATAAGCTACACATTTTGAAAGCACACTCAACCAGACATATCTTTCATGAGGAACAATTTTTTCTGGCATTACTTTGAGAAGAGGAATTTTTTTTTTGATAAGTAAAAATATTATATATATATATATATATCAAAAAGACTAACCAAGTACACTGATGTATACAAGAGAACACCTTGCCCATAATAGAAAACCCCTAATAACCCAAAAAGCCCGTGAAAAACAACCCAAAATACACCAAGCCCGACCCCAACCCCTTGTTTTCCTTAGAATTAAAACTCTGCCCAAAAACCCCACCCCAACCCCGTGTTTCCCGTCTTCACAATGCTCTCCCTTTAGACTTTTCTCTAGTTGAGCTACCACCCTTAGCGTCGTAATTGATTGTCGAAAAAAGACGCTGTAACTCCCTGTTTTTCTTGAAACTTGATTTGGTTTCAAGCGAGTGGCTTGCCTCGATCGCAGTAATTAATTCTTTAAATTGGTCTTCGCATCCTCCATGTGAAATTTCCACAAACTGCTGAATTTCGTTAACTTTAGGCAGAATCCAATCTGCTATTGGAGGAAGAGAGACCAAGGGAGCCACAATATCCCCAAACACAGTATCCAGCTGCACTCCTGACTCTAGGCAAGACACCAAAGCCAAATCCATATTCAATCCCGTACCTCCTCAGCAACTCCATTGGTTATCTCCAATGGTATGACACCAAGTCCTTTCACCTTGGGTGACCCTTTATGTGTAACTTCAACGAGTCCCTTCACCAATGGTATGACACCATTTTCCTTCAACTCCGACGAGGGAGCCATAGTTTCTTCGGGTATAAAAGTCACCTGAGGTGAATGGCATTCTATTACAGATGTCTCTACGCCGATACTCGACGTAGAACCCACTTGAAATAACCCAGACTTCATTTTGACCCGCCATACTCTTTTGGATCTGGTTATAGGAATAAGACCGAATCCAATTTTTCATTTTCCTTTATCTGAGTTTAAAAGATTCGAGCCTATTTTAGTCTTGTTCTTTACAACCCTGTTGCCTCCAGTTGAAAGCAGGTCTATTTTAGTAGACAAAAAAGCTATCGCTGCCTTCAATTCGACAAGTTGGGTTTCCATCTCCTTTAAAGAATTATGCATCGCGACAAGCTGGTTTTGAGACGTGATCTGCAAACCACTTACATCATTCCCCTCACTATGAACCCTGGAATCATGACCGGTCTTCAGAGCTGCCACATATGATCATCTCGCTACCGTGGATGTACTATGGTCTTTATGATTCACCTCTAAGTTGATATTCTCATTCTTCTTTTGGTTTTCCTTTGACCCATCAGCGAAAAGCATAACCGCAGCTCTGTGTAATTCCGCATCAAATTTCTCCCAACCCATACCTTCATACCCTTTAGGAATGGCTACAACACTCTGCCGGCCTCCACCATATTCAGTGACAGTTAAAAACCTACCATGCTTATTGGAGCATCTTTGAGCCATGAATGTTCTGCTGCCTTCGCGCAAGTGTTTTGTGAAGTCCAAATTTTTTCCCGCTTGTAGTTCTGCTTCCATCGTAGCCGTCAACCATTCTAGACCACTGCGACCCATCACTACAGATCTCCACACCCTTCTACTTCTCTCCAAAATTTTTAATGATGATCTCCATGATTCTGGCAAAGGCTCAAAAGCCTTCTATTCCACCCAAAAGCGCACCAGCTGACCCATACTGATCAACCCTTCGACTTTAGATGCAGGGGCATCCCACGCTGAAATGCATCATTCTGTCGAGTAAAAGCAGTGCGCGAAGGTGGCTGGAGTTATCAGGTTGGGAAAACCAGAGGCCAAAGGCGCACCAGGTTGGTAAAAACAGAACCCCTTAATTGAGATAACGGAAACTTCCAGTCGTCGGAGAATGACCGGCGTTGGAGACCCCACAATGGGGTCGTCGGAGTCCGTCGAACACGTCTGTAACGATGGCTAATGCAAAGGCTCAGGTCGCGTGAAGTAACGGAAAAACAGCAGAATACTCCTAGTCGTTGGCAAAGGACCGACGTCGGATGCCTCACATCGGACTCACCGGAGTCCGTCGTCCAAGTCTGTGGCGGAGTTGAAAGTGTACGGCGACAGTACAACACCTTCGACAGAGATGAAGTGAAAAAACCAAGTTCGCCGGCAAGGACCGACGCCGGACGGCCCTCAGTGAGGATGCCGGGGTCTGCCGGCCTCTTCTGTGATGGAGGTGGATGATGGGTGAGGGGTGGCAGTGGGTTGGTTGAGTTAGGGTTTCTCGCTTCACTGTTCACCCACGGGAATCGCAAGGTACAGAGAGAATTGTAGGAATTCTCATTTGCCACATTAAGAGGAATTACCATTTGAAGGAGTTTATTGGCATGGCTCTTTTCTATTCATAATCTTCATGTTTACTTTTACACAAGTTCATATTTTGTAAAATAAATTTGGGTGCGAAGTCTGCAAGTCTCTTTTAAGTCACGTTTGGATTCGGCTTTGATCTTAACTCATTTGATCTCATCTCATCTAATCATTACAACTTTATCAAATTTTCACACAAAATATAATAAACAATTCAACGTTTTCAAATTCCAAAACAATAATAATATTAAAAAATAATATTCTAATAATATTTTGTTCAACTTTTAACTCTCATCCCAACTCACTATCCAAACCTCACATTAGTCTCACATTAGTATGCAGCTCTGTTTTCTTCTGCTTCTCTATTCTTTTAATTTATGACTAAAATCTAGTAAAAGAAGTGAGGTATAAAAACCGGCATGCATGGTGGTTTGGGGTTCAATCCATTTTGACAATTTGTATGCTCTTTTCTATCACTACGAAGGGCTTTCCATTTTTTGGTGCCATGTGAATGTGTCATTTGTTAGCCCATTTACAAATAGCCCAAACTTTTAGAGCTAATTGGTTTACCAATAGTGTTTAATCTTTCAACTAGCATAGTTTTTGTTTGTGAACTATGAATTATCTTGAGCAATCTCATATGTTCCACCATTAGCACCATCCTCTTGCAAAATAATGGATGTAATGGATTCCCCTTTGTTGTGCTAGGAGTTTCCCATTTGTATGAAGTTATTTTTAAAGCATTGTATTGCATGTTATTTTCAAAGCATTGTATTGCATGTTATTTTCCTTTTGCATAGGAGTAATTTTAATGTTGCTTATGTTTCCCTCGTTTGAACTTCCGCAGGAATAGGCTGGAAGTCTTGGAAGAAGCGGTGGTTTATCTTGACTCGCACTTCTTTAGTTTTCTTCAAAAACGATCCTGTTAGTACCTGCCATTTCGTATCTTTTTTTTTTTTTGGTATAAGGATGTTCATATGGTTATTTACTTGGCCAGTTTCTAGATTTATTTCTTGTTCACTATTCTACGATATTGTTATTGGTATTTAGTGGATTATGTATTCATTCTAGTTACCTGTCAAGGTGCAGCTTTAGAGATCTAGGATTCAATTCCACTCTAGGAGTTCTCCTGAATTATGCCGTGTGTGCTTGGGTTACGCCCGTTGTGTTTTTCAATAAAACATCGATTACTTATCAGAAGAAAAATAAGTTGAATAACAAATGATTTGTTTTCTTTTTACTGTCATGTAGAGTGCACTTCCGCAAAAAGGTGGTGAAGTGAACCTGACTTTGGGAGGCATTGACTTGAACAATTCTGGAAGGTATGCATGATCAATGCAATTTCCTTGTAGTAGTGTTCTCAACCATTTGGCTTATAGTTGTAACTGTTTATCTTGCAGTGTTGTAGTTAGAGAAGATAAAAAACTGTTGACCGTATTGTTTCCAGATGGACGTGATGGCAGAGCATTTACCCTAAAGGTGCTTAATTTACAAGTGTATTATTACTATTAGTTTCTTCGATCGTGGCGCAATAATTTACATATCACGGCTTCTCATTTTCCTGTAAGAATTCTTGTTTGTATGCCCTTCTGTTTTATGTGTGCTTTCTCCTCATGCCAGGCTGAGACATCCGAGGATTTGTATGAGTGGAAGACTGCCCTAGAACATGCCCTTGCACAAGCGCCGAATGCTGCCCTTGTAATGGGACACAACGGGATTTTTAGGAGTGATACAAATGATACAATTGACGGGTCTTTCCATCAATGTCTGTATTTCTTTATTATTCATTAAAGATCTTCATTGAAATATCGGTTGATCTTTTTGTCTGTGTTTATGTGTGCACTTGTTTATACACATCTATGGGCACACACAGACAGACACATACCTGCATATTAATTTATTTAGGTGTACTTATACTTTGGTATCACAAGAATTCATGTGTATCTTCCAGGGAGGGATAAGCGTCCTGTTAAGTCCTTGGTTGTTGGAAGACCAATATTGCTTGCACTAGAAGATATCGATGGAGGTCCATCCTTTCTTGAGAAAGCTCTCCGTTTTCTTGAGAAGTATGGTAAGTTGAGATACATAATTTTATTTGTGCGTGTTTTTGAACTTCACTGCACATGTGATTTTTTTTGGCTCTGCTGTAAAGCCAAGCCTCTTCAATATGTATTACTATCAACATTCTTTTGTTTTCTCCTCCTTTCCCAAGTTATGGTTGAGAAACATGTTATTTATTTTAGCTGTTTCCTGTTTTTTAGGTGATTGATTTGTTTCATTTAATATGACATACATAATACAAAATACGCATTCCTCACTCTCTCTCTCTCTCTCTCTCTCACTTCAAGCAAATGAAGTAAAAACTTTCAGATTCTACCATGCAATTTTTGTACTAATCACCAAATACAAGGATAAAACAGTTAATGTATGTTTAGCTCTCTCATATTCTTGTACAATTAAAAAACTCATCTTTGAAATCGGTTTTGTGACTGCATAAAAAAATGCACTAAAATTGGTTTCCTTTTTGACTGATTCAACTCGAATCGTTCTGATTCAAACTGTTCTTCGATCCATGGTTTAAGTAATTGTATGAGGGGAGAAATAAAGGAAAATGCATGAAAAGGGTTTTCCTCTCACGCTATTGTATGCGGTTTGCTTATTGACTTGTTTTGCAACAGGCACTAAAGTTGAAGGGATTTTGCGACAATCTGCTGATGTTGAGGAGGTAGACCACAGGGTTCAAGAATATGAGCAAGGTATCTGTTCTGCTTCTCCAAATGTTTTTATTGTTTGTAATTGAAGAGTTAAGTGTTGTTGAGCCTATGCTACTTTGTTGTTCACATGCCTTTCAAACTGAGGTTCTTCTTTAATTTCCTTACTGCTTTTAGGCAAGACTGAATTTGGTCCTGATGAGGATGCTCATGTCGTTGGTGACTGCATTAAGGTAGTTGTTGTCACTACCTAGCCTTCTTGACCAATATATTTAATACATGTGATTCAACTTCAGCAAAGCTGTTTGATCTGCAGCATGTTCTTAGGGAGCTACCCTCCTCACCAGTTCCAGCCTCATGTTGCACTTCATTGCTGGAGGCTTACAGTGAGTTAAATTAACTTTTTTCCATTTTCACTTTTCCTTTCTATATATAATTATTTTACCATGGATGGTTCATGTTGAATAACCTGTCATTCATTTTTCTTTTATAGTCTCTGTAACATTTATTTGGGAGGTGGTTGTGATGAAAACGTTGTCGTCATTACACACAAAATGAAAAAAATAGTAAAATCACTCAATCACTCGAAAGGGAAGATAACTTGTGATGACCTGAAAAAAAGCTAATATTTGAAGGTCTGAAAGTTGTCCCCCCCCCCCCCCCCCCCCCAAAAAAAAAAAAAATCAACTATGGTTATTGTTTTTATTTTAATTTAGTGTAGAACCCCTGTAAAAGACAGCCAAAACATATGGAAACATATAGAAAAAAATTCTGATTTGTGTTGATTACCGGCATAATATTTTAGATTTCAAAACAAGAACTTAATTCCTACCCTCCTGGCTGTCCCTTTTTAGTATTTGAATTATTTTTTGGGTTTTCTTCATTGCAGTTCATTTTTTTGTGAGACTGATAGTTGGAGACCTTGGATCATTTCCATTTTCCTAGCTGCCCTTTTTCATTGACTCTATTTGAACATGGCCATTTGATCAAGTTCTATACTGAAATGATGTGGTAATACATATAAATAGGCTCATCTTCACTGGCCGAACTTGATTCTTGTCTTGGAAACAAGTCATAAATATTACTGTTTGTGAGGCAGCATTGTAATAATCGGGTCATATGAATGGGATGGTAGCCTTATGTGGTGCCTTTGGATGGAGAGAAGTGGTTGATGCTTTGAAGACCGGGAACGTTCCTTGGATGCGCTCAAGATTTTTCTTTGACACCTTGTATTTATGGGCTCCTGTCATTGTTCTCAATGGGGCTATTTTTCATGACTGTCTTGTATCCATTTCTAGTCCTTAACTTGCAATTAAGTGTTGTCATTGTATACCTCCTGTGTACTTGGGCCATGCCTATTTTTCCTTTCAATAAAATTTATCTTACCTATAAAAGAAATGAACGGTATAGTAAAAGCCCTTTAATTTTGGTCAATAGGATATTGGAACTGATTCACTTGATATCTTAAAGAGCGAATATGGATTATCTTAAGCTATTTGGTTTAAATAATTTTTCCATGAATGTTTGCCTTATTTGATTATTTTACAATAAACTTCGGGTGCATTAGACTAATGATCTTATATTATTTTGTTGGTTTAACTTTTATATGCGTACTCAATTAATGTTGTTTCTCTGCTCTTTATTGGATAAGAAATTGATCGAAAAGAAGCTCGGATAAATGCAATGCGGTCGGCAATAATGGAGACATTTCCTGAACCAAACCGACGTTTATTACAGAGGTAATTTGTTCTATCTCTTGCATGTATTTTTCCATTGCTAACCCTTAGGGGTTGGCTCAAGTGGTAAAGAAAGGCCTTGGTCTTGGGCGTATGTTGCTCCTAGGTCTAAGGTTGAAATCCCCTTGGGTGCAAACAATCTCTAGGGGCCATCGGACTGTGATTTTTCCCTTGAATTACCTGAGGTGCACTTGCGGAAAACTCCTTGCCGAGGCCTGTGCACCCCCAGGATTAGTCGGGACGCTGTTCCTGGACATCCAGTGCCAATAAAAAAAAAATATATTTTTCTCTTGCTTCCAAATATGCATCTTTAGCATTGTCAAGCTTTGCATTCGTAACCTTTTGTTCTTGGACTTCTCATTTTAAAGCATGTACATCTGACTTTTTTAAATTTTGAAATATTTGCTTCATTCTTTACTTATCAAATAAATAAAAACATATTTGTGAGGCCCAAGTTTCTTGGGACTGAAATTGGCTCTCTCCATGACGAGTGAAAATAAGATGCATTTATCAAAAGCATTGGGTGCGCGTACCAATAAAAAGAATATTCTTATGAGAAGATGATACATGTAAAAGATTTTTTTGGATAATTAAATGTGAATTTTAATGATACTTGTAAAATGCATAGCTTGGAACTAGCCTGAAAAGGAAAATGTTTTTTAATGAGAATTACTGCTGAAAAGGCTTGTGCACTGCTTTGCTTAGATGTGCCTTGGGCTGGGTAGCCAGTTTTGGAAACTACTCATTATCTTTCTTTTACATGGACTTGTTTATGTGGTTCCATGTCCATCCTTTGGATTGATATGCCTTCCACAGATTTTCTATACCCTTAGCTATGCTTTATCAACATTACTTGGGAACGGTGAGTTGAAAGTTACGGGTAGCATGACCTATAAAAAAAAGTATTAATTTTACCTATCAAAAAGAAAGTTGGGGGTAGCATGGTACCCTTTATAGTAGGCACTATTTGGAACTAATATGTGGTTCTGGTGGTTGGGTTCATGTATTTGGGGTTTACTCCCCAGGGTTGGGTCTAAAGCAAGGGATGAATCATGAAACCAAGATTTGTTTATGGATAAATCTAAGAGCAAAGCAAAATGTTAGTGATAACAATCAAGAATGAATTTTAAAACTAATCATATAAGCGCTATAGACTAAAAATTCAAATAAAGTTAAATGTTGTGCCTGAAATTTGTGTTTTGATAAGTAAAAAGAGATTTTATTAATCCACGTAATTAGGCAATGCCCGAGTACACAGGAAGTATGCAAGAATGCGCCTAATTACAAGCTATGCGTTGCGAAAAGCAGCATAAAAGTCATTAAAACTTGTTCCATTCAATACAATAGATGAGACCCATAGCAACAATGTATGAAAGAAAAAGTCCCTAAACCCAGCTGGTGAACATAAGCAACGACAATTTCTCTCATTCCATGTGCACCACATTAAGCATAGAGGCACCATCTTCCAAACAGCCGCGATGTGACGATTGCCCTGGATTCCTCTCCAACATGACAATAAATCTATCACCTTCCTAGGCATTACCCATGCAAGCAATACCGAGTCTAGTGAAGATTTCATCCCATAAAGCCTTGACTACTTCACAGTAAAGAAGGAGATGATCCCATGATTCACTATTGTGTTTGCACATGAAGTGCCAATCTATTATGTAGAGGCCACGCTTTTTCAGCTTGTCAATAGTCAATATTTTTCCATGGAATGCCAGCCAGCTGAAGAAAGCAACCTTGAGGGGAACATTGCTCCTCCAAATGCACTTCCACGGGAAGGCATTGGAAGAGTGAGTCGTCAATACCTTGTAATAGGATCTGACTGAGAAGTTCTTGTTCCCTGTAGGTGTCCAAAGTAATCTGTCCTCCCCTCCTGCCTATAAATTCAGCACGTATAATGCATTGTAAAATTCAGCCATGTCTCCCACCTCCCAATCCTGTGCAGCTCTAATAAATCTCACGGACCATTGACAGGAATCAGTAGAGATGTCCATGTTATCTGCCACTAAGGCACCCTTATCTAACGCAATCCTATAAAGAGAGGGGAAATTGTTTTTCACAGCAACATCACCACACCAAATATCGTGCCAAAACCTGATTTGTGTGCCCCTTCCCACCTCATATCTGAAATTACCAAGTAAATCTTCCCAACCATTATGGATAAATTTCCAAACTCCCACGCCATACGCCCCTCTTACTTAATTAGAGCACCAGCCTCCCCAAATGCTCCCATATTTAACGTCGATGATGTTCCTCCATAGAGCATCCCTTTCTCGATGATCCACCATAGCCATTTTCCTAGAAGGGTCTTGTTGAAGGTTCTCAATTTTCCAACCCCCTACCTGCCACAAGACAAAGGGGCGCAGACTTTATCCCATTTAATGAAATGGATTTTTTCGCGTTCTCTAAACCTCCCCACAAGAAATCACGGAAAATCTTCTCCAGTCTATTCGCCACCCCTGCAGGCAAAGGAGATAAATATAAAAAGTACGTTGGGAGATTGGATAATGTACTCTTGATTAATGTGATTCTACCACCTTTAGACAAGTAAATACTCTTCCAACCCCACCAATTTGCATTCAATCTTCTCTACAATCCCATCCTACATTGCCTTAGATATATGAGGAGCCCCCAAAGGAAGTCCAAGATACTTCATGGGCAAGGATGACACCTTGCAGCCCAAGATGGCAGCCAATTCGCTCAAATTATTAACCAAGTCAACTACAACCATTTCAGATTTCGATAGATTCAGCTCAAGATCGGAGATAGCTTTGAAGCAAAGCAGGAGGGCTCTAACAAATCTGGTCGGAATCCGGCTCAAAAAAATCAGCGTGTCATTTGCGAGAAGGAGGTGAGAGGTTGATAAGCTACCATGTGAGAAACCACCCACCAAGAAACTCGAGATGAAACCCTTATTCACCACCCCCCTTCAACATTCTACTCAGCACATCCATTACTAAAATGAATAGAAGAGGGGGATAAAGGGTCCCCTTGTCTCAATCCTCGAGAGGTGTTAAAGAAGCCTTCAGGGGCACCATTCACCAAAATTGAGAATCTGACGGTTGTGATGCAATGTTTCATCCACTGGCACCATCTTTCTCCAAAGCCATACCTACCAAGTATATACACCAAGAAATCCCAATTCACGTGATCAAATGCTTTTTCCATATCCAATTTACATAAGATACATGGGGTTTCCGCTCATTCATTAGCGATGAGGACCGAGTTTTTGTGACTTCAAGATGATCTGTCCCATAACTTTGCTCAACCGTTTAGCTAGAACTTTTGAGATGATCTTGCATACCTCACTCACCAAACTTATGGGACGAAAGTCTTGCACCTCCACCGACCTCGCCCTTTTTGGAATGAGGGCGATGAATGAGGCATTAAGGCTTTTCTCAAATTTCATTAATGAGTGAAATTCAAGAAAAACCTTCATAACGTCCTCCTTGACAATGTCCTAGCAAGCTTGAAAGAAAGCCATTGTGTAACCGTTTGGGCCCAATGGTTTGTCTTTGTCCATCCCTTTTAGCACGCTTAGCACCTCATCCTCTTCAAATGGCCTCTCCAACCAAGCCACACTTGATTGATCAATCAAATAAAAAACCAGCCCGTCTACCTTAGGCCTCCATTGATGATGCTTCGTCATAAGCTTCTCATAAAAGTGGACAATGTGATCATTAAAAGCGCCATTGTCCAAAAGATCTCTACCTTCCGAATGAAGAACCTCAATGGCGTTTTTTCTTCGATGGGAATTAGCTACTCTATGGAAGAACTTTGTGCTATTATCCCCTTCCTTCAACCAAAGGGCACGAGATTTTTGCCTCCAGGAGATCTCCTCCATAAGAGTGATTTTTTCCAGCTTAGCTACTATAACCATTTTCCTTGCCTTGTCATCAGCCGAGAGGGCCCCATCCACCTCTTTTTCATCAAAACGTTGCAGCTCCTGAAACAGATTATTCCGCTAGTTGTTAATGTTCCCAAAGACTTCCATATTCCACTTTCTCAAATCGGTTTTCAAGGCTTTAAGTTTCCTGGCTAAAACAAAGCTAGGAGTGCCCATGAATTGATATGCAGACCACCACGATCTTACTTTATTCGTAAACCCATCAGCCTTTAGCCACATGTTCTCGAATTTAAAGTATCTCTGTCCCTCGTGGAGAGCCTCACAATCTAATAAGAGGGGGAAATGATCAGAGCAAAGCCTGGGGAGCCGTTTTTGGCATAGGTTGGGAGTGGGCTCTGAAGCCCTCTTGTTAGACCAAGTGGTCCCCCCCCCCCCCCCCCCCCCCTCCCGCTAAAGGCAGATCAACCAAGTCCAGCTCAAAAATTAAAGCTGAGAAGTCAGCCATGGATGGTGCTAGAATCCTCCGACCTTTCACTCGGAAATCGAGTGATGTTGAAATCTCCTCGAATGCACCAAGGGCCGTCCCACCAACTGCACAAACCAGCTATCTCCCTATCGGCTATTGCTGCCATCATTAGGCCCATAACTCCTATGAAGTCCCATTTGAAACCATCTTCCACATTCGTGAAAGAACAAGCTACCGAAAATTCGCCGACATATTCCTTCACCAAATTAACTACTGTGCCTGAAAAATAATCAAAGAAATCCCAATTAAACTCGTCTATTTTTCAATTTTTTTACTTGTAAAAAAAGTCTTTATAATTTTTTTATGAGCTAAAAGATAGATTTTGAAATTTTCTTTGAACTGTACATAATTGTTTTGGGAAAGGGCTAGCTTCTCGGTTTGCCTTTTTATTTTTGGGAGGGGCTGCATGGCCCCACCTCGCCCCACCTTCCCTTCATCCTTGGTCTGAAGGGCTATGCCTAGGTGAGGTTCCAGATCATAAGAAAAAAAAAATGCACCCAGTTTTCTTCTTTGGGGATTACACAAAGGACTGGCTATTATTCTCTAATCTTTTTCGCAACATATGGATGTTCCAATCATTTCTTGTATCCTTATCTTCTAGATAGGAATTTCTCTTTTATAACTTATGTGCACTTAAAGTTGTGCCTTCTGTATCAATCTAGGCTTCTTTCACCTAAGGCTTTTTAACAAAAAATTTCTTGGCCATAAGCTTTTGGTTACCATTCTTTAGATATTCAGTAAGGATTACCACCTGGCTGCTTCTGTGCTTTACCCTCTAGTTAATTTTCAGATGACCTAGCGTCCAGGGAGTTTTCAAACACCATCTTCTGTAGACACTATCCATAGTTTGGCTGATACGATGGACATATAGTGCAAAATAATGCCTACAGTTCATTAACTAAATATGGAATGATGGGCTTTGATAGAATGTGTGGACTTTGGGTGCAGTCTATACCTATCCTCTATTGAGGCAGATTTGTAAAGACGGACACATTTGTGCTTGGCAGCATTAGTATTTGCCAGTTTTGTGGTGCGCTTGAATATGCATATTTTTTGAGTGAAGATGGTAGGAATTCTTCGGTGACGTTTGTTGCAGACTATATTTTCTTATTTCAGTTGTTTTCTTTTTGTCATGATTCCACAGAATTCTGAAGATGATGCATACCATCTCCTCTCATGCTCACGAGAACCGAATGACTGCATCTGCTGTCGCTGCTTGCATGGCACCTTTGCTTCTACGCCCTTTATTAGCTGGCGACTGTGAGTTGGAGGATGACTTTGATATTAATGGTGATAGTTCAGCCCAGCTTCTTGCTGCTGCAAATGCTGCTAATAATGCTCAAGCAATTATTACAACTCTATTGGAGGAGTATGATAATATCTTTGATGTAAGATACTCTCCATCCAGCAGTCTCTTGCTTGAAAAATGAGTCATGGTCTAACTGCTTTCTGTCATTCTGTGTTTACCTATTTTTAAGGTAAGCCTTGGGTTTATGCTTTTTTCTTGTTGCAGATGATGTTAGGAGAACCCAGTAATGTAGCCTCTGTTATTGGCATTTCATGTTATGTGTTATGCGTGTATTTCACCCTTTTTCTGGATGGTTTCTGTTCCAATAGGGAAGTGAGCTTGTCTGGAGTTCTAGAAGTGTGAGCAGTGCAATTGCTTAATGCTCACACCAGTGTTATGTTATCATAACCTGGGTACCATGGTCTTGACTGCTGTGCCCGTGTAACACGGACTAGGATGAAGTCAATTCTTATTTTAGCTTTCAAAATTGTCTTACTCTGCCATTGTTCGATTCTCAAGCAGGTGCTCAATTTTCTTTTAATTAATGGTCATTCTTCATCTGTTCTTTCAGGATGAGAATCTTAACAGATGCTCCATTTCAGCTGATTCTCGGATTGAAAACAGTGGGACAGAAGATTCATCTGATGATGAAAATCTAGATATGAAAGACAATGGTTACCATGATGCCGAAAATGAAGTTGATCCAGAAACAGATGACGATCCTGAACGTGTACACAGTGGAAAATTGAGTGAAAGTAGTGGTTATGCTGGTAGTGATCTATACGATTACAAGGTTCTCTCTCTTTTCCCTCTCCCAGTACACACACGTGAAAATAAGCTCGCAGAGAAGCACGGATGTTTAAATACATTTGAGCATAGAGATGTATTTCTGCATATTTGCATGTGTATACGTATTTGTATATTCACAGAGAGATACCCATTGAGCCAAAATATATTTTGATTTTCAATCTTGTGTTCTTTTGCATCTTCGATATTGTTACTGCTGCTGCCTCAAGTTTAATATGGAAGTACAGTCCATATGTTGGATTAGGTTTAATCTTATGCTGCTGATACTGATTTTGCTTTAGTACTGATGGTCTTGACCTATATTAGCCATCTTATTGACAATTAAGTCAGCTTTCATTGAGTCTGGCCATACCTTAGGTGTTAGCTACCTTCTCAAGTTTTCTTCAGATGATGAATAGCTTAAAACTCTATCAAATATTTCACTTTGGGTATAACTTCTGTTTGATATTAGTAGAAAAAGGTTGGACATTGTAGTAGTTTCCTTAAGTTTGTATATGGATGAAAGCATTGACAGTTTTATAATTCAATTTGCATAGGAAGAAAGTTACGTCTCATTGTTGAATATGCTTGGAAGAAACTGAAATCCCAAATTCTTGACTTCCAATTTAGTTCTATGTTAAGTTACCTTATATAGAAAGATGTTGTTATTCATGAGTCTGGCAGGTTGGGTGTACTTGAGCCATAATCCACACACAAACACACATGCAAGCATGGGTGCAGACGTTAGATTTCATTGATCATATAGGTAATTTGTTGACACTTGTATTTATGTACACTTGAACAGGCATTTGGGGTTGACGATTCAGATGTTGTATCCCCTAGCAAGAAAAACCACGCTTCGACTGAGAGTACAAATTTATGTGTTGATCATGAACAAATAAGAGATCCCAATGGTGACATGTCGGAGGAGCGAGGCAAGCACAATAAAGTAAATGATAAATCGATTAATGAGGTGGACCCTACAAGTGTATCACCTACTGGTGAGTCTTGTCGATCTGTGGGGGAGATTCTTTCTTCAATGGATCCAGTGCAACCTTTGTCAATGCCTGGAGTTGAATTAAGTCCTGGAAAGCCAATGGGAAAAGTTACGGCATCTGCTGTCAATGCGAAACGATCAACATTCTGGGGAAGGGGCAATGTGAGTAGCCATTTGTTTCTGCTTTCTTAGTATTAAATTAACCATCAGGAATTCTCAATTTGGAAGGAACAGGTTATATGATATCTTACTTTGAGAAAGATGGTTTTGAGGCTCTTTAAAAAAATATGTTTAATTGACCTAATTTATGTGCAAAGCTTTACTTTCCAGAATTTTCTTGATTTCTGTACTGTCTCTAGTTAGCGTATCTGATGTTTACTTCTTGTGTACTTGGTAACAAAATATTACTCCTAAAAAAATATGAAAAAATAAAAGATGATTCAAAGACTCTTGAATTGTAAATGGTATTCAAAGCCTCACGAAACATCTGTCTTGCCGTTGTTTCTACAATTGCTATAACAACTAACATTCTTTCTTCCTTGCATGTTCTCACCACTACTGTTGTCATTGATGATGCTATTCCTTTTGTTATATGCCATGCAATGTTGGCAAAAGCACGCTTTGTGCAAAGCGCATTGCTTACCAAAAGCAAAGCACACTTTTTGGTGCATTTTTAGTGAGCTTAACTGCTTAAGGGCATGCTTGGAAACTTTGAGAATTCTCAGTATTCTCAAAATTATCAAAATTTCTCATATTTTCATTCCCAAACATTACTCAAACACGAAACAGTTTTCAATTTCAAATTTTCAACTTTTTTATCTAATCATTATTCAAACACAAAAATCAGGACAAATTTTACAAACTTCAGAACTAAAATAATACTAAAAAGTGATTCAAATAATTTTTTAAGTTCATAATATTTTTATTCAACCTTTTTCTCTGTCATTTCCCAAACTCCAATAAAACATCTTCACTCAAACCATTTCACTGCTATTCACTAAATTCTGAGATACTCCAAGTGTCCAATCATGCCCTAAAGTTAAAAAACACCAGTTTGTATTTTTTGAAGAAAATATGTAAAATATTAGTTTTAACTGTTACCGATTGTCTGTAGCATTAATGTAGATGAGGATGATGAGAGTTACACATCTTTTGATGACAATGATATTCTTATGCTTAATGATGAGGATGACCATATATTTTAGCATTGCATTGTATTGTTTATGGTTTTTTGGTCATTGACTTTTTGTTTATATTTGATTCAGCCATGTACTTTATTTTGACCGTGTCTATCAAATATCCTGATTGTATATATATGTGTGTGTGTGTGTGTGTGTGTTGTAAAGAAGAAAATTATATACGATGCTATGTTTCAGGCAATTAGCTGATTACGTGATTATCATGGTTCATAATCCTCTAACATATTGAGTTAGTGGCTAAATTTATTACCATCTTGTTTTTTTTTTTGACTTTTTTATTGTATTTTATGAATTTTTGTTGTTATGCATTAGTTTTTAAAAATGTGCGCTTTACTTTAATCAGGTGCTCACCATAGGCTCTAGGTGATATTTGCCTTCAGCTTGTCTGACACTTTCATAAAGACTGATTTAATGAGATTTTTTTTTCCTTTTAAGTCAGATAATTTTATAAGTCGCTAAAGGGGAGCAATTAAGCATGCGGGAGTATAGGAAGGAAAATTAGCAGAATGAGAATTGTTTGTTTAAGTGCTGTCTGGACATATTAGTACTATTTAAAAAAGTGTCCTTGCAAATGACGAGTTAAATTTTATTACTTATGCTTGGGTAGACAGGCACATGATTTGGTTTGACAGAGGCATGAAACAAACAAGAGATGTTATATATTTTTGCAATGTATCTTTAAGTACAATGGCAGGGGTGTGAATATATTTGTGGGTTTTTATACAGGCCAGAAAGACACCCTCAATGGAATCGGTTGATTCTTCTGGAGAAGAAGAGTAAGGCGCTCGTATTTATTAGCACATTGCTTTATAGCATGTATTCTTAACACTCTTTAGTATCTCTGATTGACTCTGTTAATCTCAGAATCTGCATTGGTAAATATTGAGGCTTTTAACACCCCCCCCCCCCCCCAAAAAAAAAAAAATAAATAAAAAACTTGTCGGCTTTTATTTATGTTTGGATCCAAACCCTGAGGGGTAGTTTAGCTGGTCCGGCCTTGGGTTTGCTCCCCAATGGTCACCAGTTCGACAGTTCGAGTCCCCTTAGGGCCACTAGAGTTTTACCTGGTCGTTAACTTCAGGGCCCCGTCGGATTAGTTGAGGTGCTCGCAAGCTGGCCTGGACACCCTCGGTTATCAAAGGAAAATTTATGTTTGGATCCACTGTACAAGGAAAAAAATTATCTGTCAGCAATAACTTTCTTTGATGTCCATTGGATAAAGTTGTAAAATCCCCTGTTCTTGTAAAGTTGAGCTCTTCCAGACTGCAGTTTGCTAGTTCACATTATTCAAAATGGAAATGAGAAATATTAGAAAAAAATCTTGAAAGAAATTCCTCTTCAAATAAGAAAAATGATAAACACGCATCACTTTTCACAACACTTTTACGCAACATGTTTTAAAATGAGGGTATTTTTGTAAAGTGAACTTTACAAAAATACCCTCATTTTAAAACATGTGTAGTGAAATGTATTGTGTGGGTATCATTACTCAATAAATAGAGGGCGTAAGAACTGACCTTAATTTTTATGCGTTTTTACTTGCACAAGATTTAGGTTTTATGTTAGGTAATCATATTTAGGTTTTTTAGATTCTGTTGTACTCCATATATCTTGAAAATTCTCTTGCATGGGCTAAATTCTTTTTAAGCTTAAGCAACTGTCTGCAGGACGCAAGCTCTTCATTTAATGTGTTTACTACCCAAGTAACAACATTTGTGTAAACATTGATTTAGTTTATTATTCATAGGCTCGCTATTCAGAGACTGGAGATTGCCAAAAATGACTTGCAACACAGGATCGCAAAGGAGGTAATATTGCTTTTGCTGAAACAAAACTGAGCTAATTGTAATGATTTTGTTACTAACAAGATTGGCCATCATTTCTTTATAGGCTAGAGGAAATGCAATTTTACAAGCAAGCTTGGAGAGAAGGAAGCAAGCTTTGCATGAGCGGCGCCTGGCACTTGAACAAGATGTATTCTCTCCATATCGATTCAATTCCTGCCCTAAAACTTACATGTTGTCTTATGCTTCGAATTTGTTTGCATTAGATGTTCCACATATTGTGTCAGCATTACAAGTTTTGATGTTGGCTATAATGCTGCATGTGCTATCAGCTCTGAAATTCTGCCATATTATATGTTCTTGTTATTTTCTATGTTCCATCTAAATATTCTCAACTTATCAAAAGAAAATTCCAAATTTCTATATCTGTACAACTGCACTTAGAATAAATAATTAATATAGATGGATTGAAATAAAAAGGAAAAATCGTAGCAGAACTTTAGCAAGGGACCTTTTAAATTCTCTTGCCTTTTTTGGGGCCTAGTTTTCATAGTTTGCTTGTATCCATTACTAGTATCTTGTTTTTGTTAGGTGTATTCTTTGTATACTTCCTTTGTACTTGGGCTACGCCTACTTGTCCATCAAATTTTTTCTTTTTTATCTTACCTATCAAAAAAATGTTAAAATTTTTACAGCCGTGGTATAGAATTGATGGGATTGTAATATTGTATGGTGGCGTTTCATCTCATTTGATGTTGTCTTAGGATACAGCCAGTTGAAAATTCCAAAATGTGCTGAGGAAAGAAAGGTTTAATATTGCTATGTCATCTATAACATTTAAATGTTATACAATTGATAAATAGGTATAATTAGACTACTCTGAAGAACTCTACTTTTGTAAGAAGCATATTCAGGATATTTGGTTGCACTTATATTCCTTTTTTATCGGTAAGTTGCACTTATATTCCTTGTTAAGAATTGGGTTCAAGCTTTTCTGTGCTCCTTTTTATCAGTGGATTCATACATATTCGAAGGAGTGTAGTTGGTTCAATTTTCTCATAAGGGCCATCATCATATAATAACCATTTGTCAACAAAAGCCACTTCCCATTTCCAGTAAAATGCAAGCCAATAGCTGCAGAAGTAAGGAATAATGGAAACAGAAATGAGGTTTGATTTAAAATATGCCATGCTCAAAATTCTAGGATACTGGCTTGTTAGACACTAGAGCATGTTGCACCGCCTTCTAGAATCTTGTATAAAATATAAGAAATTAGTTTCCAATTCAGTATGTATGATTAATTTGTTATTTATTAATGCATCAGAATTTGGTTCTGATATTTGCGACATAAACATCTGATATATATTTCACTTCAATCACTTGAATCTCCCCTAGGATATTCCTAGAAAATAGTTGTGGGATCAGTGACTGACGTATTTTGCAAGGGTGAAGTATCTAAGAAACTCAGTTGTGTTTCTACTTTTTGCATGTTGTAAACACACTTGCACATATATGTTCTAAGCCGTACAGGCATTGCCTGTTTTCATGGGGAGAATAACTAAAAACATAGGTTCATTGCACTGTTTTCATTTGTCTTCTGACTTGTGAATGACTATAGGTTTCAAGATTGCAAGAGCAGTTGCAGGCTGAAAGAGACCTTAGAGCTGCACTGGAAGTCGGTTTGAGCATGTCTTCTGGACAGTTTTCTGGTTCGCGTGGCATGGATTCTAAGGTTTGTGTAGATCATTTTTTGTCAAATGCTTGTAAAATATATATTCTTATGACTTCTAAACTGATGTGAAGACAAGGGCAGAGCTAGAAGAGATTGCTCTTGCTGAAGCAGATGTGGCAAGGTTGAAGCAGAAAGTTGCAGAACTCCACCATCAACTTAATCAGCAAAGGCAGCATCACTATGGTTCCCTCTCTGATGCATCTGACCGTTATCAACACGTTCAAAATCATAATCCCCAACAGTGAGTTTGAGAAATCATGCTACTGATTTTTAATAATCAGATTATGATGTTATGTTATTAGTAGTATCCTCGTTTCTTTGACACCAATAGGACTGTTTATCATGCTTACAATGATGTTTATCAAGCTTACAATGATGATATCTCACTCAATTATGATCTCTCACAAAACTGGTTTATGATTTCATTTTGCCTTATTTCTTGGCATATTTGTCCCCATGTTATAGTTTATAAAGAGAGATTCTATAGGTACTACTAGTTGGTGTGCAAAGCTATTCTATCCAATTTCAACTCCTAAATCTAGTGATGTAGTAGCAATGTGTATTTAATCATGTGGTTTATTGGTGATGGTCTAGTTTCTAAGAAGTTTAAAAATGAGGAAAACATCTCTACTTCCAATCTTGTGTTGGTCAGATGAAAGTGATGGCGTAATGAACCAAAGGAGGCCCAAGCCGCATTTGGGCCATACTCCAAAAGAAATAGTTAATGGTGCAATTGGATCCCCTTGGAGCCGTCCATTTTTTATCATAGGGTCTTTTGCCTTCCCCCAACTCTAATGACCCATTTATATCAAAATGTTTCCTTTGACATAATAATTTTAAATTGTGTAGGCATGCATGATAGTATGCTCAAAGATAAAGTCATGTTATCAAGTTTACATGCCAGTCATCAAATGGGGGAAGTATCAAACATCTCGTGTCCTTCTTTGAACCTTGTCTTTTTCTTGGTTGAATATCGTAGTGTGGCAGAAGTTTAGGGATGTGAATATCCTTCCTGTTGAACGTAGAAGTTACTGCAATGCTACATTTCAAAATTTTGTTAACTTATATTTTCTGTTACTATATAAACATTGATTATTATTGCAGGAGATTTCTTCCGCAAGATTTTGATACAACACTTGCTTACTGTAACCATGACCGGAAACAGAGGACTGAGGTATTTTTTGCAATTTTTCACCTATCTGTATATATCTCAATTAATCTGAACATGTGTTTTGCTAGGATTTTGTAGAAAAGAGATGCTAATTCCAGTTAGTTCATCGTCACTTTCTTAAATTTGTTTGACCATTCTCTTTTTTTTTTTTTTGGTTTAGATGGTGTATAGTTTGAAAAAGATAATCCAAATAAATCCATGGTAACTTTTATTGTTGATATAATTTTTAAGTAAAAGTTCAATATGAAAGTCCATTTCTATATTTATTAAATCAAAATAATATTTAAAAGCTATAAATTAGAAAAGGGCATGGTAGAAATATTGTTACCAAATATTCATATTCATTCATTTTTATTATATACTTCTAAATATGGTTATTTACTTGCCGTTCCTTTTCATTCCCTTCTTTTAAAACATCCAAACAATGAAACAAGGAAGATTCCATTCCTTTCTTTTCTATTCATTATGCTCATTCCATTCCATTTATTATACTCATTCCATTCCATTCTATACATTCCCTTTCATTTCTTTTCCATTCCGTTCCATTCCATTTTGACAAGAAACTTTCTAGACAAACAAGGCTCGAATGCCATGTTGAAAATTGAAATAGTCCAAGAAGCTTAGGCTGTTAGGAAGTAGGCGAACAATATAACTTTTATTTTTTTGATAAATAAACAGATTTTATTAATAAAAGAATGGGCAAAATGCCAATTACAAAACTCTTATGCCCAAGCTAAGTAGGCGCATTAGAAGCAAGGAAATCATGTAAGTCCATGCCATTAAAGTCCATAGCAATAGCCCAAGTACAAAGAGTTCTAAAAAATAAAACTTCTAGCTCCTCCACCGATCTCTCCTTATTCTCGAACGTCTGCCTGTTTCACTCCTGCCACAAGCACCCACATGATGCATATAGGGATCATCTTCCAAACCACTTTGATCTGCTGCATGCTTATGATATTTGTCCAACATGCCATCGCTGCCACCACGGTCTCCGGCATAACTCACACTAGATCCAGTCTACTAAACACCTCGTTTTAGAGTTCCCTTGCTATCTCGCAATGTAGAAGAAGATGATCCACCAACTCACCCCCTCTTCTACACATGCAACACCAATCTGCTATGATTACCCTCCTTTTCCTCAGGTTGTCGGTGGTGAGAGTCTTTCCTAGTAAGCTGTCCACACAAAAAATGAGGCTTGAGGGGGTGCTTTGTGCCTCCAGAGTCTTCTCCAAGGAAACTGAGTATCGGGCTCTTGTGTGAGAGCCTTATAAAAGGAGCGAACAGAAAAGATGCCTTTCCTTGTAGGTATCCACCACATACCATCTTCATGCTGCATGTTCAGTCATATGGAGTATATTAGGCTATAAAAATCTACAAAACTGCTCATTTCCCAATCCTGTGCCGCCCTACTAAAGTTAATATTTCAGTGAATCCGCCCTCCCGAGACCCCCATAACTTCCGCCACTGTGACAACTTTGGCACTTGCAATCTGGAAAAGTGAAGGAAATAACTCTTGTAGGGCACTATTACCACACCAAACATCTCTCCAGAATCTAATCCTGGTTCCTACACCCACCTGAAGTCTGGAGTGTCGATTGAAGACCCCCCACCCTTTTCTTATGTGTTTCCACAGGCCCACTCCATAAGCCCCTCTAACTTCTCTAGTACACCATCCTCCCCATAAACCACCATATTTGTTTTCAATCGCCATTTTCCATAGGGTCTCTGGTTCCTTGTTATATCTCCACAACCATTTATCAAGTAACACCCGATTAAACAACCTCAAATTTCTTATACCCAAGCCACGATTAGAGATAGGACGACATACCTTCTCCCACTTAACTAGATGGAACTTAAACTCCTCCCCCATAACTCATGCACAGGCTAATAATGATCTATATTACTGGTATTGTCCCAGGCTAGTACTCTATTAAGGTCTATTTGATTTTCACCAACTGCAGGTTTCAGGCCCCTCCCTGAGGGCAAGGGGCCAACATCTGAACTAATTTTCCCTTTGTTGGATTTATATGTTTATATCCATTGAAGCCGCTAAAAGGGTGAATCACTATAGATGGCAACAGGGTGGGTCAGGATCCCCATTCTCTTCCAGTGAGGAAAAATAGATCCCCACCCTTCCCATCCTCCATCCTTGCTCCGGGGATTAACTCTATGCTATTGTCTATCTTCATTCCTTCTTCACATAAGTGTCCACTGAAGGTTGACTTGGCGGACAAATGATTTGGCATTTCTCATCTGAGAATATTCACTGATTGTGAATTTCAAAAGGCTAGTGATGAGTATCTGAGCATTAAGTAGAATTGGATACTAGTAGACCTGGAGAATATTTGAGATGAGCTGCTAATCTTTCCTTCATTTTATTATCTTCTGTTCTTTGATATCTGCTTAATCCTTCTCTAGACTGGCACCCCAAACCAAGATTTTTGCAGAGATCAGTGGCTCCATTTTTTTTTTTTTTTTTTGAGCAAGAGAGATTTTATGAATGATGAAAGAGGATGTTACTCTAGTACATAAGAAGTATACAAGATATCCACTTAACAATCTAACATATAACCATATTCCAGTTTTAGCTGCGGTGCCACATTAGCTCAGGCTGCCACAGATTGAGCCATATCTCTATATCTGTCCATTCATGCTTTTACTCTTCTTTTGGTGTCGTGGCGGGGGGGTTTGTTCCTCAGTTTTCTTTAGATGAAGTGAAAAGTTATTGATTCAGAAATGTGATTATATTCCAGAGGTGGTCATTATCTGCTTTTTTTGTTTGCCAAGTAGCTGTTATAATTTGAAGCTTACGTAGGAAGTATCTGGATTATTACCTGGATTATAACAGCATCGACCTCGTTTTTTTTTTTTCCAACTATTACCTGGATTATAACAGCATCCTTTCCGATCTATGTAGTTGATGCTTGTTCATTTAACATTTTTGCTTTCTTAAGACTGTTTGCCCTTTGGCATTGTCTATTTTCTAGGAAATGTTTATCTCCTTTTTTCTGCAAAACTCTTGTTTCAAACAATACGAATGAATGAATAGAATATATCGCCACAGGAGAGTTTGTTGGGCACGGACTGGAGGAGTATTAAAGGACAAGTGTTGGCATCTGGTAGCAATATCATGCAGTCTTCTCGAAAGCAATTCATGGAGTCAACAAGCTTGAGTGATTCAAAAAGTACCGAAGCATCCACAAGTATTTCTATGGATGAACTTAGTGCTGTTGATTCTGCCATCGTGCCTTCCACTTCCAGAGTAGTAGAGGCAAGACTTTTAACTATTTTTATGAATCTATGCACTTGGAGGGCAGTATTTTTTTTTTTAAATATATTAGCAACTTTTATCTTTTCAAAATTAAAGCCAGTCAAATGTTTTCATTTATTTGATTCTGTTCCAGCATGTATCTTGTTAAATCCAATTAGTTTCAGGAAATTGCAAAGACAGTGTCCAATTTTATCAGTAGGTGGGATTTATTTCCAAATTTATCCAGATATTGACATTGTAAGTTGGTTACAGATGGAGTATCCAAGACATCCATCTACAGCATCTTCTACATTGGTAGAATTGACAACTCGGCTTGATTTCTTCAAAGAAAGACGTTCTCAGCTCATGGAACAGCTCCACAACCTTGATTTGAACTATGGTACGTCTTCACAAGACTTTGTCTATAGACCATCGTCCCCACCATGGAATTGACTGACTGGAGATGATATGCTTCATTGACTTTGTTCAGAAGAGTCTTGCCTGACTTGTTATTGTATATTCTTCTACCCGATTACGTGTATCTTTATCCTCTAGTCCAACGTACGTAGTTTTGTTTAATATTCTGTGTTTCAAATGAAAGTTCTCTCTCTTGATTTTCCTTAATGTTGTTGGATTTTGGATGAGAAATTCTTTTCCATTTGTTCTTGGAGTTTGTTCTTTCTCCCATTTCTTTTATTTATTTTGGGTCATAAACAATGTAAGGAAGCATTCTGTGTCTTGTCAATAGTAAGTGGAGGTATGTTAATGTTGAACTGACATTTATAGTGAACTACTTTTTTCGTGTTTGAGAAGTTTTTCTTGTGCTTTATATTGACCCTTGGTAATTTGGATTAGAGCGGTGCTATTCTGCCGCTAATATAAAAAACCATTTTTAAAAAATATAAAAAAATATCAATACATTAATAGTCACTTCCTTAATTATTAAATAAAGAAAAAAATTAAAATACATGAGGTGTCAAAATGAGGAGACAAATTGAGTGGGCAAAGAAGTATTTTTCATTTGGATTATTAATTGAATACCATTTTTGAAAGTAAAATGAGGGGTAGGAAGAAACTTCGAGCACGGGGCCAATAATCAACAGGTCCATAACTATTTAAAAAAGAGAAATTTTGCTGTATTTTGAGTGTGGAATTCTTCCTATTTTTCTCACCTTTTTATCTGTTAAACCGCTGGAATTGCGATATTTTTCCACTTGTGCTAATCCTAAGTTATCAATTTTCTCCGTTGTCAAATCCGAAAATTAAATCTAAGTCTCATGAAATGTTCAAATTAGGGTCTTGTCCTCTTTAATAGGTAAAGAAATTTTCTAAGCTATTACTATTGATATGAACGAAAAGTTGGGGGAAAAAAATAAAAGAGCAATGGCTCTTTTTGTTTTTTGTATTTTTCTTTTGGGAAATAATAAATTAATGTCCTGAAAAGTGCAGTTTAAGGTATAAAGTTCTGAACGTCCAAGTAGGGGGAAAAACCACTTTGGATGGTTGTGATCATATCTCATGGATTACAAACGACCCTTTATTAACGAGTATTTATTTGGTGCTTTCAGATACAGACATGCGGTATTTACGTCTTACCAAATGTTCAAAATGAGGAGGTAAACTCAGGCAGCATACTAGTATTTTCCTACTCCTTATATGGAGTACTGTGTAATAACCTCTTCTTGTTTTATTTTATTTTTCATTGTTTCATAATAGTTTTTCTCATATAATCTGTAAATGTAGGTGTTTTCAAAGTTTTTATTTGAAAAATCATTTGATGTTATGATATTAAGTGTCTAAAATATTATAAAAATAAAAATAAATATTATAAATTCTATTGAGACAATTTTAACCATGGTAACCTCTTCCCTTAGCACCTACAAGCAAGGAAAAAGATATTGGGCAATCTAAGCAGGAGATGCCTTCGATGACTACTTTAGAAGCGCTATAAGTGAATAATCCTCAAAGTGTCTAGAGAGTTTTATGTCTTACCAAGAGTTATTATAGTAGACTGGCTGTATTTTGTATTGGAAGCTTTCTAACACTTGATTGATGATGTATTTAATGTAGATCATTTCGTTAGATGCATTTAATGATGGGCGTGCGCTGGGTTTCAGCGTTGCTGTTATCGGGATAATCATGACACGTCGCAAGTCATTCCTCATTGATTATGCTCTTCACGTTGGGTCTAATTGCCCATTCTATAAATCTCCATCTTCATTCTTGTATTCTAAGTTTTAAAACTTAAACGAAGATATCCTAATTCACCATATAACATATTCAATAATTTTATATTTTTGTAGGAAAGATTAATGGAAGAACAAGAATCCTAAATGCTCAATAAGAGCTACTAGCACTATAAGTGATGGACAATCATAGCATGTTTTGTAAATGCTAGGAAATTCTTTTATATTCATCTCATAAATCATAAATATGATTATTAGATATCTTCTTGTCGTTTGAATAAATTCAATCCTCTTTCTTTCCCAACTCTATTGAAAGTTTTTAGATTAAAAATAAATAAATCTAATTGGTTAAATAAGTTCCCTAAAAAGTTAATTAATACAGTTGAAGAAAAAAAAATGGATAAGTAAATATGAGTTTGGTTTAAATTTGGTATTATTAGGTTAAATATATATATATATATATATATATAGAGAGAGAGAGAGAGAAAATAAATCCTTTTTTTTTTTAACAATGATATTCATTAATTTTATACCTAAAAAAGTATTTCTATTTTTATCATTTTTTTTTCCGTTTCTATCTTTATCTCATTTGAGATTCTCAAGTTCTGTTGAGAATTTGAGTTTCGAAAATTAAGGAACATTAAATAAAATTCAATTCAAATTGAAAAAGAAGAAGAAGATATTAATGACTCCCGACGGCACAAGATCAAGAATTTCCAATATAAAAAATAAGAAAGTGGCGGGCACAAAAAAAAGAAAAATCTAAAAGGGATTAGGAAAATGGAAAAGACGGCCAGAAGAAACGGCGTCGTCTCCGGCATATGACAGAAATGAGAGAAGAAACTGGGTAGAATCTCTCGTCAAAACTCCTAACCTCATCCCCCCCTATTGCTTTGTACCTATCTCTCTCCCACAGAAGCCAAACCCTAACAAAGATTTTCCTATTTTTCTTCACTACAAGATGCTTTGATCGACATACCACGCGCGGTGGATCCGATTCGCGAGGTCTGTATTTATTTATTCTGTTTTTTTTTTTTTTTTCTTATTGTTTTGGATTTTGATAATTTTGTTATTTTTTGGAAAATTTCGGCCTGATTGATCCAATTCTCTCATAATTTTTGGCCGCATCGGATCTGGTTATTTCTCTTCCTTTTCATTTTTACTTTCTTATTATGTATTTTTTTGGGGAAAATCTTCGACTTTTTAATCAACGAGCGTTGCTTGTATTTATGGAATTATTTTCCTACTATCTTTGCGTTTAGATGCCTATAAAATTAACTTAACGAAAAGCGAGATTATCTTATCAGGGTTGGAGGTCGTAATTTATGTTCTGTTTTATTTATGGGTATCAGAATCATCCTATCCGGGTTCTGGTGACAAAAAGTTATGAATTCTAGGAGTTTCTATTTATGTTTCTTTTCTTTCCCAACATTGTACCGGCAGCCCGGTGGGTTTGTGCAAAATGTTGGACGAAGAATTTGCAGGTTGAGAGGTTACCTCTCATGCTAAATGTGGGGTTTTATCTTTATTGATTTTTATTTTTAATTTTATTTATCACTGGGTTTATTGGGTTGAGAATAAACGAGCAAAAATCTGTGGTGCTGTTTTGGTCATGCATTCATGCTGCTACAAGAGTCCTTTGGCTGGTTTTTACATATATGGCTTTGTTATTGCCGTACGAGTGTGTCTGTTATTTTGGCTTTAGAAGGAGCAATGCAGAGAAAAAACTCATGGTCTAGAGGTATGCTCTCAGCAAGAATATCAACTTGCAAGCTATATACTAGTGAGTGTGTTATCTTTTTGCTTGGGTTTTCAAATTGATGTGTGTTTTTGTAGATCTTCTGCTGATCAATCCTGTTTGAAGTTGGGCAAGCATATTAAATGGATGATGATTGAACAGATGGATAAAATGTCTGCTCCTTCATCTAGGGAGCGTGCCCAACGCCTTTATGAGAAGGTATCTCCTTTTTCCCTCATTAAAATTGAGGTTTTTCTGTTCTGGGTATGGGGCTTGGATTATCTTTTCAATCCTTAATTAATTTGTGCTGGTAAAAATATTGCTGGATTTTCCATGTACAGGACTCTCTCGCTCTTTCTCTGTTTGCACAATTTATCTTTCCCTTTAAGAAGATAATATTTGTACTTTATGCAGAACATAGAGCTTGAGAATAGGCGTCGGAGGTCAGCCCAGGCACGCATCCCATCTGATCCAAACGCTTGGCAACAGATGCGTGAGAATTATGAAGCGATACTTCTTGAGGATCATGCTTTCTCTGAGCAGCACAGCATTGAATATGCTCTATGGCAGTTACATTACAGGCGAATTGAGGAGTTGAGAGCACACTTCAGTGCTGCTCTAACATCTGTAGGCTCAAATGCATCTCAAGGTGTGAAAGGCCCTGCTCGACCTGATCGAATTACAAAAATAAGACTCCAATTTAAAAATTTTCTTTCAGAAGCAACTGGGTTTTACCATGAGTTCATATTAAAAATCCGAGCTAAGTATGGCCTTCCACTGGGTTATTTCTCTGAGGATTCAGATAATCGAATTATTACAGAGAAAGATGGGAAGAAATCTGCTGAAATGAAAAAAGGTCTGATATCTTGTCATCGTTGTTTGATATACTTGGGTGACCTTGCTCGTTATAAAGGATTATATGGGGAGGGTGACTCCAAAAGCCGGGAGTATACGGCAGCGTCAAGTTACTACTTGCAAGCTGCATCTCTTTGGCCATCAAGCGGGAATCCCCATCATCAGGTTTTCCCCTTTATTAACACTCTGCTACTATTTATCCTAATTGCATTTTTCAGGACTTTATAGCACTTTTCTCTTTTGCTGGCTGAGTGAATAATATATGCTCCTTGTATACAGTGATAACTCCCTTCTTATTAATAAAATTTATCTATCTTGTAAAAGAACTATTTTTTTATCGGTATATCTTGTAAAAAAACTTTTGATCCTGATATATTCCCTGTTTAGGCTGTATTTGTATGTTTTATTGTGATCTTGATCTTTCACTGTGACATTCTCTGATCTTTGTGACAGCTTGCTATCTTGGCTTCATATTCGGGGGATGAGCTGGTGGCTGTGTATCGATATTTTCGGAGTCTGGCAGTAGATAGTCCCTTTTCAACCGCGAGGGATAATTTGATTGTTGCATTTGAGAAGGTATAGTGTTTGAACTGATTGGTTTATAAAATATATATTATTTACCTGAGTTATGGCTGTTTTGCAAAAATGTTATAGCATGTCTAGAGTTATATCCTTCTGTGTTGTTTTATCATCTGCATCATTATTTTTCTGTTAAGTATTTGTTGTTTTGCGGAGTTAACAGGTAGCCCTTGTGCATCCTTCATCTCATTCATTAGTTTCTAGATTACTAAATTGAATTTGTATGTTAAATGCTTTTCTTATATTGAAAGTCTAAGGCTTACTGCATTTTGAGTAAGAGTGGAAACTAGACTATTGTTGTTTTCAGTTGGAAGTTCTTTAACTGGTGAACCGCATAACATCAGTTAGATAACTATGAGCATGCTTATGGGTTTGGAATCTAATTCACTTTCTTGATTTAAAGGCAAGCCACTCATTCTAAAACTTGATATTAGATAGTCTGAGTTAAAATACAACTCAAGTCAACTCAAAGAAAGGCTTAATCTTAACTAAATGGGGTTGGCTACATGGATCGTTTTAACACCAGATAAGATCCATTTTCATCAGATATGACACTAGAGTATGATATAACCTGATTGCTTGAACGATGTGAATGTGATCTTTCAGCATCACTGCTTCTGAACTTCTAAATGAAAAAGTTAATTAGAAGTAATCTATTAGGTTTGGAGAATATGCTTCTGTTGCGGTGCTAATTAATCAAAGTCCATTCCCTGTCTGAATGTTTTTTGGATGTCCTCGCATGAAATATAATAACCAGCAGAATTGTTATTGCTGCTTAAATACTGTTCGCTGATGGTTAAATGAATGGTTTGACAACATTCACTGAAGTTCACCACACTGTACTCTCAAGCAATGCATGTTTAGTTATATTTTTGCCAGAAGCAAAGCTATTTGTATTTTTATGCTTCTGTCTCGAGTCATTAGCTTTGATCCCATAAGAAATCTCCTTTAGTAACTGGCTTAAAGCTGTTTATTAGAACTGCCTTTCTTTGGGCCAAAGCTGTAGATTTCAATGGCCTCAATTTTCATGCTTTTCTTTTTTCTATTTATTCCCCCTAAATAGGTGTAATCTCTTGTATACTACCTGTGTACTCAGGCTTTGCCTATTTGTATTAATATAATATAATCCTTTACCTACCTTTAAAAAAAAAAAAAGTATCTGGCTTAATATATGCTTCTCTTTCTTTTTCCCTTTCATTCCTGGCAGAATCGTCAAAGTTACTCTCAACTACCAGAGGATATAAAAGCTTCTGCAATCAAGGAGTCACCTGTACGGATGACTGGCAAGGTAAGAGGGAAAGGGGATGTGAAACCTGCACCAAAAGATACCAACTCAGAAGGCAGCCAGGTAAAGGAGAGAACATCCACCGTGCCTGAGACATATAAATCCTTTTGTATTCGATTTGTTCGTCTAAACGGCATTCTTTTCACACGTACAAGGTATTTCATCTGGAATCCCTACTAAAATTGGTTATATCTTGACCAAACATTGTGGACTGACTCTCTCTCCCCTTCTCACCCCTCCCCCCTTCTGTGGTTTTTTGTCTTTATATTTCTAGCCTGGAGACATTTGCAGAAGTTCTCTATTTGGTCAGCAGTGGTTTACGTGAGCTCCTGTCTTCTGGGCCACAGGAAGAGCTGAATTTTGGTGCTGATGCTCTTGAGAATGGACTTCTCATTGTTAGACTTGTCTCCATTCTTGTATACACAGTTCATAATGTGAGAAGGGAGACTGAAGGTCAGACATATTCAGAAATTGTACAGCGTGCTGTTCTACTTCAGAATGCATTTAATGCAGTTTTTGAGTTGATGGGACACATATTGGAGAGATGTGTGCATCTGCATGATCCTTCTTCAAGTTATCTCTTACCTGGAATTCTGGTATTTGTTGAATGGTTGGCATGTTTCCCAGATGTTTTGGCGGGCAGTGATACAGATGAAAAACAGGAAACTGTTAGATCAAGATTTTGGAACAATTGCATATCTTTCTTGAATAAGCTCTTGTTGAATGAGCCGATGTGCATTGATGATGATGAAGGTGTGACTTGCTTTAATAACATAAGCAGGTATGAAGAAGGTGACACTGAGAACCGACTTGCTTTGTGGGAGGACTTTGAGTTAAGAGGATTCTTGCCGCTACTTCCTGCACAAACCATTTTGGATTTTTCGAGGAAGCACTCCTTTGGAGGTGATGGCAATAAAGAAAAAAAGGCCCGTGTTAAAAGGATTCTAGCAGCGGGGAAATCTCTAGCAAATGTGGTTAGAGTCAACCAAGAACCAATGCGTTTTGATTCGAAGGTCAAGAAATTTGTTATCGGTGTTGAGCCCCAAATCTCAGATGATTGCATGTTTGCTACGACCTATGCGAGCATGCCTCCTACAGATGGTATAATGTATGAAAAACAGACTCAGAAAACAAAAAATTTGGACGTTCTACAGCCAAATCCTGAGCTACACATGGGAGGGGAAGAGGAGGATGAAGTAATAGTTTTTAAGCCTACAGTGGCTGAGAGGCGAACTGATGTGATTGGTTTGGAATGGGCCCCGTATGAGGGCCTGGAGCCTGGTCTAAATGCTTCTGCAGGTGTGAAATTTTTTGGCAGTTCTGTTTCAGCCCCTCTAGGTAATCTCCGGCAGCAGATTGCTCTTGAGGCGGGTTCACAAGTGCCTGCATCTGTTGGTAATATGGTTCCCCCGCATCTCCAACCGATTCAATCTTATGCTTCAAAGTGGTCAGTGGAAGAGGAAGCTCTTCTTGCTAACAGCTTGAAAGGTCTAAGGTTTCTGGAGAATGGAAATCTAATGAAATCTGAGCATCAAGATATTGGCATATTTACTCCTGTCCTTTCAGCTTCCATCCAGCAAGCTGTCAGTGCTACTGTCGGTATGCCATACAGTCACACAAAAGCTCTGGAAGCTGGGATATCCAAAATGGATGCTTTTGTATATTCTGGGGCTATTTCTGATAACTTTGCTTTGAAAACATCATCAGCATCACCTGCTGGTATGAAAAAAAGTCCAGTTAGTCGTCCTGTTAGGCACCTTGGGCCTCCACCTGGTTTTAGCCCTGTTTACTCTAAACAAGTGAATGAGCCTGCTTCTAGTTCAGAATTAGCGAGTGAGATTCCAATAATGGATGATTATAGCTGGTTGGATGGATATCAGTTGCCATCATCAACCAAGGGCGGTGGGACAAATGGTTCCATGAATTACCCATCCTATTCAAACCCCCAACACATTGGTATCAGCAATGGCTCGAGTGGGACTGTCAGCTTTCCATTTCCTGGAAAACAAGTTCCAATTATGCCATTCCCAGTGGAAAGACAAAAAGACTGGCAAGAAGACCAGACACTTGAACATCCAACTCTATACCATGAACAGCAGTTACAGCAACAGCATCAACTCATCAATGGAAATCAGCACTTTATTCCACTGCCTGAGCAGTATCAAGGACAGTCCCTCTGGACAGGTCGTTCCTTCGTGTGATGTCTGCATGAGAGTATATGCGGTAAGACCAAGTTCTCTGTACTAGAAGTTGCAATTAGTATATTTTTACTGCTTGTATTATTGGTAGTGTTGTTTCTTTTGTTATTACAATAAGTTATTGATTACTGTAATTAGAAACTTATTCTGATCTGACAAACTACCATTCTCCAGGTCCTTGGGAATGATTCTGGTGAACGTACTGCATCCTTTTGCTACCAAATTTAAACTCCAACTTTGTAGCCTTGTCAATGTTGAACTAGTGTTGGAGCCTGAGTGGCATTGGCTTTATTGCAGGCGCTTGCTACTACATGAGTGAGTATTTATCTAATTACAAGCACTGTGTGTGAATGATTTTTTTTTCTTTGTTTTTTTTTTTGGGTTGGGGGGGGGGGGGGGGGGGGGGGGGGGGGGGGGGATTGTAGGATTTTGGTTACCCTAGTTAAGAGTTTGGTTATCTAATTACAAGCACTGTATGACACTGAAAGGCGCCTTTATCTCTTCCCTCTGTCATCTGCCGTCCACCGTCTGGTGTATAACTACCTGAAAGTAATTTCACTTGGCATTTCTTTTACTTGAACTGATAATGTATTTTCTCTGGATTCATTGCTTTTGTTCAATTTTCTTTGTTATGGGGTTTGTTGTATCATCTGCACTTTGATTTTGTTCTCTTGTTACAGATTTCGTCAACCACTCCAGCCTGGAGGAAGAGAAATATGGAAACATCTTCTATGATTTGAAATTCGTAAGAAGTAAATGCCTTGTCTGGCTACATGGGATGGGTAAAACGTGTTAATAAGATCATCTGTTGGTTTTGTGCCTTATGTCTTAGACAATTGGTGGAATAAAGATGTGCTCCCCCATTTAACTCAACTGTTAGACAGTCTAGCTGTCGAAATTGCTGATATGGTCTTAGGCTGGTGGCAGATAAAATTATATAATGCTCTACTCGACGAGTTCTTTGCTACGAAGCTTAGAGGAGCTCCAGTTGGGAAGGTCGCTGGTTGTGATCTGGGGTATCAGCAAGTTGGACAGTGTGATATGATATAAAGACATCGTGAAGATAGTATTTGGGGGTGTGAGTACAAGCGTGTCGTGTAGGGTCGTTGCCTCTGGATCAAAGACTTTGTTATGTTGTTATTATGCTCTCTTTTGAGTTATTATTAGAATGCATGGGCGAGTATGTGATAGGCGATATGCAATAGCATTTTGGTTCTGAAAAGTCGGGCTCGACTCGGAACTTTTTTATGATGAAATAATCTTGTGGAATATACACATACTATGTTGGATTTCGGATTTGTATCCGAGATCAGATTTGGCTTATTTATCTCTAGTTTCAATTGCCTCGATTTCACTGAAATGATAGTTACAGTCGTGAGTATGCAATTGTTGTGCAATTATTTTGAAAAAAATAAATAAATACGGGATCTACATAAAAAAAAAATTTTTTATAGTATCCTACTCTTTTTCAAAGTGATTGTATAACGTTTGTGCACTTCACGACTGTATGTAGCATTACTCTTCTATGAAATGTGTGTATGAATGCTTTGACCTTGCTTTCCAATGTTGCAATTTGAGTTAATAGCAGCTATTGATTATATAATGTTACCTAATAAATACATCTCCCAGCAAGATTACTGTCTAATTTTCATTTTCTTCCAAAAAAAATTGCAATGAAAAATCACTAGGGAAATGGTTACAATGTCAATTATCCGTCTGATATTAGTTAGACCAGTGAAAGATGAAAAAACATGAGGAAAGAAGGTACGATTGTCATAATTGTTGTTTGGTTTCGGTTTTAAAACATGGTTTGGACGTCTTTAGGACATCTTCAACTCTCTATAATCAGATCGAGTCAGCAGGAAACGTCGTACCCTTTCGTTGAATAGAAATTTGAATGGGAAACCAGATTAGCTCCAATTTCATGGGAAAACTCAGAAGTGGGGTTGAAAAAGGGGAAAAAAACACGAGAAAATGACACATTTCGTTGAAAAAGATGGTGTGTTTGGTAAAAATGAATCATGGTTGACAGCTTCATGTTAAGTTGTCATATTATAAATAATTTCATAGATAAAGTGTTTGAAATAAAAGTAAATTAAAAGCATGATACGATGACAAAATTGATGACAAAATTAAAGATGAAAAACCACATTTCTTTATATATAAATAGCTAAAGTTTTAAGTAAATTTTGAATCACTTAAATATATAAGCATAGGCGCCAAGTTCGATTAAAAAATATAAAGCAAAAAGCATATAAAAAATTTGATGACGTAGTGACACAATATTAAATGTCAAATCTAGGGGTGACAATTTGTATTCGGGCCGTGTTAAGTCATGAACATTCGATTATATAGGTTAATTTGAACAAGTACCCGTTAAGCTAAACATGTCAAACTTTCAAACCCTAATCCGACTCATTTAAATAGTGAGTCGTATCGTGTCACCCATTTTGATCCGTTTAATAATTAATTAGAAATATGTCAACACAACATGACTAATTTAAACCAGTTTCATGTCAATGAGTCGAACTAACACACATAATCCATTTGAACTGATTAACATAATTTCACATAAAGTTAAAATTTATATTTATTAGTAGTTACAATATCTTTTAAAAAAATAAGACTACTTATTAACAAAAAATATCAATATTTTTTAAATTTTAACACATAATAAAACCAATATTACAAACATTACAATAACAAATATAAACATAGGTCTATAATTACAATCTCAACAATAAAAACATAAACATACTTAGGAATACTAATATTATAATTCAAAAATAATAAAATTGTGATTTTGAAATAAAATTTAAACGGATCAAAATGGATTGATTTGTCCCATTTAGGATTAAGCAGGTTGACCCGTTTAAAAATCGTGCTTTAACGGGTTAACTCGTTTTGACCTGAATCCATTAACATCAAATTTAAACTTGCTAATTTTGTATCGTGTCACGTATTGCCACCTTTAATTAAATCTTAAAAGATAGAGAATATACCCGCTAAAAAATATTGGTATATACCTATTGAGAGTAAATGGTACATTTTAGATACCACTAATGCATATATGAACCAATTAAACTCTGTGTGTGTGTGTATATATATATATATATATATATATATATATATATATCATATTTGTAGATCTGAATATACAAGTGATGATGGGTATAACTTTAGTTATAAATATATACACATGGAACAAAGCTGTCAAGTTAGTCTATTAATCTTAAAAACCCCTCCATTTTAAAATTAGGTGTGAATCCAACCTTGTCTGAACACGAAGAAAACAGAGTGCAGTGCAGATCATTCATTATTTTGGAAGCTGAAGGCCGCGGCTTGGATCGAGTTGGGATCCCAATCAGAGGGCTGCTGCAATCTTATATATATATATATATATATATATATATATATATATAGAAGTGGTCGCAGTCGGCATTCCTTAAGGGAAACATGTGCCTTTCATTTTTGTTGACGTTGACATTCAAAATTGACTTTCTTGTGGTGATTACCGGCAGCTAATCTTCAAACCATTGCATAGAATTTAAGGTCACAATCCACCTTTATTTCCCCTAGTCCACTATTGAAAACTCACTTGCTAGACCTACCGAGGGAAGCCACCGAAAGTCCTCACCAAATGTGTAATTTCCTTTTTCTAATATGTTTTAAAAAAAAATCACAAACTCATTAAAAAAAAAATACTTCCTTAACTATTAAGTTAAAAAAAAAAAAAAGGGTACAAAAAGTTGGTGGACATCCTCGGTGGAAGTAGTGTTTTCCATGCACTAAACATTCATTTTATTTTTAATTATTTAAACTTTTATTTTGACACCATTACACATTTCATTTAAAGAATTATTTCATTCACAAATCGACAAATCAGTGTGAAAATACATATTTTATATCTCTAACGTGATAGGATTTGGATTATAAGGAAAAGTTTAAAATTAAATATTACAAATTAAGAATATCAAATTCTTATTATGTCCGTAGTGTGAAAAGTATGTACTCTACATTTACTAACTTGCAAATATAATTTTTCTAATTTTAAACGATTCATATTGTTATAATTTATTACGTATACAACAAACTTGATTTTTCATTAACTTATTATATAATAACTGAAAATTACACCATTTAATTTTTTTTTTTTAAAAATGCTGTAGCTGAAAAATCCCAAGGATTCCATCAATTCCACATTATTAATCTCAAGTCGTAAAATCGAGACCATAACAATAAGAGTAATGCTACATGCAGTTGTGGAGTACGCAAGTGCAATGCAGTCTCTTTGAAAAAGAGTAGGGTCTACAATTAATTTTTTTTTCATGTGGATCTCATATTTATTCATTTTTTCAAAGTAATTGCACAACGTTTGCACACTCACGACTACAACTATCATTTGTCTAAAAATAAAGCAAAAAACCCAAACTTTCAATATTTAGGTCTTAAATAGTTTAAGATATAAATATATTCGAAAATTATATATATATTATGTGATAAAAATAAAATATTTAAAAATAAATAAATTAACAGATCAGAATCCAACTTAGATGGTAGGATCATAATCAGCATAATTAATAGATACATTTAATTTATTAATCTGATATTTATAATCAGATTTTAAACCTAAAATATATAAGGCCCTCAATCTCACACGCAAGTTTGTAAATGGTGACAGTGAATGCCATCGTTGTCACGGAATCGCGACAACAACAAAATCGCAACAAAAAAACCGCAATGTCCCCACGTCTCGTGAGCCTGCGGGATGCGTGGACGAACCGGATTTCACCGTCGAAGTCGCCTTTATAAGCTGCTACTGCACTCACAGGCGTCACAACAGATGCTCACGAGCTTTCCCTCGTGCTTCGCTATAACCAGACACCTGTAGGCTATACTCTCCCTCTGTGGATTTCTCTCTCTTCATCGACTTCAGGAAGAGATCAGCTTCGCCAACAATGGCCGTCAAAGAGTTCTCTATGCTCTTCATTTTCCTGGTCTTGCTCCGCCGTAACCAAACCCATGCGAGTCCGATCAAAAACATCGTCGTGCTCGTGATGGAGAATCGGTCCTTCGACCACATGCTGGGCTGGATGAAGAAGCTCAACCCCCAAATCAATGGCGTGGATGGCTCTGAATGGAACGCACTCTCCGTCACGGACCCCAATTCGAAGCGCATCTTCTTCGACAACCAGTCACACTACGTGGACCCGGATCCCGGCCACTCCTTCCAGGCCATTCGTGAACAAATCTTTGGCTCCAATGACACCTCCGCCGACCCTGCTCCCATGAACGGCTTTGCTCAGCAGGCCTACTCCATGGACAGCACTACCAACATGTCTCGGAGTGTCATGAATGGCTTCCTCCCCGACATGGTTCCTGTGTACAAAGCGCTCGTCTCTGAATTTGCGGTGTTCGACAGGTATAGATTATGAGAACTGTTGCTGACGTGATTTGATCTACTTTTCAATTATTAAAGTAATTATTTCCCATAGATTATTATACGTGCCTTAAAACATGTCATAAAAAGCATAGCTTTCAAGCTTCGAAAACTGATCATGTTTCTTTCATCATGAGTACCATCCATGTCGGTCGGCCACATTTGAACATAAACTTCACCACCAATCAGTGAACTTATTACCATTCGATTTTCTTGCTCTTCATTTCTGGGGAATTCAATGATAGAAATTAATCAAAACTGCTGTGACGGTGATGCATTTTAATTAGGATTTTAAAGAATTAGGAACTCTACACACAAGGATCTAATTCTTTTACCCATGCCAAAAAACATTTTATATTATGATTGATCATTTTGATTAAATATTTATTTTTTTTGAATTATTGCCATAATTTCTTTCATATCCATTTTGTTTCAAAAATTCAGAAAATTTGATCCTATATGTGAGAGAATTTATTTATTTTCTCGGCTTATTTTAAGTCTCATTTGAATAGAGATAAATTTAGATGAGTTAAATAAAATATTATTTTTAATATTATTGTTATTATTTTAATATTTAAAAAAATTAATTATTTATTATATTTTATATAAAAATTTAAAAATTATAATGATAACATAAAATGAATTGAAGTAAATTTTAAATCTTACGAATTATTTTATTTTATGTTTCACGCCGAGAATTTATTTATTCAAAACAGATGGTTTGCTTCCATGCCGAGTTCAACACAGCCAAACCGGCTTTACGTGCACTCGGGGACTTCAGCAGGAGCAACCAGCAACGTTGCGGCGCTTCTGGCAAAAGGCTACCCACAAAGAACCATCTTCCAGGACCTCGATGACGCCGGAATATCCTTCGGAATATACTTCCAAAACGTCCCCACCACTCTGTTTTACAGGAACCTGAGGAAGCTCAAGTACCTGGACAACTTCCATCCGTACGACTTGTCGTTCAAGAAAGACGCCAAGGCCGGGAAGCTCCCGGGCTACGTCGTGGTGGAGCAGCGTTACTTCGACCTCAAAGTGGCACCGGCCAACGACGACCACCCGTCGCACGATGTGTATCAGGGGCAGGTGTTCTTGAAGGAAGTGTACGAGACGCTGAGGGCGAGCCCGCAGTGGAACCAGACGCTCTTGGTGATCACGTACGACGAGCATGGCGGGTTTTACGATCATGTGCCTACGCCGGTGCGCGGGGTTCCAAGCCCGGACGGGATAGTCGGGCCGGAGCCGTTTTACTTCAAGTTTGATCGATTGGGAGTCAGGGTCCCTACCATCGCGGTCTCGCCTTGGATCGAAATGGCCACTGGTATGTACTCGGTTCTTATCGCCATCTTTCTCTCCTCAAAATTAATGAATGCTTCAAAACATTGTTTTGTTGCACTAATTATATAAATATTACTCTAATTATATATATATATGTACTTGTGTGTTTTAAAAACTCAGAAGGAAGAAAGATTAATTTTAATAATTTAATTAATTGCTTTGATAATTGATATTGATCTTTAGAAAATAATGGGATGTTTTTAAGGATTATCACTAAAAGAATGACATTTTCTTAAAAAATAAACAGATATTCATGCATTTAGTCTAAATCCCTTTTTCCAACAGGAGATGTCCTGTTATTTTTTTAACAGAGGCAAGCCGGATCCCATTTGCATTACTTAAAACTTAAAAGCATTATGCTACGCTAGTTATAAATTTTTTTTTTCTTTTGGTTTTTTTTTTAAAAATATTTTTTTAAGATTTTCAATCAGAAAAAAATAAAAAATATATAAATTTATTAATATTCACGTTTTAACTATTAAGTAAAAAAATTAAAAAAAAAATTAAAATATATGAACAATCACTAAATTTGAAAAGCTTCACTAACATTTTCCTTACTTAAAAATATCTCTATGAACTACAGACAGGTAAGTACCCATAGTTTTAAAGGGTGGGACAGGGATTAATAATTTTGTCCCAGAATGATCATTTTCTTGGTCCAATCCTCTTTCTTGTCCTAATCTGGCTCAAATATCTTCGCTTGGTTGGTTGCCAAAGTGTCTTCCTTTCAGAAAAAGCAAAAGTCACATCGAAGCTGCCATTTTTCACTGTTTTTCACAACATTTTCTTGGTTGATATATAATAATAAATATATTATATAATAATATTATAAAATAAAAATATTTTTATAAAATAATTTATAAAAATATCACTCATTTCAAATATAATTATATAAAATATTGTGAAAAATTATTATGTATAAATCATTTTACAGGTGGGAGGAGGCTATTTTTTTCCCTTTTCTTCCTGATGTCAATGACTCAATATGCATAGCGTGAAAACCTAGTCAGATTCCGAGGGTTCTGTTTTTTTAACAGCTTGACGACTTATAAAGCAAAGTTGCGTCTCTCCTTGGCCAACACTAACTGATTATTTCTTTCCTTTTTGAACTTGTATTTTGTTTGCTAGTTTATATAACTTGTGAGGATGGTGATGATGATGTTACAGTTGTTCATGGCCCAATGGATCACCTTTTCCGACATCAGAATATGAACACTCATCCATTCCAGCAACAGTGAGGAAGCTTTTCAACCTTTCCTCTCCCTTTCTAACCAAGAGGGATCAATGGGCTGGTACCTTTGAAGGTATTGTCCAAAAAAGGACTGAACCCAGAACAGATTGCCCTGGTTAGTCACACTTGCCCCTATTTTCAGAACCAATTAGAGAAGACTATAATGCATGGGAAAAAACCAAAAAATAAACCCAGAATTTATCTAACAATGTTTTGTTATGCTATTTGAATAGAGCAACTGCCTACTCCTGTCAAGGTCAGGAATGCTGAGGCTAATGAAAATGCCAAACTTAGTGAATTCCAGCAAGAACTATTACAGCTGGCGGCAGTCCTAAAAGGAGATAGTTCCCTCACAAGTTACCCAGAAAAGATAGGGAAAGACATGAATGTCAAGCAAGGGACAGAGTATGTTGATGATGCAGTGAAACGCTTCTTTGAGGCTGCGCTTTATGCTAAGAAAATGGGAGTAGATGGAGAACAAATTGTCCAAATGAGGCCATCCCTCACTACAAGGCCATCAAAATCTTCAAGCAAAAGCCCTTGAGAGAGAGAGAGAGAGAGAGAGAGAAGGGGGGGGGGGGGGGGGGAGGGGTGAGTAGGACTTTTTTAGAAAGGGTAGTGTATATGGGTAAAAATGTGCAGAACTCTATTGTTTCTCTGGTTCTATACAGATTCAAAGAAAGGGAAATATAAAAAGGAATAGACAAATGGCTTACCGCCTAGATTTTACTTCACAAGGTTGAGCACATATCTAATTAAGCCAAAGTCTAAGCAAGCAAGGGGTAGCAGTGACTTCAAAGTGCTGGTCTTCGGCCAAAATCACATTTTAATTTAGAGAAATTCTATTTATGATCTAGCATGGAGGACACATCATCCATGTTGCTGACATGTGCGATTGAAAAGATTTATCCAATTCCTACCATGTTTATAGTGTAAAGAGTGTGTCATCCACACAACTTGTTGGTAAAGGGATCCTATCCTATAACCTAATGGTAGATAATTTAAGCCCCCTTTTGGCAGCTAAAATCTGAGGTGAATAACGCCTTGCCAAAGACATTTGAGAACTTGCAACCTCAGTATTTACATTAAACAGTTTCAAACTTGCATGTGTATGTAACTTTTTTTTTTTCTTTCTATCATTTTTTTTCCCTTCTGGTAAACACTACTCTGTTTCTTTCTTTAGCACAATTTATAGTCCTAGACTCCTAGTAGAATCTGCATAAAAAGATGGAGCTTTTAGCATCTTATGCTATGAGTGCTTATAGGATCCTTGTAACAAGGGGCCTCAACAGTTTAACCGTCGAGCACCCAATATATTCAACCACCAACTTACAAATATGAAAAGTTCACTAACAACTTTCATTTGTTCATAAATTGTTTCCTCATCAAAGCGGCTGGTTCAAACTAAACCTCATATGGTAAATCTAATGTGTATACAAAAAGAATTGTTGTCCGTAATTTTTACACGTCAGATTTTTTTTCTTGCAAAAAATATATCCATTGGTTGATTCATCAAGCAACTCCTTTTCTTTACCTATACTCTTTGTTCTGTTATCTATAATTTGTATCGACGATTCTCTCCATGGCACCGCTGAAATCGGTACCGATATAAGGATCCATGGGTTTATCATCTTACTTCTGGTCTTGGCCAGTAGTTAATGTGTCCCACCCAGGAATATTTGCTGTAGCCTCATTCACCAATTTTACGAGTCTTACCTGCAAACATGGATAAAGTAGGATCAATGAACTGGAGAGAGAGAGAGAGAGAGAGATCAGATAAGCTGCATTCAAATCTATGGTGGGAAAAAGAAAACACATTATAAAAGGATAAAGAAACCTGTGCAACTTCAAAAAAGAAAAAAAAAAAAAAAAAAAAAAACTGTGAAATTTCACCAAGTACTAAAATACATACGTGGCAGTAGATTTGTAAATTCATCAATGAAATGAACATATTGTATGATGCTTGTATATTACTAGTGAAATATTAATGCCATAATCAAAGCATTGTATGGAGATTGGCTAGCAAAACCACAACGCCAATATTAGGGATAAAGAAAGGCATTGTCTTTTAAGGAATCTCACAATTCAGTCCCCAAAATAGACGAGCGACTTGGATCCCCTGTGTGCTCTTAAGAGTGCAGTGCGATACTTGACTCAGGTCTTCACAATTCAGTCCCTAGAATAGACCATGAGGCACGTGGATTCCAAAAGATCCACGATACTAGGCTAGGGTCCTACAGAATACCATATGCTGCCTTGCTACATCTGTATGTACATATTATGTCTTATATACTAGTATGAATATATTTAAAAGCAAAAGATGGCTCAAATCCCAGCTCAGTTACTGTCATAAAGGCAAAGTAGAAAACACAATCCTAGTATCTCCCTCAGACCTTCCTTTGTTTCCAACTAATCAACATCTCAAATACTGTTATCTGCATTACCCAAGAGATCCTAGCAATGGAGAACATCAGTTCCTAGTAATATGACAATGTATCCACTTTTATACTGTTCTTCCTCCAGAACCATATAGCACATCCCATATATGACGAAACTGAATGAATTGGGATGGTATTTGTAATTATCATCTTGAATATATATACTGTTATCTGCATTTCCCAAGAGATCCAGCAATGGAGAACATCAGTTCCTAGTAATATAACAATGTATCCACTTTTATACTGTTCTTCCTCCAGAACCATATAGCACATCCCATATATGATGAAACTGAATGAATTGAGATGGTATTTTGTAAATTATCATCTTGAATATATCTACAATTTCTTTATTTTGCCAATCATCTTAAAGGAACCAAAAGGGAGAAAAAACATCTTGTCCACCATTCTTGATTCCTAGTGGACCTCTTAGTAGGATTCAAACCCATATGAAGCTTTGACTAACTGGAAGAGAAAAAGAATGAAAGGATCTTGTAGGATTCCCAACAGATTCTTTGATCTCATTTGGAAGCAGAGGATTTTTTCTTTTTTCACACATCTATATCCATGTACTATATAATTTTAAAAGCATGAAATTATACTCTTATGAAGCCACATCATCTACTATCTTGTTATATTATTATTCAATTAAAAAGTTTCTTCCATAAAGCCACATAATCCTTTAGTTACTTACTTTTATTTGAAATTAGTAGTCCTTTAGTTTTTTAACGTATGACTTTTTGGTTTGGTAAGAAGTTAGAGAGAAAAATGAACCTGAGAAAGAGTAAAAGACACAATAACTTCATTACTTGATGATGTTGCGGAAGAAAAGGGTTAAAAAAGATGAGCTTCCCAGCTCTTCTCTTTCTTTCTTTTTTTATTTTTTTTTATTTTTTATAAGTACATATACTACACTTGATCTAAGGCAGAAGGCCGAGAATCTTGTACATATTGAGGATCTGTCAGATTCTAAAAAGCAGCTGAGACATTGAGGAATATCCAAAATCCCAAACAGGAATTTAGGGAATCGTTCTATTTAGACCTCTCTTAAAGTGGTAATTTCCTAATCTCACTCATAATGTAATCTAAATTATCAGTGTGTTAGACATATAACAATGTTTAACTACGATATTTTCCACTTAAAAACAGGTCTTTCATTGTAGGATCATTAACAAAGCAGTTGACTAAGCAAATAAAGCTACTTTTGGAGGCACCTTGGCATGTCAAATACCCTTTCTATGTAAACAAAACATCGTCTCTTTTTAACATATGATTATCTGAATTAGCCTCAAATATCTTGCTTTTAGAGAACCTGCCTTTCATCCTTTTTTCATCGACATCACAGACCTTCACCTAATGGCATAGAGAGAAACCATCAGCTCAGTAAGAGTCTATAGCCTCCACAAACTTCAAAAACTAGTGGAGATCCCTCATGAATAACATGTCATTTACCCATACATGCACCCTGCTCCTCAAGTTGCATCCCACTCAAGGTGCAATGGATTGCATTTCATCAAGGGATTGCTGGGTAATTTTTATAAGTAGGACTAACATTTAAGGCTGCTTTAAATCTTGATGCATTTTTGGCAGAATCACCATTTGAGTCTGCATTGATGATTGAAGCTAACGCCCTGAAAGACAAGGCTAGAAGGGACAAGCATGTATCATAGCTAGTTGGGTTTCAAAATTTGAAAGATGGGATCAAGAACTTGGGTTTTTGATTGACATCTATCAGGTCAATGCTGTTGGATCATCCAACCCTGTCACCAACGATGGCCCAGCAGGCGTCGGTTTCTTAATGTGTGGAACCATACCTAGTTGTCAGAATGCGGAAAACTGACTGATGTTGGTTAGTTTTGAGTTGCCAACATCAAGGAAATTGGGTTTTGTGGGTCAGATGCTCACCCCAAATTAGATCTGGTTAATAAATGAATAATGTTGCATGTTACATTCACGTTCCAAATTAGAGCCTATATGAATACAATATTGGTTCAAGTTATTAAACACTATTTTTTCCTAATTTCTAATAACAGGGGTATTTCTATTAGTTTATGAAACTTAATAATTTTTTACGACACTTATAAAAAAAAAAAAAATTTGACTTCCAACATTTTCACTTTCTCATTTCATAGGCAGTAATAGTCTAAAATAAAAAAAAACACTTATGGGCAGTAGCAGTGAACATTTTTTTTATGGGTCAGAGATTTAGGCAAACATAAAACCAGAAGTTTAAGATTTAACTAACAGAACAAAAATCATTCTACTGATAGAACAGTTGGATGTTACATTCATCAAAGCAATAAAATTCAGTTATGAAGAATGTATTAAGACACATGGGCTTTGAGTATAAGAATCCAGCTTATTAAGCTCAGAATTTTGATATGGTGTAATACATGATCAGTAACTTCAGTTCAAGGAATGTGCTTCTTAAAATCATTATTGCAGGTTTTTAAACGCCATCATAATGATAATTTAAGGGGCAAGTTATATCTAAACATAAAGTTGACAATCGAATACATCCTTGACATAACTGGCTCTAATTTCTAGTTTCTCCAATACTTAACAGAGAAAAATTAGTAATGGACTTACCACGCTTTCCGGAACTCCTGGAGGGGGTAAGGAGAGATTTCTAGGTAGAGGACTAGTAAGATATGATCTCTTGTCAAAGCGCCATTCCCCTATCTTCCCATATGTTAATTCTCCCTGGATGATTACCAACTTGGAATAAACAGCTAAAGAAAAAATGAAAGTGAATAAACAATGAATAAATAAAGTTTAAATAATACCTTCCCCATTGACACCTGTAAACCTTCACACTGCAACTTGAACCCAGGTTATTGTCAGGTTCCCCCCTCCATCACGTAAAATGGATGGAAAAACACTTGCATCAGGGTTGTTTGTGTCGTATTACATGTTTTTCCATCCAAGTTGATGACTTCATTGAATGGAGGGGGGCAAAAAGACATTGAAACTTCAAACTAGGATTCAAGTTACTTTAAGTCATAGGTTAAAAAGTTTCCGTGCATTTGAACGGAATGGTAGTAACAATTACAATTAAACAATCAGATATTCTATGATTATATGATAAGCCAGAGAGAGAGAGAGAGAGCTGCTCACCTTTAAATTATAATCACATCCATAAGTATAATGGATGATGAAATTCTTTCCGACTTCCAGATCCCATGGAGGCTGGAAGCTCACAATGAGGTATGTTAATGCCAATCAATGACTTAACAAAATAGAGAATACAAAAAAAGAAAAAAAAGAAAAAAAGAAACAAAAAAATAGAGAATACAAAAATGATCATCAAGCATGATTCATACCTGCAGCATAAAGTCTTTACGAAGAATATGCCTCACACCATGCAATGCAGATGCTACAGCATATGCATACCTTAAGTTGGAAATAAAAAAACAAAAGGTAACAACATCACAAGATACATCAGCAATGTCGTGAAAAACACCCCAGTTGAAATGACTTTCAAGTTAAGTTCCGAATTAGAGGATGCAGCCAAAGGGAGTGGTGATGCCCATCCACTAATTAAAACTAATATTAGATCCACTCACATTTCAAGCACCCATCCAAAAGCCTTATCTGTCTCTGGATCATCTTTCATTCTCAACGAAACATTCACCCATGTGGGAGCAATTTCCTCCAGCAATGACTGAAGCACATAATTAATGAACACCATATTATAAGGCAATCGCAGTGAATGCAAAAAGGTCTGGTTGATAACAACGCAAGTATAACACTGCTGATTATGACAAAATATTAGTTTGTTTAGCAACACTACTAGAATTAACTCTTCCTTTTTTTTTCTACTAAAACTTTGTAATAATATTTTGAACCTTCTTAGGTTTATGAAAACATGCTCTCAATTGTTTCTGAGAATTCAAACAAACATCTTTACAAATTGCTTAATGAAAATGCAGGGTCAGGTCAGTACACAAGCTACAACAGTGATAAAGAGATTTTACCTTTTTTATAATTACAGGAGAATTGCCAATTGGATCAATATCAGTCACAGGACCATTCCCCTCAGGATAAAATTTTCGAAGTATTTTCTCATGCTCAGTTGGTTTAATGTAGAAAAAAGGATACCCTGCTGGTTGGATTCCATCTGCCAAGTTAGGTAAAGGCTTTAAAAATATATGGTCAGGCTCTGCCATTAGAATATATCTGCATCAACCAAAAAACCCAACAGCTTTCAGATTCTCATCCCGTACAAGAGCAAACAATTTAGAAGAATAGAAGTTTGAAAACTCACTCTTCTTCAATCGTTGCTTTCTCCAGCCATTGCACAAAAGCCCAAGGTCTATTCAGAACAACATAACCCTGGATATGACACCAAATTTGAATAAAAAAACTTCCTATATAGTCAAATAGGATTCCATGATTGCTGAAAATTCAACCTTGATAGAAAATAGAAAAAGAGAAGAAGAAGATCAAAAACCAATAGTGCAGAAACTGATATGTACTTGCTTTATACTACCAGTTATGTCAATACTATCTCCCAGTGAAAAGAGAAACTTACCAACCTCTTGAGGTCTAGTGAGTTTATTAGTGTCAGATTGTATTCTAGCATTGATGTTAGTATTTTAGTATCATTCAGCTCATTGTAAGCAGCAAAACTGGTATTGGTGCTTAAAACATTATAAAAAAATTCTCCCTTTATTACCACCAGTACCAGCAATTCATAATCCATTATATCATCTAAGTGACGCACTAACCTGCCTGTATACTACTAGCAAATTTTCAAGTAATGGTTTCAATTACTTATGTTAAATTAAAATTTGAACTCTCGGTAACATGCTCACAAAGAAACCCAAGAAAAACCTAATTCTTTTTCCAACTCCCAAAACATCTTAGCCAAGAAAAACCTAAATTAGTAAAGGCCAGGATCAATTTAATACATGCAAATATATTTTAAGGCATGAAAACAACTATATCATGGGAAGGGCCATGAAGCCCCATTTCAAATGGATGAGACTCAAACAAACTATATATTTTGTCTTCTTCCATATAATCCGAAGTTTCCATGAAATCATAAGGTTATTTTGTGAAAAAAAAGTAATTCTTGCAATAAACCTTACTATCAAACTCGAAAGACAAGTAGAATATAAAATCAACCCAAAATCCAACACTCCTTCATTTCTCATTCCAATAACATAGAGCCCAAGAGAAATCCTCTGCTTCATTCCGAAAAGTTAAGAGTCCGCCACTTTTTCATATTTTTATTGGCAATATTAATTGGAGAACAGGTACTAATATACCACCATCATTATGCTCAAAATGGGATTTAGACACTTGGAAACACTTATTTTCCTTATACATATATAAGAACTTTGGAAAGGCTGAAGACACGTTGTGCAAATGTTTCTAAACTTATAGGCATATAGCTTACAAGCTTTACAATTATACACACTTCTTTCTCCCCAAAATCTGTTTTCAGTGAAACAAATGAAGTGATAGACAATTTGTAGCATACGGTACGTTTTTAGTTAGAAATTCATGCAAACATTAGAAACAAACTGAGGAAAACTGCTATGTTAATAAACACATTTCAAAACTACGTGCTTGGAAACCCTTTCCGGATTACGCTAGTAAAAAAAAGTCTTCTACTGCTAATAAAAAAAAGAGTCTTCTAAATTACAATAATGATGATTTGATTAATTTAAAAAAGAAAACAGAACCGAGATACAACATTTTCAAGATTCTCACCCGATCCAAGCCCTCTGGAAGAGGATCAACCACAAAAGTAGGAATCTCCTCCATCAACTTGTCTGGACTACCAGTATGCAAAACTCGGGTAAACTTTCCCATGTCAGATCCAGGCATGTCTTTTACCTTCTTATACCAGTAGTACATAATCCGACACTGCCATTGGCTATAGGGTGTATCGGTTGCCGTAACGGCAACATGATACTTTGAACTCAAATCCTCTGATCTCTTCACATTCCCAGGTATCCGAATAACAGGATCAAACCAGTCCAATCCATCCACAACCCAACTTCCTGAATTGGAAGCTTTGTTGTGTATTATCATAGTTAACAAGAGTACCGGTGCCAAAAGCACCAAGAGTACCGGATACGCACGTCCCATATTTTTCCTTCCGATCATCTTCAAGTCTTACTATAGTAACATCAAAATACAAATCCTTAAAAGTCAACTCTGCCCAATTCTTCTATCTACAAGTCTTTGAATACAAAGCCATTAATTCCTTCAAACCCCTTCAAGTTCACAGCTTCAATATACAATGGACATAAAGACCGGCCTTTATTTAAATTCTTAGCGAGTCAATCACAAACCCAGAAAACTGCAAGCACGAATTCTGCCTTACAATTACAAGAAATTATGACAAGTCAATGTGATAGAGAAAAAAATAAGAATAAACATTGATTCTCAGAGAGAGAGAAAAAAATCTGCCTTTTTCCAATGGTTAATAATAATAACAAATAATAAAACAACAGCAAACCATCGCATATTTCCGAATATCAAGTAAAATGATGAATCATACATACGGAGGAATTCGGACGTCTATCACGTTCACACAACAGATCTGAGACTTTACTTCAAAGAAAAACCAAAAGGGCACACCTAAAACTCTTTTCAGAACAGAAACATAACAGCCATAGAGACAGAGACAGAGACAGAGAAGGAAAGCAATTAAACCAAATAAATGGGATTTCGTTGTAAAACTGACATATCTTAATAGCGAAATAAATGTGCAGAAAAGAAAAAGGAGCAATACCAGAACAAAGTGCGCAGAGTTTCGGAGAAATAAATATTTTGGGTCTGGTTGTCAACGCCAACTGGAAAACGCGGGGGTTTGAAAAGTTTAGCATTGAATATTCGCAGAATGACTTCAAACTTCAGAGTTCAAAGGTCTTTCCTAGTAATTTGGTGGAAGCTGATGTGGTCGCCAATGATATCATGGAATATACATTAACAGAGTCGGACAGGGCAAGAGGAGAGACCACGACCGCGAGGAGACGGGGCGATAAGGACATCTTTGAGGCCTTGGCCTCTGTCTTCTCTCTAACCATTTCTAGCCAATGAATATAATATATATACATATATATATATATATATATGGCATCTATTTTTCTGTTTCTACAGTCTCTCTCTTTTCTTCAAAAGCAACTCAAGCGCTTTTGTTCTTATCCGCTCTCATGTACGCAAAAAACAAAATTATACAGCTTCCCTTTTGTTTATACCATCGTTGCATCCCAGAAAAAACAAGGTTGCTTTCTATGGAATCTTCTTATCTGGTATAAGAAACAACGTAATCTTTTTGTAGCCTCCCAATGACCATAATCTTTTGAAAAAAACAGAAAAAAGAAATCCCAATGACCATGTTTTATATTCAAGCGGTGCTATCTATTTAAAGATCCAAGGTGTGTGTTTTTAGTGGGACTGAGCTGTACCGAATCAGGCTTTAAGATCCAAGTTTTATTGAGTCATAATTAAAAAGGTGAATGATAATGAATTAGTTCGTGGGGATGAAACGAAATGTATCCGATTATTAAATTTTGCATTTGGAAAAATAGGGTTATTTTTTTAATCATGTGAAGTCAAAATACATGATCAGCCTAAGTATATATATATAGGATTTAGGTTTTTTGAAGTTGTTTTTAAAGTGGGCACTATAATATATATTGAACATTAATGCTGTTTAAAGATCAGAAATTTTTTTTTTTTTTGTCTCTTTTAACAACCAGTCCAATGAAACAAAGTGTAGCACCACCTAGCTCTCACAGCTTGTAGCCGCGGCCCCATAGTTCACATGTTGAACTGTATTAAAACAAATGTTTTAATGTGTGGTAAGTGAAGTAGTTTTAAATTATTTTATTATTATTTACAAATAGTCTATTATTTTTTTATTACTATTCATAAATCATTTGAAATCATCTCAATATCTAAACATGACGTTAATGGATTCACTCTTAGTTTATCCAAAAAAAAATGGGGAGTGGTGAGGACCAATTCTTTGGTCCGTATCCTTTTTTATTTTTTTTTCTCTTGGTATTGTGCTACCATAATGAGATGTTTGTCGGGATCTCTCCGCCCTCTACTCAAGTATCTTCTTATTTTAATTAATATAAATATACTCGCTTTTAGAGAAAAATAAATTTTGCCTAAGCGCATTGGCATTGACTAAGATTTCTGCATCTAAATCTATGACTTTTTATCTCTTAAATTCGCTGCATTGGAGTAGTCATAACCTACTAGCTTGGCATTTGAGCTACAGTATATGTAAACTCATCTCCATCTTTGGTGTAATACTATTCATGGCCAAAAGAATATTTTATTCCAATAATTTAGGTTGAGAAAAAATAATAGTTGAGAAATAATAATTTAAGTAAAAATTAAATTATTAATTAACATATAATTAGTGTAGCTGTAAAATATGAAAAAAAAATTAAAAATATTATTATTAAAAAATAATATTATATTATTATTTTGACTAATCCAATGTGAGGTTATATATATCTTGAATGGTTTTGGTTTTATGCAAAACATATACTTTTAGCTAAATTTTAAAAATAGATTTGACTAGATTAATGCTAGTGCTCTGAGAAATTTATTCTCCCTCTGTGTGTCTCTCTCCCATTTTAAAGAATCAAATTAAATTCATTTATTTTAGTATAGACAGGTCGGTATGTACGTTATGCTTGTCTTTTAATAAGCTTCTTAAAATATGCAAATTTTTTTTATATCTTTTATAATATACAACTCTTGTTTAAGGAAGTCAGTGTATGTGAGATTTATTTATTTATTTATTTTTAATTTTTGTGAGAATATAATTCACTATCATGCATGCATGCTATTCAAGTGGAAAACAGACAAGAGATCGATCATTTGGTCGATGTACTTGGTAGAATGAGACACTAAACTTGCGCATCAGTCTTTCGAGATAGAGCATAATGTTTATAATAATTAAAGAAGCATCCAACTTTGATATATAGTGTGTGATAGGTGCGCATTGAGATACTCCCATAAAGCACTACACATCAACTTCATTGTGGATTTCCCACTCGAAGGGTTTTTTTTTTTTTAATAATAAAAGATACAATAACTTTGCTTTATGATTCATATTTCTATTATGTTAAAAGAAACCCAACTTTAATTTATATATTAATTATCTCCTCCATTTGAATTTTAAAGTACTGCAAGCTGCTTTTTCTTGCTTAATATGCGGCAGCCATGGCGTCTTGTTTTTCCATAAAGTAGGTAGACAGATTGAATGCCAAATAGGATATAAAAAAAAAAAAAAAAAAAAAAAAAAAAAAAAAAAAAAAAAAAATTCAAACAGTTGCATGGCAATTTATAAAAGAAAGAAAAATAAAGCGAAAGGAAAGGCAAATATATAGGACCTCATGATCAGTTGTGTAATCTGCAACATTATTATCAAGAAAAATGGCCACTTTTGCAGAGTATGCAATATGTAATGCAGTCCACAGAGACTTATTGTCTTGATTACGATGGAACAAAGTAACTTAAGTGTAAGAATTTTATTAGAACTCTATGTCTCACACACACATATTCTAATGGGTCTAAACTAGCTCAAATATTACCACTTAATTAATGAGTCATAGTGGGACAAGAATACCTCTAAATTTAGTTATAGTGGGACACGAATGTCTCTAATTTTCATGATGACCAGAAGTCTATAAGTAGTACTGAGAGGTTGAAGATTTCTCATCTACAATATTATTGTGCCTCTAGCCATCGGGAGACATTTGGAGGTAAAGTTGCTAGGATGATTCTTTTTCCATAGTCAGATCAAAATCTCTATCAAACTAAGATGGAGGAATGTATGTTTTCTAACTGTTATTATTTGTTATCGTGAATCATATAAAATTGAATATCCAAATTATTAATGTTCATGTTAAAATATTTAACATGTGATATCAGAGCTAGGTTATAGATATTTTATGATCTCGGTAAAATATATTGCATAGATACAATAAATGCGCTTTGATTTTATATGGACTTTGCATGCTTCTCTCGAATTGTTGTTGTGACTAAAGTCCCAATGTTATTCTTGTTTCAGTCAAGAGAAAATTCATGTTGTTGTATGGAAATTTAAAATTATTGTTTTGGTTCTCATATATAAAATTTGCATAGCGAAATTATGTGGAATTGCTTTGGTATGACTTGTTAAATTTACGGATTGATACATGCTGAAAATTCAAAAGCTGTGTACTTCCTAATTCCATATGGAGAATTATAGAGAAAAGTATCTGTATGGAGAGTTGAAGGGAGGAGCCGCCGTATGGGTCGATAGTGCGCAGCGTAAGGTAGCTAGAGTCTCCTTACTGGTCATGTGGCACGTATGGCGATGTAAGGGGCTGTAAAGTCCTGATTAGATGCCGCCCTATAGCATCTTTTGTGGGTTTTCTGTTGATACAAAAAAAAAAAAATGGAAGGGTGTTTGGTGACGCAATGAGGTTGAGAACCTCCTCGTTGAAGCCTCAGTGATGGGGTGCACAAGGTTATAAAGTTGCCACAACAATGTTATTTATATTTATAAAAAAAAAAAAAAAAAAAAAAAAAAAAAAAAAGAAGGAGAGAAGTAAGAAAGGAGGTGAACTTTGACGGTGGGAGGAGTTCGGAGATGCCTTTCCATCTTCTTCTCACTGGAGACGCCCATGGCTATGCAAGAACAGAGTAAGAATGCTTTCTGGGATGTGGCTGCTCAATATTGAAGAAGAACAAAAGAAGAGGCGGGTAAGGTTTTCTTCAACCTGTTAAAGGCTTTGGGCCATACTGGACCATGGATTTGGCCTTCTCTTTGAGAAGAATAAAAGGATCACTGTGTGACCCGATTGGCATTTGACCATTTCACTTAACCGGGTTTCGACCTGGTTTCCTTAACTGGTCCGGTTCAGACTCTGACTGCTTAGATGCTGATATAATATAATATTAATATTATTAAAAATAAATAAAAATAAAAATCTAAAATTTTATTTTCTCTTATGTGCATGTTTTTACTGTTCAATAAATGCATGAATTATTTAATGTTGATTTTTTTGCTCTTGTTTAAATTATTGTTATGCCATATATAATTATTTAACTCATATGGTGCAAATGATTTGCACCAAAATTAAGGAAAAGATTGGTAGCCCAAAGATACAAGAGTTTTCTTAATTTTGGATGGAAAAATCATTAAACTCCATAATAAATTTGTGTATGATAGAATGAACAATTTTATGTAGAGAATCGCTAGGGACTGGTCAAGTGTCTAATGTTGTTTTACACCAGCGAATAAAAACCTGCCACGTATGAATTTCAATAATATTGAGAAAAAACTCGCATGTAGCAGATCACAACTTTTGAATTTCTGAGACTGTGCACCCGAGATCTCTCTCTTCCCTTCTCCAGTTTTCTCTTCTCTCTCCTCCTCCATCCACCCCTATCAGCCTCCTCCCCTGTCTCTATCTTGCTCTGTGTGAAAAAAATTGTCCTGTCAGCCTCCTCCCCCCAATCGGCCTCTGAGATTTGTAGCTTCCATCGCTTGAAGAATCCGAGGTTAGATAAACGGGTTTCTGATTTGGTAATTTTTGTTTGATTGCTTAGAAAATGTGAGAAATAATGAGCCTTTGTTTCAAAATTATTTGAAGCTCTCTAAGGTTAGATAAATTCTGTTTGGTAAATTTTGATTTCAAAACCCCCTTGCAAACTCGAAAAGGGATGTCTGTGTCTTCACGTGGTCCAAAATTTTTTTGTCTGTGTCTTTATGTGATCCAAAAATTTAATAAACGAAAGAGAAAGATGTGGTCCAAAAAGGGGACTGAATAATGAGATGTCTGTGTCTTCATGTGGTCCAAAATTTAATCAAATGAAAGAGAAATATGTGGTTGGTCTCACTCAGCAGAACTATTTTGGGTTTGGAAATGACTCGCATGGTTTATATTATATATATATGATGACATGGTTTGAAAATGACTCACATGGTCAAATATTTTTCTGGTATCAAGTTGAATGATGAGTACTTCAAGAGGAGATGGTATTGAGATTTTAAATGATTGTAATTCTATCACCAATGACACTAAAATTCTTGAAGAGGATGACGAGGTTGAACAAGACAAGGCAAATAATACGATGTCATTTTCATTTGTAGAGCCATATGTGGGGCTACAGTTTGACGACATAGAGGATGCACATAGTTGCTATAAAGCCTTATCCAGACGAACTAGTTTTAGCATTCGAACAAACCATACTCGGTTGTCAAATATGAACAGATCATTAATTAGGGTAGAGTATGTGTATTCGAGAAAATGATTACGTCGTCATAATTCTAAACTTAAAGAGAGAGTAAGACCGAAGCTGCAGAAACAAAGTGTGGGTCTAAGGCAATGATGACAACAAAGAAGGATGGAGAAAAATGGGTTGTGTCCAAGTTTATACTCCAGCATAAAATGAGTTGTTAACACCTAGGAGTACAAGTTTGCTTCATGGGCATAGACGGGTGACACCAGTGCAAAAAAAATTTAATAGACACACTAAATGAGTTGGGGATACCAATACGGAAAATAATGTCCGTGTTGAGTAAGGAGTCAAGTGTTGATTATAATGTTGGTTGCATTGGTAAGGACATTCAACATTACATAGGCAATCGAAGGAGACAAGTTTTCGGATAGGGAGATGCACAAAAGTTATATGCTTACTTTTTGGAAAGTAAATGTAATAATCCAGGTTTTGTATATTTGATCTAAATTGATGTGGATGGGTCGATGGGGAATTGTTTTTGGGTAGATGTTAGATCAAGGGCCGCATACCAATATTTTGGGGATGTTGTTACGTTTGATGTTATATATCTCACAAATCGCTACAAGATGCCCTTTGTTTCGTTCAATAGAGTTAATCATCATCATCAATCTGTGATGTTTGGATATGCATTACTTATAAATGAGACGGCCGAGCCTTAGACATGGTTATTGAAAACATGACTAGAAGCAATGCTTGGTCTTGCTTCCTCTATAATAGTAACTAATGATGACAAGGCAATGACTACGGCCATCTCTAAGGTATTGCCCAATAAAACGTACAAATTGTGCTTGTGGCATCTCTTGCAAAAAGTTCCTGAACATCAGGGTCATGTTTATAACAAATATCCAGAATTTCAACATGATTTTAACTATTGTATTCATGAGACACTCACTATTGAGGAGTTTGAGATGGAGTGGACTAAAATGTTATTGAACTACAATATTGAAGAAAATAGTTGGTTGTAAAATATTTATACCAGGAGAGCAAAGTGGGTGTCGGCTTACTTGAGAGGCACATTTTGTGTTGGAATGTTCACAACTCAAATAAATGAGAGTATGAACAAGTTTTTTAAAGACTATGTTCATGCAAGTACAATGGTAAGTGATTTCTTCTATCAATATGATAAAGCATTGATTGCCTATTATTTTAGTGAGAAATAGAAAGATGTGAAGAAAAAAAATCAATGTCAATTATGAGAACTACTTACAATATTGAAAAAAAAGTGGCCAAGATCTACACAAAAAAAATCGTTTCTGATATTTTAAGATGAGTTACTTAATAGCCAATGGTACAAGATGCACAAAACAAGCGAGGGAGATGGACGAAAAATTTACTTGGTGGGCATTGATGGGAAAGAAAAGCTGACATATGAAGTGACACTTGAGAGAGAAAACAATACAGTTTTTATGTTGTAAGTTTGAACTTATTGGGCTTCTATGTCGGCATAACCTAAATGTTTTGGCAAAAAAAATTTGTTTGAACAGTGTACTACAATCATATGTTTTAGAGAGGTGGATGATCAATGTAAAGAGTCGTGTGCTAAATGGGATATGTGTCGATGATGGGCCATTGGAGATGGTCCCAACTGTGTTAGTCATGAAATATCGTTTGATGAGACATTTTTATAAAGTTGCTGAGGTGGGGTCACTATCTATCCAGAGATTTGAGCATGGTTCTAGGGGAATAGAGAATATTGATGGCATGCAGAGCTTCTTTTGATGAATATTGATGATGATGGTAACGCGGAGGGAGATATGGTCCAGAGCCAATTACTCTCAAACTTTTCATTGCAAGATCATTCACACATGCTAAAGGAAGACCAAAATCATTATGACAAAAGAATCCAAAGGAAAATGTACTAATGAATAAGCGACGATGCAACATTTGTAAAGAAGAATGGCATGTAAGAAGCAAATATCTATCACATAGGTACTTGCAATGATTCCATTATGTTTATACATATGTCAGAATTTTCAACTTCTATTTTGATGAACGATTTTTTTTTTTTTTTCACTTTAGGAATATGGGGAAACTAAGCTCAACTATGTTCACTCCAGACCCAGCCACCATGTCAACTACATTTGACATATATGAATACTATGTTCTATTTTATATAGATACTTTTTTATTTAGTTTTTCTTTTTAATAATCATGTGCTAATTTTTTTTTCCCATTTGCAAGAATGTGTAAGACCCAACTATGTCATAAAATGAAGATTCTGGAGCAGCGTAAAATTTTTATCTGTCACAAGATCATTAGCATTGGGACTTTGAAACATTCAGTTTATCAATATGGAAAAATAAAACATTTAACTTTTGTAGCCATTAGAATTGGAACATTCAATTTGTCTGTGATATTTATGGTTCTAAACTTATAAGTTTTGGTTGGCTGAATTGGTTGACTATGAGATAGACTTTTAGTGGTATGTGAAAGTTTGTCTTAAGAATTGAAATCAAATGTTTTGTTAATATGTCACAACTTGAGTTCAAATCCAATGTTTTGTTAATGTGTCTGAGTTTAAGAGATGTGTACAGTGTACTGAAAGCTTAAGCATAAGTAGAGGAAACTATGATTCTCATCTCACTTCTAGTCGTAGATGGTGACAGATGCTGGAACATGATATATACACAAAAAGAATAGTCTTTTACAAATACAACTTGAATAGTCTGCAACAACCCAAAATATATACATTAATTGGCAATGATACAAAAAATAGTCTTTTACAAATACAACTGGATAAGCCATATGTACATCTTAATCTAGCATTAAATGATTTACATTATCATTGACTTTAAAAAAGTTTAGACTAACTAATAACGCAATAAATAAAACCTAAGACGTAATCAATATTGTAACACCCGGACCCAGTCAAGCTCTATTTTTATATATTTTTGGGCTTATGCATATGAAAAACCCAATTGAGTGTTTGAATTTTTTTTTTCTTTTTTTGAACAGACTAAGGGCTTAAAATCTTTGTTTTTGGGGTTTATGATTTTATTTTCTTTGGTGTTTATAATTAGGTTAAAAATCTTTTTCTGAGTCGAGAAAATTTTTGAACTAATTGAATTTTTTTTTAGAAATTGAGTCGTGATCGATGACTCAAGAAAATGCCCAAAACCCAAGCCTACACCTGTGCCTTTTAAACAATTAAAACCAACTGAGTTTATGATTTTCTTTTCGCCGCAACGCATGATTTCACTCCATGCACGTATGCCTTTATATTCTCCTCAGCTGTAGGGTTTTGTCTTTTTGTTTTGTTTCAATCACCTATATATTCACACGGCAACTTCACAATTCATCACACAGCCCCACAGATTTTCTCGTCGTGCACGGCTTCATCTAGTTCGTTTTCCTCGTCTGTTTTCCACGGCATGCATGATATTGCACATCTCCCTCATTTCTCTAAGATTTTTCCATCGCCTATATATTTATTCATACTTCCTGCAAAACACCAACCCGCAGCACCGTAACTTTGTGTCTTCGCACCATCCAAAAATCAGCCCAACGCCTCCATCCGCGCACGTACGTTCGCAGCATGCTTACACTACGGCTTAGCCTCCGTCAAACCCTCCACCAAGTTGCAGCCGCTGCTAGCCTCTTCAACCCAGCCATTGCACTGTCCAGAACTCACGCTGCCCCCATACGAAATCGACGCAACCCGTGCTTGCACGAAGTCCGCACCATGCACTGCCGCGCCACCCCAACACCTCCACATAATTGCCGTCCAGTTCATCCACCCTTCGAAAACTTCCGCCCAAACCAACCACCAGAACCGCGTTCCACAACCACGGGAAACAGCAACCCACAGCTTTTACCAAGTCAAAATCCTCTGTTTTATCTCCCAAAAACAAAGCATCATTGGAGGGCACCGTGAACCACAACCACCACTCAACCTTCATTCATGGCCACTGATCAGAACCACCATAGCCACTGATCTACACCCCTCTGCCTCAACCACCGCTCTCTCTCTCTCTCAGTAACACCTCCATGCACACGCCGTGTTTCACTTCTTCTATCATGACTTTGTCTCTCTCTCACCATGTTTCTCTCTCTCTCGCTCATCACTCTTTATCTCTATCTCTCAATACTCTGCTGCCGTGTAGACCACCTGTGACGTCCGCCAGCCCTGACGTTGCGTCCCTCCTTCCTCCTCAGTAAGCATGGCCACTGTTACGTGTGTAAATCTCACTTTTTGTTTTCAAAGAGCTATGCAGGTTGTTTTTTCTTTTCTTTTTCTTTCCCATAATACCCTTGAATGGGTGCTTATTGATCATGCTTTTATAATTTGCTTTGCGTATGATTTATTTTGTAGTATAAGAATTTATATTTATGGATTGAAGTTAAATTACTAAATATACGGGTTTTAAATATGATTTAAGTAAATTCTCAAAATGAATCTAAGTTGTAGTTGTTTAGTTTTTTTAAAATACTTTGGTATAAATATATTAGCTAGTATTAAATTTTATAATTTGATTTTATTAGTAAATGAGTTAGATTTTTATGTTTTAGTCAAAGTTATTAAATCAATACTGATGATTTTAGAAAGTGATGATTTATAATTTGAGGTTATGAAATTTTAGGTTTTAAGGAATTAAATAGGTTATTTTAGAAGCTTAGGATTAAATATCGAAATATATGATTAATTGAAAATTTACGAGAATTACGTGATTATTTTATAGATGACGATTAATTATTGTTCGATATTTTTGAGGAAAATTTTGAAAAAAAAAAAAACTAAGAAATCCAGATAAGAGGGGTTCCTATACTAGACTTTGAATTAAAATAAGATGAGCTGAGGTTGATTTTTTAAAAATATACATATTTGGTTATGAAAAAAAATTTGAACTATCTCAACTATTTGTTTTGCATTACTCATGAGATTCTGTTTAAGAAGAGAATATTTTCTGTCATGACCGGTGTAGACATGAGCTTATTTTGGACATTTTGTTTCTAAACTTTGAAAAAGAGAGCGAATATGAAATTTTGTGCATAAATTATGTTTTAGTGATCTGATTATGTTATGTTTTGAAGATTTTATGTACTCTGATATGATATGATGTGATTTCTAAAAACCTCTGGCATAACATTATGTTTCTGTTCTGTTTTAACCTTACCACGGATGTAAAACTGTTGCCTCTGTTCAGGTTGGTACCAACTTTTTTGTTTCTGGTGCACTCACTTTGAAAACAAAGTGATTTTTGCGTGGTCTTTCCTATATGCCACTCGGGGCTCCAAAAATGAATAAGGGGAAGATTCGCATTCTATTTCTGCTCGGTTAGCTACCGTGGTTTACACAACCCTACCACGGAGGTTAAACATAGTATTTGTTCTGATATGATAAGATGAGATGTGATATTTCAGTTTATGCTATGCCAAAGAGATTTTCATTATGAATATTTTTGAACTTTCGTTCTGATATTTTTTATAACAAGTTCTGACGTTGTATTTTGAAAACAAATATTCTAATTCTGCATTTTAAATGAAATATTTTGTTTTACATTCTGAACTCTGTAAATGCACATATTTACACACTAGTATATGTTCTTTTCTTATTGAGTTATTGATAACTTACCCATTATCTCCAAATATTTTTCAGATGATTTTGATGGTTCAGCTTGAGAACAAGAGTAGGAAGTTTTAGCAAAGTATGAGGATCGTAGAGAAATAAGTGTCCGAGGGTACAAGTACTTATTTGAGAGTCATAGTTAGTAAATTGATTCTTTTTGGATATTTTGATGTGTTTGGTTAAGGATATTTTCGAGTTCTTGGAGAATTTCTAATTTATTTTATCGAGAATTTTTTTGTTGTTTCGGTAAAGGAACATGTATATTTGGGTTGAGTAAAAGAATTAATATTTTATTGAGTTTTCTAGATTTTATAGTTGTGGTATTTGAATTGTTATTAAGTATTAAGAGCTAACTCTCCAAACCTCCGGAATCAGAGCGTTACAAATACACTTTTATACTTCTTCTTCATTGAGTAAAATTTTGCGTGTTCTATTTTTGCACATTCAGCTACTATCCCTTCATTTCTTTATTGTGCTAATTCCAAGGTTTGCTTAAAACAATCAGGTTGTTCCATTTCACGATCAATCCATTCGAAAAATTTACACTGTTTTCTAATCTTATAATATGGATAATTCAAAAACCGTCGATCAAAACTCTTTGGGTTGCCTGACGTTCGCTGTTTGGTGGGAATGCCACAATAACATAGTGGTCTTCATCCACTTCATCTTTTGCCCTCATAGACTGTATACAAGATATGGTTTCTTCTCTACTACTTTCCATATTACTGCAAAGAATGCAATCGAATCAGTTATATAAATCATCCATTACATGCAGTAGCAACAAATACAATCCAGATCCTCTCCCACCTCTTCCCAGAGCAAGCAACAACAAAAAAGACTAAGCAGCAACAAAATAAACCACCAAGCAATAGCAAAAAAATACAACCCAGTGCAACAACATTTTATAAACCATTGGCCCATACAAGTGCAACAACAAAAAAAACACAACCTATTGCTCTGTTTTCTAATTCCAAGGTGAATAGTCACTAAATTTTATTTTGGTAGTGCTTTATTAATATTGTTGTTGGAAACATATGCCCACAAGCTCATGCCTGTTTAAGATCATGCTTGCTTAAGTTGAGCCAACAACTTTTCTTTCTTGGAAGGTAATATAGAACTTGAATAATTGATACACTGCAATTATTTTGCAGACTTTTCATGTGTGACAAATTCTTCTGTCATTTATTTTCCTTGGAAGATAGAACACTAAAGCAAACCAACTTCTCAGATGCCTTCTTGTAGCACTTGGTGTAATCATAACTGTAGCAAGGTAAGGTATATATACATACCTACATACACACACACACACACACTCGTATGGGAGGTGAGAGTATGTAGCTCTACTGAGGCCCTTCTCGTTATATGGACATTTCTATGCCGATAATTTAAATCTAGAAACAAATTATAAAAAACAACATTCTCAAAGATCAACCAATGCATTGGTCTTTCTATAGTCTAACTACAAAAAGGGAAATCAGGAAATAAAACTAACCGAGTGAACCTCAAAAGGCAAATACATTCAAATACATTCCATATAAGTACACATCTACGTATTTTGAAATAAAAGACGTGGTAGATGGAATAACGACATTAAAATTTCTCATCACGGCACAAAAGAACAATAAGTGGGAGTACATGCACTTTAAGTTAATTCAAACAAAAAAATAACAATGTATGCATAAAAATATACGACAAACAATTTGTTCTTCCATCATGCATAATTATCCATGAAATATATATAGTTCAATAATTGTGGCCAAATCTCTAAAGTTTATTGATTGTACAAGTTCTTGAGAATTTAAATTTAATGATATGTACATAGAAACCATGGAAGAAACCTAATTACTATGGAAGAAACCATGGAAGATACACAACAAATAATCAATTTTCTAATCCAAATAACCTATATAAATTGACCCCAAATCCAAAATGCATATGACCTAAATAAATCGACCCAGCCACCAATCCTAAATCCAGATTGCATAATAAACAAAACAAACTTATAGTCGGTTCGTTCCAAAGCACTCGATGGAGAGGAGAAAGAGTATAAGGTGCAGGAGAGAGAATAGATAAATGGAAAACGGGAGAGGAGATGAAGAAGAATTGGGATGGGAAAGGGAGAATCAGAGAGAGAAAAGGGAAAATCTCAAAGTTGATACAATAAGGTTTGGTTCATTGTAAGACAAATACACCTCCCACATGTTATGTTCCAATTGACCGGTGTGAATATGGGTATCGCACTTGACCGCTTCTGAGTTTTTCTCTTTTATGTATCAAGATCTACTTTCAATTGAGGATTTTGATAACACTACTAGTTTATCCATTAAATTAAAGTTGGAGTAAACAACTTGTGTGTCAAGATCTACTCCCAAAGGAGAATTTTGATGACATTACTAGTTTATCCATTAAAGTAAAGTTTGAGTGAACAATTTGTATATCAAGATCTACTCCTAAAGGAGGATTTTGATGGCACTATTAATTCATCCATCAAAGTAAAGTTAGAGTAAATAATTTGTATGCTAGACTTTACTCCCAAATGATAATTTTGGTGATACATCTAGTTCGTCCATATAATTTAAGGTTGGAGGGAACACTTTGTATGTCATAATTTACTTCTAAAGGAGAATTCTGATGATATAGTTAGTTCATCTACATAATTTAAAATTAAAAGAAACAATTTGTATGTCAGAGTTTACTCTCAAAGGAGAATTTTGATGATACAATTGGTTCATCTATAAAATTTAAAATTGGAGGAAATATTTTGTGTGCTGGGGTTTACTCCCAAATGAAATGGGTCTTGATGATACTATCAGTTCATCCATAATGGTTTAAATTCAGAATTTAAAACTGGAGAGAACATTTTGTGTTGGGGTTCATTCCCAAATGTGGGATCTCGATTACACTATTAGTTCATTCATAATGATTTAAATTCTCTTATTGTTTATGAGTGTCGAACTTAAAACATCAATGTAATTAAAATGTTTTCCTTGTATTAAGCATACAAATATCTTTACAAGGTTTCCTATACAGAATGAACTTCAATTTATAGAAACATGAGCATGTCAGATTTATACTAAGAGTTTTAGACCTTGGTTTATCCATTTTAAATCTAACATCAATTAATATTGAGAATAGTGATAAGGTTCAGAAAAGTACATTGTTTAGGAAAATTGAATTAATTACTACATATCAAACTATAGAAATTTCTTAGTTTTGTATAGCATGGTTTACTCCAAAAGCATTATTATTTCATTAAAGTAATGAGATTGAACAAGTTGGTAGTATAGTTGTTAGCTCGATACAAACTTATTTTGCTAAGTTGTATTGAAAAACAACTGTATCTTTTGGGAAAGGAAAGAAATAATGGTCATGAAAGTGTAAGAGTTGTGTCAATTGAATTTTGAAATACACAAGGACACATGAAGGTTTAGGTGTCCTAAACATAAGACTTGATTCGATGAGAAGGGTAAACTTTTTTTTTTTTTTTTTTTGTATAAGTTTCAAATTAGATCTTATATATGTTTATACATTTTTTAGATTAAACTCGAGTGCAGATGTTTATGTTTATTTTGTTTTTATTAGTTTTCAATCAAACTCTATAAATGTTGATACTTATTTTGGTGGCTGAACTCGAGCACAAATATTCAAATTTCAATTTGTTTGAAAATGTCATTTATGTTGGTTTCATTTTTCTTTCCAATAAGATTTTTATTTGTCATGCTTTCATAATAATATTTTTATTAAAAGTTTTTCCTTTAAACTCATGAGGCATGTACTGGAACCAAAAGAAAAAATATTTATGAAAATTTTTTACAATTTGTGGCATAAAAATCCGGAGAATATCTCTAAGGAAAGTTGTAAAAGTTAGTAAATAAAATATTTTTTGCATTTAAATTTTCTAGTCTCAAGATGTTTGTTGATTTGTATTAAAGGAAAACAAATCAAACATATCAAGAAAATACGTCACAAGGAATAAATAGTTTTTTGAGATAATACATATATACACATGTAAATTTCTCTATAATGTTTGATAGACATAAGTATCTCATTACCTTCATAAATGATTTTCATGGTAAGGAAGTATCTATCTTCTACATGAGAGGTCTCAATCTTTTTACAATTTTCGAGATATTTCTCATGGGGAGGAAATGTAGCTAGGTAGAAATATAAAAATCATTGAACTAGATTGAAGTAGTGAGGGTCAAGAAAAATATTATGAGTCAAGTCATAACCCTACCCTATTTCATTAATTTCTTGAAAAAATGTGCAGTAAAATTCCTAAAGACAATTATGTATATATTAGATTGTGTTCTTAGAGCGTAATTTCAAAGACTCATTTTGAATTGTGAAGTGATAGGATACTTGCGTTAAGGCATATACATATATATATATATATATATATGTATGAATCATACATATATATATGTATGAATAGCCAATCTAAAGTAAGATTTTACAATTCAAACGAAATGAAGTTAGATCGTATAACAGTTAATAGTTACATTATTGATTACTCAGGGAGATTCAAATGGCTTAGGCTGTATTATTTCTATTCATAGTTTGAATTTTGAAGAAATTAAAATATCAAATTCTTTAAGATTGGCAAAATCAGTGAGAGCATAGAAATTAGAGATGTGATTGTCGTGAAGTGCATTCTTATATTTCGAAAATGCTTGTAGTTCATTTTTTTTATTATCTCACTGATAACATGGAACAACAAATTATCTCATAAGAGAATCACCGTTGAAGAATTGACAATGGAGACATCAAAACAGAAAACCTCATTTTATCTTATTCATTTGCTATTTGGTTAGACTACGTTGTGTATTTTCAAAATTTGAATTTGACATAGAAACAAATAAAAGTTCACATATATTTTCACAAGTTATAGAAAGAGGTGATTCTGTAAAAGATTGATGTATAAAAGAGTGATTGAAATCTACGAATCAATGTAAAGTCTGTAATTTCGTCTAATTGTCTATGAAGTATAAAAAATCGAATGTAAATGAGTCTTAGAGATAAAATTTTGATTTTAAAGGCAATGTTGAACGATATAAAATCAGCCTTGTAATAATGGATTTCACTAAAAAATAAGCATTGATTAGAAAGAGAGATTTATAATAAACTTGAAAGGACTCATTCAAGATCACTATGGTATTAGTAGCTTATTATGATCTAGATGTAGTTGTTCATTATGATTCAGGGTTACATTAAATGGATGTGAAAATTATTGTGGAGTAAAAGTTTGTATTATGAGGTCTACGAGAAACAATGAAAATGCTACTTAGAAAATGTAAGTTTTGAAAATTATATTCGAAAATTGATAATAACATCACTACTTTTGTATTAAAGAAAAATATTTATTGTTGATATATGTACCCGAAGGTCAGTGGAAGTATGTTTGTATTTGTGGTCATGTAAATGATATTTTGGCAAGTATAAATCATGGTGTAGTATGACATTAAGGTTGTGTCACTAAAGAAATTTAAAAATGAAATTTATGAGTGAGACATCCTTCGTCATTGGAATTAAATTTTAATACCAAGACGAAAACTGTTAGAATTGTATTAGTAAAATTTCCTAGAAAGTTTTGAGAGACCTAACAAAATTGTTGGTCAATGAGTATTTTGTGATATGCTCAGTATTTTACAGTGTCTTCAAATTGATTATGTTGTTAAAGAAATTATGTGTATGATGGTTATAAGAAATTTGATAGTTGCACAAACCTGTATAAGGCCAAAAATCAATTTTACAGTTAGCATCCTTGATTGTTGCCAAATTAACCCAATGATGTTTGACCTAAAAGTTGTAAAAAGAGTGCAATGTTATTTGCAAGAAATTAAAGACTATATTGTTACTTTTAGACGAACTAATATTTTTAAGATAACTGGATATTTTGACTCTATTTTGCATGATTCCATTAATTATAGTTATGTATTTAGTTATCTAATAGAGTTATTTTATGAAAAAGTATGAGACAAATCTCTTACTGTTTCATGTGCAATAGAGGTTGAGTTTGCGGCATGCTTTGAGACCACATGTATGGTATATGACTGAATAATTTATCTTAGAACTTGAATTGTCGACTTTATAGCCAAGCCACTAAGAATGTATGTAAAGAATTCCTTATAGTATTTTCTCCGAATGATGAGTATTTAATGAAATTTTAAATACATAAGTGTAAAAGAGAATATACAGAAACAACTAATGTTCATATCAATATTGCGTTAATGATTATACTTTAAAGAAGTTGAAAAGATGAGTCTTATGCCTATACCCATAATGTGATGTTAAAGAGATCATTGATATGCTGAGTATTTTGTTACTAAACATTGAGAGATATCTATTATGGTTATTTCTGTTGTCTTTTCTTTCACTTTATATGTATATTGAATGGTGTAGATGAATGATGACAAGATAATATCTGAAATAGACATGAATTAAAACCCAAGACATTACAGTATTAGCCTTAATTGTCTCAATTAAAGATTGTATTAAATTAAGTTACTAATGTTGTGGTACATGAAAGGAAATTTATTGGTTATATAATAGAGGACCGTCATGACTCGCATTGATAGTTGATTTGACATTGATATTATGAAACTCATGTAATATATTTTGAGCTATAAAAATTTTCTGAAAATGAACATGTCAAGTATGGTTAATTTCCTATAATAAAGCCTAAATGGAAAATATTATTTTCAGTGCGTATGAGCCAAGTGGGAGAATATAAGAGTTTTATTAAAACTCTATGTCTCACACACGCATATCCTAATGGGTTTAGACTAACTCAAATATTATCACTTAATTAATGAGTCACATTGGGACAATAATACCTCTAGATTCAGCCATAGTGGGACACAAATGTCTTTAAATTTTATGATGACCAAAAGTCTCTTAATAGCACTGAGGGTTAAATGATTCTTACCTACAACATTATTGTGTCTATAGCCATTAGGAGATATTTAGAGGTAAAGTTGCTAAAATGATCATTTTCTCATAATCAGGTCAAAATTTCTTTCAAATTGAGATGGATAAAAGACGTACATTTTCTAACTATTACTATTTATTAGTTGGAGGGGCGCCCACGTGGGGCTGACCCCTCCTGCTAGGTAACGCATGGCTTTAAGCCATGCGTTATTTGTAACATATCTTGTGTAAAGCCATGCGTTACACAAGACAATTGAAGGCTGGCCTTAAAGGCCAGCCGTGCATAGGAGGACTATATATAGTCCTCCTCAATTCTGCTTTTTTGGTACCCATCTAAAAAAATAGAAAAAGACTCTCTCTCTCTTTTTATTCTCTCTTGATAAAATATTTAGGCTGTGGATTTGTAAGTGTCACTCTAGTTCCATACTACGTAGTACATTTTCGCCACTAAGAGGAAACGCTTGGAGTTTATCAATCTGGAAAAGCTTGTGGAGCAATTCTTTAAGCTGAGCTTGAGGTATTTTTCCGTTGTGCACTCTAACATTTGTATCAGAGCCATTTTTTGAATTGCTTCCAGTTTTTTTTTTCTCGCATATGCTTGAGATTTGTATGGTGTTTTTTTTTATCCATTTTTTTTTTTTGTTAAAAAAAAAAGGCGCAGCAGGTGGTGCTGCGAGCACCAACGCAGTGGTGTTGCGCGCACCACCGCAAGGCGCTGCTGCACCACAGTGGTGCAGCGCGCACCTGCGCGGTGCTGCGCGCACCAGCGCGGTGCTGCGAGCACCAGCGCGGTGCAGCGCGCACCAGCGCGATGCTGCGAGCACCAGAGAGGTGCTGCCCGCACCACAGAGGCGCAGCGCGCACCGGCGAGGTGGTCGGCAGCACCCTGCTGCTTGGACCGATCACTTCCGCAGCCTGCGGTGCTGTGTGGGAGGCTCCAGGGCGTGCTGCTTCGAACGGCTACTGTTCACGTGAACAGTAGCCGAATGGGAGGAAGAAGATGACCCTTAGGTCATCTGATTTCCATGGGCTGGGCTTGGGCCTCATGGCCCGGCCCACTCTTTCTTTTTTTTTTTTCTTCTTTTCCTTCTTTTTAAATATGGGCTGGGCTTGGCCCAACATTTTTTTTACTGGGCATTTTTTTTAAAAAAGCCCAACTTTGTTCTAACCCATTTTTTTAAAAACAGAAAATAAAATGAGGGGATGAAATTTTTGTTATATTAAATGTGATTTTTTATTTAATTTTTTTTAGATTAAATGTGATCACATGTGAATATATAGTTATATTCATGCTTTTTTTTATTATGTTATATTACATGTGATCTTTTTATTTAATTTGTTATATTAAATGTGATAACATGTATATGTGAATTGAACATGTGGATATGTGATTATTTTTATCATCTATGAATGTTAAGCTTGCATGTTTATACATTAGTCTTTATTGATAAAAATAGAAAATTCCCACTAAGTAGTCTTAGTTAGAAATGTCAGTGTAGATGATAGACTGAAAAAAAATTGCAGTGACCCCAGTAAGAACTGTAAATGCACTGTATAACCAAAAGACCACAGTGACCCCAGTAAGAACTGTAAATGCACTGATGGAACAAGAAAAATGGACTGTAATGGTCTTATATGAACCATCTTTGTAGACTGGCCCAACAGGTTACTGTGGTTGGAGTAGCTGTCCTTGTAGACTGGCCCAAAAGGTTACTGCGATTTTAGTAGGTTATGTCTTTACATGTGACTAGGACTAGATGACTACTTAAGATAGTGGGAGTATGGTTGAAAATTATGATTAATTCTCCCATATTTTTTTTGAATTTGCGCGGAAATTAGGTTAAAAATTTAATAATTGGATATTGTGGCGCAAGAGATGATTCTGAAGCCTAGCGATTTTTCGATCTTGCGACATGTCTAAATTATTTTTTTTTAACTTGGATAGACGCAGCAGATTTCTTAGGTGTGTGTGTAATATCCCTTCTTTACGTATTGTAGTGAAATGGCATCCAAGAGTATAGTTGCCGATTTAAACAAAGGGGAGAAATTGGATGGGGAGAACTACGACATTTGGCATCGCAAGATCCAATATGTTTTAGATGAGCAAGAGGTCTTGGAGGCCTTATCTCACTCCCTTACTGAGCCCGGGGAAGGGACCTCGGAACAACACAAAATAGATCAACTAGCCTATACTCAATGGGCTAAGAAAAGTCGGTGCGCGCGCATAATAATGTTAAGCAGCATGCACAATGATCTAATGTGTGAGTTCGAGATCTATGACACTGCCCAAAGCATGTGGGAGGCTTTGAAGTTGAAGTTTGGTGGAACTTCAGCCACTAGGTTGCGTGGGTTAACCATGAGGTTTGACTCCTATAAGATGCGCTCTGACCACACGATGAAGCAGCATCTTAGGGCTATGTCAACCATGATCCGCGAACTTAAGTCGGCAGGAAACAACCTGACTGATGAACAACAAGTCCAGGCAGTGATAAGATCACTGCCGAATTCTTGGGAGAATATGAGCCAGAACCTGACGCATAACGAGAATATCAAAGACTTTGATGATGTCTCGCGTCACTTGGAATTGGAGGCTGAGCGCCTAGAGGCTGCCAAGCCCAATCACACGGCCTATGTGGCTGATTCTGGTTCGCGTAAGGCATCAAGGCCTAAGCGCAAGAAGTCTAAGAATGGAGTAGCTGCTGGACAAATTAAGAAGGTGTCAGGAATTTCTCAACGCAGCAAGAGGGGCAAGTGCGGGAAGACCAAGTCGAAATTAGAGTGCTTCAACTGTGGAAAGAATGGCCACTTCGCTCGTGACTGTACTGAGCCGAAGAAGGTACACTCTGACTTTTCTCGCATTGTTTTTGTAACTAGCCATGTGATGGTTGCTCACTCCTATCCTGTGTGGACTGTTGATTCAGGAGCGACCGAACACATAGCGCGAGATAGAATTGGATTTGTTGAGTATCGCCGGATTCCAGCTAGGAGTCGTGATATCAAGGTGGGGAATGGAGCTAGCGTTGAGGTACTGGGACTTGGTACCTACAAGCTAGACTTGCGGAGTGGCCGCACTCTTTTCCTTCACAATGTGCTATACGCTCCCGAGATCCGACGAAACTTACTTTCTGTAGTCACTCTATTAAGACTTGGTTTTCGTATTGTATTTGAAAACAATTATGTTTCCTTTTATTTGGGCCATGTGTTTTATGGCAATGCTTTTCTACAAGACGGTTTTATGATATTGAATTTAGATTATTCAAATATAAATGAGTCAATTGCTTTTCTTTCTACATCTGATAATTTGGATTCATATAAATTGCATGCTAGGCTTGGCCATATAGGGCAAGATAGAATGACTAGGTTAGCTAGAGAAGGCCTTATAGGCAATCTCGCTAAGGTCATCTTACCCACATGTGAACATTGTCTAATGGGAAAAGCTAAGAGAAAACTGTTTGGAAAAGCCACAAGGGCATCTTTTCCACTGCAATTAGTCCACTCAGACATCTGTGGTCCAATGAGTGTGAGGGCAAGACACGGAGGTGTCTACTTCATCACATTTATAGATGATTTTTCACGTTACGGTCATGTCTACTTAATCTCCCATAAGTCTGAAGCATTGGAATGCTTTAGGCGATATCTAAGAATGGTTGAGAATCAGCTAGACAAGAGTTTAAAAGCTCTAAGAACTGACCGAGGACGAGAATATCTCTCTGAGCAATTTAAAAGGCTCTGTGATGAAAAAGGAATCAAAAGACAGTTGACGATGCCGAATACGCCCCAGCAAAATAGCGTGGCGGAAAGGAGAAATCGAACACTGCTTGAGATGGTTAGGTCAATGATGGCGCAAGCAAACCTACCAATTTCTTTTTGGGGGGATGCAATTTTGACTGCTGCCTACATCCTTAACCGAGTGCCCTCCAAATCAGTAACTTCCACCCCATATGAACTATGGACCGGCGAGAAACCCAATTTGAGTAACTTGCGGCTATGGGGTTCAACGGGTTTTGTTCACAATCTTTCTCATAAGTATGAGAAGTTAGGCCCTAGAGGGAAGAAGTGTATCTTTATAAGGTACTCAGAACACTCTAAAGGGTATGTATTAATAGGTGAACAATCTGATGGAAGTGTGACTGAGATTGAGTCACGAGATGTGGATTTCATTGAAGATGAGTTTCCAAGTAGAGGTGAGGTTGATAGGAGTTTAGAACTTCATGAGATTGTAGAACAAGAAGAAAGTGCTCCAAGGAATTTAGTTGAGAATGAGGAAGAAATTCTTCAAACTCCTACAAATTATTTGAATCCAAGTGGGAGCACATCACTTGTCAATCAATCACAACAACCTCAGCCGCGTAGAAGCACACGCGAAAGTATTCCCCGTCGTCGTTTTGAGATTGAAGGGGAAGCTTTTATGGAAGCTCCGCATGATGATGACGAGCCTAGGACAATTTATGAGGCTCTCTCATCTTCTACAAAAGATGAGTGGATGAAAGCTCTTAATGATGAGATTGAGTCTATGAAGATTAACCAGGTCTGGGATCTGGTTGATCTACCAATAGGACGTAAGACTATTGGGAACAAATAGGTTCTTAAGGTCAAACGCAAGTCGGATGGATCAATAGATAAGTACAAAGCTCGCTTAGTGGCGAAAGGATATACCCAACAGGAAGGTATAGACTATGAGGAGACTTTTTCACCAGTGGTGAGGTTTGCCTCAATTCGCCTAATTCTAGCTATAGTAGCAAACATGGATTTGGAACTCTACCAGATGGACGTTAAGACAGCATTTCTCAATGGAGAACTAGATGATGAGATCTATATGGATCAACCAACTGGTTTTGTGGTCAAAGGTCAAGAGCGCAAAGTGTGCAAGCTCAAACGATCTATATATGGCCTAAAGCAATCATCTAGACAATGGTACCTCAGATTCCATCAAGCCATTCTCTCGAATGGGTTTACGATGATCACAGAGGATCATTGTGTTTATGTCAAAAGGTCTAAGAAGAGTTTCATTATGTTGTCATTATATGTTGACGACATACTACTAGCTGAAAATAATAAAGGGTTGATAGTCGCCACAAAAGAGTGGTTATCCTTCAATTTTGAGATGAAGGATATGGGTGAAGCAGAATACATTTTGGGAGTTAAGATCTACAGAGATCGCTCAAAGAGACTTTTGTGTTTGTCTCAACAGACTTACATAAAGAAAGTCCTCGAGCGCTTCCTAATGAATGGATGTAAACCCATTGACACCCCTGTTGCAAGGAGCGAGAACTTGTCTAAAGTGATGTGTCCTAAGACTCAAAAAGAAAAGGAAAAGATGGCTCGTGTCCCTTATGCTAATGTTGTGGGTAGTCTGATGTACGCAATGATGTGTACTCGACCTGACATATGCTATGCAGTTGGTTTAGTGAGTAGATTCCAATCAAACCCCGGACTAGCTCACTGGAAAGCGGTCAAAAGGATTATGCGATATCTCAAGGGAACTGCGGACTATGTGCTGTGCTATCAGGGTTCAGATTTGCAGCTAAGAGGTTACAGTGATGCCGATTGGGGCAGCGACCTTGATGAGCGCAAATCAACCACTGGGTATGTCTTTCTGCTCAACCAAGGCGCCATTACGTGGAGCAGCAAGAAACAACCCTGTATAGCTTTATCCACCATGGAGGCAGAATACATAGCTTGTTCTGCAGCAGTTCAAGAAGCTGTTTGGTTACGGAGGTTCCTCAAGCATTTAGACATTGACACGGATACTTCAGATCCGGTGACAATATTCTGTGACAGCATGGCAGCTCTCGCATATGCTAAGGACTCAAAATATCATGGAAGAACCAAACACATAGATATCTGATATCACTACATCAGAGACATGATAGCGCAAAAGGAAGTGGTTCTGAAACATCTTTCTACGAGTCGCATGGTTGCTGATCCCTTAACGAAACCTATAGCAAGAGATGTCTTCGAGGCTCATGTTAGGAATCTAGGACTGCGTAGACTATAAATGTAATTTGTGTTTCAAATGACATAAAGATGTAACATTTTCTTTGGGATATTAATACAATATGATTCAGTTCTTGTCTTTATCGTATTGTTTTTAATACACATACACAAGATATGTCAACAGGCTTAGATCGGCTCACTCACACGAGCGATCGCCTCTAGCGCTTAAGTAGCGAGTAGAGATGAGACATTGTGTCCCTAGGTACTTGTCCAAAGGGATAAGTTGGTTGACACAAAGTTATGTCGTCTTAGTGGGAGCTAAGATGAGGTCCATTGATAGGACTATGCATGGGTTATCTCACCATCCATGTAACCTGTAGTAAGCCAGATGCGAATTCCTCTTTGACGCCTTGGAGACGTGCAAATTGAGGAATTCGGGTTAGACGCTTAAGGAGCGGCTAGACTAAGATCTGTACGGTGTTGATATAGACATATGCTCTTTGAGAAAGAGAAATCCACCGTAGCATGTGTTTCATACTATATGTGCTTATACGACCATATGAGTAAGTGAGTAAAATATTTCCCTCTTTCTCACTGTGTGAGTCTCATTTCTTAAAAAATGTCCTTTACTTTTGACTATGTCACGAGATGGAGGTTGTGATGTTTGCTACTTTGACATGCTGTCTATGACCATGATTGATACGGTCTAAAGAAGCATTGTTGGGAAAGCAGTTCGACCAAAATTGAGTGATATGAGTGTAAAGGGAAGACTATTCGATATCGTATCTTCGATAGTGTTTGCTGACGTCATACAAATGACGCTACATTTTGGTAGCGGCTAAAGGTTGTGAACACATTGAAATATATGGAGGTAGTCAAGCATTGTTCTGAGTTTTTTTTAAACTCAAGAGGGTTCGAAAATGCTTGATCTTGATGCGATCGAATAAGTCTAGGACATGACCAGACACTTTAGGGATGTTACTATGCTGGTCTTCTCTGGGAGAGATTTGGTGTATGTACTCCCTCCTTTCTACAATTGTGCTTGGTGGTCGCACGGCCTATTTATTTGTATGAACAAGATTGAGAACATTAGAGAGATGCTGACCTGGGGTCATGCCCACTGTGTGTGAGTGGGAGATATTAGTTGGAGGGGCGCCCACGTGGGGCTGACCCCTCCTGCTAGGTAACGCATGGCTTTAAGCCATGCGTTACTTGTAACATATCTTGTGTAACGCATGGCTTAAAGCCATGCGTTACACAAGACAATTGAAGGCTGGCCTTAAAGGCCAGCCGTGCATAGGAGGACTATATATAGTCCTCCTCAATTGTGTTTTTTTGGTACCCATCTAAAAAAATAGAAAAAGACTCTCTCTCTTTTTGTTCTCTCTTGATAAAATATTTAGGCTGTGGATTTGTAAGTGTCACTCTAGTTCCATACTACGTAGTACACTTTCGCCACTAAGAGGAAACGCTTGGAGTTTATCAATCTGGAAAAACTTGTGGAGCAATTCTTTAAGCCGAGCTTGAGGTATTTTTCCGCTGTGCACTCTAACGCTATTATTATTTATTATCATAGATTATAGGAAATCGTGTTCATGTTAAAATATTTAACATAAAGATCATGTTCACGTCATTTTTGTAGTAAAAAGAATATAAAGTTATTTTATTTAGAGGTTGCTAGCACTAGTGAAGATGAGACGTTTCATTTTACACTTAAAGAGGTTGCATCAAGATATGATCAAGGGCTTAGAACTACACGATCATACATGCATCTTAAATTTGATGCAGGGTGCTTGATAATTAAAGGAGAGAGATAAGATATAATTATTAGAGCAGCATGGCATCAGCACACTCAAGCCTTCAGATGTGGATGCAGCTGCTCGTGGCAATATGAATGACTCTGATATGCAGCCACGCCCTTCATCAAATGGACTTGCCTCTTGTAATAAATCTGTAGTTAAATTACTAGATGGTCATTCTTCCAGCTGAGTTGTAATGTATCATTTTGTAATTTTAGAAGCAGTTATTCTTAGCTGTATAGTGCTGGTACAATGCTGTAAAGATTCTTTAATTTGTTAAGTTTGTTGGTCTACTTTTAGTATAAAGCAGCAACACTTTGTAAAATTTTTTTGATATCAATCGAATGCAGTAGCATCCTTTCATCCAATTTTCCTCTGCACTCTTTGCTTTTATTTTTTGCTATTCTTACAATAATAGTAGTAGAAGATGGTGGATATGTACGAGCTGAGAGAAGGGTCAAGGGGTGGGTAGGTAGGAATGAATAGTAAAGGGAGATGGGCAGTAGGTGTGGAAGACGAAAGGACAGAGGTGAAAAGAAAACTCTCCTAACTTCCGTGTAGAGGGTGTGGAGGGACACGTTATATTTTTTTTTTTTTTGAGAGGAATGATATTTATAATTATAGAATATATATATAATTTTATTTTAAAAAAATGAGTAAATATTAGATACACATGAAAAAAAAAATTCTTAATAATAGACTATTTTTTAAAAAAATAAATAGGTAATACTTACGTAACTCATAATTATATTGACATTACTTATTTGGGATTACTTGGTTGCTAAGCTATCCAAGCCACCTCCATGTTGGCCCGCCCCATCATGGCCACCATTGCCTGGCCCATGGAAGCTGCCCTTGAAGGTGGCTTAATTTGAGCAGGCCTCCTATATATGGTGCAATCAGGTGGCGTGAGGTTTCTATTAGATCTTTTCTTTTTTAATGTTTTATATCTTCGTTATGCTGTTATTATTAGGTTTTGTTCTTAAAATTTTATCTTTTTAACTATCTTTTCTATATTCTGACTTTTTTCAATTTTTTTTTTTCAATTTGGCAGTTATCCTTTTCATTTTTTTGACTTTTAAATAAATTTTTATTCCTTATACTATTTAAGTTTTCTTTTTCTTTTTTAAATGATTGTCTCATTGTCTTCCTTTTTTGTTTATAATTATTTATTACATTTTCTGTTTGTAATGTTATTTTTAGTTTTGGGCTTTTCTTTTTAATAAATTTTTAAAACTATTTATAGTTTGAAAAAATCTACACAACCTCCTACTATTCACACAACCTCCCCACACCATACTTTTTTTAATTTTTATTATTTTTTCTTTTATCAAATATTTAATATATAAATAATAAATAGAAAAATTGAATTAGTTTAAAAAGAATAAACTCAAAAAAAAAATTAAAAAAATATTAAAAAATTTAAAAATTTAAAAAAAATGTGGTGTATGGAGATTGAGAGGTTGTATAGCATTGCTTGTCAGATTTAACAAATCTCACATTCTGTCTTAAGACGGAATTAAACAACCTCACACTTCGTCTAAGACGAAGTAGAGGATATACTTTATGGACAAAAATTTAAGAGATTGTATCAACCAAATAATTTAAATTTATAATTAAAGTGATTTTAAGGATATTTAAGTACCTTTTAAGCCTTTAAATCCTTAGACAACTCCAAACAGACCCTGTCACGATGGCGTACTAAAATGCGAGATATGATATGTGAAAAGATAAAACCAAAGGAGTTTGTTGCGAGATGATGAGAATTCAAAGACCGTACAATTCTGCTAGAGCAAACAGATTTTGTTACTTAAATTTTGATCTATTTTGTACCATTTATTGATATGAATACTGAAATATGATAATTAGTGAAACTCCTAGATGAAACTTACATCTTCCCCGGATTACAATATCACCAGTATTTCAAACATTTTTTTTACAACCCTTAAAAAGAGAATTTTTTCCCAAGTGCAGGAAAGCCATCTTCATATGGCAGGTGTTTGTAGTGATGATTTATAGCATCATATTGTAGTATTGGAAACTCTTCGAGAAAGAATTATCCAACAAAGAAGACGATAGAACAGAAAGAAGCAAAGCATTATGCCCACATTCATCCACCTTGTGTCCTTGTCGAGTCCTCTGCTCTTCAAGACATCGATTCCTGTCAGCAAACACTTGGAATGATCTTGAGCCTGCCAAGAGAAACACTCACTTCTCACACTCCAATACTCGTTTGTGAGAAGTGAATCCAATGGGTATCTATAGAGGGAAACATAGTACATAAAGAGCCAATATTTTGGGATGCTTTCTTTTGGAATGAAGTAGCCAGAGAAGAGGAAGAAGGCTCCAAGAACAGTGCAGATGAGAGAATTTCCTGAGATGAAATCTGGCGAGACTGCGCTTAAGAAGAGCACTAGCGAGCTAGCCATCAACACAATAAGCCAGACAATGAAAGTGAAAAATGCAAATGCAGTGACTGAAGGATTGAGCCCTACAAGCCAGTATACTGGAGTTGCAAAAAGAACAGCCACCACAAATAAGAATGGCAGAAATATTATTGTATTGGCAATCATGTAGGAGGATGTCCTGTAGGCACCCCTTGAGGCTTCCTTCATCAAAACACGCCTCTCTTGGAGGTATATTGGAAGAGCTTCGACTGTGGAAGAAAGAAGAAAACTAAGACTGAATGCAAATAGGCCCAACCTTTCAGCCACACCTCCTTCATCTCTTCTCACTTTCATGTATACGCTTCCCAACCCAAATCCCCCCACAATGGCTTGCATTGTTCTCGCCAAGAACAGCTGCTTTGTTCTGTAGATGATTTTCCAAAATCTTGAGCAAAGAAACATAATCTCAAACCAAATGGAGAAGTAACTAGTAAATGTCTGTCTGCTATCATGGTGTTGTCCGAGTACTCTCTCCATCTCCCCCTCTGGAAAGATAGAGAGGGAATAAGGCTCCTTCTCTTGTACACTAGACAAGGGAGTTTTCAAATAAGAATCCTCCAGTGAACCTGTAATTTCCATGGCGAATTCTATGGCATTTAGCTGCAATGGAATTTCATATCCCAATTTATTTATAGCTTCCTCGAGTGATTCAAGGCTACCATTGTGGACAACTGAACCACGAGAGAGGATCAAGAAGTTTGGAATGAATTGAAGGATTCTATAGCTCGGTTGGTGGATAGATAGAATCACTGTTCTTCCCTTCCCTTTCGCCATTGAAGAAAGGAGCTCAATCACTTGGAGTGCCGAACTGCTATCTAGGCCTGAAGTTGGCTCATCCAGGAGCAAAATTGGAGGGTCATGAATCATGTCAACTCCAATGGATACCCTTTTCCTCTCTCCACCAGATATCCCTCTGTTCTCTTCATCTCCCACAAAACTATCTGCTACATGCAGAAGACCGAGGTCTTGCATCAAGCTCTCCACCCTTGCTTCTTTTTCTCTAGCATTCATTTCTCTGAGCTTAAACTTGGCGCTGAACATTAGCGTTTCCTTTACGGTGAGTAAAGGAAGCAGATTATCTTCTTGGGCCACAAACCCACAAATCTTCCGCAAGAGAGCTGGACTGCTAATGTTGTGACCATTGATTGAGATGCTTTTCGGGTCGAATTCATTTTCCTTCACCCTTCCTGATATTAGTCTGAGCAAAGTAGATTTCCCAGTTCCACTCGGCCCAACAATGGCAAGAATTTCTGAACTCCTTGCAACAAAGGAGACGGACTTGAGTATGTTGACGGGCTTAGGCTTTTGTAACAGGTGACAAAATGAGTTAGCAAGAAACCTATGTGGGTGGATAGCATAGGAAAGATTTCTCACAGTTGTAAGTCTGCAAGTTGTTTTGGATTTTTGTGATGGTTGCGGGGGTGAGTGATAGAAACAAGAGGAAGCAGTGCTGGATTCTTCTTGGGAATCCGAATTTGAAAAGAGCATCAAAGAATCGTCTTCAATGGTTTGTTTCTGAAAGCAAACAGCCATTGTTCTGAGCTTAATTCTCAGTAGGGGAAGTGCATCAGAAAGGAGGTGGTGGAGGCTTTCAAGTGCAGAAAACTCAATACTGTAGAAATGGGAGTTAGAACAACCAAGAAGATATATAGATATAAAAGGTTCCCTTTTCTCCATTTTGACACACCTATAACTGCCATTTGAATCATTCAAGTGCTTTGCCAGAGTTATTCTAGTCAAGCTTCTCGGATCACCAAACTCTGCCAACCACTTACCACCAGCCTCACCAGCACCATATCAACTTCTTTTATTCTGCCATTTGACTGCCATGATCTTCCAAAATCTTGAGTATAGAAACATTATATCAAACCAAAGGGAGAAGTAACCAGTAAAACTTGATATTGTGCAGCTTAGTTCAATCAGAACCGTTGGGATGAATGAAAAATAGGAAATGTGACACATCGAAACATTGAAAGTAACGCAAGAGTTGTGTTGTGTAGTTGACATGGTATATGCAATTAAAGTAGCTTTTCAGAGAAGGCTGACAACTCATGGAAACGTGTGCTGATATTTTGACAGATTTTACGTACCTAAACGAACTATTTTTGGGTTCTTTCAGAGAAGCTGAAGTCATGGCACATCTCGAGAAGGAAAATGATGGGTCACTATTCTTTTATTATTTATTTATTATTTATTTTATTTTATTTAATAATTAAAAAAATGATTATTAATAAAATTATATATTTTTTTAATTTTTTTAATAGTTAAAGATGTTAAAAAAATACTTAAAAAAAATAATAAAAAAATAAAAAACTTGAAATAAACTATAAATAATAAATGGATAGTAATAGGATAGTAATCCTATCACTACTCATCTACTCTTCCTGTTTGGGCTACTGCAGGAATTTTTTTTATTTTTTAGTAAATATTTTTTAATAATATTGTAATTTAAAAAAAAAATTAAAATGTTAAAAAAATACGTGTAAACAAAAAAAACTACTAAAATCAGCTAGACCTATAAGGTAAACTTAAAAAATGAATTTTAAAAATAAAATATTTTATTGTGTATGTTTTGGAATAGAATCGAGCTTCGATTTATATTTGGATATGATTGGACTTTACGAGGATTTTCAAAATTTTTAAAATTTTTTATAATTTCATTATCAAATAACACTTACATGCAAAATATTTTTTAATTTTTAATTTTTAATTTTTTTATCTTATCATTAATTAATAATTATTCAATTGCAAAAATCAATATAACTTTTATAGATTTTTTTAATAAAAATTATATTAAAAAACTATATATAAATATTTTCTTAATTTTTTATTTTTATTCATTTTTTTTCCTCTCATTTTCTCAAAATCTAATAAAATATATCCACTCAAGTGCCCAAACATGCTTTAATTACTTACATTTCGAGGATTTAAGAAAGAAATCTTTCATCCATTTTTTCCTCCCGATCTTTCATAGATCATCTAATTACCCTCAGTTTTCTTTTGGAAAAATTAAAATCAAAGCTAAATTTTCTATTTTTTTTTAAAAAATAATGAATAAAGCTTTAATTTCAATAGTTCCACACTACCAAATATGGACCAAAAGTTTTGGTAAATTAAACTCAAATCAACTCATATGACTTCTAATTAAGCCGAAATTATGAATTTCTAGAGTATTCTGATGAACTTGGAAAAATTATAAAAATCCAGATTTGAGAAAATATTTTCTCAACTAGAAAATAGAAATCAATATTGTAATTTAAACTTTATTTTCCTAAAAATGAAATCATTTTAAAGCTAATTTAATTAGCTTTCCAGTTATTCAACTCCAGCCTTATTTACTTTCACAAAACTTTTCATCTCATCTCATCTAATTATTACAACTTTTTTAAATTTTTACAGAAAATAAAATAAACAATTCAACTTTTTCAAATTACAAAATAAAAATAATATTAAAAAAATATATTCTAACAATATTTTATTTAACTTTCAACTTTTATATCTCAACTCATCTCATTTGTGAAAACAAACGAGACCTAATGCATGCTTGGGATTGCGGTATGAAAATAGTTTATAGTTTTAGGGCTTATAACCTATAGCTTAACTAATAAGTTCTACTATTAAAAATTTATATACTATTTGGTAATCATATATTCAAAACACTTTCAATTTCAAATATGTTACATTTGTTTGGAAATAAATTAAAAATATACTTCCTGATGTAAAAATGGCGATCATTTGATTTTTTAAAAATTATGACTATATTCTTAAAAATTTAAAAGTTATAATTATCTGAAAGTTGTATAAGTATTTTCATCTATTAACAGTCTTTTTAAAATTTGAACTATATTTTGGATTATCCGGAAAAACACAGTTGAAGATTTTTCCTCAAACATACTTTTTAGATTATTGGGGTTAAAAAGTATTTTAATATGTAACACTCAAACAATCTATTTTTTCTATTAAAGAGCTTTAAAAACTATTTAAACATTTTTCTAAACTCCTAAAACAATCCCAAACAGACCCTTAATACGTGAGAAACCCTCATTAATTTGCGTCTCACAAATTTGCATCAATAAAAAATATTAACTAACAACGCTTTTGCAAATCTATATTAAATGGAGGTAATTTAGTAAATTAAAAGTTTGATTTTTTATTGGGCCAATAATGGGTCAATTAGGGCCCAATAAGAAGCCTTTGAAATTAGTCTGAAATGGGCAATTTTATTGGTTCCTCCAGTACCTTTGCCAACAAGTTCACTCATGTAGGGATGTCACAGCCCAAAGTTAGACATATACAAATACAATAAGGTTGAGATATATATACTATCCATCCAATTGTTCATTATGGTACAATACCTTAGTATATTTCCCTTTATTTATCATATTTAGTTTAGTTTGGACTTATTCTTAATTATGATATTTCAATAAATAAATAAAACATAAGGAGAGTCTTTTTGCCATGTTACATAGGGCCTTGTAGAATGATACTTCTCAAATATTCTCACTACCCAAACGTAACCTAAGTATAGTAGTAAGTAGTTGTAGAATAATTGTAAGCTTATCATTTTCCTTCAAGAAAAATATATCGTATAGGACCTTTACTGGGACTAATAAAAGGCCTATGCTATACTTTCATGCAAGAACCAATTACTTTAAGCTCTCGTTTAGATGTTGAGATAAGATGAGATGAAAAATTTGTAAATAATAGTGAAATAGTTTGAGTTAAGATATTTTATGGAGTTTTGAGAAATGAGAGAGAAAAAGTTGAATAAAAGTATTATAAAATTAAAATATTGTTGGGATATAATTTTTAATATTATTTTTATTTTGATATTTGAAAAAGTTGAATTGATTTTTGTGTTTTGTTTGGAAGTTTGGAAAAGTTGTAATGATTAAATAAAAAAGTTAAAAAGTTAAAAATTTGAAATTGAAAAATATTTATATTTGAGTGATGTGTTTGAACATAGAGATGGGATGAGAAACGAGACTGAGATATTGAGATGAGATTTCTGGTCGCATCTCTACATCCAAACTATTTGCTATGACAACTGAATTTGATGCCATGCAGATGGCTAGCTAACAAAATTAATGGTTGTCGAGTTAATTAGGTACAATGGGTCCTTATTAACAAGAATCAGTTAGGAGTGTTTGGTTCTCTTGGAAATGAGACAAGATACTCACAAGAAATCAAGATTAGCATTATTAATAGAAAACCTCAGAAAGTAGCTAGGAGACATGTGATGGAAAGCCATGAAAGCTATTGATCAGCAACACATATATGTGGTTTTGGGTTTATACCAATTTAGAGTACGAAAGAGGCTGTGCATGGATGTGGGGGTCATGTACTCATGTGGACATGATTTGAGAAGCAAAACACAAGGATATGGTAGGAATGATTGGATTATAAGGACGTTCGTTAAGTGTACGTATAATGTACGCAGATATATATAATATTTGTGGCAGGCAATGGTGAAATGTAAAAATTTGAATGTGTTTTAGATCAGCTAGTTAATTTGGTTTTAAGATTTGTGTACCCAAAACTCTTTTTGTATACGAATATTTCCTTTAAAAAAAAAAAGGTAAGAATAATGCATAAAATCGATATATGGTCCTCTTCGTAAAACAAAAAACAAATATTGGAAAACCAAAGAGTTGTTAGTAGTTTTGATGGTAGAGGCCGATACAAGTGGATTAGGTGATGAAAGGCAAAGGTTGGGGGCTCGTTTGAATAGTGAGATGAGATATTTTAAATGAATTGAATAAAATATTGTTATAATATTATTTTTTAATATTATTATTGTTTTGAAATTTGAAAAAATTAAATTGTTTATTATATTTTATATAAAAATTTGATAAAGTTGTAATGATGAAATCATAAGATGAATTGAGATAATTTTTGTATCCAAACGAGCCAAGTGTTGATGCGTTGTCGACAAAAATTGACCATTCAGCACAAGGGGACCTTGAAAAAACTCGTGCCCTATTAATCATGTGGACCAAAAATAGTTAGATCGATGCAAGTAGCTAGCTAGTACTATAAATGGATGTGGCCAAGAAACATTACAGGCCATGCAACACACAACAATCTGATCTGAGCTTTAATAATTATATATGATCATGAGGATAATGCAATGTAAAACTAACCAACATTAATGTTAATGTTCTTGCTAGCTGTTTGTACATGCACCACGTGTCCATTATTTTTTGTCCAAAAGTACTGCATGCCAATAAGTATCAATATCTGCCTCAACTCTAAGGTCCGTACGTGCATGCTGTCCCCCCAAACAGACATTATTGATGCAATGCTCCAAAGATTAGGGACCTCCATCCATGCACAGGTGGCGTTTTGTTCATTGTCACTTACATTTCGGACAGAGCAGTACTGCACTGAATGCCATACAAGAAAATCCAAAAGAACTGCAAAGACGTTCCTTATACGCATAAGAACCAAAATATATACATGTTTTTTCTGATCGGTTTCCTGACGATAATATAAAGATCATCATGATTTTCAAGATGGACGTTACCAATGTCTGTACTTTCATGGCTGATATTCGTGCCATTATTGTTTATCATGTCTGTTTTTAACTTCTCTAGCTAGTTTTAACATATCATATAAAAAATCTACTGCAAAAGAAATCTCATGCATATGTACATGATCATCATGTACTAGATATCAAAATAATATCCCATCTAATCTCTTAGCATTTGTATCTGCATATATATACTTTAAGAAAAATGCTTTCTATTAAAATGATTGCTCGTCGGCGTGAATTATAACTCGTTATAAATAATAATTTTTCTTATAATGATTGATCATGTTCTTATTGGATTGTGACGTGTCATGATTCGTGTTCTTATGACATGAGATGAATATTGGAAAACATGTACATTTCTTGTTGTATTTTGCTTAAGTTAATAAGATGAATTAATTAAGAAGAGGGAAGAAAGAGTTGGCGCATAGAATCCTCCATTGTCGTCGACTACCATGCATGTGGTCTATTTCTCAAGTCATGTCATTACATACATGTCCTTTTCTTAATTTAAAACAGAGATTCACAAAATATGATCAAAGTTCAAAGATGGGAAATCATGAGAAAAAAGACTGAAAATAAAGTAAAACTTAATAAAAAATGATCACTAATATATATCTATAAAGAGAAAAAGTTTTCTTGAAAGCGAATTCGTGCACTAAGCCGCGTACCAATGCTGACATGTAAGGTATCCATTTAATGAAACAGTCGAATTGAAGACGGAAATAATTTTTATGAGATAAAGGACTTTTCCTTCTTTTAAAATTTTTCTTTTTTTTTTGTTTTTCTTTTCAATAAAAAAGTCATGTCAACGTCGCTGTCGGTACGTGGTTTAATGAGCCAAACCCCTTATACCTAGCAAGACTCGTATAGATATCTCAATTCTTTAATTTCTTGCATGCATGGTACATATATAAGTATATAAATATATATATATATATATATATCATAGGATCAGCTCATATTTATCCCATATTATTTGCGACACTTGGATTTAGTAACTTGTTTTTTTATTTTTTGGCTGGGCATATTGGGTATAAAGAGAATAGAGTTGATCTAGATCTCTTCCTAATTTGATATGCCTTTCTTTTCTCACTTTTTACAACCCCCCCCCAGTGGGATCATTCCGTAACTAGTCGACCAAATTAGACCAAGAAAGACTTTCAAAGCATGATTGACTATATTGTACAGTTCAAATCCCATAAGATTAATTAGTTACTAGAAACCAGAAATATGGATTTTATTTTGTTTACAGATCAGAGTTTTTAGTGATCGAGAATTATTACTATTCAAAAAACTACTTATTACTTTTTTTTAACTGTTATTTTACTATTATTTAAAAATTATTTCTTTACTATTTACAGATATTTTGAAATATTTTAGTTAGCATCCAAATAAGGATCTGGGAGTTGGAACTAAACTTCACGCATACACATATACACAAGGCATGCATGATAAAACTAGCTAGCATTTTATGTGGTCAAATGATCAAGTTCCTTCTACACATGCATGCAGTTCGTGGATATATGAATCCTAATCGATGTTAATTAGTTCTAAAGCTGGTACTAGAGGATATTTTTATGAATGAAAGTTGATTAATAATACTGTTAGATTTACGAAGGACTTCACAAAAATAAATTTATAAATTAACGTGACTTGATATATATGATACGTCGGATTCACTTCTATAAGAATATACTTTATTATCTAATATGTAACATTAAATCATGTTAATTTGTGAGTTAAAAATATTGTATGGTCAAAGTTTCTTCAACAGCTAGGTCTTGGACATGATATGAAATATAATTTGCAAGGTTCTGGCTACCTGGTTAGAAGATATTTTCACGAATGAATGAATGTATAATTAATGCGAAGTTATCCCCTAATTTCGTACAAGGATCGTCGAATGAGGAAGAGAAGGAGGAAATCACGTGCATGGAGAGAATCCCAAATTTTCCATAAAAATTAGTTGGTTAGGTAGCCAAAGCCTGGATGCTTGAACAGATCACAAAAGATGTGGCCCGTAGCTCACCACGCATCCTACAGTCATTTGTCACCTAACGCCAGCAACATGCGTGAAATGGTCGTGTCTGACAACTCCAACATCTCGCGTGTGTCTGTGCCTGTGTGTTCAGATTGGATTTGATATATCATACCTCATGGAATGGAATTGGCAAACTTTATCTGTATAAGTTTGTGGATGATGTGAAGATTATTTATTTATTTTGACTTTTTTTTTAATTTATTAAAATCACATTTATATATTATTATTTGGAAATAAAAAATGCATTTAAATTATGGAAGTAATATCTTAATTTTGGCCACGCACTACGAGTGCGCGTGTGTGGGAGTATCACTTCCTTCCCTCTTGGGAGGAACCCACATCATAAATTCGTGAAACGCCATATCTTCTTCCTTCCACACTTGCCTTCAAACCTCAAACAGATCTCTCTCTCAGAGAAACCAAGCACGAACCAATGTCCCGTCATCGGCGGCAAGCCTCTCTGGTGCTCCCCCCGGAGATCATATCAGGTGAAGAGATAGCAAGGCCATCTGACATGGGCCAGGCAGCTGCAGGTGTTCTTACAGGGCATGGTGCCACGGGTGCAAGTGCCACCGTCGGTACTGAAAGCTCCGTGGATAGTCACAAAGCTAAGCAAGCGGAATCCGTCACTCATTGCCCAGCGACGGTAAAGAAGCCTCCGGCTGCCGGAAAACCTGCCAGCTAGGCTAAATATCATAGTCGAATCCTTGAATCTGCATTTTGAGTACTCCTAGTACGTCCTTGTTGAATGTTGAGCACGGTTTCCTTTTGTGGTAGTACTGCTATTTCTTTGCTTTTGTTTAAGGTGGCTAGCTAGCTCTTTGTTTCATTTCTAGAAATCTCTCTCTCTCCGCCCAAAAATAAATGGAGAAGATGGGAGAAAGGGTAAGATTGTGGAGAGTACTTCTGTCTTGGGTTATGCTAAATATTAAGCAGAGTTTCCAAACTTGAATAATGGACTGCTTTTGCCAAACTTTTTTTTTCTTCCTCCAGCTTTAATCTTTAATTTCTCTGCCACTTTTCCTTATTTCTGAAAGTTCAGAAGGATTTGTTCGATCTCAAAGATCAGTTTCTAAAATCTGGAAAGGTGAAATTATAAGGTGGAGTAGTTAAGATATTTGAACCATTCTAAATTGTCATGAAATCATAAATTATCTTAATTTCTGTTTTCTTATGATTACAGATTAATAATTAGGAACTCGGCCCCTTAAAGTTGGAGTCTTTTGAAAGATCATCTGATATTTGAATATCATCAAGTGTAGTAGGGTTTATTATAGTCATATATATATATATATATAGATGAAACAAAATTACTAAGTGTTAGAGCAGAAATTTCCTTATGATCTTAAATCTTTGTTATACTATTAAACTTGAATTAAAATTAAAAAATTAATTGACGAAGCAGATAAAATTAAGATGAATATGGAAGATCATGTATATATAATATATAATGCATGAACATATATAATCCGAGTCACACCCAATCCATTATAAAAGGATTGATCGTTCTAATAAAGGCATGGTGTGACGTTACGTATATAGATAGAATGGCCCCTCCAAGAAATTTATGTGGTGACTTATAAGGTAGCAACTATAATGTGAGAATCCTTATATTTTACATCAATTATGTTGACAATTTTAATGCAATCAGTGAACACGACGCAAACACACGACAAGATAATAATATATATATATATATATATATATATATATATATATATATATATATATATACATGTACACACACACACACAGAATCAACATAACATGATGAGTTTAATAGTAATTTTATGATCATTTAGTGTATATAATATGGTGGCTCAGATTGGGTCAACAGGATTATAATTAAATCGTTTATCAAATTAGTTAATGCAGTCGAAGAAGTAATTGGGCAGGTTCTGTTTATTAGTTTTGCTTATATATGGATATTAATTATATATGGAACTTAATTTTTCATGAATTTACTTGTGAATTAATGTCATGTGTGATTGATATAATTTAAAGTTAAAAATATGAAATTGTGTTAACCAGGTTAGATATTTTTTTTGAATTTCGTTGTGAATATATATAGAATATATATAATAAAACATGTATAATGGATGAATCGGGTTGTGAATTGGTCACCCCAACACAATTTGTTTGCCGTTTGGATAGTGAGATAAGATGAGATGGTTTTAGATAAATTAAATAAAATATTGCTAAAATATTATTTTTTTAATATTATTATTATTTTGTGATTTAAAAAAGTTGAATTGTTTATTATATTTTTTGTAGGAATTTGAAAAAGTTGTAATAGTGAGATGAAATGAGATGAGATAAGATGAGTTGTGTTTTTTTATGTATTTTTTTTAAGTTATTTTTTACATAGATTTTTCTAATACTTTTAAATATTTTAAAAAAATAAAATAAATTTAGAACATCATTAAAAAATACTTCCTTAATCAAAAAGTAAAAATAAAAAATAAAAAAATACTTCCTTAATCATGAAGTAAAATAAAAAATGATTAATGAAGTATTTTTTAATGATGTTATGTTTTTTTTTTTTTTTTTTCAAAATATTTAAAATTATTAAAAAAAAATCTATATAAAAAAAACTAAAAAAAACAGCCCAACGGGAGCCCCACGGTGGCTCTAGCATTATTCAAATTTTAATTGGGCAAACAATTAAGGATATTGGGATGCATGGTATCATGCATATTATACAGGCGTGTGTATTCTGGACCTTTTCTCTTCTCGTCTTTTTCTTCCTCTAGCTAGCTAGTACTCCTCTACTCCTTGGGCTTCTTCTTTGATGTGGCACAGACCCACGGCCGTGATTGTGGGTCTCTTTAGGCCGCTAGCTAGAGACTCGTGACCGTGACCGTGACCGTGACCGTGACCATAGGTCTCTTGGCCAATTTGTTGGAGGCTAAACTTTTGTGTTTGATGTTGATTTTGTGTTGATCTGCAGACGAAATAGTACTGAAATATCCATCCACCTAATCAAGAGGGACGGGTGGAGGGAGACAGACAGGGGCGAAGATCAACCATGCATGCATACTTATAGTCATATACCCTAATTAATGATATAGATATATGAAAGAATTTGCTAATCACTAATCCTTGTTCTAGTACTAAGGCAAGACTTTAGTTGTAGAAACAAATATAATTTGTAGCAGTACCACTATATATATATATATATATATATATATACACACAGAGAGAGAGAGAGAGAGAGAGATAGCGAGAGAGGTTACAGGCAGGTGGTTAATTTGTGATGGACATCCCCCATGCAGTTAAATTAAGTACTCATGTTATGAAAAGGAGAAAGACATGACCAAGAACTGGTCCTTATGGAGGATTAATTTTGATATCTCAACATGTGACTTGTGAGAAGAAGAACCAAATTAATGCCATATATATATACTAGTTATAATGAATGAATAATCAGGATTTATGACAGTTTTCTTACAGCTTAAACATACTCTATAACTTTTGAAGAAAGATAATTAAACACAACATCATGTCAACCCCACTATTATATTGTTAAATACTGCTCACGGATGGTAAATATAGTGTGGTCCACATGATTAGAGTGTAACCGATCCAGTTTTAAAAAAATTTTGGAACCAAACCAGTATATACCAGTTTTAAAAATTTAAAAATCGATATAGATCGATTCATCAACGAAACCGAAACTTTTGATTTTTTCGATTTTAATCCAATCCGATCTGGTTTTCTGGTTTACCATTTACACATGTGATACTATATAAGTTTAATTTTATAATTTTTTTAATACTAAACTTAATTGTGAGAATTTAATATTTATTATTAATAATTACTAATTCGTTAATGTTCAATTATACTAATATGGTATAAGTAGTATCCAACTTATTAGTGAGAGTAATAAACTTGAATAACAAGATTAAATAGTACATTAAGTGTCTAATTACACTAGTATATTAATTTTATATTATAAGATTAATAAACTTGAATAATAAAAATTAGAATTTCATATTATATTAATTAGAAATTTAGCATATAATATATATAATAATATAAGAATTATATATAATATAATAAAAATAAAAAATATATATAACCGGTTCGGTTTAAACCAATTTTTAAAATATGAAAACCAGTACCGCTCCAGACTGATTCGGTCCGGTCCGGCTCAACCGGTTTTTCAAGTTTTCTCTTACACCCTTAGTCCACATTTTATGTCTATTTATTGGAAATTTTAGAAATGAAGTGTTTGCCGTTTGGGTAGTAAGTTGTTGGAAATCTCAATCGGTTATGAATTAGGAGTATTAGTCATTTTGAAATTTGAATGCTTGTAAGATGCCTACAAAATCCCAAATTATGGATTAAAAAAATGCATGCAACAACGCTCAAAAGGGTGTGATACTTATATAAATTTGTTGGCCGGTAGCTAGGTATTTGTGGAGTAACTAACCTCTCAAATTAGTGATAAGCGTGTGACAATATTTGAATAAGACCCTATATTTAAATATATCTTAGTTACATGTTCGAAAAAGAAAATTTCATTCACATCTACGTTAATCTTACAAAACTTGAAGATTATAAAAACGTACGCAAAAGCAAGATTAAGGGCTTCTTAATTTGAACATTTAAGGTTCGTTTGGGAGTAAGATGAGATAAAATTCTATAAATAATAGTAAAATAATTTGAGTTTAGATATTTATTGGGTTTTGGGAAAGTAGAGATAAAAATTTAAATAAAATATTATAAAATTAAAATATTTTTATTATATCATTTTTATTTTGGAATTTGAAAAAATAATATTTTGTGTTTTGTTTGTAATTTTGGAAAAGTTATAATGATTAGATGAAAACTTGAAATTTTGAAATTAAAAAGTGTTTGTCTTTAAATAATGTTTGAGAAGGAAATCTTGAGATGAGATGAAATGGTTTGTGTTCCCAAACAATTAAGCCCTAAGAATATTTCAGAATATTTGTGAATAATAGTGAAATAATTTGAGTTAAGATGTTTTATGGGGTTTTGGAAAATGAGTGAAAAAAAGTTGAATAAAAATATTCTAAAGTTCAAAAATTGTTTGAATATAATTTTTATTTTGAAATTTGAAAATTTTGTATTTTTTTTGTGTTTTATTTGGAAATTTGATAAAGTTATATTATGTTTTGTATTTGGATAATGATTAGATGAAAAACTTAAAAATTTGAAATTGAAAAATATTTTGTGTTTGAATAATATTTGGGAAGAAAATATCTGAAAATTTATAAGAATAGCTGTGAATATATTATTACACAAACAATGTCTAATAAATTGGTCGGCCTGGCTAGCTACCACATCACGCGATGCAATAATTCAAACATAATTTGTTGATGTTACAAAACTTTGTCTTCAATCGTTGAGGGAAAACTCTGTATACAGGCATTTTGGTGCACCCTTGCGCATGAAACGTGACCTAGCAAAAACTTAAACGCTGCGTTTTGTGGTGTGGGACTGGCAAAATTTAAACACCTTCCTCCTTGGTTTTTTTCCCCTTAGCATCCATCCCTTTCCCTTCCCCGTAACATTGTTTCCTGCCTATTTCCTTTGGTGGAGTGATTCTGTAGCATTGGGATTCACTTGTCCAATCTGCAATGAAGACTCATCGGTACCTACATTACATTTATTTTCTTCCATCTCAGAAATTTTAAAAACTTCCTTACTCGAGTCAACATTTTCTTTTTCCTTTACTCCTCCAGAAAATATAATATTCTCTGATTGTTCATCTGAAGTAGAGGAATCAACTTTTGTCTTCTTGATAGTTAACCTAACTCTACGTGGTTCATTTTTTCTTCTATTTTTTGCTTCTTGGACCTCTTTTTCAAGTCTTGAGACATGTTTCACTAGGAACTTATCTAGGCAGCCGAGATCTGACATACACGACAGAGGAGAGAGCAACCGAAAGCCAACCCAAAAGAGAGAGACATTGGTGGCGGTGGAGAGTAGCCAAAGTGTAGGCGGAGGAAGTAGAGGGACAAAGAGTCGCCGACTCGAGTTTGTCGAGTGTGAAAATAGGGGAGACATTTCTTAATTCTTATATAGAGTTAGTTCGTCGATTCCCTCTTATTCTTCGTCCTCGTGTTTTTCATTAATTGTTTTTTAATAAAACAAGCGCTTCAATAGTGTGCACAATTCGTGCGTGAAGTTGACTGAGTGTAGTGGAACTGATCGTTGAGTTCTTAGCAAAGCTTTTATCTTAGCTTCTTGTCACCTACGACTTGTATATATCAAAGTTTTGAATACTGTTTCAATTAAGGCACTGAAATGAAATATTTCAGTACTGGTACATTTAAGGATGCTGTTTCAGGATGATCTCTGTATAGATAAATTAATTATATATGTGTAAATTATATTTCAAAATAACATCAATGCAAGTTTTAAAAAGTTAAGACACATATTTATAAAACTCAATAATACTTCTAAGTTCTCAATCCAACTATTACAAAAAATAATCAATCATCTTCATCACGAAAATGGGAGTAGGGATTTGACCCGGTACGAAACACCTATCTCCCCCGTGCCGGTTACTGGTTTGACACAGTAAAAATCGGCTGGTACGACACGATATTCAAAACCTTGGTATATATAGTTCTATATTCAAATATATATACTTATGGGTCAATTTACTTGAAAGAGCTGATTCAGGTAGAACTTTTTTGGACACAAAATAAGATATATCTCAACTTAGTCTAAATATTGAATGCAATGAATTATGGCCTCCTAGCTAGCAGTTAGGATTGTGTGTTTTTTAAACTTCAAACCTAATCGACCACTTGACTTATAGAGAAAACTGACCACTGGAATTGCACCAATTGAACAAATGAGCAAAAATTTGAATTTTTTTAGAAATTGGTACCGTAATTCAAATGATTATGCTTGTGATGCAATTGGTAGTTTAACCATTTGTTTATCTTCTTTTCTTTCACTCTTTGGTAGAGCAATGAATATCAAAACTCCATGCTAATTGTTTATAACCCTATCAAAGATATAGAAGCAAGCTGCTAGCCTTAAAAGTCATTCACCCTCAAGACTAATAGGGGTGCTACCCGCACACCCCAGGCCGATAGGGGGTGCCCCCTTCCTGCACCTGGCCCCTACATGCGCGACGGGTAGGGTTTGCCCCTAGGATTCGGCCTTGCACCCCAGGGGTGGGGCCATCCGACCACGTGCCAAGGGATGGATTTGGACCCCTAGTCCGTCCGTCTGTCCCCTGTCGTCTTCCACCCACCCACAAGGTAGAATAATAAAAAAAAGCCAAGAAAATCTAAAAAAATACAAAATAATTGACAAACAACAATAAATCTACAGATTCATCCCTAAAATCTACACATCTATCATCCAGCAACAAATTTAAGAAAAGTACAAACACACGACACATGGCGTGGTCATGGGTCTAAGAAAAGGAACTAGGCCCTTCGTGGCCATGGTTCCATGGCCGTGCTTCAAGAATGAGATGTCGAGAAGAAAAATAAAAAACTAAAAATAAGAAAAGGAGGAGGAGAGAGAAAAATGAACTTTGAAGGGGGAGAAATTGAGAAAGAAGAAAGGAGAGAGAGAGAAGAGAAATTTAAGGTTAATATTTTTTCTTTTATACTTATGACGTACTTACGAATTTGTTTATTTTATATGTATTAATATATATATATTTATATATATTATTAAGTCGGGGTGAGGTATAATATAGGTGGGCCTAGGCCTAACCTTTCCCTCGCATGGTGCTAGTGAGGTTGCTTGCGCTGGTCAGGTTGGGTCGGAGTGGTGGATGGTGACTGCAAGAGACGGTGTCCCGCAGCCCAGCCCTAGAGACTGAGCCGGATAACTGAGGAATATTGTACGTTAGGAGTTTAGCATGGTCGAAATAGGTTAGATATGGAGGAAAGACAAGAGAGAGAGAAAACAGATCTTCTTGGGCTCTTGGACCATGAATGAGAGAGACCCAAAGAAGATAGGAAACTGAAAAAAAGTTTCCAACTCTCGCAAAATAAAGGAAAATTATATTCCAAACCAATAAAGCTGGTGGTATTATCCAAAGATAAAACGATGACAGTGACCAATCTTGGCATAGGATAAGGTTATCGAGCAGACCTAGCCTCCTTGGTTGGCCGGGACAGTTCAAACTCTGTACGTACGTTGCTGAATCGCTGAATCAACAGTATAGTAGCAAGACAAACTACTTCCAGTTCCCAACACATTTATTGCTTTTTTCCCACTCTTGTTTTTGCAAAAACTGCACCAGAAACAAGATGCAAGGAAAAGCTCGTCTTTGACCTACTGGAATCGTATCGGGTAATAGCTAGCAACAAGGGTAAAAGCAAGTCAATGCAGCTTTTTCTTTCCTTTTCTTTTTCTTGGCAAGTCAATGCATGCAGCTTTCATTAGTTTCTCGATCTCTTCTCTTGCAAAGCCCTTGGAATTGAAGAGGCCAATGAGAGGCGGACGCGTGAGCAGTCCCACCCATGCTCTTCTGCACTTCTCAGACCTCTATCGCCATGGACTATATACCCCGTCAGTCTTTCCCTTTCCCGGTCACCTCATCTGTTCATGGCCAGGTTTTCAGTTTTCAACACAGCATCTTTCGTCATACTTTCCCCTCCACCAAAAGCATCTCTCTCTCTCTCTCTCTCTCTCTCTCTCTCACACGCAGATACGATGAAAGAGGACAAAATGCCAATACATTAGAGAACGGAGGTAGGCAAGCATTTATCAGGTGATTCTCACGCTTCTTACAGTATTTATTGTAGTGATATGTTCCGAGTGTTTTGACTGTAATTTGGACAAGCCTTGGTAAAAACAACATGACTTCCCAAACCATATACATCATGTGCTTCATTACTTCTTTAGACACATTTTCAATTGTAGAATGCTCATGGAATTATGGCCTTTTTTGAGTCAAAATCATCTTTTTAGATGTTGGAATTTCTTTAGGAAAATGAACAATGAATATTAAAAATTAATGCACACAGCGAGAGTACACATATTGCTGTGTCTATCATGCTTTTATTAATTATTCTTGCCAGGGATCAGATGGTACAAGGGCGCTCTTAAATTCCCGAGGGTGAGAAACCCCATCATGCTATTTCAGAAGAACGCTGGCATGATTTGGCATTTAGTGGCAAGCAGCACAAACCAACATTAATTAGTGGCTATTTGAACCCTTGAAACAGACACGTACACCACCACCACCAATATCCAAGCCTTGGAAAAGATGATCAGCACTTCAAACTTTACGAACAAGCTGAATGTAACTATGAAAGCCAGCCACGTACACGAACATATTACTTTGGAACAACAATGAATTAAACCAAGAAATTTAAAAACAGCGATCTAGATAATAAAATAAGACCAAAGAAAATTAACAATGCAGATCATATCAGTTGGATTTGTACGTAGTGACTGAGCAATTACTGGGTCGGAGAATAAACTCCTCCGATAAAGCTACCAATTAGAGAAAACTAATGAGTTTTCCTTTTAAACCACAAATTATCCTCAAATCAAAGTAGTTGCCCATGCAGTTTCGAGATTAAATCTGAGAGTAAAGTACGGAGGGTATGTTTAAAGCTGCATGTAATAATACGTATTCATTCTTTAAATGCTACTTCATTAGGCGGGTGGATAGGTGGGAACCTAGAGCATAACATCAGGAGCAATCTGCCTGAGTGGGGTTGGACTACCAACGCTGTAAACAGACACGGACATGGCGTTACTGCTAGTGCAAGATTCACTTCCATTTCCAGTACCAGCACCACTACAATCAATGTTAGCCTTAGTCTGATCATCTTCAGATTCATCAGCCTCCCCGGGAAGTCTTTGGTACGCCGGACTTGTATAAGTTGCGACTACCACCACCACTAGACTCGCCGCTATAACCTCCCCCCCAACAATTCCTCCAAACACTTGCCCTTGCGCCCCTGCAAGACATATCCCAAAAGAAGAACAAGAAGCAAAAGAAACAGCGCCAGAAAGACAAGATGAAGAAGAAAGTTGTTTAGTAGAGCAAGTTGGTGTGGGATAACCCAAATATGATCCAGAGAGAGAGAGGAGGTTAAAGGGTCCATGCAGGGTAAGGCTCGGCGTGTGGGACACAGGGTGTCGGAGTGTGACGTTCGACACGGACCCGGAACCACACAAGACACTGATACCCACGTGTTGTCTGTTCGCAAACTGCATGACCGTCTTGACCACATCGGAGCCGGCGGATATCTCGAGGATCACTGGCTTCATGGCGGCGGAGTCACAGCCTTTGGTGATCACAATGGGAGGCTTGGGCTTGTTCTTGGACCCAGGTGGTCTGCCTCTTGGTTTCTTGGATATCTCTGTGATTGATCCAAACTCAGTGCCACAAGCGGCAGTACTGGTACCTTTGGTTTTCTTGGGCTTAGACGATGATGATGAGCCATGTCCAGCTGCCGTAGCAGGGAGGATGGGCCCAGTTCGAGGATTGTGCTCGGAGGACTCATCGTCAGAGGTGTGGAACAGGTCTCTTCCTTGGGGGAGAGAGATACCACCACTATAGTCAGCCATTGCTGACACCGGAGAGAGAGTGAGAGAAAGAGAGAGTATAGATCGAGAATGGTTTGAACTTTGAACACTGAGTTGTTTTGGGGGTCTTCTAGTCAGGCAGGATGTGTGAGATCCACAGAAGTGGGTCTGGAAGGGATGAGAGGAGAGGAAAGGGAGATATTTGGCAGAGAGGACGAATTTTATGAGTAATAAATACAACCCTTCAGAAGAGAAATGCTTAGGACGCTGTATACTGGCTGACGTGGTATGACCAAGTCACTAGTGTTTGACAGTCAATGCTGACATGGTATCGCTATATATTTATTTATTACTGTTGACTAGCTGATGTGTCTGCATAGTATCGTTGCAAAGATCATATCCCTAGCTTTTCTTTTTCTTTTTCAGTTTTACGTTTTTGTTGTGTTAAAAATTTTTTAAAAGATTTTTTACATTTTACAGTGAGTTTTTAAGTTTTTTTTTTTAAATTTTTAAACACGTGGCACACGTGTGGATAATCAAGGAACATGTGTTAAATGGTGACAAATCATTTCTAAAAGTTGACTAACAAAAGTCTAAAGTAGAGAGATTAGTTTGATTATTTTGCAAACCACAATAATGGGGACCAATTTAACTTTAAAGCAAATCACATGCACGAGTTTTGTATTTTACTCTTTTATGAGATTAGCTTTTATAAGAAGTAGAAAGTAATCAATAGATAGGTGGATTCTATTTTTTTAAAACAGGACGGACGAGATTTGAACACTCTAAAATTATCTAGTATTTATTTTAGTTTAAATCTTGATTTGAATTAGAAATTTATTTTATCACATCTCATCACATCATTATAATTTTTTTAAAATTTTTATATAAAATATAATAAATAATTTAATTTTTTAAATTTTAAAATAATAATAATATTTTATTCTATTATTCCGGACTCTCTGAACCTAAACGGACCTAAAAGGAAACAATCACATAGATGGTTGGTAGAAGCACATGGCTTCGGTACCATTTACAATAAAGGTTTGAGTAGTTTTTTTCATTTCTCTGTGGTGTTTGATGCCTGGTTTAGCATCTTTGGGCCTCCAAAATGCTATCGAACGTTGATGTACCTATTCATGTTACATCGCTCCATTTCTAGCCATATATTGCCCACAGCCACAGGCGGGCCTCACCAACTAAATTCTATGTTCCCCCGGATGACGTGACTCAAGCTGCCTCTAAAATTGTGTTACAAATGATGCTTTGCTGGGAAATTGAGAGAGTATGCTCACACACAACACTTTGCTTCTTTTGCTTTATGAAATTGGAAGAACTACGCAACTCGCAAGTTTGGATATTTATTCATTTAGTCGTATTAGATACAATCATGGAATGCGTAAGCGTCGTGCAATACTTTTAAAAAATAATGATTGTCTACTATTAAAAAATTAAATTTTTTGTATCGATCCTGTATTTATCTACTTTTTTCAAAAGAATTATACGGTATTTGTGCATTCTACGGTTATAAATATTATTTTTATTTTTAATTTTCTTATTTTGGGTGGAGTTTTGATATATTTGGTTGAATAGTAGTGCATGAACAATAATAATAGTACAAGATTGACGGGCAATGCATGCAATATCATCCCAATGGGATGAAAATATGAAATGTATTATTTAAAAAGTAAAAAAATTAATTTATTTTTATTTTTTTAAAATAGGACGGTATATCAGTTTTATTATACAATTTTTTTTCCCCTTATACGTGTAAGTTTTTGTAAATTTTCTTTTAGTAACAAGTCTTTTTGTATAGAAGTAGACCCATCGTTTTCATTTGTTTTTTCTAATTCACGTGGATTTGAATCTCTGTCGTGCTCATACTTTTTGAACATGCATTATTTGAGTGAGTGTCATGGGTTCTAAAATCAACATATATATAAAGACAAAATCAATGCTTCAAATCCGCATACGATAGACAAATTAAATATTATTTTAATAATCCTTATCCTTTTCTCCTAGTTAGTTATAGGATTTATTAAAAATAAATTTACAAACTGATATGTTTTCATATGATACGTTAGATAATCTATTTTATAATAAAAAATAATTTTACAATTTTACGTAGCACATCAAGTCACGTCAATTTATAAATTTACTTTTATAAAATATTTTCATAATTAAAAGCATTTCTCATATATATTCTAGACAAGAATAGTAATATTATTAAAAACATAATAATATACATGATTTTTTGTGATTGATAATTCAATTAGCTCTCTACTCCCTAGAATAAGGGAGTGAGTATTAAATCACCCCTTGTCTTTTATATTCTAATTAATACTCTCTTTCGGATTTAGATTTTTTATACTTTTTAATATCCTAGAGTGGAAAATAGATAATTAGACTTTATAACATTATAGCTGCTCAAGTAAATTTCTCGGACAGTATATATTAATATTTATACTCAATAAATACTATAGGATATAAAGCTTTAGAATTCATCAGTCAAAAACTCTAAGGGATGTGATCCAATCCGGTCACTCAGGCATAGATTTTTTGCATTAAATCTACACGGTATGAAGAAAAACCCGAAGCATGGTGAAGATGGGAAGATGTGAGAAATTAGTAAGCAAAGCTCATAGCAAAAACAAAAAACAAAGTCCCCTCAAAAGTAGACTAGGAACCGAAAAGAAGAAAAAGGCCAACCTAGTTGGAAAAACTTGGAGACTTTTAAGGGGGATGGGTGTTCAGTCCCACCTAATTTAGCTACGTACGTACCTAACATTTCACAAAAAGGAAAATAGTAACCTTATCACTATGACCAAATTAAAGCACCTAGCAACGTGCAAAAGACGTTTATCTAATTTTATAAAATAATTATTTGTAAAAAATAAGGGTGTAACCGATTTAGTCCGATTCAGTTTTAGATAAAATTTAAGACCAAACTAGTATGTACCAATTTTATATTTTTCAAAACTAATTACACCCCAGTTACCCTTCTAAACCGGTACTTTTGATTTTATTAGTTTTTGATCCGGTTTTTCGATTTTTTTAAAATGTAAAAAATATATAATAAAGTGTTAATTCTTATGATAAAATGTTATTAATAATTTAATATATATATATATTATGTTTAAAGAATATGATCAATTAAATTTTCATCTTTAACATTAAACTTTTATTTTATAAATTATAATAACATTATCTTATATAATTATATTAATAACATATGATCAAATAAATTACAAATGTTCATATTTAAGATTAACAATTTATGTTATAATTTATAAATTATAATATGAAATTATTTCATATATCATATATAATTATATATATTATATATATAAATTTAATATATAATTATATATTATATATAAAACTTATATATATATATATATATTTTGTATAATATATAGAGAAATAATATTGGCATTAGCCCCTATTTGGGTTCATCCAAAACACACCATAGTAAAATGACAAAAATACCCTCACAACAAAACCCACTTCCCTCCCATTTCACACATTTCATTTTTGAAATTCCTCTCTCTCCTCCCCAGTCGCCTGTCCTCCCCCCACCCCGACTACCCGAATTGGAAATAGTACCGGTGGGCTTTGAGAGAGAGCTGATGAAGGAGTGAGAGAGTTGATGGATGAGAGGTGGAGAGCGGGAGAGAGGTGGAGGGCAAGTGAGAGAGAGCGAGAGAGAGGTGGAGGGTTTGGCTAGCTTGGAGGAGCTCGGGGAGGAGTCGCGGTGGTCAGGAGAGGTGTTCGGTGGGGTTAGAATTGATGCACGGCGGTGATAGGGCTGTCGGTGACCCTGAGCTCGTGTGAAACCCATCATTTATGGGTAGCTTGCGTGTGTGCAACGAAGAGGGAGAATGAGGTTCGTGGTGGATGGGTCTGCAAGAGGTGGTCGCCGGTGTGAGGTGGTGGAGGTGTGGTGGTCTGGGTGGCAGCGTACGGCGGCATAAAGGGAGAGAAATGGGTGAAACCCATTTCGATTGGGTTACAGTAGGGGAGAGAGAGGGCTGCGCGTGGGGGAGATTGGTGGCGGCTGGCTTGGTCGCCAGCGTGAGGGGGAGTTGTTGGTGGTGGCGGTAAGGCTGGGCGGCATACGGCTATACCAGGCTGAACTGAAGGAGAATCGGGTGGAGGCTTCCGTCGAGCTAAGAGAGCTGATGAGAGAGAGAGAGAGAGAGGGGTAGATGAATCTAAGTGATGCGTTTTGCATTAAAAAAAAAAAAGAAAAGAAGAAAGAAAAGGTAGACACGTCACTGTGCTATGAATCAGTCGAGAACAGGGGCTGATTCATAGCATTACTCATATATAAAATTAATTTATATATATATTTTCCAACCAGTCCGGTCTGGTCTCGGAAACTATGGAACCGAAACCGGACTAGGTCTGGCCGGTTTTCATAATATAGGAACCGGTTCCGGACTGGACTGGTTCAAAACCAGACCGGTTGGACCGATTTTTTGGTTTAAATGTACACCATTAGTAAAAAATAATATATTTGATAAAAATGATTGATTTCACTTAATAATTTAAGGCATAGTAGAGAAGATAAAAACATTAGGTCAAAGTATTATACAATCCAATACATATTTATAACATCTATTAATTTTAGCAAAGCTGCTTGCGATAAATTTAATAAAAGTCCAACAAAAACGGTAGTTTAAAATATGTGTCGTCTGATGTTTATACTGTGATTCATCATTTTGTATCATTCTGTATAGGATCAATAGAGATGACGTTGAAATTCTTGTGCTGTTGTTGGTTGAGTCTAGGCCTGCAACCCGACCTGGCACAACCGGGTTTAGGCTCGACTCGACCCAAAAAATGCCGTTTAAGGCGCCAAAACGATCCGATCCGAACAAAATAAATTTGGGTCGAACCGTACGACAAAAAAAAAAAAACTGTTTTCTACATCTATTTACAAAATCTCTTATCTGAATCTCAAATCTGCAATCATCCTCAAATTCAAGAACAAACCCATCTTCATTTTCAAGAGCGTGCCAAACTCGTTCAAGCTGATGTATCCATCTTCTTCATTTTCATTAGGATGCCACAGTATTGATGTAGCTCTCAAACGAGGGAATTCAAACCCCAGCTCTGCTAAAACCTTTTGCAGCTCTACCAGAGTACTTCGTTTGGTATTGATGCGAATAAAGAGAAGAAAAGGAAAAGCAAAAACATCACCATCGCCATCATCACAATACCTATAGAGCATTGAATTCCACGTTGCCACATCCCTCACCGGCATCTCCCAAAAAAAGAGCTCAGCCATCTCAACTCTCCCGAACTGACAGAACCCATTCACCATCAAGGTCCAAGAAACGACATTCCTTTCAGGCATTTCACCAAAAAGCTTCACGACCATTCTCAAATCCCCACAATCCAAACACCCTTTAACTATCGAATTCCAACAAACAACGTCTTTATTCGGGATTTTTAAAACAGCTTCAAGGCATCGAGGAGTCTATCATTTATGGCATAACCGTTGATCATCATGGTGCATAGAGTCGCATCGAGAACGGGGATGTAATCGAGGAGCGCTTGAGCTACGTCTAATTTGTGGTTCTTTAGGTGAGCAGACAACAATGATTTGTGAGAGGGAGTGCTTGAGTTGGCGTAATCGACCATGCCAGGAACCATCCAGAGAAATTAGAGCATGAAACAGAGGACGAAAAGGAAGCAAGGGGAAATACAAAATTACGAAAAGTAGGGGGAAACATTAGCATCGTATTTGCTTGCGTAAACCTTGCTTACGAATTGATTGATGAGTTGGAGATGTGAGGTAGGGTTTTCATCCGGATTTGGGAGGCTAGGGTTTGAGAACTGAAGATAAGTATGCTTTTATAGTCGGACGGGTTGACACCTAAAACACAGACCCGCTACTTAGTCGGGTTGGAGATCTGAAAAGATGGCACCCGATAAAAGTCGGGTCGGGTCAAGTTATTTTGATCGGGCTCAACGGGTTATCGGATTATATGCACAGCCCTAGTTGAGTCGATCAGGGTCAACCTAAAGTTGAATCATCCATTCTTTTTGTGAAACATGTGCTGCAATATTTTCTATATATGACAAATGTTCCTGTTAAATAACACAAATTTTGTAATGCGATGTTTATAATGAAATTAGTATTCATGATGTAAATAAAAGTCATTTTGAGAAAAATTTCAAGATAGACTTTTTTAATCACATCAATAAAAGAATGGAAAATAAGAAAACATACATCGACAGTATGATTCATAAGCTCAACTACTAAACAACCGGATACTTCTTCTATAACTTCACCAAACATAACATCAAACAGTCTTCTTGTACCATCGTCGAGTTCGACATATGCTCGAGAACTATAAATTTGATTAAAATATAATTTTAAGTTTGAGTCAATAAAGACTATACATTAAATTTGTTACATAAAAAATAAAAATAAAAATTGAAAGATTGATATTGTGGTTGAGAAATACTTTGGTTTTTGCAATGGTAACAAATGAAGTTATCATTGTAATCATACCCAATTCTTTTTTTTTACAACCAATACATGACATGTAAAAAAATAAGTGGCGCAAGTCAACCACCATTATTTTTACCTTTATCCAAAATTTTGTTTTCTACATTATATTAGAAACACATTTTTAGATGAAGTGATTGTATAAATATTTTAATTTGTTAGTAAGAATATGATTTTACCTTCATTGGTTGCAAACTTTTTATCAACTCAGCGACATCAAAATTCTTGATTATTTCTCAAATACCAATAGAAGATAGAGATTCAGATAGGTATTGCAAGGATTTTGCAATAATACTTTCAAGTAATGAATCATTAATCACCACCCTTAAAATTCATAAAATAAATAGAACATAAAGAAGAAAAATATGGTGATTTTATTATTCAAGTAGCATGAAACTTATATTTTAAGAATATAATATAAATGTATTAACAAATAATGATTTATTTGTTACAATTACCATTCTTGCAATGAAGTTGCCTCAGGAATAACAGGATTGATCGTAAATATACTTTTTGGACGTGATGAAAGAGATAATTCTTCATTAGAAATATGGATTGTGATTAATACAGGTATATATTATATAAGAGAAAATATAAGAATGTTAATTATTAAAAATACCGTTATAAGAATGAACTCTTATCCTTGTTATAAGTATAAGTGGCTTTGTCCGAATTTTTTCTGAGAGTTTTTGCATTCGTCTTGCAGAAATTGACCCCACATAGTTAAAGATATAGGGTTTAAGTTACAAAATTAGAATAAAAAAAATTAACTGAATGTGCAAAAAATTAAGACTGAAACATAATTCTAAAAGAGCAAACAACCCTAAAAATATTTTTACCTTTTATCAATAACGTATATTTCTTGAATAGTTCTTGGTCTTTGCGCTAAAGTTATTTCTTTACATAGCTTGATATAGATTGCAACAGCTAAAACATCTAATAAATAAGACTTAAATTTTTAATGCATTGATAATTGAAGATTTTAAAATAAAGAGTAAATTACCTATTTATGCAATTGAGTCTTTGTAAGTGTCTAATTTATTGAACGGAATGAGTTGGTACTTTGGTGCCTCCAATTGGTCTTCATCGCTTGGAACTTCTTCAATTATTGTTTTAGAATTTAAGATCTATTGATATTCATGTGTTTCAATTCTATACTTCGGATCTAATGGCTTTACATATGTATTGCTGATATAATATGATCGAAAAATGTGCAAAGTATCATCTCGTGAGTCAATATCTTTATCAAACATCATAGCATATAGTCAGTTTCCCTATTTAGTATAAAAAATTGTAATGAATAATTTATAGCTTTTAGTCAATTTCCTTGTTTAGTATAAAAAATTGTAATGGATAATTTATAATAAGAAATTGTAATGATTTATTGAGTATAAATAAATTAATATACAACATTAAAAAATAGCAAAATCATTTACCAGTTTCTAGTACAGAGAAAAAGAATAAACAATAGATAAAAATAAATATAATACCTCTGGGTCAATTAATGTTTGGCTTTGAACTTCACTGGTGAGCGTTGGCCTGTTCATTTGGGTGACTTGTCTGCAACGATAATTTTTATTTTTCAATTCCTTGTCCTTAAAGCGATATCTTTTATCGATGTATAAACTATCTGCATCTTTAAAGTTGTTCACATACGAAGATGTTAAATGTGTACGTGTAATAAATCCAATACTAAAAAAAAATTGCAAAGAGAATCAAAGAATAGAATTAAGTCTAGTTACCTGTATAATATTAATCTGAACATGCTAGTCTTAATAATTACGTATACACAATATTTTTGGTACAGTTCTTTTCTGATCGTTCAGTTGACATTGATCGTATTAAAATCTTTATTGCAGATACTGTCTTAGCTCTTGACAAAGCCATATATAATTGACCATATGAGAAAACAGGTTGTGGTAAATATATTCTAACAAAATCAAATGTTTACTTATTTATAGTCATTGTAAAGCTTAATCTAATAGGCAACTGAGTTAGTTTGAATGGGAAGCAACTATTCCTATCAACATTTGGTACGAATGGGATCTGTAGAATAAAGACTATTTTCTCGATATGGTACCCAACTGCAATTTTTGCTTCAATGACATTTTGATCAAAAGCCCGACAAATCAGACGTGTTCCGTTGCATAGTCCTTCTGAAGGATTAATATTTCTAAGCAGTATGATGTGAGAACTTTTTTCAGTAATAATTCATGTGGAGGAAGTCCATTTGGGATTAGAGTATTTAGAAAATTCTTCATAACTGATTGTTCGGATGCATCTATTGTATCATCAAAGCTATAATATCGTTTAAGCTCTCCAGGAAACCTATGAATTAGTAATACATTTATTTCATCAACATAATTGTTCTTTGGTGTCAATATGACATGATTCATCATTGCTGAAATATTTATTAAATATTCATGAATATCATGAAAAATAATATCTATTAAATAATCCAAAGAAGTACAGTCATCTTCGTAGGGAACAAGCATGCCACGAGGAAGTTTTATGGTTTCATCAATTGTGATTGACAACATTTTGTTGCTTAATTGTAACACATAATTTGAAAATACTAGATCAAACCTTACTCGCATATTTTCAGTCAAACGAAATTTGATCAATGTAGACCATAAATAAGAAAAAACTAAACTGGCGCCAACTTGTTCTTGTCTTGTTCCTTTACGAAATACAGGTAAAACCTGACGAAAATCTCCACCGAAAACAATAACTTTGCCACCGAATGTTAAGTCTGTGTCATTGATGTCTCATAGCATTTTATCTAATGCTTCAATATATTGTTTTCTTAACATGGGAGTTTCATTCCATATAATTAACTTGGCTACACGTAGTAGTTTTGCTAGAGAACTTTGTTTACTAACACAACATGTGCTATTTTCATTAGTATCTAATGGAATTTTAAAACGAGAGTGTGTTGTTCGACCTCCAGGAAGAATGGATGCAACAACACCAGATGAAGCAGTTGCAAGTGCTACTAATTTTCTTGATCTTACAATGGCAAGAAGCACATTGTACATGAATGTCTTCCTATTCCACCAGGGCCGTCAACGAAGAATGTAGCAGATCCTTTTCAAAAAAAAATTTTCTAACACTAAATTATAGAAATTTCGTTGTTCACTATTAAAGGCTTCTGATGTAGTAATATATTCTTCTAGAATTTCAATAGCCAATTCATCATCGATGTTGCTAGATTCGAATTGGTCTTCATAAAAAAAAAATATCTTCATTAAGAAGATGGAAAGAATTAATGTCTTTCCTCATTGATTTAAGTGTAAAAGAGATTGAGCATAAAACTTTGATTCTTGTATTTAACATGGAATTTTCAGTTGACCTTAAATCGACTGACATATCTTACTCAAAACGTTCTCTTAGCTCTCTTGGATTGATTGGATTAAATAAACCAAGATAGTTGCAAAAAGCCGTCTCAAACTGGAGGACATTTGATATAGAGATGCTTCATGTAAACAATCTTCTAAACTGTTGTTTCTGTAACAAACCATACATAGTTGCTACCTCACGGAATGCTGGAACCGCAACATTATTAACTGTACTCAGATCTTCAAACGATAAAGGTCATCTAATATGATTTAGCAATATTCGTAGATAATACCTCTCAGTTTCAAATAGATTTGCTATAACAATTCGATCTATAACAGTTTTCGTTTTCCGATGAGTCAACTCTTTGTATTGTTGGTTCCAAATATAGAATTTTGGAAATTTTTTGTATAACAATGTTCTAGCATTCTCATCCACTTGGTTTAATGTAAATAATTCTGTTAACATCGATTTCGTAGATCGATCATAGTTGAGAACATTGATTAAGTCTTCATTTGCTCTAAAAGTAACTTGGTGTTGATCTTCAAGATATAAATGTAAGCTATATACTATTGGGTACATTTCATTAACAATGAAGCCATATATTCTCCACATAGCTTCAGGCGGAGCAATCTATCGGGCTGATTGAATTGTTGGATTTCATCAATTTATTGATTGTTTTGTTTAGAAATCAAGTTGAAATCAATGTGATCATATCCTTTGTAAATGTACTTATAAAAATATTTGACTACTTCTATTGTAAAACAAATCTCAATATTAATGTAGCAGTCGAATGTTGCAAGCAAATATAGATTATATGGAACGACCAAACGGTTATCCAGATTATGCCCTCTCACTTTGACATTTATTCTATTGTTAGAACATTTATATATTGGAAAACAATCATTTCCAACAGTTGTGCTTGATGCAAATTTTTTTGGGTAATGGCTTTTGCAGGAACCATTTTTTTTTTCATGCAAACATTTATTAGATTCAACACCCCACATGGTCCATGCATCATATGCTTGACAATGACATTATGCAAGTACAAATTCATATTTTTATAAGGTATTTCTGCTAATACAATCTCATCAAAAAATTCAAGTGCATAGAGTTTCCATTCTCTCTATAATATAAGTAAAAAATGCGCATGGAAGCCCTATTTTTTAGTGCTTAATAACATAGACATATGCTCAAAGTTTTCCAAATATCCGCAGCTTGAATAATTAATCCTTTAATTTTTCTAATTTTGCACGAAAGGCCTTAGCAACCAAATTAGAACGATTTCGACTTTCCCCTTGCATGCGTAATTCATTTAAATTTCTTACCAGTTTGAATTTCACGTCATTGTCAAAAAAATGCATAGTTTACCATAATGTTGGACTAAATTCACCGCTTTCATATATTATTTTCGCATGTCTCTTAGACCCTCAATAAATGAAGAATGTAGAATAATTCATTTTTTAACATTAAAAGCATTAGTTTCTCCAAGCGTAATGGTATCAACAATACCTTGATATAACTCAAATCAAATATGTTGTTGTTTTCTAAAGAAATAATCTAGTCTTGACATCTCGATCTTAACATACATATCAACAACAAATGGTTGTAACAAACGACTAGACAGTAACAAAATTGTTCTGACATTTTCTCTGATTTTCAATTTGTAGCAATAATATTCACAGTACGAAACGATTGGGTCATTCCTTTTTTTGTTTCATGCTACAAAAGTTGAAAATGAATTAAATATTATAAAATTGGATGTTTACAAACTAAATACAAAATAAGATGATTGAGATTACACTCTAACTTCGTTATTCTCTTGTAAGTAATTCTTCTGGAAACATTAATTGGTGAGGATCTATTAATTGGGCTGTTTCATTACATATTGATCTACTTCCTCTAGTAATCATTTAAATGCCTTGATGCCAACCAATATCGTCAAGAGGAAATAACAACGGATATTGAAGGGAGTCATAGCAACCATAATAATACTGAACTATATGATTTCACTAGAATGATTAAAGAAAAAAATGTCCCTCCCTCTCAGCTGATCTGCATCATCATTTTCTACCCATATTGCTTCAACTTGTAAAGATATCGGGGCGTTGAATACACGTTGATTTAGGTCAGCATCCGATCTTATATGGATTACTTGATTTTCCAAAACTGGTAACTCACCAAGAGACCAGAAGAACACATAATACGGATTGATGTGAAGAATATCGATGAGTTGAACTACAATTGATGGATCCATTCAATTTGAATCAGAAATGTAATTTTCTAATTCATGCTCCGTGTTGTAGAAATACAATTGGAGATAAGTAGGACAACGACCTTAAAGGAAGTAAATCATTGATAAAGTGATAGATCTATCCGTGAGTTCGGAAAATATAAATTCCTCTATTTCTCCTGCAAAGATCTCTATCAAATTTGACTTCAAAAGATGTAAAAGTGAAATTGTTATTATAAGTCCGAATATAAGTCCTAAAATGTGCAAAATCATCTGTGGTAGAGGTCAACAGCTCATAAATCTAATCAGAGACATCATTTGTGGCTAAAGAAATTGTCCCATCAGCACAACAGAAACTGTTTATTTCATGATAGAATTGCTTTGCTCTACAATGTCTACAACAAGGCACATATGACAAAGAATATGCTTCAAATGGCACGACCTTCAATAATTATCTAAGTCCAGCAAAACGGTGATGATGTTGACCTATTGTGTTGAAAAATGAAAATAAGACAATAGACGGAAATTTGTCAAATTCTTTGAATAATCTGAGTAAAGACTTTACAGGAACAATAACAAGAGTTGATGACGGGATCAAAAGAACGTTATAATTATATACTTATTTCTTACCCTTACAAGGTGTTGGTATATTTGTTTCAGAGCCTGACTCCCCTTGTATAATATCAACACCAGGAAGAACAAATTCTTTATGAGACGAAGCCAGTTCAATGATGTAATTATGAACGTTAGAAATTCGTTGTCTCTTTGATACTCCTTGTATAAGACTAAATTCCTGGACGTTGTCTATATCTTGGACATCATCGTTTGAACGTTCTTCAATTTACGTTGTCATTTGATCACCATCAAATGAAGAGGAATCGCCACAACCAAATGAAGCAGAATCATTTAACTAAATTAGATTGTTTTTAGATGTTTTTTTTTAACATATCTTTCTCTCTGTTTCCTACGAATTTCTTCCTTTTTCTCTTATGGTAAATCTCTATACAATATTTTTTTTGCAAGTTGTTTTCCATGATCTTCAAAAAAAAGTTTTCAAACTTAGATTTTACAGAATTTAATAATATCCTTTTAAAACAAAGATTATGTAACTGATTAATACAATCTTATCCCTTCTCATTATGTTAATGAAGGAAACGATACTTTCAAATTTTGAATACTATTCCACAGAAAGAAGACTAAATGAATAAATAACAAGTACTATGCTTCTTAAAAGCTATAAACAACTCCATAGATTTCTACGTTAAACAATACATACAATCGAAATATTTATATTTCAAGTCAACAAAGAAATGAAAATAAAAAAATAAGACATCAAATAAAAAAATACCACGAAAAGGAAATCTATAAAACACATAAAAAATAACATATAAAATATTTGTCAAAATTGATCTGTTCTTCGAAGCAAGTCCCTACTAAAGATTACAAGTAAATATTAGCAAAAAAGAATATATTTATATATATATAATTTAAAACAAATGCAATTATTGGTTCTATGCACACACACATAAAAAGTAATAATTAGAGGTCCAACCATTGATTTAAAATCTTTTAATAATTATTGATGAATAATTATGAATATATTAATGAAAAATAATATTTATGAGTAATTAAAAAAACATGTATAAATAAATTTCAATCTCAATACATATTTTGAAGTTGTTGGGCAAAGTTACTCTATAATCCCAAAAAAATAAAATACTTCTTTTAAAATGTATTATTTTGAATATGGTTTATTTATTTTTCAAGATACAGGACATTCGGGCTTTTTTTATTCTGAATATAAATTATAATATTATTGTATAACCTATTTATTTTTCTATATATAGAAAATTCGGAATTCTTTTAAATAATAAATTAAAATATTATTCTAATAATGATCTATTTGTTTTTATTTTTTTGTATATAAGAAATTTGATTTTTTTTTAATTGCAGGGGGATGGGTTGGGTTTCAAGATTGGCAGATGTTTCAAGAGTAGTCATGAGAAATGGGATTGAAAATAAAAAGGATATCAACGCCGCACCAACTTTTCATTATTTACAGTTGATATGTCAAAGGCATTGGTTGAAAAGTGAAAAACACATAGATCAAATGAGTTTCACATTATGGCTATTTGATTAGCCAGTTAATTTCATCTGTAAAGTTCAGATGAGATAGTTTCATTTGAACGGGTTAACCAAAAGGGGTATTAATTAAGTTTTAAGTTCCTATGCACACACACATATAAAGTAATAATTACAAGTCTTACCAATGATTGAAAATCATTTAATAATTACAAGTCATACTTCTAACAGCAGTAAGTACTCAAAAGAACACTATCTGTATCCATTTTATTATTTCCTTTGGAAATTTATCTGATTAGGTTTCTGTGTTCCTCTTCTTCTTGGTTTTTGAAACTTGTTGCTTTGTTTGGATACAATCCATCATTATAGAATGACCCTCTTCTCCAGGTATTTTATGCAGATTTTTTTCCTCAGTTTTTGGCATTGATTTTCTAATTATTTGTGCTATATTTTTCTTCTCCTTATTATTGTTAGACTATAGTGATTAGGTTTTATTTGTTTTTGAGTTTTTTTAGAACTTTTTTAATAACTTTTATGAGTCTCTAAGTTTTATGGTATTAGTTGCTTGATTTATTAGAAATATGAACAAACATGTGTAATGCATAGATAAACTATACGTACTATAAACACACAAAAGACAGTTAGACTCACCTTTTCAATGTTCCTTCAAACCTTAGCACCACTGCACTGCTTGGCCACTCCTGATTTTAGAGAGACAAAGTGTAGAAAAAATTGAAAGAAATAGAAGATAAAATGAATATCCGGTTGCACGAATCAGTTTCCTGATTTGAGTTTTTCTGATAAGTTTTCTAATTAGTTTTGAGAGACACAGAGCGTAGTACAAACTTAAGGTAATAGAAGGGTTTTCTTCAACACAGTTCAATGCCTCTTGGGTTCCTATAAAATATTTCTCTTGGTGTTCAAACTTTAAAGCTGACTACTGCACTGCTTGGCCATTCGGTTGCCTCTTCATGATTTTGTTTTAGTTGCACCATTTTTGTAATTAATGGTTAGACTTTTATAAATATTCAGATATTTAGATATTCAGTTCCTAATATATAATAGAATTTCTTATTTCTAATATAATATATTGTCTTTACTCTAGCATGCAATATAATATATTATCTAATTTCTTATATATTTTATCTTTCTGTTTGTAGCTTCCATTTTAATGCATGGACAATATTCACTTTGTGCATGTTCTAACAGTTTAATTGACTTGATCTGTTTTTTCTTTTCTTTTCTTTTTTTATTTTTTTTTATTTTTTTTATTTCAAGGACTTTGGATTGTGGTTTGCTTTTTGTGCATATTTTTATGTGATTATTACTTCTCTACAATCATTTTCATGCTTCTGACTTCTCTTTTTCATTTTTTGAATCAATTGATCTAATTTGGAGGTTTTTTCCTTTTGCGGGAATTTTCAACAATAGTTTCATTTTTTCATTTATTTATATATGGTTTCTAAACAAAAAACGTAAAAATCGATTTGCTTAAATTTATGGGTTCTTCTTCTTCTTCCTTTTTTTTTTTTTGGTTACTTGTTGCTTTATTTGGGTACAGTCTATCACTATAGAATGTCCCATTTCTCCAGGTACTTTCTGACTTTTTTTTTTCCTTAGCTTTTGGGCTTGATTTTCTAATTATTTCTGCTACATTTTTCTTCTTCTAATTGTTTGATTATAGGGATTGGGTTTTAATTGTTTTTGACTTTTTTTTATAAGTTTTTTTAATAACTTTTATGGATCTCTAAGTTTTATGGTATCAGTTGCTTCATTTCTTATAAATATGAACAAATATGTGTAATACATAGATAAACTATATATATACTATAAATACACAAAAGGCAATTAGACTGACATTTTTAATGTTCTTTCAAACCTTACCACCACTGCACTGCTTCGCCACACCTGATTTGAGAGAAACAGAGTGTAGAAAAAATTGAAAGAAATAGAAGATAAACTGAATATGCAGTTGCACGAATAAGTTTTCTTAATTGAGTTTTCTGATAGGTCTTTTAATAAGTTTTATGAATTTCTAAGTTTTATAGTATCAGTTACTTCATTTCTTAGAAATATGAATAAACATATGTAATGCATAGATAAACTTATACTATAAATACATAAAAGACAATTAGATTCACTTTTCAATCTTCCTTGAAACCGTAGCACCACTGCACTGCTTGTAATAGAAAGGTTATTTGTAATAGAAGGTATCAGCCACTTTTCAAACCTTAGCACCACTGTACTGAAAGTAATAGAAGGGTTTTCTTAAACACAGTTCAATGCCTCTTGGGTTCCTACGAAAGATGTCTCTTGGTGTTCAAACTTTGAATCTGACTATTGCACTGCCTGGCCATTTGGCTGTCTCCTCATGTGATTATAAATTTCTAATTTCACCCTGCCTAGACACACGGACATAAAAAGTAACTTATTATAAATTATAAGTTATACTGCATATTATAAATTTATAACTTATTATAAATTTCTATTACATGTGATTAAAATTTGCCTCCACAGATTTTATATTGCATGCAATATAATATATTATCTAATTTCTAATATATTTTCTCTTTCTATTTGCAGCTATCATTCCAATGCATGGACAATATTCACAAATTCAGTTGCTAGCACACGGACAAAAGGGGAAAAAGGAGAGCACATGGAACTGACGGACAAAAGGGAAAAAAGAGGGTAAATGGAACTATGTTTTTTTCCAAATTGTAACTTATTATAATGTTTTGCTATTATAATGTATAGGAAAAGACAATTGTATCCCTGCATAGCCCGAACGTATTATAATGGGGCACTGTTTTCCTTGTAGATTTTAAGTTATTATAACAGAATACAACAGACACAAACAAACAACATAAATGACCACAAATGGGGCTTAGCTGAGACTTAATGGGAAACAAGGAAACTAATGGTAAAACAAGAAAAAATCATTATTCACAGTTATATATACACTTATTAGAATAGAGTAGATATATATATATATATATATATATATATATATTTATATAACCGGGAGTGTTTCAAACTCAAATTTTTCATTTAGAGAATTGGGTCGTATGTCATTAAGCCATCAGGCTCTTGGCAGATCATCTTCTAATTGATTTTACTATAAGTAAATTAATTACTTACTATCAATTATTTTATGTCAAAATGAGTTTATTCTCATCACAATTAATTATTTTCATTGTAAATAATTCTCATCACAATTAGTCATTTTCATTGTAAATAATTCATCATAATAAATGACTCTTTTATTTGTAATGTTCTCAGTCAAAAAATGCATTTCGTTTTTTAACTTAAGTATACAATAATTCCTAATAAACTCGTACGTACGTTATAATTCTATTCAGTTTCTTTTATACCACTACATTATCTTCCCATACATATTAGTCAAGACCCCATATATCCATCAATGACAGAAAAGATGGGGGACCTAAAATACAAAATAAATCATGATGATTATAAATGTGCATGATGTCTCCATCTAGCTAGGGCATCGATCTATTCAAATCATGTTCCTATTTGACAATTATGCATGGCAAAATTAAACACATGATGTTGTGTTAAAGTGGTAACAACCTCAAGCAAGCAACACATTACAAACCATGCAGGCTGGCCTCTCAAAACTGGTGGTGGGTTCATTCATGCATGCAAATTACATGCAACTTTTCCAGCTTGCATGAAATTCTCTACCCTTACTTATGAATTATCATGATCAATGATTATAACCAAGGGACAAGATCTACAATGGTGCAATTTTGCAATGAATTAATCCGATGGGATTTACTTGACCAATGCATCATAAGATACCAAACTCTATGGAGCAATAGGCACCTGATCATCTAGCCATTCCACCTTTATAAACAACAAAATGTATAATAAATAAAGGGCAGTGCTGGCATGCTGCCCAGTTTTGACCGTTAGGCGTGCCCGCTAGCACAAATCTCTCTTCATTTTTTTATTTTTATATATTTTTAATATATTTAAATATTTTTAAAAATTAAAAAAATATATCAATACACTAAAAATTAATTCCTTAATTATTAAATAAAAAAAATTAAATACATGAACGGTCAAAATGAGCCGAAAAAGTTAGGTGGCGTACTAGTATTTTCCATAAATAAATATACATACATGTGATCGTATAAGTTCGTCCTCTAATTAAAGTCAAATTTTTGAATATGTCGTTGCTCGATCGCCTTTTTTATAAGTATCGAAAGAGGTTTAATTAAGTTAGGATTTCTCTCACGCAAGGTGTTTTGGAGAACATGAGTTGAGGTACTTTTATAAGAGAAATGATACTTGCAGTTGTGAGTATACAAAAATTGTGCAATTATTTAAAAAAAAAGTGAATAAATACGAGATTTATATAAAAATAAATTAATTTTTTAATAATATATTCTACTCTTTTTTAAAGTAACTGCATGTCATTTACATCCATTATAATTATACGTAGCATTACTCCTTTCATAATTATTGCCTTGAAGCTCGAGAGAGAATGGTCTTTGTCTTGAAGCTAGCTTTGGAGAGCATCTATGAGGGGAATTAAGAGGAGTGGGGAGAGTGATAATAATGTTGATGGGACCAAAGTGGGACCTTGAAGAGCGTCAGTGGAACAAATTAGACACTTGAAGTGGAAGCTGCAATGTCAAGCAAAGTAACACCCAAAAATCCCTAGCCCTCACCCACTGCCCACCAAAAAGAAAAAAGTGGAATAGAAATAACATCAACATCGTTATCATCCAAACATCATCGATCATCTCCTCTATTTTCTTCATTCTCCTTTCCTTCGATCAGTCCCACCAACTACCGTACCCACCTGATCTTCAACTTGCAGAAAAGCAAGCACTCTTTCCGCTCTTCCTTTCCTTTCCTTTCCTTTCAATGCAGAGCATGATGACTGCCATTCGAGGTCATGTGTACGATGACTAGTATTTGAGTGGTGTGAACCCATGTTGTGATAAACTTATAAGCACTAAAGTCCCTGATCCCATATCGAATGATAGTCACAAGCCTCATCATGAGTCGTGAACACATACATAACTCAAAATGAGGCTTAGTATGTTCATCTGCCTAACACGGGAACAGATCAATAGGTATGACTAAAACATGATGTTTTCACCATCCCTTGGGAGTTTAGAAGTTGTTCAAGGCACCACTAACAGCAGTTTTGCCAAGTGCTTTGGAAAACTAGGAATTATAACCACACAAACAACTTTCAAAGCAGATGATCACAATGACAATTCCATTTCCACAAGCTCATGACTCGGTAACATGTCATAAGTCATGTTTAGATGCAACTAATTAAGATTCCAAGGAAAAATGCTCATCAAGTTGGGGAAGAGGTTAGGGGACTGAAGAAACCGATATCTGTCATAAATACAATACAAGAAAGCCGAGAGGAAACCAAAGTTACCATAAAATTAATGAACTCTTTATCCTGCTACGTACTACAAACTCCCCCCATCAGGTACGCAGCAGTACCATTAATTAGCAATCAGAAGAAAGCCCGGCTACCATAAAACACACGCGATCCATCCTTCTTCTTGTCAATTTCTAATTTGTTGCTACTGTTTTGAATGACATCCCCACCATCTTCACTTTCCGGTTTATCAAGATCCATTGGAAGCTTCATCTTTGCCAAAGATTCGGTAAATTGCTGCATGCTTCTCATGTACATGTCCACTATTTGCTGTTGCATTGCAGACTGCTCAGCCTCAATGTTGATATTCCCGAGTGGACCTGAAAATACTTGACCAAATTTGGTCGAACCGCCCATATTCCTATCTTTTTTCTTCTCCTCCTCTTTGCTGCTTATGAAATTTGACTCTTTTTCATCTCTGATTTCAGTCCCCTTTTTCGAGGTTGGAGTGTCTGGACAAGCACCGGAATTCTGATTAGCCTCAGCAGGGATTAAGCCATTGACAGAACTTGGTGATTCACCACATAAACGACTCTTTTTCTCGGTTGAATCAGCCGAGTTTCTATCATCGCTTAAGCTTGTTGTAGTTGAACTAAAGAACCCAGAATTTTGTATGCTTCCATTGGGAGAATTTGATCCACCACGATTTTCCTCAGACGAATTCACAGTCATATCATAATCATCAATAGAATGAGGAGAAGAGCCAAGGTGGAGAAATGAAACGAGTCCCCTAGAATTGGACCTCGAACTACAACCATTCCCTGACAAGTCAAAGTACTCGGATACCATCTGTTGATTCTCTTTAACAACATTAATGTCTGGGAATTCGATCCTAGAATATTCAATTGGGTCTAAGATCACATCTGAGATTTTCCGGTCAAGCAATACAACCTCCGAAGATATCGATGACTTGGTAACCGATTCGGATAATGAAGAGGGATTCACAGGCAGGGCAGTGTTAAAAGAAAGACTCAATTGGATAGTTCCAGCGGGGGAGTGAAAGAGATCAGTGGAAGAGAGGCTATAGTCTTGTGTAACCTTTCCTTTGCCAACCACTTGTGAAATTGGGACCAAGACAAACCCCAGCAGTTGATCTTCCATGTAGTTTCTAGCCCTGCTGAGCATCCAAATCTCACATTTTAGAACTGCATCGACTTGGGTGATTTTCATCCTCAGGTTCTCGTTGAACTTCGGATTTTTGCCACCTCCATGGATGATTCGAGTGGTGAGAGTCTCATCTGGGTTATAGGTAAGAGAAAACTTTGCATAGACATCTTGGTTATCGTAGATACATATGTTGTGAATGTTCCTGGCATGATGAACATATACGTCAAGAATACCCGAAAACTCGGAATCATCATCCCCATGATGACTCATTGTGTTGGAACTAGGGTTATAACGGAACCCAGTGGTTTGATTGAACGAATCCATCTCAATATAACCTCCAATGCAAAGATTGGTGCTTCTCTAGCAGAAAGGGAAAACAGGATGGAAACAGAGTTGGTGTGGGAAACTGGGTTATCAATGCAAACACATTGATGAAATTTATTTCTATATTTTGTGGGTGAGCAAAGTTACAGTACGTGAGTTCAAGCAAAAGGAGTGGAAACAGAGGAAATTTTGGAGAGGTGAGGTTAATAGAGACAGAGAGTTTAAACAAAACAGAACAAGAACAGAGAGTTCTTTAGTACCAGAGTGATGAAGAACAAGACATTGGAATCCGTGCTTCAGTATCCTCTGAACTCATGAGTTCTTGAAAAAGTTTGAGAAGATCAACCTACGAAATTCAACCAAAAAGCACAGAAATGAAAAAAAGACCAAAGAGAAAGGGAGACTTATGGTGGAAGGAAGAAGCTTGCTTTAGTGGCTGTTAAGGGTAGTTGGTGGAGCAATGGAGGAGGAGAAGGAAGAAAATCAAAGGAGATGATGATGATGATGATGCTGGTGGTATAGATGATGATGATGTTATTGTCGTCTTTTTGCCACTTAGTGATTGCTTCTTTGCTTTTGAGGGGTGGGTGAGGGATAGAGATTTTTGCTTGACATTGCAGCTTCCACTTCTAGTACTAATTTCCTCCACTGATGGCATTGGAGGTCCCACTTGACCCCTTCATTATCACTCTCCCTACCCCACTCCCACAGAGATGCTCTCCAATGCTTTAAGAAAAAATCATGTCTCTCTCTCTCTCTGAGGAATAAATATCTCATGTTATTTGTGAACAAAGTCTTGAGAAATGAACAATCATTTTTTATAGAATCGATTTTATGAGATGGATTAGTCTCATAAATTTCTTTATGGTATTAAAGTCTGCTACAGGACGAATAGGGCTTCACACTACTTACCCCATGACAAGGATCAGGAAAAATACTGGTTTGTACGTGATAGAGGGTGTTGAGGAATAAATATCTCACATTGCCTATGGACAAGCTCGTGAACATGTTTATAAGGAAAGAATAATCATCTCTTGTAGAATCGGTTTTATGAGATGAGTTTGACTTATAAAATTTTTCATCTCTCTCATGCAAGAAAAAAATGCCTCTACAGTTCCCAACCACTGTGGAGAAAAGAAAAAAGTTTGCATTGCATTGGAAGCAAGTGACAAAAGAAAATATGAGAAACCTATAATTCAATTATGCACCAGGAGGTACCCATGGCTCACCATTTGACAAGTCTTACTTCAATAATCACATCTACCTAAACTTTCGTCTACATAAATGATTTCCATCATGCAATTTAAACATTTCCTTTTTCACTGATCTCCAAAAGAAATTGGTTTCCACTCATTGTAATAAGCAAAAGCAGTGTATTTCAACATGCTTTAATCAGTTTCTAGACCCACATATGATGGAGGAAGAGACAAAGTCCCTTCTCATTGGCCTCATTTATTTCAAGCAAAATTGAACCTGAAAATGTATTGTTGCTCTTTTCACGGCCACCCATTCTGTAATGCACTCATCAAACATGAACATGACTTTCAAAGTCATCAGAATTCAACAACTTTATTTCTTATCATAATTATTTGGCTAGGAATAAAGTTGTACGTATCAGACCACGAAGCACAGTTTCTTATGACTATTTTTGCATTTAAATCTATTTTTTCATGAGGATTTTTTCCGGGAAACAAAGCTCAGCAAAGCAATTGCTTAAACCGAAATAAATAAATAAATAAATATATATATATATATATATATAGTTGGTCATTATTGGGAAAAGCAATGCTTGAAAAGGCAATTCCATGAGTTTATTAAACAGCTGTAAAATCAAAAACCGAGATTGTGAGTGTGTTTATGGCGTGAACGGTTTCATGTTTACATTTCCAGATTTTGAATTTCTTTTCTTTTTATTTCATTTCATGTACCTTAGCTGTTTTGCGATTTTGCATTTCTTGGTGTCATGAATCTGTGTTTGAACAAAGTGACATGGGTTCTAATCCTTTCAAAATCAATGTTTGGGCACCACCGAACAACATGAATGCTCTCTCTCTCTCTCTCAAAATGTACTGGCTTTGTATGGTTTCTACTCCCGACTTTGAAAAATCATGTGTTGCCGCAGACATATGAAAAGTACGTTAAGATATAGGAAATGAGAGATCTCATAGACGGTGCCAAATGTTAATGAAGTTTTTCGTAATGTTTGTCATGTCTTCTTGTAACTTGTAATCAGAAAGTAGAGGGGGGTGGGAGTCCCCCGGGGTGTCTCTGATGATTAAATTAGAATATTTCTTGGAGAATTAGCCAATGAACTTTTGAGCTAAAGCATGTAGTTTTACCTGCATTCCAGCCTTATATTATCTCCTTGAAGTTGAGCCTCTGCTTATCCTCTAAGGCTAGAGTGTATGTTTCCTGTACGGGGTGCCATATCATTGCGTTTAATTCTATTGATTCCGCCAATAGCTTGGGATGTCGTATGTCACGGGCAAGTGGTGAGGCGTGGCTTCCTGCAGACATTTCGGGACCCCATCTAATGTCTTCTCAAGTCATAACTAGAGGCTTTTGCCCTTTAATTCAAAGGTCACCGGGTATGGGCTCGGCCCGTTTGGGCGAGGGCCCATTAGTCTTTCTGAAAAGAACACTTAAAGTGGTATAGATATTGAATAGATAAGCAATGTGGGGGGCTATAGGCTATATTTGAAAAGTTATAGGTAAATAGGGAAAGTAGCCTTTATAAATAAAAATAAAATGAAAAAGTAACCTTTATTTGATGGCAGGTAGCGACAAGAGATGCCCATTATATGATTAGTCTGACTTTTTCCAAGTTTAGTCTTTAGGTGTAGCTAATTGGATATCTTGAGATAGGGGAATAGAAAGATTTCAAGCTCATTGATTGCTTTTGTGTATATATATATATATATATATGTTAATATGGGATTTTGTAGTGAAGGAAGGGTTTGTTACCCTTGGTTTATGGCTTTGTGACATGAACAAAATATGACAAGCATAATTGTTCCTTTTTCATTAAAAAGTGGGATTCCATTGTACCATTTACAGCGTTATTCTGTTGACTATTTATTATTTGTAGGATGACTTGCATCCTTCTATGGGCCACATGTGGTGACAAACCAACATGCCCACGGTGTAAACATCCATTTGAGTTTTTAGGATGAAAAATTGTTATTATTATTATTATTATACAAGGGGTGGAGGGTTTCCAAATTATAATAGCAATCAAGAACGTTAATCGTTCATTCATTGAAGACGCAAATCTGATTGATTAACTTAGAAATCTAATGAATTGAGAATGTGGGATTAGGAGTTTTGGCAGCTTAATTTTCTAGCATATTTTTTTTGGACTATTATGAATTACTAATTCATGTAGAAAAAATCTCTTTACATGCCTTTTTTTAATACCCCCAACGCACTACTGAAGTGAGTCCCCCCAGAATGATGAAAAATGATCGATGTTTTGACTATTTTATTACTATAATAGCTCCCAAAATAATTGGCATAAGGCTTGTAAGTAAGAAATAATTAGTGACGCATCTTGAATGACAGCATCAACGATTACATGTTTGAGGAGAGTGTCTGCCTACTTCTTAGAGCCAATTGGTTTAAACCTTTGATTGTGGAGGATCAGGAAGACATTTATGATGATGCTGAAGATTATTATCCATATGAAGAGGAAACAGACGATCTAGATGAAGGTACTTCAGTAGTTCAACAAGTCTTGTATTGGGAATCGAAGGTGGGGGGACAATGGTTATGTCAGGTCAGGACGCCAAGAAGCGAGGCCAGTCTATCAACCAAATTTTCAGGACTCTGGTGCTGGTTCATCCCGAGAACCTAAGGAGGTTGCGAAAAGTGCAACTGGGCGACGGGCAAAGAGGGCACTCAAACATGAAGCAGATGATAAAGCTACTGCAAAAAAGCACCAGCAGCATCTGCTAAGGTTGGGTCGGACATGATACAAGGGACATCAAGTTTGAGGCCCAACTACTTACAGAAATGGCTTCACGTCCGGCCCAACCTCACCAAATGTTGCTGCTGCTTTCTTCAGCATCTTTACAGCTGCTTCGTGTTTGAGTGCACTAATTGTCCATCGCATAGTTGCATTTTTCACAGCCTCCTTAGGTTTTAGGGATAGACCTGCACTAGAGTCCTAGAAATTTGATTGATAGATTGACCTCGCTTCTTGGCGTCTTAACCTGACATATCCATTGTCTCCCCAGCTTCGATTACCAATGAAAAGATTTGTTGAACTACTAAAGCAAACTTCATCTAAATCATCTTCTTCCTCCTTATATGGATAATAATCTTCAGCATCATCATAAATGTCTTCTTGATTTTCCACAATCAAAGGTTTAAACAAATTGACTCTAAGAAGTAGGCAGACACACTCCTCAAACATATAATCGTTGATGTTGTCATTCAAGATGCATTAGTAATTATTTCTTACTTACAAGTCTTATGAAAATTATTGTGGGATCTGTTATAGTAATAAAAAAGTTAAAACATCGATAATTTTTCATCACTGTGAAGAAACTCACTTCAGTAGTATGTTGGGGTGTTAAAAAAAAAGGCATGCAAATAAATTTTTTCTACATAAATTAGTAATTCATAATAGTCCAAAAGAAAATATACAGAAAATATATAAGAAAACTCATTATCCCACATTCCTAATTCATTAGATTTCTAAATTGTAACCATCAATAATCAATTAGCCAATCAATAATCAATTAGATTTGCTACTTCAACGAGTGATGATTGCCCTTATAATTTTAGAGCCTCTAGTTGTACAATTGAGATAGTATCAGCACTTATGAGACTTGACAGCTCAAACAAATCAAAGATCTATAAGCTTGAGGCATAATAGGCTCCAATAATACTATATTTAGAGTAAACGCAGGCCACATTCCATTGTAGAAACTATTGGACATCTCATACATGAAGGGTAACAGTTATAACCATAATTTCAAAGGCATTCAAAAAATTAGCATCGGCGATGAGACAATTTCTAGAACAATAAAGGCAGCCAGATAAACAGAGTGGCGAGACAAACCAGTAAGCATGATCCCAACCTTTTACCAGAGCCGTCTCCTGAAGCATTATCTTATCCAACCATATCACATAGATTCCATCATAATACCCACATTCTCTTCTTTAATCTGCAGTTTACCCTATAATTTCCAAAACCCAAATGAATATGCGTAAGAATCACTAAAATTACAAAAAAGAAGAAGATAAAACTAGCATATACAAAATGTACTAAATATTTATTTGCATTCTGCCTCTCTTTCACCATTAGAATGAGCTGTTAAACTATTGAGACGATACAGGAAAATAAAGGAGAAACTAAAAACTCAATTATTTTCAGTCCCAAGTAGTTTCTAAATTTGTCCAAGAAAATATTTTAAAATATTTTATAAAAAGGACTTTCGCACTGTTCGGTTCCCGAGAAAATGCAAGAAACATATATTTCACGTAGTTACATATTGGGTTTCCCGTAGTTTAAGGGAAAAACAGAAAAACCACGCCATTCAGAATTCACTAGCTTCTTCTATTTTCTTTTGAGTCTGTCGTCTACATACTTGCCGAGACGTGCAGTTTTTTTTTCACATTTTTTAAATTTCTTAATCATTTAAAAAAATTCACAAAATACTTAAATAATAATAATAATAATAATAATAATAAAAACACCCAATGGGGATCCATTCTCCAGACTCTCGGCGGGAATAGCTTTTTCCTTTTCTTTTCTGGGCAAACAAACGATGTCAAGGCACGGAACGAGGAACAAAGATAAAAGAATTTAATGGTACCTGGGGATCATGATCTTGGATGACGGAAAATGTCTCTGAAAAATAAAAAGCCCAAATAAGAAGAGAGACACGCCAACAAGAAACTGCACGCTGGAAGAGGTTGTGATTCCAAAGAGGTTGGAAGAGATTGTGGGATGGGGCTGGGTGCAGAGGAGAGAAGAAGAGGAGAGAGATACAAAAGTAGAGGATGTGAACGCTATTAAATACGCCCCTAATATGAGTTTGAGGTGTGCAGATAGACTTCTACTTAGAATAGAAGTGGTGAAGAAATAAAAAGATAAGTATTGAATTAAAAAGGATTATCTGTATGTTGCTCGTTCAGCCACTTCCTCATTGTTCAAAAAATTGAGTAAGCTCTTGACAATCTACTTGAAATTCTGATTTATCAGCCTGGCTTAAAGCTTTTATTGAGCAGTGGCTCCATACATCACGACCAGCAACACATTCCCACAACACATGTTCTATGGTCTCTATTTCACTCAGACAGATTGGGAAATGGGGATTATCAATCACCTTTCTTTTGATTAAATTGGAGTTTGTTGGCAGTGCTTTATGACATGCTTTCTATAGAAATAGCTTCTCTGCATTAAGAATTGCTGTCTTTTATAATTTATTTCGGCATTCCTTCACATTATGGCTTCTGTCCTTGATTTCTTTGTTGGATTTCCCCTTAAAGGTGATAAGCACTTCTAACTGAGAAAAGGCCATTTGTTATGCATCTCCAGAGCAGTCTATCAGGACTGCCACAAGGACTAACGGGAATTCTGGTTGAGAATTCTGGTTTGGATTAGCTTCCGGACTTGAAAATATTTCCTTAATCAACTGGACTTTCCATGTTCTTGTATCAATGGCAACAACATTTGCATCTCCATCAAGAAGTTTGATGGCCTATCTTGAAAGAGGTGGGCTCAGATATCCATTTGTCAGTCCATTTTTTAGTGTATTCACTATTCCCTATCTTCCACATCAGGCCATCTTCAAGCAAGGATTTTGCAGCTATGAACCTCCTCCAAATGTAAGAAGGGCTCCTACCCAATGTTGTTTTGTGGAAATCCCTCTTAGAAAAATACTTAAGAGATAGCACAATTGCAGTGAATCTTCCTCTTATTATTGTGATGACCCCACCAATAGTCTTGCATCATTCTGTTGATTTCCAGCATAATGGGTTTTGGAATTCTGAAAATGTCCATGCAGTAGGTGGGAATAGCTTGGATCACAGCTTTAAGCAATATTTCTTTCCCTGCTTGAGGAGAGAAATTTCATCTTCCAATTGCTTATTCTTGCTTTCACATTGTCCAGAATATTTCTAAGGAGCCTGCTCGAGATTTGCCAACAGAGGCAGGAAGTCCCCGGTACTTTTCATAGGATTGAGTAATCTAATTCCAGCTATTCTAGTGATAATATCTTTTGTTTCATTCTTGTAGTTCCTGCTAAAGAAAATCGATATTTTCTCCTTATTAAGCCTCTAACCTCAGGCTTGTTCATAGGTCTCCAATAACCTTAACAACCTACTCTATTTGGAATTCCATTTTCAGTTTGTTGGGCTTAGATTGGGTCATGACTAGCAAAGCAACATTGTGGAGCTTTTGGCATGTTGGAAATAGAGGACTAGTTGTCAAAAGTGTGAATTAAGTTGAAGATGCTTCAAGGATTTCTTTTCCAAAAACCTTTTATCATTGGATGATTGCTAGTTTGGTTTTTTTTTTTTTTTTTTTTTCTCTATTTTCTATGACTTCTTTACTCTTTTTATGCTTTTTATTAGGCGTTTCTCTTGTACATATTCGGCAACACCTTCTTTGATGAACTCGAGCCAGTTCAAAAACAGATCCAAATAAGACATGGTAGTGGTATAAACTTGAACTTTTTCTCCTATATAGTCTGCAAAAATAAGACTTCAAATAAAGTCCAAGGGTCTGTTATACGGGGAATGATAAAGACTAGAAGAAGTCATCAACATTTATGGATTCGATGCCCCAAATAATCATACAAAGATTGGCTCGTTTTTAAAAGTATCGAAGCTGCAGCTTGACTCCAGTAAGTATTCTTGATGTTTTTTAGTACAGAGGAAATAAGCTCATTCTCTACAACTTGCTAATAGATCTAAACTTCATGATCAGATTAGTTCATTCCACAACTAATGAAAATTTATTAACTAATGCAATAGTTTTCGTGATTATATATTTCTTAATTAGTACGTACAGCTAGCTTGTATTTATTTTGTGGGCACGTGATTTATAGCTTGTATATATATTGCAAATAGACGTTACATAAATATAACAGAGCATAAATTAATATGGCTTTTGATTGTAGAATTATTCTAGATAGCTAGCTAGCTAGCACAGTACATCTTGTGCTCGTAAGAACCAAAATTCATGGAAATTAATTAAGCAGTACGGCATGCCAATGACGTGTGGCCTGATGGCATTTGTTGTACATTAATTATTTATTTCCTTAAATGATTAAATCTATAAATGCATAATAATTTTAATTTTAGGCAAAAAATTTATATAGTTGAATCACGTGATATATCATGATCTTATATAATACATATGAATTAAATCTAAAGTTATAGTTAAATGAAAAATAATATATCCAACTACATTAGTAAATTCTTATTCAATAAATTTTACGCGCGTCGTCTTTTGATTTTTTTCAACTTAAAATAGATACCCTTTTAATTGGTTTCATAATTAGCTTCAGTTTGAATTGGAAGCTCATCTCAACACATATCATTTCATCATTACAATTTTTTCAAATTTTCACACAAAATATAATAAATAATTAAAAATTTTCAAATCTCTAAATAATAATAATATTAAAAAATAATATTCTAACAATATCTTATTCAATTCATCTAAAATCATCCTAACTCATCTCTGAATCCAAAATGGGTCTAATGAGAAAGTTAAATGAACTATATATAAGTTGCTAGTGATCATGATCTTGAAGTTAATTAGTGTTAAGGATAAAGAAGCACCATCGAATCATTTTGGTATACAAGAGGAAACAAGAAGCAGAGTTGCAATGCATAACAAGCAGCACAGTGGAAATGCACAACAGGACCACAAAGGATTTTGCACATTCCAGAAGCACACGACATGACCATGGAGAATATTCCAGCAACAATAAAATCGATCTGCAAAGGATACATGGCAAAAGATCCGCCTTTTTAAGAAAGTAGTTGTTGTAAATGGGTAGTAAGAGGGTAGTAATCCTATCATTTTCCTTCTTTATAAATACTCTGTAAAAAGCATTATATTAATGTATTATGATATGAAATAGAAAGGGAGGTTTTCATTCCAGACTTATCTCGAACACCTTGTGTACATGATCTTCAATAATTCAATATGGTAATGAGCCACAAAAAGACTCACGTCTACAGTTTTCTTTTTCTTTTTCTTCTTCTTGTTCCTCCAATGGCCGACCCAGACTCCCCTGATATTTCATCTTCAACTTCCCACCCCTCCATCATCAATCCAAACATCCTTATCTCTGCGTCGCACTTCATTACCATTTAGTTAACCATTGATAACTACTTGTTGTGGAAGGCCCAAATGGTGCCCTTCCTAAAAGCTCACCAACTTTTTCATCATTTGGATGGCTTGACTAAAATGCCTCCCCCAAGGTTAATGACTCCGAAAATCCTGCTTATACCAAATGGGTCTTGGTAGATCAACTTATTTTATTTGCCCTCAACTCTTCCTTATCTGAGCAAGTTCTTGCACAGGTTCTAGAGTGCACTTCCTCGCACGAGGTCTGGTCCCTTCTTCAAAATCTTTTTGCTACACAATCAAGCACTCATATAATGCAAACACAATATCAGCTTGCCACATTAAAGAAAGGTCCCGAATCTGTTACTGATTATTATCACAAAGCCAAAAAAAATAAAAAAATAAAAAAAAATAAAAAGGAAAAGAAAAAGAAACAAAATGTAGGCTACCGAAATTCTTAGAATTTTTGGTTTGTCTAAAATTTATATTATCCAGGGTTTCAAAATTCTAGGGTTTCTTGCATCTCTAAGTTTGTCAATTGATTGGAGTGTCATTTCATTATTTCTCTTCTACTTCATTGTCAATTCTTGTGTGTTAGAATTCAATTGCTTGATTTTCAAAAATTGAATATTGTTGTTTGTGATTGAATTAGAGAAAAGAAGACAAAAGAAAAGAAAGGAAAAGAAAAAAAAAGCAAAGGAAAAGGAAAGGAAAAGAAAAGAAAATTCAAAAAAAAAAAAAAAAAAGAAGAAGAAAAGAAAATGTAGTATATTCAAAGGTTGCTATATTGTTACAACAAAGAGAAAAAAAGACATTTGTTAATTGAAATTTATCATTAAAGGGGCTGAATATATCTTTCTAGTTGGTATCTTATTTTATAATTACTCTTTCCCTCGTATAAATTCTTAGAGTTTTGTGTCATTTTATTTCTTTATTGTTTCTTGTTCTTGTTTCTTTGATCTATATTACTGGTTGGAATAACACAAGTTTGTATTGTCTTGATTTAGTTCAAATAGTTCTTAAAGAACTTGAGTGGGAAAACGATTGAAGTAAAACACAAGAGACTGTGAGACCTTTATCAGAAAAAAATCAATTAAGAGTGAAATACGAGTGGAGTGTCATTATTCGAGTGTAAACACGTAAGAGAGTGTGTGAGGTTTTTCACTAATATTCTTTTTGTGCAGCACATTATGATGTCTTATAGGAGTGACTCATCACCAAAGGGGATGACATATAACTCATTCTTTATGTTGCAAGCCATGCAATAACAGTTTGAGCAGTTGAACTTTGGGTTGGGTGAAGTGAGGGATAGGATGGATCATCAAAATACGATAATTAGAAATCTATAGGGCATGAGAGATAGGAAGAGGCGTGAGACTAGTATTGAACATAAGTGTAAGAATGAAGAGTCTCTTGTTGCCAGGCGTGCTCTCAACACACAAATTAAGATGGATGATATAAAGCAGCAGAGCGAGAACATTTTTCATACTAGATGCCACATCAACAACAAGGTATGTAATATGATGATTGATGAGAGGACTTGTATTAATTTGGCTAGTACTGCTTTAGTTGAGAAATTGAATTTACCTATCTCGAAACACCCTAGACCATACAAGCTGCAGTTGTTGAATGATTGTGGGGAGGTTATGGTAAATAAACAAGTGCTAGTTTCTTTTTCAATTGGTAAATGCCAGGATGTGATGCTTTGTGATGTAGTGCCTATGCATACTGGTCATATTTTGTTGGGGAGGCCGTGATAATATGATAGGAAAGTGATACATGATGGGTTAAGGAACATTTATAGTTTTGAAAAAGATGGAAAAACAATCAAACTTGCTCCTTTAACTCCAATACAAGTCCATGAGGACCAACCAGAGCTGAAAAGTGAGATTGATAAAAAAATAATGATGGGAACCAAGGTGGGCCTTGTCTTAAGGATCCTATACAAGTTCCAGATGGACTAATTACAAGATCAAGAGCTAAGAAGATAAATGAAGCAATGCAAGGATTGCTGTAATCCACTTAGGACGAGTCTAGCAAGAGCCGAATATTCAAGATGGGCTTGAGAGGAGGAGATCTAGTGATCATCCACGTTATACAAGCTATGGAAGAGTGCAACATAAATTAAGGTCTATTATTATGATTATGTGATTGAAGTTCTTGGATATATTTATTTCATTAAAGGGGCTTACTTTATTAATTATAGGAATTAGTCTAGAATAATTAGGCTTGATGATGTTTGGCCCATATATGTCTTATTTCTTATGAACTAGGATTTTTGGGAAGATCTTGTATTTTGGCCAATGGCTTATTTGGAAAGTTACTTTTTATGAATTAGGGTTTAAAGAAGTACTGTAGCCGTGACACTATTCATCTAGGGGTATTTTTGGAAGAAATGACTTTATTTTGGCTAGGGTTTTAATTAGGTTTTGGTTTAAATACTCTTTGTAGTCTTAAGTTAAGAAGTTTATAAAATTTGATGAATTTATTCATTGTGAGTCGAGTTTATCTCCTTTTGTTCTTGAATGAACTTTTGAACTTATCAAAGGCAAATCACAACATTTGTGGCAGTCCTTCTGGTAATCTGGATTCTTGAGACAAGTTCTTCAACGGGTTTAGATTTTAATATAATTTAGATTCTTGAAACGAGTTCTCATCGGGTCTAGATTCTCCATCTATTGACTTGATTTTGACTTTCTTGGGTGAGTTTTCAAATTGATTATAGGTTCAAGGGATTCCATTCCCATGGGTTTCATATCACAAAGCTTTGGCTACTTCCATGGGTGCTGTTGGACAGCCTCTCTCACCCACTGAATTCTCAGTTTACCTCCTTGCAGGTCTAGGCTCAGATTATAATGCTCTTGTGACCTTCCTTACAATAAGAGCTGACCCCCTTTCCTCTCACCAAATATACAGCTTCTTATTCAACCAGGAGTCGCGTCTCTCTCACCAAACAACTACCCTTCTCGGTGGCAATTCCTTAACAGTTAATCTCACCACTACTTGGAACTCTGCCTCATTCTCTTCCTCTTCCCATCGTTCAAGTTGTGGTCGAGGTGGTCATAACTTTCGGGGTAGACATGGAACTGGCCCAGAACCACCTCATTCCTTTTTAAATAGCAGTGACTCACGACCCGTGTGTCAAGTTTGTAAAAAGCCTAGTCATTCGAAGATTAAGTGTTTATCACCGATTTGACCACAGTTATCAAGCCTCTCCCCTTCTTCTTTTACAGCAAATATGGCTTCCAATGGTTCTGCACCATCAGCCTCCCACCTCCATTCATGGTTTCCAGACACAGTGACCACTACACATTTTACACCTGACCTTGCTAACCTTAATCTGGATTCTATGTCTTATCAAGGATCGGACCAAGTGAGTATTGGAGATGACTCTACCATGCCGATTCAACACACTGGTTCTGCTCATCTTAAAACGTCTACTAACAGTTTCTTACTTTCCCAATTGCTTCATGTTCATCTCTCGCTAAAAACTTACTCTCTGTCCGCCAATTTTGTGTTGATAATGGTGTATATTTTAAATTTCACTCTACATCTTTTTTTGTGAAGGATTCTCACACTTGGGCAGTTCGACTTTAGGGCACCGTTATATATATTTATCTTACATCAAATTAATTGTACATGGAGTCGAGTGGAAACTATTTTTGTTGGTAGTAGTACTGTTGAATTAATTACATTATTTTAAATTTTCAAATACTCTATTATATATATAATTAATATATATATGGCTTCCTCATTCTAATAAGTAACTTAATTCATTTTTTTTATGAATATAATGTGCTCATGACATATGATCCAATCTTTCAAGAATATATATATATATATATATATATATATATATATATATATATGCCACAAGTCTTCACCTAATTCCGGCTCCATACGTTATATTTTACTTTCATTTTCCCTTTTTGATTCTCTTTACTTTCACGTTTTATTTATATTGCGTACGTGCATTTTCAAAGATCTGTCAAAGTTGTGAAATTATGTGTTGTAAACGATAGATAGAAATAACCTATAAGTTTTTAGAAATTAAACAAACAATTAGAGAAAATTTATTATCTTTTACAAATATTATATATCTAATAGATATGATTAGAAAATAACAAGATAAGAAAAGATTAATTTGATGCCATGGAAATTCCAGATCGAGAATTAATTTGGCATATTAAATTCGATCCTCTTAACATGAACAAGAACTTTGATCCCGATTACAGGTTCTTCATTCTCATACTACCAAGACTTCCTATGTTGATTCCATGGCCAAGTCCACATGCTACTTTCTGGATAAGTATATCTCGATTGCCATCCCCAAGAGAGATACAATCATCACCGGTTCTGATTTTCGAATGAATTATATTGATTCCAGTTGATCGCCCCATATGGATTCCATCTGTGTTAAGGCTATCTCCAGGTTCTCTGATATTTAAGTGGAATAGGGTAACGTTTTTGCAAGCAAAAACATGCAAATGGAACTGTTTGCTATCCAAAGACGTTGTGCCCCGAATCATTGAATTGGTGATAAAGTCGAACCTTATATTCTGTTCATTTTTTAAACATCATTAAGCTACACATGGTCAAAGCATAAACATTGCTTTAAGGATAAGACTTATAAGATTGGAATGGTAAATTTTGGCAAAGATTGATTAAAGGTAGAAGTCGTGAACTTACAATTGGGAGGGCACTATTGTATTTACCCCAAACAGATTTTCCTTGGCCATCAAAAGTTCCATTGCCTGACAAAGTTAACTGGTCGACACGTTCAAAACTGACCCAACTTTCCCATTTGAAAAAACTAAGGTCTCCTAGAACGTCCAAGTTGCCTAGAACTTTAAGCTCAATAGGACCTTTGCACGGGCCATTTAACTGCACTAGGCCCAACCTATATGTCCCAGCTGGTACCACAACTTTACTGTGACCTGGCGTTGCACATGCATCCTTCCGAGCATTTGACAAAGGCTACATGCAAAATTATTAATCATGAAATAGAGTTTAATTAGCACATGAAGCAATTATATATAAGTTGGTTGGGAATGCATGAGTGCATACCAGGGTGATATCCTCATTAACCTTTCCTCCATACTTCTTCACAATATTAAAGACGGCTGGTTTGGCATTGGCAACCGATGCTAAGAGAAACAGAATTGGTAAGGTTGCAATATTCAATTTCAAACTCATGTTGAGATTTTTGCTTCGTCCGAGCTGGTTGTATATAGGGGAGATCAGTATTGATGAGTAATTCGTATAAGATTTTAAATTTGATTTGGTTGCATAGGGATGTATATATAGTGGAGTAGACAGGCTAAGCACCTTTAAAACTTGAAACCAAATATTACTTGCTAATTGTTATGCAATCTATGATTCCAAGGCGTGCACGGTTCACCTAATTCAAGTCCGTTGATCCATCATTTATATATTTGTCTCTGTTATATAAGTGGCTATGAAACAGCTGTCAAACGGAAATTCTTGTTTTCCGTTAACTTTCTGTCAAATTACCAACGCAATTTGGTACATAGCAGGCAAACCCATTGTCTCAGATTTTAACATCAAAAATCAAGCAAACCCATTATTTGAGACCCTCTCTCTCTAGAAACTCACTCGTCCAAATCCAGCTAGGGGGAAGGGGAGCTTCAAACATCAGTTCTTCTTCAAGGAGCAGGAGCTCTCCGTCGATTTCTCCGTTGTTGGTGTGCCGTCACCGTAAGGAAGATCCATCGCATACACGGCTATCTTCAACATACACAGCTATATGAAATCTGAAAAATACATAGCATACAAGACATTAATTAAATAAATTCCACAATGCATTAAAAGAGGTAAAATCTGAAAAAGATACGAGCTTTCAACTACAATGGCTCAATTTTGCATCACAACCACAATCTCACGAAAGGAAATCAGGGTTAGGGTTTATACCTTTGGTGGATCTCTTCCCAAAACACAAAACGCAGAAGAGGAAAAGGCATATTTGGCTTGGGGAACTAGAGAGCACACAAAATCCTTGGCTTGCCATTTTCCTCTTGAGAAGATGAAATAATAAGTGCTTGGGCATAATTGGAAGGAGAACAGAAACTGGGAGAGAAATAGAAGTGTCGTACGGATAGACTTGAGGACTTTGAGAGAAATTTTTCCTTTTCCTTGCCTTGGAAGCCGACGGGTTGGGGTTAACTTTTAAGACTCCTTCCAAAATGGATGATGATGATTAAATTTGAAAAGATATTTCCCTTACCTAACAAATCAATGGCTAAGATTAAAGGAGCTTTATACTTAAAATAAATAAAATAGTAAAACTAAGGGTAATGTTGTAAAATCATATAATTATATCCTTCTCTCATTTTAATAAGTCCCATTTAAATAAAAGCATATTCATCTTAAAATAAAATGATTAAAAATCTTTATTTTAAAATATATAAAAGAATATTTCATTTAAAGAATTAATAAAAAAAATGATGTAAAATAACATTATTTATATTGAAGATTATAACATTATTTCACATTAAGATCTCAACACGCAAACTCTCTTCTGTAATTCTATAGTAAGGGATGTAACATGATTTAAAAAAATGAATTCTAGATACTTAATGTACAAATTAATATGTACTTGTGACGCATTGCCTGATCACAATATATATGCATCTTCCATGACTAGCTTATTCTTTTGTATTTTTGTATAACTGTGATTTGATAGCAGACATTGTATTATTCATTATTCTTTCCAGCTATAGTAGCTGCAATGAGTTGTATATAAAGTAACATTGCATGCAAGAAAAAACTGTGATTTGATAGCAAAAATTGTATCATTCATTATTTAATTTAGTTGTGTTTTTAGTTTAGTTAGGCATCTCTCTCATGTAAGAAAAAATGCCTCTACAGTTCCCAACCACTATGGAGGAAAGAAAAAAGTTTGTATTGCATTGGAAGCAACAACTTTATTCCTTATCACAATTATTTGGCTAGGAATAAAGTTGTACGGATCAGACCACGAAGCACAGTTTCTTATGACTATTTTTGTTGTTGATATCGTGTTTCGCAGCCCAACGGTTCCACAAAGTCCAAGCTCCTTGGTGCCTGCAACTAAGAAGAAAGAGAGGCTCCCGAGACTTCCGAGATCACTCCGATGCCTAAGTCAGTGGATTGTTCTCTGGTGATGGAGAAGGAAATACAGAGTAAAGTAAAACAGTTATACAGGTTGAATCGAGAGTCTCCCGTAGGAGGGTTATCCTTTATTTATACCTAATTCTGGACCTTCAGTTGAGGGAGATTGTGGTGTGTCAGACGTCAGGCCTGCCACTACCCATTCTCTGTCACCTTAGTGGGGGTCAGTCTGCAGCCTAACGGGAGATCTCGTCGTGCTTGTCGTCCTACGTTTATGCGGCCGCCACTTCTTTGTCATGCCAGGAGATGTCAGATCGCGGGCTAGTTGTCCTTGGCTCGTGAGACGCTCTATCATGTGTCGGATTTCCTGACATCGACCTGGGTTGGCTTGTGCCTAGGATTCGTGACTCTGGGACCAGGTGCATGCTGATGGTGTGATCGTCCGGCCCGGTGATTAGACTTGCTAATTTGCAGACCCCCGAAGCGTTCCTCTGGATCCTCCCGGGCCTTGATTCGACAGACCCATCTTGACCGAGCATGCACTTACTTCCCGATCCTCTCGCTCCGGGTTTTTGGCTCCCCTACTCTGGCCCGGGCTTCGTGGTTGGGTTTTCCTAGGCTTGGGCCCTTCTATGGTGGTCCTCCCCTCACAGTACCCCCCGAATTCCTACCATGGACACAGGGTGGGAATTCCATCCTTCCTCATTCCGGTTGGCTCCTTTGGCTCCCGTCGCTTCAGGTCTCTCGAAGCCCTTCTCCCGCCGCTTCTTGGTGACGACTCGGTGCCTATTGGTTCGGCTTCTCGAGGGCTAATGAGATGTGCGGACTGCTCCTCGTTCCCGAGGGTTAGTAAATGCATCTTTTCACTCCAGGCGACCGTCCGATTTCTCAAGGGCTGATGAGACGTGCGGACTACGGCTCTGACCGCTCTGACATCTTACTGGTGCGTGTCGCACACTCCTTAACCCCTTAGGCTACTACTCGTGCCGCGTGGCTTGATGGCTTTACTGATCCTGGCATCATTTCGCTTCCCGAGCCTCCTCCCGCCATTTTTCTCCCCTATTTAAGCCATTCACCCCCCAATCTTTCTTTCTTCTACCTTCGTCTTCTCGTCTACTGTTCACTGCTTCGTCTTCCTTCTTTCGCTCCCAGTTTCCCAGCCATTCTTCTTTTTCTTCCTTTCCTTTCGTTCGACAGCCCTCATCTTGCACTTTCAATGGCTTCCACCGACGTTGCTGCTCCTTTCTTTGGGGGAAAACACTGGGTTTCCTCCATTACTGGTGCTGACCTTAGAGCTTAGAGCTTTAAGTATGGAATGAACATGCAGTGAGCTCCGACGGCACTGTGACGAGGGTTGCTTTGTTTCAATTGATGTTCACCAACGGCCTTAGCCTCCCATTCTGCTATCCTGTTCGGGAAGTCTTGAACTTCCTTGGGTTGGCCCAACACAGCTACATCTTGGTGTGTGGCGCCTCTTGATTTCTAGTTGCATCATCTACAGGATGGTTCTGAGCAAGACCCCAGAGGAATACCCGACCTAATGCCGCGGGAATTCTTTTATGCGTATCGGCTCGTCTACCGCCCGGGCAATATTGTCAACTTTCAAGCTCGATCCTATGCTCGCAAGATAGATTCGCTCGAACAGCGTCACTCGATCATTAAAGAATGGTCGCGCAAATTTTTTTTTGTGTCCAGCCCAAGCTGGGAGTACCCTGAAGGAAAGGCCCATCACCAAGAGTTCCACATTCAAGCGTGTTAGGGGTATCCTCCATCAGCCGAGAGCTTAGAGCTCACCTTCAATCGAAGGGAGGAGGCCCGGTATGAATTGGTAATGGCCTGGGTGAGGGCTCAACCAGGAGAGTCAAATACCGATGTGATACTCTCCGACGAAAACATCCACGGCTACTTGACGACTCCCGATTGCTTGTACGCCATGGGAAGAAATTTCCCGAGTAGCGTCCCCACTCCTGAGGTCCACCCCCCTCGCCGAAAGAGAGCCGCACACCCTTCCGGTGGTCAGGCCAAACGGTAGAGGGTGCGCCACGACTCCCCCCGCCAAACAGTGTTTCCAGTGGTTCTACCCCATCTAGGGGCTGGGTCGGAGAGTCCGGAGTGCGCTCCCGCTCGTCTCAGCACCAGGGATCTACCCACGTGGATGTTTCAGCTCCCTCGTCATGGGGGACCACATCCTTCCCGAGGGGTCCAGTTCCTACTAATGGCCCTTCAGCCTCAACTAGCTCCCGCGCCGCCCAGCCCTTTCAAAGCCCATTGCCTCGCTTCGAAGAAGACTTGGAGGCTTGCGATCTTCGGGCGGCATTCTTCGCTTCTTGGGCGCACCCCTTTCCCCAAGAACCCAGCTTGTTTACAACCTTTTCCTCCTTCGAGGATATTCTTCAGAAGGAGACTGTAGCTGGGTCTATTCGAGAGCATTCAACAACCGGGCTACAAACAGTCGAGCTATCTCCCTTCGAAGATCCAGGCCTCAAGGGAACTAAAGACGAGGGGGACGAGATATTCCTGGGGTCCGAGCCTTGTCAGGGGGTGCGAAGTTCTTCGCTCGCCTCCGGTTCTAGGGGAAGCGCGGCCCCTGCGCCAAGCCCCTCCCGTCTTCTTACCAAGATAAATGTTCCCAAGGGCGAAGTGGGCGACTAAGGTGACTCGATCCGCGAACCAGGATTACGGGAGACAGAGCCTGGCCCCTTCGGGACTGGAAACCCTGAAGGGGGCCAGGCGGGTCTCCCTTTCCGGACGAAGAGGGATGGAGTGTTAGCGGTGATAATGGTGAGGATCCGGTTTCCAACGCTTCTCCAGCCTCAATCCAGATCATTCCAAATGTTCCTCCCCTAGTTATCGATGTGAGCGACGATGTTTATTCTTGGGCTTCGACTCCTGTGGCGCCCGGGCGATGTGACCAGACTTGAGAGTCTCTCCCCAATTTTTCTTGGTAGCTGGTGACTGCCGGTCCCTCGTCCTTTTCGGGAGCAAAGGGTTCACTGCCTCCGACCTCAATTTTTCTTCTACCCGGGCAGATGCTTCCGAGCGCGTCGACTGTCTGTTAAGGCCCCTATTCGCCCAGGTATGCTTACTCTTTCCAGACTTTTTTTTTTTTTGGCGACTAACATCATTCTTGACTGAACCCTTTTTTTTTTCTTCTTGTCTTCATAGGGGCCTTGGGGCTCATCGGCGAGCGGAAGGAGTTGGTGAAGGAGATAATGCTCCTTAAGGACCAAAATTGGGACCTGAAGGTTGTCGTCAAGAGGCAAAAGGAGAAAAAGAAGAGATTCAAATGCCTCCTTCAAGACGCCGAGCTGGAACTGTCTCGTCTGGCCTCGAAGAAGAAGGGGCTCAAGGAGGCCCGCATTTCTTCTGAGCTAAGTGCTTCCCAGGTGCAGTTGGAGTTGACTCGGGAGGAGTTGCTAAGGTCCCGGGAGGAGACGAAATCCCTCCGGAAGGAAGTTGAAAAGTTTCGCCAGGTTCAAGCCTCTACAGCAGGGTAGCGTTTTTAGTTGTTGTTTGAGACTTTTAGGCATTCTCACGAAGCTCGGCACTTAAAAGATCAGTTACAACTGGCGACTGCAAGGGTCGACGAGCTCGTGCAGTCAGTGATCCAGAAGAATCTCGATCTTCTGTCGCGTGATCGGGAGATTGCCAACTTGAAGTCTCAGCTGGGTGATGTGGACAGGTTCACTAAAGAGATTCGGTCCCGGATCGCGAATACTAACGCCATCCGGGACACCGCTTGGTCCTACGGCTACAGCGACAGCCTGAAGAGAATGTAGCAACACCTGCTACAGCATCCCGAGCTGGACCTATGCACCTTGTCCTTAAGGTCTCTGCCTCCCAGTCCTGAAGAGCAGCCTTTGTTAGAAACTTCAGGAAGCCTGGATATCCCCCGTTCCTCCCGGGCTCTCCTTCAGCTCCTCCATCCTAGCAATAGGCTTTTCGTGCGCTTTTTGTAATTGTTACATTTTTTTTTGGTGGGCACATCTGTATAATTTAAATTTGATAATGTAAACGACTCTACGTTTTTGGTTCATTTCTCTTGTCCTTTCCTTATACTTCATTTTCTTTGTTTCTTATACGTTCCCGATGACACTCGGGCCGGGCTTCGAGATATTCGACTTAACTGGGGTAAGGTCCGATTTCAAGTCCTGGGACAAGGAAGGTACCCTGCAGCGAGTCAATGGACCCATCTTCTTGCGAGTGTAAGAACTAGACTTTTATTGAGTCCAGAAACCCGTCTTTTTGCGAGAGTAAAGACTCGACTTTTATCAATCCTCTTAACATGAACAAGTGCCCCCAGCTGCCTGCTGCAAGCATGCCAGCTTGCTAGTTAGGGCATATATGCATGCACTTATGATCTTAATTAACATGATGATCAGGACGCAAAAAGATATTACATATCCACTCATGATTCTTGTCATAATTAGGTAATCATGTATATATTACGAAAAACTTCCATACGTGCACGAAATGTTTTCGTTTAATTTTCTTCTAATTGTTAATTTCGATATATCCGCGCCGGCTAGCTACTTCTGTGATCGACTCATGATGTTGGATCATGCTACAGCCCCCGCTGGGGGTGTAGTATTATTTTATGTGTTTTTTTAAAGTAATTTTTTATATAGATTTTTTTAATATTTTAAAAAAATAAAATAAATTTAAAACATTATTAAAAAATACTTTCTTAATCAGAAAGTAAAAAAAAAAAAAAATTATTAAAAAATACTTCCTTAATCACGAAGTATTTTTTATAATTTTTTATTTTATTTCGTGATTAAAAAAATATTTTTTAATAATATTATGATTTTTTTTATTTTTTAAAAATATTTAAAATCATTAAAAATTATATAAAAAAAATAACTTAAAAAAATATATTGAAATATACTCTAGACACCAGTGAGAGCTCCCAGCGGGAAGCTCCAGTGGGTAATCTAGCATTTCCTATGATGTTTTAGAGAACTACTTGTTATATATATATAATATATATATACTAGTAAAGGGCAAACACGTGCATTGCACGTGTGCCCAATTGCATAAATATAAAAAATTATTTTTAAAAATAAGAAATTTCTGTAAAAATATGTAATAATAAAAAATAGATTAATATATATAATTATGAAATGTAATAGTTTTATCTATATTTTAAATTTTCTTATTGCTCATAAAAAATATCATATATACTATTTGCAAAATATTAATGATTGCAGATCCAAAAGTGACTATTAGAGTTGATGTGCTATCATTATACATTTTTAAATGAACTTGATAACTAATAATAGTAAATAAATTATTATTTATTGATATTAAAATTAATATATTCTAATTATAATGTAAAAATTTTGAACTCCAGAATATGAGAAAAAATGTTCACCTTAATTGTTAAGTCTCTATTTTTTTGCAACTATAACATAAAACATTCTTATTTTTTCCATATTCAGTTGTATTGTTGCAATTAATCACAAAACACAATTTGTTGCAACTAATTTCATTAAATCATTATAATTTTTTTAAATTCTCATACAAAATATAATTAATTTTTTAATTTTTTAAAATTTTAAAATAAAAAATAATATTTTATTTAATTTTTAACTTTTATCTCAATTTAGTATCCAATCTATCCAAAAACAAAACCCACAATATTCAAACTCACCTTAATCGGCAATAGAGCAAAAACACGAGAACCAAAAAAAAAAAAAAAAGTGTAATTGATGAGAAAACTATTCATCCCCTTACTTATTTTCAAATAAATGTCTTTGAAAATAAATTTTATTTCAAAATTTTTATATTATCTCATCGTATCTTATTTCATCTCGTTTTCAAATATAATTGAAATATGAAATTTTTAAAATAATCATTAAAATTTTCTCAAAATTTTAAATAAAAAGTAAAAAAAATTCACTTATTTAAATGTCAAAACAAAAATTATATTCTAAAATTATATTCTAAAAATATTTTAATTTTATAATTTTTTCTTAACTCTTTTTCTCTTCCAATTAGTTTTTATAAAATTTTATCTCATCGACGAGCTAGTTTGGAGCACAAGACAAAACATAAAATAGATTGAGATGATTTGTAAATAGTAAAATAAAAGTTGAATTATTTATTGTATTTTATATAAAAATTTAAGAAAATTATAATGATGAGATGAGATAAGTTGAGGTAGATTTTGAATACAAACGAAGTGTTAAACTCATCTCATCTCATTGTTACACATATTTTATATTAAAATTTTAAAAAATTATAATAATAAATTAAAATAAATTTATAAATCAAACAAAATAAATTTTTAAATAAAATATAAAATTCTCATCTCAACTCTCAATCCTGCATTAACAAAACTCTCTCCTTACATATTTATATTCAACAGAGTAAATCCATTAAAAAATCTTATTTACATGCATCTTACATGCGAGTTCAAAAAATTTAAAATCTTTGATTTGACTTGGTGTCCAATTCAAGCTCAAGTCATCATTAAAGTAAACCTTCAAAATACAAATACTCCACGCATGATCAATACACTCTATTCCAGCAGAACATGACCTCTTTTAACCACGCGGCAAATTGGTCTACAAGCGTACATTCACATGTCTCGAGATTCTCAAATTCCTAAACAGGATCACTTTTTTTTGTTTCTAGAAAAAACTTCCCTCGCTGCAGTGGAGTCCCAGCCTCACAGTGTGATGTATGACCCAAATCCATCTTTACAAAATGCCCCTCGTCTTTGTCCGTTGTTACTGGCTTTGACACACAACACAATGGCCTCAATCCATAGTCATAAGGAACAAAAACGTACCCTTATCGAATCATCCAAACTCAGAACCTCTTATGAAAGCAGATTGGAAGACCCATTAGTAAACCTAGACCAACCATCCACCTTTGCAGCGTCAGAGACACACAGAAGGTAAAAACTCTATGTAAGTGTCCAGTACGTTTCCATTGTGAGAGTGAAGGGTCCAGATCATTCCCTGCTCCTCTTCTGCTCTCCCCAACCTCCAGCTTCCACAAACTGCATTGTTGGCCATCACATGGGTTCAAGCTCTCTAGCCGAGTTAGGAGGCTCATCGTCTGCCTCTCCACCCATCTTGTCCTCCATATACAAAGTGAAGTATTTGATTCTATTTTTATTTGTTATTCTCTATGGTCAATCCCCTCTCTATCCGATTCTTTGAGCGTGACGGCATCGTTGGGGGCCACATGGCCAATGTCAAGGTCTCCAGCCTAGCAGCAGAATAACATAGCGGTTTCACAGAGCAGAGGGAGAAGATTATTCGGACTAAAAGTATTTAACTGGGAAGAAGAAGTAGAAGAAAACATACCACGCTTTGCAGAGATTGACAAGCAGAGAACCAAATTTGGGGGAATTGAAGGATGACAATCACTTTTATACTAAGTCACAAGCGGTGAGAGCGGTGAAAAACAGATTAAAAATAGAATCCGATAAGAGCTTTGAAAGTGGTGGAGAGCTTCGGAAGCGGTGAAAAACAAAAGGAAATCAAAATTTGAAGATCGAGGTTTTTATACGAAGCGGCAAAAAAGACTTGATTTTATTCTTAAATCCACTCGGTGCAGGCAGTGATAAAAAAATTTATTTAGATTTTATTCTTAAATCCACTCAGTGCAGGCGGTGATAAAAAAAAATTACAGATAATAATTGGAATAGAAATCCACAGAAGCTGCGAAAACCAGAAAATGATGGAAAAAAAATAATAATAGAATCCTATAAGAGTTGCGGAAGCAGTGGGAAACAAAAAGGAAATCACAATTTGATAAAATCGTTGTTTTCACATGAAGCGGAAAAAATAAATTGATCTTATACTCTAAACATTCGGTGCAAGCAGTGGTGCAAAAATAAGAACTTGAAACCAGAAGGATCGACGTTTTTATAGGAAGAGGCAAAAGAAATTCGATTTTATACTTTAAAGCATTCGATGCAAGCGGTGGTCCAAGCAGTGATAAATAAAAAAATAAAAAAATAAAAAAAGTGGAAAGCAGAACGTAAGAAAAGTAAAGGACATGCCAGGAAAACGAATTGAAAATCGAGGATAAAATTGGAAAAAAGAGATGGACGACACCTGCTTATTAACACTTATTATATATAAGATAAGATATATATATATGGAAAGCGGTGCTTATTGACACTTATTATATATAAGATATATATATATATATATATATATATATATATAGATATGGAAAGCGGCATTAATTCATGCGCCCCGTGATTAGATTGGCCCTTTAAGCATTTGTATTGGTCTATGCTAATGTATATGCAAAATTATCTCTTTTGCATAATCACTTTGCCAGTCAAACAAAATTCTCACATTGACTTATGTATATTTAAGACAAAATAATAATAAAATATTATTATTTTTTATTATTAATTTTTTGCTAAAATCAATTTTTTTATATATTATATTAAAAATATAATAAAATAAATATATATATATATAATATATTATAATAATAAAATGAATGTACAGGTAAAGGTTTGTTGTGCTGTTGAAGGAGGAAGAAAATGAAATGAATGTGAGAGAGAGAGTGAGAGGAGAGAGAAATAATGATTAAAATATGTTTTGAAGAGTGAATAGTAGTTATCTAAATTTAGATAAGCACTGTTTATAGTTAGCTAAATATTTGAATATGCATAAGCTAATGTAGATAATTTTAAGGTCATATTATGCAAATATGATTTTGTATATACATATGCATAAACCAATGTGAATGCTCGAACATCATTTACTCAATCAGCTTGGCGCACACGCATGATTGACATGCATCATGGGTTAGTACTTCTCTATTTTTGTTTTAAGAGGAGCTAGCTAGCTAGACATAGGTATATATAATTCAATGATCTTAAATGTATGTACGTTTAAGTTGTACTTAAATGTACGTACGTACGTAGTTGTACTTAATTACGTACGTAGCTAGCTAGAGAGCTAGCTAGCTATCGGACGTCACTGACCCTGGCGTCGTTTCGCTTCCCGAGCTTCCTCCCGCTCGTTTCTTCGCTATTTAAGCCACTCATCCCCCTAGTCTTCCTTCCTTCTACCTTTGCCTTCTCACCCGTTGCTTCGTCTTCTTCCTTCACTCTCAGTTTCTCAGCCACTCTCTTCTTCTTCACTTCCTTTTGTTCGACAACCTTCTCCTTGCACACTCGATGACTTCCATGGATCTCGCTACTTCGATCTTCAGGGGAAGGCATTGGGTATCCTCCGTTACTAGCGCTGACCTTAAGGCGTTTCGCTCTAAGTATGGGATTCCCTCCTCCGTAGTTTTGGAGATGCCACGAAGTAAACACGTAGTGGGTTCCGAGGGCACTGCGACGAGGGTTGCTTTGTTCCAGCTGATGTTCGCTAACAGTCTCCGCCTCCCGTTCTGCTGCCCTAGGCAGGAAGACTTGAACTTTCTCGAATTGGCCCCGACGCAGCTGCATCCCAATGCGTGGCGTCTCTTGATCTCCATTTGCATTATCTACAAGATGGTGCTGAGTAAGACCTCTGAAGAATATCTTGACTTGACGCCGAGGGAATTCTTCTATGCATATCGGCTCATCTACCGCCCGGGCAACATTGTTAGCTTCCAAGCCCGATCTTCTGCTCGCAAGATAGCTTCTCTCAAGCAGCATCACTCGAGTATCAAAGAGTGGTCGCGTAAATTCTTTTTCGTGTCTAGCCCCAGCTGGGAGTACCCTAAAGGAGAGGCCTCTCACCAAGAGTTCCCCGTTCAAACAAGTTGGGGGTACCCTCCGTCAGCCGAGAGCTTAAAGCTTACCCTCAACTTGAGAGAAGAGGCCTGGTATGAGTTGGTTATGGCCTGGGTGAGGGCTCCTCCCGGAGAATCGAACATTGATGTTGTTCTCTCCGACGAAAACATCCACAGCTACTTGTCGTCCCCCGACCGCTTGTACGCCATGGGAAAGAATTTTCTGGGCAGTGTCCCGCCTCCAGACGTCCGCCCCCTCACCAAAAGAGAGTCGTATGCCCTTCTGGTGGTTAGGCCAAGCGGCCACGAGTGCAGGATGACTCTCCCCTGCCGAGCAGCGTTGCCAGGGGCTCTACTCCACCCACGGGCCGGGCTGGCAAGTTGGGAGTGCGCATCCTCCAGTCTCAATGGCAGGGATCCGCCCAAGCGGATGCTCCGGCCCCCTCGTCGTGGTGGACCACCTCCATCCCAAGGGGCCCAGTTTCTGCCGACGGTCCTTCTGCCTCCACCAACTCCCAAGTCGTGGAGCCCTCTCAGAGCCCGCTGCCTCGCTTTGAAGAAGACTTGGATGCTTGCGACCTTTAGACAACCTTCTATGCCCCCCTAGTACACCCCTTTCCCCACGAGCCGAGCTTGTTTACAACCTTCACCTCCTTCGAGGACACTCTCCAGGAGGAGACTGCTGCTGCTTCTACTTGACACAACTCGCCGACAGGGCTACGAAAGGCTGAGCTACCTCCATTCGAAAATCCGGTTCCCAGGGGAAGTGGAGACGAGGGAGACAATGCCTTCCCTGGATCCGGTCCTCATGAGGGGGTGCGAAGCTCTTCGCCCGCCTCTGGTTCTGGGGCAGCGAGTCGGCCCTGATGCCAAGCCCCTCCAGAATCCACGCAGACATGAACGTTCCCGAGGACAAGGCAGGTGACCACGACGACTCCATGTGCGAACTGGGATTGCAGGAGACTAAGCGTGGTCCCTTCAAAACTGGAAGCCTCGATGAGGGGCCTGGCGGGTCTCCCCTTCAAGACGAAGAAGGATGGAGCGTTAGGGGCGATAATGCCGAGAGAATCCGATTTCTGAAGCTTCCCCCGCCTCGGTTCAGATTATGCCAGAGGTTGCTCCCCCGGTCATCGATCTCAGCAATGATGAGGAGTCCCTGGTCGACTCCAGTGGCGTCCGGGTTGTGCGACGAGACTTGGGAATCTCTTCCCAATTTTTCTTGGCAACTGGTGATTGCCGGCCCCTCATCCTCTTCAGGAGTAGAGGGCTCATTGCCTCCGCCCTCAGGTCTGGATCAACCCCGGGCCGAGGCTACCGAGCGGGTTGGCCGCATTCTGAGGCCCTTGTTTGCCCAGGTATGCTTGTTCTTTCCAAACTTGCTTCATTCCTGGCTGCAGTTTATGTTGTCATGTGACTGAGCTCTTTTTTCGCTTCTTGTCTTCATAGGCCGCAAATCAACTTGCTGGCTCGATCGAGAACGAGCTAGGGGAGCTAGAAGAGGCCAACTGGGGGCTTGGTTTGTTGGGTTGCTTTGTTTACTTTAAGTTGAAGTAGGCGACCCGGCTGATAAAGGAGCTAAAAACGGAGTGGAGGGATTTGCTGAAGGAGATAATGTTCCTTAAGGACCAAAACTGGGACCTGGAGGTCGCTGTCGAAAGGCAAAAGGACAAAAAGGGAAGGTTGAAAGGCCTTCACGACGCCGAGTTGGAACTGTCTCATGTGGCTTCGGAGAAAAAGGGACTCGAGGAGGCTCACCTCTCCTCCGAGCGCACCCTGATCACCCGTGAAGCTGAGCTGAACACTTCCCAAGCTCAGTTGGGGTCGGTCCGGGAAGAGTTGTTGAGGACCTGGGAAAAGACAGAATCCCTCCAGAAGGAGGTCGAAGAGTTTGGCCAAGCTCGGGCCTCTACAGTCGGGCAGCTTTCGAGGTTGTTGTTTGAGACCTTTAGGCATTCTAACAAAGCTCAACACCTGAGAGATCAGTTGCGACGGGCGACGACTCAGGTCGGCGAGCTAGCGTAGTCCAGGATCCAGAAGAATCTCAACCTTCTGTCACGCGACAGGGAGATTGCCAACTTGAAGTCGCAGCTGGGCGATGTCGACCGGTTCGCCAAAGAGATCCGGTCCCGAATCGCGAATACTAACTCCATCTATGACGCCGCCTGGTCCTATGGTTACAGCGACGGCCTAAAGAGAATGCAGCAACACCTGCTACAGCATCCCGAGCTGGACCTGCGCACCTGGTCCTTAGCGTCTCTTCCTCCCGGTCCTGAGGAGCAGGCCTTCGTTAGAAATTTCAGGAAGCTCGGATATCCTCCGTTCCTCCTTGACAGTCCTTTAGCTTCTCCATCTTAGCGATTAGGCTTTCCGAGCACCTCTTATAATAGTTACATATGCATATATATATATATTTACGGTTACAGCCCTTGTACTCTGTATACTTTGATAATAAAATTTTGATGATGCAAAGGACTTTTTCATTCCTTTCTCTTATACTATTTCCGTATTTCCTTTTCTTTGTAAGGGCTTGACTTAGCCGGGGCGGGGTCTGGTTCCGAGTCGTGGGACACGGAAGGTACCCCGCAGCTTTATCGAGTCAAGGGACCCGTCTTCTTGCAAGTGTAAGGACTCGAATTTTTATCAAGTCAAGGGACCCGTCTTCTTGCGAGTGTTAGGACTCGACATAGTTGGGGCGAGGTCCGGTTCCAAGTCCTGTGACAGAGAAGGTACTCCACAGTTTTATTGAGTCAAGGGACCCATCTTCTTGCGAGTGTAAGGACTCGTTTTTTTATCGAGTCAATGGACTCATCTTCTTACGAGTGTTAGGACTCGATTTAGTTGGGGCGGGGTCCGATTCTAAGTCCTGGGACAGGGAAGGTACCCCGCAGTTTTACCAAGTCAAGGGACCCGTCTGCTTGCAAGTGTAAGGACTCGAATTTTTATCGAGTCAAGGGACCCGTCTTCTTGCGAGTGTTAGAACTCAACTTAGTAGGGGTGGGGTCTGGTTCTGAGTCCTGAGACAGGGAAGGTACCCTTCATTTTTACCTAGTCAAGGGACACGTCTTCTTGTGAGTGTAAGGACTCGTCTTTTTATCGAGTCAAGGGACCCGTCTTCTTGCGAGTGTTAGGACTCGACTTAATTGGGGCAGGGTCCAGTTCCGAGTCCTCGGAGAGGGAAGGTACCTCACAGCTTTACCGAGTCAAGTGACCTGTCTTCTTGCGAGTGTAAGGACTCGTTCTTTTATCGAGTCAAGGGACCTATATTCTTGCCAGTGTTAGGACTCGACTTAGTTGGGGCGGGGTTCGATTTTAAGTCCTTGGACAGGGAAGGTACCCTGCAATTTTACCGAGTCAAGAGACCCGTCTTCTTGCAAGTGTAAGAACTCGTCTTTTTATCGAGTCAAGGGACCCGTCTTCTTGTGAGTGTTAGGATTCGACTTAGTTGGGGCGGGGTCCGGTTCTGAGTCCAGGGACAGGGAAGGTAACCCGCAGTCTTACCGAGTTAAGGGACCCATCTTTGTACAAGTGTAAGGACTCATCTTTTTATCGAGTCAAGGGACCCGTCTTCTTGCCAGTGTTAGAACTCGACTTAGTTGGGGCGAGGTCCAGTTCCAAGTCCTGGGACAGGGAAGGTACCCCGCAGTTTTACCGAGTCAAGGGACCCAACTTCTTTTGAGTGTTAGGACTCGTCTTAGTTGGGGTGGGGTCTGGTTCCGAGTCCTGGGACAAGCTGCAGTTTTACCGAGTCAAGGGACCCGTCTTCTTACAAGTGTAAGGACTCATCTTTTTATCTAGCCAAGGGACCCGTCTTCTTACTAGTGTAAGACTTATCTTTTTATCGAGTCAAGGGACCCATCTTCTTACGAGTGTTAGAACTCAACTTAGTAGGGGCAGGGTCCCGTTCCGAGTCCTGGGACAGAGAAGGTACCCTGTATTTTTACCTAGTCAAGGGACACGTCTTCTTGTGAGTGTAAGGACTTGTCTTTTTATCGAATCAAGGGACCCGTCTTCTTGCGAGTGTTAGGACTCGACTTAGTTGGGGCAGGGTCCGGTTCCGAGTCCTGGCAGAGGGAAGGTACTCCGCAGCTTTACCGAGTCAAGGGATCCGTCTTCTTGCGAGTGTAAGGACTATTTTTTTTTATCGAGTCAAGGGACCCATATTCTTGCGAGTGTTAGGACTCGACTTAGTTGGGGCGGGGTTCGATTTTGAGCCCTTGGACAGGGAAGGTACCCTGCAATTTTACCGAGTCAAGGGACCCGTCTTCTTGCAAGTGTAAGAACTCGTCTTTTTATCGAGTCAAGGGACTCGTCTTCTTGCGAGTGTTAGGACTCGACTTAGTTGGGGCAGGGTCCGGTTCTGAGTCCAGGGACAGGGAAGGTAACCCGCAGTCTTACCGAGTCAAGGGACCCATCTTTTTAGGAATGTAAGGACTCATCTTTTTATCGAGTCAAGGGACCCGTCTTCTTGCGAGTGTTACGACTCGACTTAGTTGGGGCGAGGTCCGGTTCTGAGTCCTGGGACAGAGAAGGTTCCTCACAGCTTTACCGAATCAAGGGAACCGTCTTCTTGTGAGTGTTAGGACTCGATCTTTTTTTTTTTTTTGATTGTACAATAGGAGATTTGCAAAAGGAACGTTTCCTCATTCTTATTCATTAGCAATTGCCCGTACATGCTGCTACCACATATGGGGCATGGTAAAGTCTCTATACATAGAACTTTTTCAAATGTTCAACACTCCAGGGGTGAGACAGGTCGCGTCCTTCACTGTCTTTGAGGCGGTAGGAACTGGGTCGGTTGCTTGCCTTGACTACGTACGGCCCCTCTCATCGCGCTCCCAACTTCCCTTCTTCAGGGGTGGTTACTCTCGCCTCTCATAACACCACGTCACCCACTTTAAAGGATCGTGGTCTGACCCGTTTGTTGAAATATTGCTCCTCCTTTTGCTTGTTGTTTGCCGTCCGGATAGCCGCTTCCTCTCTTCTCTCTTCTAGGGCATCTAGGTTCTCTACTATCCTTTCATTGTTCCTGTCTGGGTCGAAATGCTGGACAAGGAAGGCGGGCATCCCGACCTCTACAGGAATCACAGCTTCACTCCCGTAAGTGAGAGCGAAGGGTGTTTCGCCGGTAGGGGTACGGACAATAGTTCGATATGCCCAAACCACACTCTGGAGCTCTTCAGCCCATGCTCCTTTGTGTGCCCCAATCCTTTTCTTGAGGATGGAGAGGAGAGACTTGTTGGTTGCCTCGGCCTATCCGTTGGCCTAGGGGTGACCCGGCAAGGAGTATTTTACCTTAATCCTGAGTTCTGCACACCACTCCCGGTAGTGTGCGCAATCAAACTGTTTGCCATTGTCCGAGACAAAGCTCTGTGGTATGCCAAATCGACAGACTACCGACTTCCACAAGAACTTTGTTATGGCCCGAGAGGTGATGCTTGCGAGTGCTTCTGCCTCAACCCATTTGGTGAAGTAGTCGACTACGATCATGACAAACCTGCCCCCTCTTGCCACCGAGAAGAGGCCAATCACGTCCAGGCCCCATTGGGCGAAAGGCCACGGGGCCGTGATTGGGATCAATTCCTTTGTCGGACAGTGTGGGATAGGTCCTTGCTCTTGGCATTTTTTGCATTTTTTGACGAATTCCTCCGCATCTCTGAGGGCATGGGGCCAGTAATATCCGGCTCTAGTTACTCTCGCAGCTAGCACCCTCCCTCCCGAATGGCTACCACAAATGCCTTCGTGGATTTCGACCAATACATACTGGGTTTCGTCTGATGAGATGCACCTAAGGAGCAGCTCGGAGAAACCCCTTCTGTACAGTACTCCTTTGAGCAGCATGAATCGAGCTACCCGGTTCTTGACCTTCCGCGCTTCCTCTGGGTTGCTGGACAGTTGTCCTTCTTGCAAGAACCTTCGGATGTCCGTTGCCCATTCAGGGGGGCTGGGGTTGTAACAGATACTTCTTCCCCAATGGACGGAGCTTCAACCATCCTGGTCACGGTGTGCTCTGGAAGTTGGAATTCCTCTTGCCCAGACGCAGCCCTGGCCAGACTGCCTGCTTCTTGGAACTTGCTGGAGGTTAAAGTAGCGAAAATGATCCCGCTCGTTACAGACCAACTGGAGGTATTTCTTCAACCTTTCCCCCTTTGTAGCGAACTACCCTACAACTTGGCTGACCACGACTTGGGAATCAGCTCTAACTTCTATCTCTTCTGCCCCAATAGCCGCGCAATCGTCATTCTGGTCAGGAGTGCCTCATATTCGGCTTCATTATTTGTTACCTTGAAGGCCAGCTTGATCGTATAACTGTGTTCCTTTCCCTGCTCAGTGACGATGTGCACTCCTGCTCCCCTCGGTCCCAGCAGAACGAGCCATCAACGTAGACTTGCTAGGGTTTTCCTCGTGGTGCGGCCAATACTTCTTCTGGGAAGTTGGTGCACTCAGCGAACTCACTTAGCTCGATTTCCCACTTGGCTAGCAACCCCGAGGTGTTTGGTTTTTGGAGTACCTATTTAAAGGAGTGATCGGTAAGTACTCTGATCGGGTGTGCTTGGAAATACAGCCTTAATCTCCGGGTTACAACAATAAGGCAGAATACCAGCATTTCCATTTGGGGGTATCTTGCTTCTGCGCCTTGGAAGGCTCTGCTCATGTAGTATACGGGAAGCTGCCCTCCTCTTGTTTCCCAAACCAACGCTGCCTATGCTGCATATGGCGACACTGCCAGGTACACCGTCAAGGTGTCTCTTGGTCTCGTCTGGCTCAGCAGCAGGGGGTGGTTGAGATATGACTTTAGGTCGATGAATGCTTCCTCACACGCCTCATCCCATTTTTGCGCTTTCCTCAATACCTTGAAGAAAAGTAATCATCGGTCGGTGGATCAGGCGATGAACCTGTTCAGAGCCGCCACCTTCCTCGCTAGCTTTTGGACTTCATGGACACTACGCGGGGAAGGCATAGTCATCATTGCTTCTATTACTTTGGGATTCACCTCGATCCCTCTTTCTGAGACGATGTATCCTAGAAATTTACCTGTCTCCACCCCGAACGCGCACTTCAACCGAGTAAGCTTCATCCGGTATTGTCGGAGGACGGAGAACGCTTCTCGCAGATCGGCCAAATGCTTCTGGGTTTCTTTGCTTTTTACTAACAGTTTGTCCACTTATACTTCCATGTTGCGACCAATTTGCTACTTAAACATTCGATTGACCAGCCGTTGGTAGGTGGCCCCCGCATTTTTTAGTCCAAAGGGCATTGCTCGATAACAGTAAAGCCCTTGGTCAGTGATGAATGTTGTTTTCTCTTCATTGTCTAGATTCATCCTTATCTGATTGTATACAGAATAAGCATCCATAAAGTTGAAGACTGGATGCCCCACCATCGAATCCACTATCAGATCGATGCGCGGTAGAGGGAAGCTATCTTTTGGGCAGGCCTTGTTCAAGTCGATGAAGTCCACACACATTCGCCACTTGCCATTAGGCTTTTTCACCAAAACCACATTCGACAGCCATTCCGGGTATTGGACTTCTCGGATGAACCCCGCTGAGAGGAGTCGGTCCACTTCTTCTGCTATCACCCTGTATTTCTCAGTACTGAAGTTGCGGCATTTCTGTTTCACTTTCCGGTCCATCAGGTTGACACAGAGCCAGTGCTCAATGATGGAGTTGTCAATTTCGGGCATGTCCTTATGACTCCAGGCGAACATATCTCGGTGTTTAACCAAGAGAGATATCAGCGTTGCCCTCATACCTGGGCCCATCCTAGTGCCGATTCAGACTTGTGGTCCGGGCTCTTGTTGGTCTACTACTACGAGTTCCAATGGTTCGTTGGGCACAGCTTGTCGGAGGGCCTGCTCGTCACGGATTTCCCCATCCCATTCGGTCAGGACCGGGGGTAACCCGGGCATGGGGGCCTCTTTTGGTGCTTCTATGGCGCTACAACTCGCGCCTCATGTCTCATCTCCCTGTCATAGCATTCCCGTGCTAGGACCTGTTCGCCGCGGATTTTGCCAACCCCTGACTAGGTGGGGAACTTCACCTTTAGGTGAAAGGTAGACGTCACCGCCTTCAAACTGTTCAGGGTCAGACACCCCAGTCTGGCATTGTATGAGGAAATCGGTCATGGTGGTGGGGGTCCTGGGTGTCGTTCCTGCCAAGATTGAGAGGGTAATAACACCTGTCGGATGAACGACATCTCCCGTGAAACCCTTGAGTGGCATCGGGGCCAGGCGCAACCGATTTGGATTGATGCCAATCTTGATGAAAGCGTCCCAAAACAGGATGTCAGCCGAACTGCTGTTGTCTATCAGGATTCTCTGAGTCCGAAAGTTCGCAATCTGCATCGTTACCACCAATGCATCATCATGCGGGTGGAGAATGCCTTCTGCATCTCTTTCGTCGAAGGTTATCGCAACACTTCCGATATGTCGTTACAATCTACTTACTCCCTTTACTGCACTGAAGACTTCCTTGTAACGCGCCTTCCGGGCGTGCGCCCTTCGAGCCGACGAGGTGGCTCCTCCTCCTGCAATATCCTCATTAACCTTTCCTCCATACTTCTTCACAATATTAAAGATGGCCGGTTTGGCATTGGCAACCGATGCTAGGAGAAATAGAATTGGTAGGGTTGCAATAATCAATTTCAAACTCATGTTGAGATTTTTGTTTCGTCCGAGCTGGTTGTATATATGGGAGATCGGTATTGATGAGTAAATCGTATAAGATTTTAAATTTGATTTGGTTGCATGGGGATATATATATATATATATAGTGGAGTACTAGACAGGCTAAGCACCTTTAAAACTTGAAACCAATTACTTGCTAATTGTTATGCAATCTATGATTCCAAGGCGTGCACGGTTTCACATAATTCAAGTACGTTGATACATCATTTATATATATATAGCTCCAGTACCAGTTGTACGCGTACGTTCATGTTTCTTATAATTAAGAGGAATTATTACTGTTGTTTCTATATATAGCCAATAGTTTTCGTGATTAATTCTGAGTACAGCTTGTACGTTGCATGTTTTCACATAATTTATATTTCAAGTAGACGTAACACACACACATATATATATATATATATATCTAACATGTTAGCCTAAATTAATTAATTAATGAGCAATAACTAGCTTATTCTTTTGTATTTTTGTATAACTGTGATTTGATAGCAGACATTGTATTATTCATTATTTAATTTAGTTGTGTTTTTAATTTAATTAGGTTCATAAATTTCTCCATCTCTCTCGTGCAAGGAAAAATGCCTCTACAGTTCCCAACCACTATGGAGGAAAGAAAAAGTTTTGCATTGCATTGGAAGCAAGTGAGAGAGAAAATATGAGAAACCTAAAGTTCAATTATGCACCAGGAGGTACCCATGGCTCACCATTTGACAAGTCTTACTTCAATAATCACATCTACCTAAACTTGCCTCTACATAAATGATTTCCATCATGCAATTTAAGCATTTCCTTTTCACTTATCTCCAAAAGAAATTGGTTTCCACTCAGTATTGTGAGAGAAGGCCAATCCAAGAAGGGCCCAAACCTAGGAAGGCCAAACCATGGAGCCTGGGCTGAAAGGAGGAACCAAAAGACCCTAGGCTGTAGAATCAAATACCGAGGGCGTGGCCCACTCCAGAAGGGCCCAAGTCAAAGGAGGCCAAGATACGGAACTATTGACCCAAGGGATGAAGTTGAAGACCCGAGGCGAGAGGATCGGGTAACGAGCGCGAACCAACCCAGGATGGTGTACCGACGCAAAACTCAGGAGCGTCAAAGAAAGCATCCCGGGGCTCGACAAATTCCTATCACCGGGCAGGATGCCCAATTGCGTACGGATGGCGGCACGTGCCCGCTCTCAAACCCAAGGCATGCCGCAATCAATACCTATGTCAGAGAATCCAGCGCACAACGGCACGTCCCACTTACGAAGGACGGCTCGCTCACGATCTGACACACTAGCATGGCAAGAAAGTGGCGGCAGGACAGACCTAGCACGGCTGAAACAACACGGTCTCCTGCTAGGTCGCGGACTAACGCACACAGGAGCGGTAGGGGAACGAGTGGTGGCAGATCTGATGCTTGACACACCATGATCTTCCTCAACGGCGGAACCCTGATTAGGTATAAATAAGGGAGGACCCTTCTACAAGGCCCTCACTCACTCACTTTTGATCTATCTAATAATCCTAACTCATGGAATATTCTTTTCTCTCATGAAAGAGGTGGAGCAAGAGTGACCCTGGAATTGCCTTTTCATGAAGAATTCCCCCGAGGTGCCTCCGATGATTAAGTTAGAATATTTCTTGGAGAATTAGCCAAAGAATTTTTGAGCTAGAGCATGTAGTTTTACCTACATTCCAGCCTTATATTCTCCCCTTGAGGTTGAGCCTCTGTTTCTCCACCGAGCCTAAAGTGTTTGTTTCTTGTACGGGGTGCCATGTCATCGTGTTTAATTCTACTGCTCCCACCAGTACCTTGGGTCGTCTCTCTACTGCTGGTGAGGTGTGGACTCTCTGGGTGTCTTATTAGGGACAGGATCCTACGTCGGGTCACTCTATTAGTGATCTTGTATGAATTATTTAATGTGGCATGACTTCCCGCAAATTTTTAGTGACAGGTCCGGGGCCTATCTAATGCCTTCTAAAATCGTAACTACATGCTTTTGCCATCAATTCAAAGGTCACCGGGTAGGGCTCGACCCGTTTGGGCGAGGGCCCATTAATCATTCCCGAAGAACACTTAAGTGGTATAGATATTGAATAGATAGGCTATAGGCTATATTTGAAAAGTTATAGGTAAATAGGGAAACTAGCCTTTATAAATAAAAATAAAATGAAAAAGTAGCCTTTATTTGATGGCTGGTAGCGACAAGAGATGCCCATTATATGATTAGTTTGACTTTTTCCAAGTTTAGTCTTTAGGTGTAGCTAATCGGATATCTTGAGATAGGGGAATAGAAAGATTTCAGGGTCATTGATTGCTTATATATATATATATATATATATATGTTAATATGGGATTTTGTAGTGATGGAAGGGTTTTTTACCCTTGGTTTATGGCTTTGTGACATGAACAAAATATGACAAGCATAATTGTTCCTTTTTTATTAAACGGTAGGATTTCATTGTACCATCTACAGTGTTCTTCTGTTGATTATTTATTATTTAGAGGATGGCATGCATCCTTCTATGGGCCACTTATGGTGGCAAACCAACATGCCCACGGTGTAAACATCCATTTGAGTTTTTAGGATGGCACCTTGAAAATTGTTTTTATTATTATTATACAAGGGGTGGAGGGTTTCCAAATTATAAGTGCAATCATGAACGTTAATCGTTCACTGATTGAAGGCGCAAATTTGATTGATTAACTTAGAAATCTAATGAATTGAGAATATGGGATTAGGAGTTTTGACAGCTTAATTTTCTGGCATATTTTTTCTAGACTATTATGAATTATTAATTCATGTAGAAAAAATCTCTCTGCATGCCTTTTTCTAAAACTCCTAACGCACTACTGAAATGAGTCCCCCTATAATGATGAAAAATAAACGATGTTTTAACTCTTTTATTACTATAACAGGTCCCACAAAAATTGGCATAAGGCTTGTAAGTAAGAAATAATTAGTGACGCATCTAGAATGACAGCATCAACGATTACATGTTTGAGGAGAGTGTCTACCTACTTCTTAGAGCCAATTGGTTTAAGCCTTTGATTGTGGAGGATCAGGAAGACATTTATGATGACGCTGAAGATTATTATCCATATGAAGAGGAAGAAGATGATCTAGATGAAGTTACTTCAGTAGTTCAACAAGTCTTGTATTGGGAATCGAAGGTGGGGGACAATGGTTATGTAAGGTCAAGACGCCAAGAAGCGAGGCCAGTCTATCAACCAAATTTCCAATACTCTGGTGTTGGTTCATCCCGAGAACCTAAGGAGGTTGCGAAAAGTGCAACCGGGTGACGGGCAAAGAGGGCACTCAAACATGAAGCAGATGATAAAGCTACTAGAAGAAAGCACCAGCACCATCTGCTAAGGTTAGGTCGGACATGATACAAGGGACATCAAGTTTGAGGCCCAACTACTTACAGAAATGGCCTCACGTCCGGCCCAACCTCACCAAATGTTGCTGCTGCTTTATTTAGCATCTTTATCAGCTGCTTCGTGTTTGAGTGCACTAATAGTCCGTGACCCAGTTGCACTTTCCACAGCCTCCTTAGGTTTTTGGGATGGACCTACACTAGAGTCCTGGAAATTTGGTTGATAGATTGGCCTCACTTCTTGGCGTCCTAACCTAACATATCCATTGTCTCCCCAGCTTCGATTACCAATAAAAAGATTTGTTGAACTACTAAAGCAAACTTCATCTAGATCATCTTCTTCCTCCTTATATGGATAATAATCTTCAGCATCATCATAAATGTCTTCCTGATTCTCCACAATCAAAAGTTTAAACAAATTGACTCTAAGAAGTAGGCAGACACACTCCTCAAACATGTAATCGTTGATGCTGTCATTCAAGATGAGTCACTAATTATTTCTTACTTACAAGTCTTATGAAAATTATTGTGGGATCTGTTATAGTAATAAAAAAGTTAAAACATCGATCATTTTTCATCACTGTGAGGGAACTCACTTCAGTAGTACGTTGGGGTGTTAAAAAAAAAGGCATGTAAATAAATTTTTTCTACATGAATTAGTAATTCATAATAGTCCAAAAGAAAATATACAGAAAATATATAAGAAAACTCATAATCCCACGTTCTCAATTCATTAGATTTCTTAGTTGTAACAATTAATAATCAATTAGACAATCAATAATCAATTAGATTTGCTACTTCAATGAGTGATGATTGCCCTTATAATTTCGGAGCCTCTAGTTGTTCAATTGAGATAGTATTAGCACTTATGAGACTTGACAGCTCAAACAAATCAAAGATCTATGAGTTTGAGGCATAATAGGCTCCAATAATACTATATTTAGAGTAAACGCAAGCCACATTCCATTGTATAAACTATCGGACATCTCATACATGAAGGGTAACAACTATAACCATAATTTCAAAGGCATGCAAAAAATTAGCATCGACGATGAGACAATTTCCAAAATAATAAAGGCAGCCAAATAAACAGAGTGGTGAGACAAACCAATAAGCATGCTCCCAACCTTTTACAAGAGCCGTCTCCTGAAGCATTATCTTATCCAAACATGTCGCACAGATTCCATCATAATACCCAGAATCTCTTCTTTAATCTGCAGTTTATCCTATAATTTCCAAAACCCAAATGAATATGCGCAAGAATCACTAAAATTACAAAAAGAAAAAAAAAGGATAAAACTAGTATATACAAAATGTACTAAATATTTATTTGCATTCTACCTCTCTTTTACAATTAGAATGAGCCGTTAAACTACTGAGATGATACGGGAAAACAAAAGAGAAACTAAAAACTCAATTATTTTCAGTCCCAAATAGTTTATAAATTAGTCCAAGAAAATATTTTAAAATTTTTTTAAAAAAAGGACTTTCGCGCATTTCGGTCCTAAGAAAATGCAAGAAACATATATTTCATGTAGTTACATATTGGGTTTCCCGTAGTTTAAGGGGGGTAAAAAAATCACGCCATTCAGAATTCACTAGCTTCTCCTGTTTTCTTTTGAGTCCGTCGTCCACATACTTGCCGAGACATGCAGTTTTTTTTTTCCACATTTTTTTAATTTCTTAATCATTCAAAAAAATTCACAAAATACTTGAATAATAATTAAAAAAAAAACACCCAACCAGGATCCATTCTCCAGACTCTCGGCAGTGGGTAGGAATAGCTTTTTCGTTTTCTTTTCTGGGCAAGCAAACGATGTCAAGGCACGGATCGAGGAACAAAGATAAAAGAATTTAACGGTACCTGGGGATCATGATCTTGGACGACGGAAAATGTCTGTGAAAAATAAAAAGCCCAAATAAGAAGAGAGAGATGCCAACAAGAAACTGCACGTTGGAAGAGGTTGTGATTCCAAAGAGGTTTGGATGAGGTTGTGGGATGGGGCTGGGTGCAGAGCAGAGAAGAAGAGGAGAGAGGTACAAAAGTAGAGGATGTGAATGCTATTAAATAAGCCCCTGATATGACATTGATCAGGTGAGCAGATAGACTTTTACAGAATAGAAGTAGTGAAAAAATAAAAATATAAGTCTTGAATTAAAAAGGATTAGATAATGAAAACGAAAAGATAAAAAGATAAACATTCAAGCGTACGAAATAGAAAGGGCAAAAGATAAACATTCAAGCGTACCAATTTGATCTTGTAAACATCCTCTAGAGGAGCTTCCCATATACTTAAATAATAGCAATTGTGCTTGCATCCTTATCTGTATGTTGCTCTTTCAGCCACTTCCTCTTTGTTCAAAAAATTGAGTAAGCTCTTGACAATCTACCTGAAATTCTGATTTATCAGCCTGGCTTTATGAAGCTTTTATTGAGCAGTGGCTCCATACATCATGACCAGCAACACATTCCCACAACAAATGTTCTATGGTCTCTATTTCACTCAGAAAGATTGGGCAATGGGGATTATCAATCACCTTCCTTTTGAATAATTTGGAGTTTGTTGGCAGTGCTTTATGACATGCTTTCCATAGAAATAGCTTCTCTACGTTATAAATAATTTGGATTATGGCTTCTGTCCTTGATTTGTTTGTTGGATTTCCCCTTAAAGGTTATAAGTACTTCTAACTGAGAAAAGGCCATTTGTTATGCTTCTCCAGAGCAGTCTATCAGGACTGCCACAAGGACTAACGGGAATTCTGGTTGAAAATTCTGGTTTAGATTAGCCTCCTGACTTGAGAATATTTCCTTAATCAACTGGACTTTCCATGTTCTTGTATCAAGGGCAACAACATTTGCATCTCCATCAAGAAGTTTGATGGCCTATCTTGAAAGAGGTGGGCTGAGATATCCATTTGTCAGTCTATTTTTTAGTGTATTCACTATTCCCTATCTTCCACATCAGGCCATCTTCAAGCAGGGATTTTGCAGCTATGAACCTCCTCCAAATGTAAGAAGGGTATCTACCCAATGTTGTTTTGTGGAAATCCTCTTAGAAAAATACTTAAGAGATAGCACAATTGCAACTAAAGATTGAGGGTGGCTCACCAACCTCTTGCATTGTTTAGCTAACATTACTAGGTTGAAATTTGCTAGATCTCTAAACCCAAGGCCCCCAACTGACTTTGCTTTCCTCGTATGCTATCAGCTTATCCAGTGAATCTTCTTCTTATTATTGTGATGACCCCACCAAGAGTCTTGCATCATTCTGTTGATTTCCAGCATAATGGGTTTTGGAATTTTGAAAATGTCCATGCAGTAAGTGGGAATAGCTTGGATCACAGCTTTAAGCAATATTTATTTCCCTGCTTGAGGAGAGAAATTTCATCTTCCAATTGCTGATTCTTGCTTTCACATTGTCCAAAATATTTCTAAAGGAGCCTGCTCCAGATTTGCCAACAGAGGCAGGAACTCCCATATACTTTTTATAGGATTGAGTAATCTAATTCCAGCTATTCTAGTGATAATATCTTTTGTTTCATTCTTGCAGTTCCTGCTAAAGAAAATCGATATTTTCTCCTTATTAAGCCTCTAACCTCAGGCTTGTTCATAGGTCTCCAATAACCTTAACAACCTACTCTATTTGGAATTCTATTTTCAGTTTGTTGGGCTTAGATTGGCTCATGACTAGCAAAGCAACATTGTGGAGCTTTTGGCATGTTGGAAATAGAGGACTAGTTGTCGAAAGTGTGAATTAAGTTGAAGATGCTTCAAGGATTTCTTTTCCAAAAACCTTTTATCATTGGATGATTGCTAGTTTGGTTTTTTTTTTTTTTTCTCTATTTTCTATGACTTCTTTACTCTTTTTATGCTTTTTATTAGGCGTTTCTCTTGTATATATTCGGCAACACCTTCTTTGATGAACTCGAGCCAGCTCAAAAACAGATCCAAATAAGACATGGTAGTGGTATAAACTTGAGCTTTTTCTCCTATGTAGTCTGCAAAAATAAGACCTCATTCTCCCTTGAAATCAAAATGTTTGGAAGGCATGGTAAATGTTGTGGAGAAATGATAATTGCAGTCGTGAGTGCACAAACGTCACACAATCATTTTAAAAAAAGTAAATAAATACGGGGCTCACATGAAAGAAATAAATAAATTTTTTAATAGTAGACCTCACTCTTTTTCAAAACGATTGCCCTCCAAAATTCTTTTTATTATACAAAAATATTCATATGGCTGACCACAAACAAGTTTCTCCTCTACGGGTCATGATTGGTTTTCCCTTCATTACTCGCCTATATCTTGCAACCATACCTAAGGGTGTAAATTCAAACCGGAAAATAGATCTGGACTAGACCGGTTTTACCAGTTTTGAACCGGTCTGGTCTGAGACCGGTTCTTAGAATATAAAAACTGGCCGATTCCGGTTTTAAGATTTTTTGAACCAGACCGGTTGATAAAAAAATATATATAAAAATTAATATTTGTATTATTGTATATATAAGTTTTATACAAAATATTATATATATATATATATATTAATATATATAAGTTTTATATATTATGTATAATTATAAATTTTTATTTGAAATTTATATATATAATATATATAATTATATATATTCATATATGAAATAATTTTTTATTATAATTTATAAATTATTACATAAAATGTTAATACTAAATCACTAAAAGTTTATAACTAATACTAATAGTTTAATATAGACTAATGACTATAGTTATACTTATAATTAATACTACAAATTTTTACTAAAAGTTTATAACTAATACTAATATTAAATATATAGTTTATAACTAATACTAATATATAACTTATAACTATATCAATAGTCTAATATTAATACTATTATATAGTCTAATATATTAATAAAAGTATAAAACAGATTTTTTTAAGCCAATTTTTATTTTTTATTTTTTTTTATAAATAAATTTTTAATGATTAATTGTGAAACTTACATTTTAAAAAAATCGAAAAATCAGACCGGATCGGAAACCGGTAAAACCGGAAATACCGGTTTAAGAGGATAACCGATACGTAATCGGTTTTGAAAAATACAAAACTAATACATACCGATTCGATTCTAGATTTTATTCAAAATCAAATCAGACCGGACCGGTTACACCCTTACCTAGCATCGCAACATCTGTTTAGCTCAGCTTTGGGTCCAGCAAGTAGCTGATCTAAACTATGAAACAAGCCCGAGAAACTCTCCATCTTTGCAAAAGCAGAAACTCTCCTGCACGGCCATCAAGGGCTTGAATCTTCTCCCGTCCGGCTCTATCAGGTATTGAATGCGTGCCCGTCTCTTTTCTTTCCATTTCTCTCCGAGCCTTCATTTTTTTCTATCGTTTTTCTTCTTTTAGTATTTTTTTTTTTCGGTTGGTGTGAATTGTGATTATATTGCTGCTTACCAGATAAATTCGCGTCCTTTGTTGGCTATGCTCTCTGATTTATAGTAGGCAAGCTCGTGCGTTTGTTTATATACTCTCTCTTCTTTCCTTATTTAATCTTCGTTATCGGAAAGAGTAGGCCTTGACATGTATAGATTTACGATATACCGTGAGCTAATCGTTTTGCTTCGTTCAAATTCGTGAAAATCTAAATGCTCACCAAGCGTTCGTCCGAATTCCTCTGAACTGGCTTTTACTTTGGCACATACCCCCAAAGTTTTGGTATTCATGTGTCTTTCACGTTGGGGCTTCTTTCCAGTTATTACCTCTTATTTTTTGCTATACCTCATATATGGTCAACAATGATAGAGAGAAGCTAGAGTCAATCCGAAGGCAAATTTATTGTTCTTTGAGTTGAGTGTTTCCAAATTGCTTTGTTTTGTACCAGCAGGTTTTGACCGTTTCGTGGTTCATTTTCTTGTTCAACAAACTGTACAAATGCTACATAAAAAATAAAAATAAATAAATCTGTTATTTCTCGATGCGTTAGGGGTTTACAAGATTGGGCGTCTACTGTACAAATGGGGGGGGGGGGGGGTTTAAAAGAATAAAATAATTAAAAAAAAAAAAAAAAAAACCCCGACCCGAATGGTCCGGGTCGGGCCGGTTATATTTGCCCTGGCACACACAGAGCATGTGTTATTGGGGTATACAAACTGGAAATGTGGGTATTCCATAATCCATGATTCATTTCTTGCATCTTCCTCAAAATCTCAACAGCCTTGTCACTCTCATTGACTGCACTATAATATCTAACAAAAGAACCATAAGTAACTCGGTTGGGAACACAACCTCTTCTGTTCATATCTTCAAACAACTCCAAAGCCCTCGCAATCCGGTTGGTTTTGGCAACAGCCATCAATCAAGGAATTGTAAGTCACAACGTCAGGAACAAAGCCCTTAAATAGCATAATGCGAAACAAATGATTTGCTTCCCACATCCTCCTCCTGATATCTTTCCTACAACCAGTTTGCAAGCTATATTTACAATACGAACTTGTAATGAGTACCGTATACGTATATGTATCAGGTGGGCATCTAAGATTCTAAACCCCGGCAATTCCATCTACTCCAACAGAAACCTTGCCTTCTTGAACTTCCCTACCCTACAAAGAGCATAAATAATCGTATTATATGCATAAACATCTGGTTTACAATGAAACTGCTTCATCCTATAAAATGCAGCCAATGCCTCATTAACCAACCCCTCCTCTCCTAGAACTTTGATCAAACGGGTCCTCTCCCTCTCCTCGACATTACCCCCCAAAAAACCCCAAAGAGCTTTCATTCTCAATTTAGACTATGAGATAATGTGCAAGAAAGCTATCCTCCAATTTATTTCAAAGTGTTTTTCTAACAATGTCCGTAGCTTCAAAAAAAAAAAAAATCGTTAAATAGTCGTGGTTGAAAAATATAAGAGATCAATCAATCCGGTCTTTTGATTTTTCTTTTAGAAAAAATTGCAAAAGTTCTAAAATGAAAAAACATGGATGATAAACTACAACTAAAATATCATATTATTTTATTAGAGGATCATATAATATAATTAAAAACATATAACCTTTAGATGTAACACATAACATATAAGAATAGGAAACAATAAGTGATAAACAACTTGAAACCACATAAGATGAGAAAATACAAATTTCATATATATTTTACGCGCACTTGTCGTCATGTAAGAGAACATTTAGGCTTTTTCAAAAAAAAAAAAAAAAGAGAACATTTAGGCATATAGTAATGAGACATAATAAAAATAAAATTTGTGATACATTATATTTATTCTATAGTAAAATAAGAGTTGCGCAATTTTATATACCACAAATATCACGTCAATTTATAAAATTTTTCAAAATTTTCTTTTAAAAAACTTTGTAGATGAATCATTTCCTTTACATAAAATCAATTTTTTATAATTTTCTTGTGAATTAGCGGGTTAGGTATTTGATTTGGGCCAAATTGTAATTACAATCTAAAGCTTCGTATATCTGGGCCTACGGCCATTGTGTGCGCGCGACGAACAGCGAAAGATGGGAATGGAGGCAAATTCAGCGGAGCAGACACCTGCAGAGACGACGCCAGAGCATGTAGACGCCTTGCTTGAAGTACACACCACTTCCCATCACTTTTATCTTTCCTTTCCTTCCCTTTCTCCTTCGTGCAATTTCTTTTTGCGTTTTGTCTGTTTCACAGGCTGCTAGATACGATGATCTCGACGACCTCGTTAGTTTAGCGTCTGTTGGTGTTCCCCTTGATTCCAGGGACTCGCTCGGCCGAACAGGTTACAACTTTAGTATAAAGCTTGCCTCTCTCTGGTTGTCTCTGCTGCATATGAAAATTTGACCGTTTAATTGTCTCATTATTTATACTATGGAACTGATGTCAAAAAAAAAAAAACTATGGAACTGTCTTAAATTTGTGCCGTTTATATAAATTTTTTTAGAAAGCATCATCAGTTTTCTTATTTTATTTTTAATAATTTTGTGTAAAACGAAATGATGTTAAAGCTAAGCTGATTGAGCTGTCAATCTAAATCTCATTTAGAAACCAAGTATTTATCGGGATTAGGGAGGGATACAGTTTTGCAAGAACGAATTTTGATCATCTTTTAAGTTACACTGAAGGATTGTATTCTTGAGCTGATTTCGAGGCTTGATGCTTTGAAGTTTTAAACTTCAATGGTCTTTCAGTGAGCTGTGGAACTTGTTTCAATGCTTAAAGTTCCCCTCGAATTTCGAGGTAAATTGTTGGCAATTGAGATTTTAGATTCAATCTTTGATCATTGTGCTACTACCTCTAAAATTAACTTTACGTGGCCAGTCATCAGATTTTAGCTTCACTACTAAACTCTGCTTCAGGAAATAGGTAATGATCAAATGCCCTGGAATCCCATATTGATAGTTATGAATCTCTCCTCTTCCAGGCATGTCTAGTAAGTTTAAAGACTTTACAAGTCGCTAGGGTCAGGAACTAAGTCTTTATGATTGCCACAGTACTAGTATGAAGTCTACTGGATAAGATTCATGAAATGTTTAGTTTGTTTGACATCACCAACTTGGAATACCAGGGGGGCACTTCTTAAACATTTTTTGGAGTTTAGCTTTGGTTCAGGAAACATGACAAGATCTGAGAAAGCAATCTTGAGTACAAAGATTTCTCTTTGTGGTTATAATTCCTCGAAGTGCAGCAAAGTTTCCTTCCTGAGCGGTAAGGTTATCAACCTTTCAAGTCATGGGCAGTTGGCTTTGGAAGCACAAGTCAACAATGATACAACAGTAGTGGAGTATGTTGCTTCTGCAGCCTACAACAGGGTTGATGGAATTTGGAAATAGAAGAGTGATGGTGTCTATTAGCCATACAAATGAATGACTGGGCTAATGTCCCTTTTCCCCCTTCTTCTCTGCTGGCATTCACCCAAGTGGTAACTGATGATTGTTGAGGTGCCTTGAATTTAAGTGAGGATTTATGGGATACTATGCACCGTAGCCACACAATAGCTTCACTTATCCTAGTCTTGTGTGATAAGACTTTGTGCAAGTCCAACATGCGAAAGATGTTTCTCCTTAGTGTCAAAGCATTTAATGCATTTCACTCCTTGCTGCACTGTTCTTCCTAATCCTAGCCAACTTTCATATATGAGGTGGCATATTTATATTGTAAACATACTGTACTTTTCAAGTTTGGAAATGACAATTTTTTGCTGATTTGATGCATCTAAAAAGAGAGACAGAGAGACAGAGACAGAGGAGAAAGTCTCCCTTTCCTAGTTTCGTCCGCAAAGCCGCAAGAGAGAAAAAAGGAGATAAGATTAGATTTTTGCCTCTCTTATGTTGGGACATTAGAAGATAGTTTGTGGTGGGTACCCGCCAGGAAAGGTGCCTTTTCAGTTCGCTCATTTTATAAGGCTCTCACCCAAGACCCCAACATTTGGTTCCCTTGGAGAAGGCTATGGAGACACAAGGTGCCCCCAAAGTAGCCTTCTTTGTGTGGACAACATTTGGGCAAGATTCTCACAACTGATAATTTGAGGAACCGGAGAGTTATTATGGCAGATTGGTGTTGTATGTATAAGGGAGGGGGCAAGTCGGTAGATCACCTCTTATTAAACTATGAGATAGCACGGGCTTTATGGGACAGGGTGCTGGGTAGAGTAGAGTTGGGTTGGGTTATGCCGGAGACCATGGTGGCAGCTTTGGCCAACTGGCCAATTATTGGAAGTGTACATCAGATTACAGCAGTCTGGAAGATCTCAATGTGTGTCATGTGGTGTCTATGGTAGGAACGTAATGCACGGACATTTGAGGACAGATTGCTAGAGGAACTTATAGCTTTATTTTATAGCACATTATGTACTTGGTCCAATGTTGTTGATTTCAATGGCATGGCCCTTCATGATTTCCTTATCTCTCTTGCACCCTCCTAGTCAGGGTTGTCTCTTGTATATACTGCACTATGCCTATTCTTTGAGCAATATAGTTTGTTTACTTACCAAAAAAAAAAAGAAGTTCCCTTTTGTAGAAAATTTTCGTATTGTGTGTGAGTGAGATTTGCCTGTATTGGGGCATTGGATTTGAGTATTTTATCAGTGTTTTCTTGTACTTCATCTTTTGGTTAGTAAATTACTTCATGATTGTCTATGCTAGTGGATTTAGGTTTTTAAATCCCAATAATTTAAATCCTGTGCTTGATGATTTTTATTCCTCTCTTTTTCTACTTCTTGGCAATCCTAAAATCTTCATTTTTCACAATACTGACATTGAGAGTGAGCATCAAATATCAAATTTTGGTATCCTGTTGCAATTGGTTCTTTAGAAAGAAGTGAGTTTCTTTCATTTGCCAAGAGTTTCTGGGGAATAACATGTTTTGGAGGCTGTTCTTGTTTTGGAGGTTGGTGAAGAAATAGTGTCATATGTTATGGTAATTAGAAGCCAACAATAATTGTTTAGGGTTAGCTAATAATTGTTTAGGGTTAGCTAATATGTGAAAACTAAGTGGATGCTAAACATGATTAGCATGTTATAAGTGATTTTCATTGGGACAGATTTTCATATCTACTGAAAATTTTGAGATGTGCTAGATTTGTGGTACACTTGTTTGGCATGTGATAATATTGTGTATATTGTTCTTCAATATTTTAGATGGTGTCTGGAACAATCTTTTTCACGTGCTTGTCAGCAGTTGTTTTTGTTTAGATAAAGGCCATTGGTGAAACTTGACTTTTAGGATACTATTATCTTGCACTAATTTAGATTGCATTGTTTTATTCTGCTAATCATGTTTTGATCTGTGTTTGACCTTAAGTCCTGCTGATATTTGATTGCAGCACTTCATATGGCTGCAGCTAATGGACATCTTAACATCATAGAATATCTTATCGGTAGAGGAGTGGTGAGGAAGCCATCTTAGAAACTTATTTGTTCTTTATCAATTTCTAAACTTATTTGTTGTTTATCAATTTCTAAGTTAAAGAATCCTCAAGAGACAGATATTTGATAATTATTAAATTACAAGTTTTGTCTCTGATGTGTTTGTTTTGTTTAGCTTTTGGAAATGTTGTTTTTTCAACACTCTGTGATCAAGCTGATCTTGGGCTGCCATATTGTACACTTGTACTGTTTAGCTCAAAAGGATTTTTTTTAGAACTTTTTTCCTAGGAAAATTTGAATATACAATTGAGTATATCATGTATCTTTGTTTATATTAGCTAGGTTCCCAACTATGGTTCTCATAGTTGCAGCTTTGGCCTAAAATAAGAAGAAAATAAATCATCCGTTGCTTTCATGGCTAGTAAGGTACAAGCTTGTTTACATAGCTTCCACATCCTGAATGTCAGTTGAATGAACTATCTGATTGATCCATCATCCCCCTGACTCTAAGTCATGTTGTGCTAGTTTTATCATCTAAATGGTTTCCCTCTATTGATGATACGACATCTTTGCTATAAAGGATCAATAAAAGTTTCCTTCCAGCTATCTGCCTGCAGTCTGATTATTAAGGCAACTACCTTTGTTTCTATTACTCATGCATGACAGCTACTCCAAATATGTTAAACCAAAAAGAGAAGGGAGTGGGAGTTTATAAACATTCCTTACGCTGAGTTAGGGTGATTGTTGTGATCCATGTACTTATTTATTGATGTAGGGAATTTTCTGTTAATTAGGTGTTTGTTTAGTTCGCCCTTCAAAGTATATGGGGCTGCAGTGTTTGTTGTCTACTTATATTCACTTTTTACGACTTGTGGCAACCAAATGACATTTGCATGGTTTCCTTTGTGCAATTGAGTTTTAGCACCCTCACAAGAATGGGATGAAGGATAAGTTTGTGAGTTCATAACCAACTGGGAATCTATGAACTTGCCAATCACAAACATTCCTTGCTGTTTTTGTTCATATATGCCATGATGGAGCTTAAAAATTCAGTTAAATCAGGACTTTCCGATTCTTTAAAATCTTACAAAGGACTGATTACTTAGAAATGCTGCACATGCTGGACGTTAAGATTTTTATATTATACATCGAACGGTTCTATGAATGCTTGGGGACTTTTGTCTGAGCAGGATCTTAATGCTTTTAATGAAGAGAAGAATACACCTCTTCATTGGGCTTGCCTCAATGGGCATCTTGAGGTAATTATCATGTTCCCTGTGCCTAGCTAATAAAATGCAATTTTGCTGTTCCTTGACTTCTGCAAATGTTTGCCTCTTCAGGTGGTTAAGAAACTGATATTGGCAGGAGCAAATGTGAGTGTATTAAACAGGTGAGATATATCTATACCCCGATCATCAGTTATCTGCCTAATGGATCAAATCTTGTACTTATCAACAAAAAGAAAATCTTAACTTCTAGTGTTAGAGTCAGAGTGATGAACACTTTTTTTTTTTTTTTTTTTTTTTTCTAATTTCGTAATCATCATGATCCTGGGTTATGTTCAGCTATGAGAAGACTCCAATGGATGAGGCCGCAAGTAGGGGTAAAATGGACATCATTGATGCTATTAATGAAGCAGTGGCACAAGTTGAACTTACTGGTATCAGGGTTTCCTAATGCAGGACTTTCCCAATAGAAGTCAAACTTACGAAAGATTTGCTGTTGTTTTCTTTTGTTAGAAACTTATAAACTATAAACTTAACGTGAAAATTTTGAGGATAGCTGTTGAGTCTCTTCTGGCTTTCTTCATAACCGAGTGTTACTGATTTTAATCATCTTACTACATAATACGAGCTTTGATACCGACGGAGAAATTGTAACTTGTTTCTTTTTATTTCTTGTGGATCGTGTCAACTTGCAAAGAGTAATTATCAAGGCTTTTTCTTTTTTCCTGAAACGAAATATATATATATATATATAATATATATATATATATATGTATGGTTTTTAAGCTCAAGGAGAAAGAAGGTGAATTGGCAGGGTTGGAAAGCAAAGCCCCAGCTGAAAGCTTTGTGAGGTCGGAGATGCCATTTTTCCAATTTCTTGGACGAAATTTCACCCTCTCTCTCGCCTTTGAATATTTTCCTTTTTCCCGGTTAATATACCATTTACGGCATTCTCGGTCTTCAAAGAAAAGAGACTTCTGACACTGCTCCAGCATCAGCTTATTTGCATGGATCGTGCTATTATTACAAGTGTTAGGCTATGTTTGGATATTGAATTGAGTTGAGTTGAAATGATAAAATATTGTTAGAATATTAATTTTTAATATTAATACTATTTTGAGATTTGAAAAAATTAAATTATTTATTATATTTTGTGTTAAGATTTGAAAAAGTTGTAATGATGAGTTGAGATGAGTTTATGTATCAAACGAAGCCTTAATCACTAAATAAATAAATAAAAATTATTTTTTATTTAATCACTACAAGTTCAATGCAAGTTTTTTGTTAAAAATTAAGTATCACTAATAAAAAATAATTTTTTTACACTTTTTTAAGGTGGAGTATATTTTTTTACAAATGCTTGCATGGAACTTGTCTATTTAAGACTTGTATAAATTATTTCTCTTTTTTCGATAACGTCGTTTGGTCTTTTTCTTATTTTTTTTCATACATTATTTTATACATTTAAATATTTTTTTAAAAAAATTACAATATCATAAAAAAATATTTTTTAATCACTAACTAAATAAATAAAAGTTATATTCAGAAAAATATCTCAAGAACACCTCCCGGTGACCCATGCATTTTCCTATTTGCATTTAATCTCTAATTTCTAGATCTTGGGAAGTGAAAGGAACAAGGGATAAGTATATTGGAGGAAAAAAGAGTTGTAAGAATGTTGGCAGTGGTTTATGCATCCTCATATTCGTTTTTATGTTTATATAATATCTCTTTAAATTCATCTTAATTAGATTATGCATATTTAAATTTTTGCATAATTATAAACAATATTTCTTCAATTTTGAAAAAACATTGTTCACTCCCAAAACATTATTTTTAATGTTTTTTCTTTCTCTCCCCAAACAGTGTTTCATTGGCTCTATCTTGAACTTTGTCCCCAACGGAACTCTCTCGAACACTTTTCTTTCATTGCTCTCTCTGTCTTCGACAACAAAGGCACCAGGAAACAACTCTCGACTCTCTCTCTCTCTCTCTCTCTCTCTCTCGACACAAACAGACTTGTATCTCTTCTCTCTTCAACAACGACGGCCTGTGAACAGATTTCCATCTCCTGGTCAGGTTTTGCGGTTCCTTGCCTGTGGACAGTGCTAATCAACGACAGCCTCTTCTCATAGCCCGGTACTCAATTTTCCGTCTCTTGGTTAGGTTTTGCTAATTTGGTTAGGTTTATGCTTTGTAATTGTTTAGTGTTTGAATTAAAAATTAGAGTGTCTGAATTAAAGGGTTTTTGGCAACAAATAGTATACAAAAAAGTCCCCTTGTTCTGTTATCATTGTTGGCAGCTAGGTAATTTAAAAAGTTAATTGTAGGGTGATGAGAAGGGGGAAGAACATGGAAGTTTTTGAAGGGGATGGGGGAAAACATCATGGAGGGTGAGGAAGTTTAACAGAATTGGGAGCATCTAAGCAAGGACTACCAAGCGACATGCCCAAAACTTTTGCCTTCTTTACCATGCATGAAAACTCAGATCCCATATTTCTTTGTAATTAGGTCACCATTTGCAAGTTTCTTTCATTGTGAGTAACCTGTTATCATAAATTCAGTGAAGCTAGTAGGAAATTTTAGAAAAACGTACAAAACAAAAAACTAATATTGATTACTCCAAACTGTTGCCCCACTACCCCAATTACAATCCTCCAATGAACTACAAATTGATTTGTTGGTACTCCAATTTAATGGAATTATTGTAATGTGTCCCTTGCTGTCTAAATACCTACGTAGGTATTGCCAATTAGTAAAATAGAAATTGGGTAAAACATGGCATGTGCCCTTGAACAAATTTTACGATGTTGTCACCAACAAACATGATGGTGTTTGGTGGTAGATTGGGCCAAGCTAAGGTGAGAGAGAAAGAAGGTAGTAAACTCAGGGAAGGAGAATTTGATAGGACTTGCAGTCATGGAAAAAAGAGAGAAGGTAGTGTTGTTGTCTATAGTTAGGGAACATGCAATGAGGAGTAAATTATTTTTATTTCAACCAGGAATTGGATGTTTAATTATATGATATTAAATTAACCAGGTTTGGTTTTTCTTGGACTAATCTACGTATAGTGTACATACTAGACCACAGTATACATGATTTTTGTATTTTGTATTTAGGAAGCATGCTTGGCAGATATATTGATTACTTCATTTTTATTTTATTTTTTTTGGTTTAGTTGATAAATTTTCATTTAGGTTACTTCATTCTTAGCAGATATATTGATATTCACTTTTACATCTTATTCGCTTCCATGAATATTTTTTCCATTTGTTTTGCACTTTTCATGCATACATACTTTTCCCATGTGATATTTTAGTAACATTTTATCCTTCAATATTTTGTTGAAGGATAAACTGTTTAATTGATGAGGATCACTTCTTCACCACAATGTTGGAAAGTGGTGAGGGTGGTATTAACAACTCCCCTATGGACAGTGCAAATGTTGATGTCCAAGCAACACAATCTCAACGGGAAAAAGGGAAACAAAAATCCCAGCAGGGTATGTCAATTGCTGCACACGAAGATACTCGAGGGACTGATCAATCATCCACACAATTGTGGAGTAGAATTTATGAGTATTACTCCACCAATAAAAAACCTAGTAGTCAATAACAGTCATCCCTCTTTGACCAATCGGTGGGCAATCATTCAAAAATGTTTCAATAAATTTTGTGGTAGCATAGCTTAAGTTGAAGGTATTCATCCAAGCGATGCGACCGAGCTAGACAAGGTATAATGCTTAATTAGATGTTTTGTTGTTCTAATTATTAAGTATTTGCAATGACATAATCCAACTAATTGTTCCACTATTTTGTAGATTGATAAAGCAAAGATCTTGTACCGAGGGATCCAAAAAATAAACATTAACATAGATCATTGTTGAAATTTTTTGAGGCACCAACCGAAATAGCAAGCACACATAGACCTTGAAAGAAAAAAAGACAACGTGTCACGTTCAAGTATTATTCCAAACTCAATACGTTTAGGGAAAGACATGAAAAATGTGCGCATAGATTGTGAGATACTTCTAGGCAAGAAGGCTGATAAAGCAAGAGAGAAACAAAGAGAATGTAACGAAAGACAAAATAATGTAATTAATGAGGCCTTAAGCCAAATGAAAGATGATAGGAGTACTTGTATGATGGAGAGAAGAGAATCACAATTGAAATATAAGAATGAAAGATCTAAGTACTACTTGTTAAGGAGAGAAAAATCGATTTGGAAATTAAGGTTGAAGAAGATAGACCTGAATTGGTAGTTCTTAAGAAGAGAAAAACTGATATGAAAATTATGAAATTAGATATTAATTCCATGAATTCTGTGCAGCAAGAGTATTTCCATAATCTTCAAATGGAAATCATTAAGGAACAAAGGAATAAGGTCATATCTCGTATATAGTTATATGTTTGTATGTTGGTGATTTTATAATTGTTTTGACTATGTGGTGAAGTATTTTGGATATTGTTGTACTGCTTGTTGCACACCAATCCATCATTTTTTGTATTGTTGGTTGCTATCAACGACGTGGAAATTGGAAACTATTGTGGAGCTATTGTTGAAAAACTTGCTAATTTGTATCACTTTTGGAGTTTGTGGTTCTTGTATTAAAATCAACTTTGTGGAATTTCTATTAAGTTGATTTTGATACATGAAATTTGTATTAAGTTGATGATATATAGAATTTGAGCACATGATACATGGGATTTATTTGAATCTGTATGGAATTTATTTTGGTTGGCAGTTGAATTTGTATGGAATTACATTGTATTAAGTTGTGAATATGTATGGAATTTATTTTGGCAAGAATGTTGAATTTGTATGGAATTTATTTTGGTTGGCAATTGAATTTGTATGGAAATAAGCAGTTTTTCGTGATTTTGGTTGACTGTTGGATGGTCCATTGATTCAGGAAAAAAATATATTAATAAAATAATAAATATTTTATTATTATTTGGTTAAAAAATGCATAATCCAATGTGAGAGTTTTTCTTCATATGCAATCAATTCTTCATATGTAAAATCAATCTTCAAAAGATGTGATTTTACATATGAAGATGCATAAGCCACCGTCAATGCTCTAATGTAAATCGTTAGAAGTTGGAGGAAAGTGCTCTCAGGGTTATGTTTTTCTTTTTAAGAAATGATTTGTAAAAGTCTCAAATAGATAAGTTTTGTGTAAGTTTTTGTATAAAAGTAGAGCCCACTTTAAAAAATTGAAAAAAAAATTCTATTTTAGTGGCACCAATTTTTTTATAAAGGGACTATGCAGAGTTTGTTTATTGAGATTTATACTTAGCATTATTCATTTTATTGGATTGGTGCTTTATCATGTGTAAAAGGAATGAAGAACTCGTGGATCATTTATTACTCCATTATGGGTTGGCAAATGTTTTATGAGATGAGATCTTTAATAGGACTGGTAGGGCTTGGGTGATGCTTAGGAAGGCAATGACTCTTCTTACTTGTTGGGGACATTTTCAGGACACAGGGCCAGCTCTCCCATAAGGCGAGTTAGGCGGTTGCCTAAGGTCTCATAGTAAAAGAAGGCCTCAAAAAATAATTAAATAAATTTTTTTTAAAAAAAAAAATTATCTATACTAAACAAAGAAATTAAAAACTCATGTCTAACATAAACAAGTCAAAGGTAAAAAAAAAAAAAGCTAACAATTATAAAAAGAAAATTTAAATTTCTATTTAATTACAGACTGCAACTTTTCTTAGGAAAGCCAAAACTCACAATAATGACTGTAATTTAATGGTTTCAAACTACCTCTACAAAATCCAAAAAAATCCAACGGAACATCTCAAAAACTCTGCTTTTATACCTGAAATCAACAAATCTTATTTCATACCTTTTGTATTTCACTATCCATTCTCTAATGTCTCTCTTGCATCCATGTCTATCTTGCTCGTATGCACTGGCAGCCTCTCCATTGTCTCCAATCGCACCATCAAACGTTGAGCAGCTCTGCTGTGTAGCCTGTGTTTTGGAAGGTAAATGAAGCTAAATCGCTAATTAATCTAAGTCTTGAGCTGCCGTTTCACATTTGTATATAAAGTGAAGTGTTTGTTTTATATATATTATATATGCGGTGAACTGTGAGTTTGTGAATGTATGTGGCAATAAAAGAGTCACGTGAACGTTACTGCTTGGAAGAATTTTCTAGAACATCCATGGGACCATGTCCCTTGGTTTTTTTTTTTTTTTTCCCTTTCTTCTTCAATTAATCGATGCATTCACAATTTGCATGGCCCATGGGTCAGGGCACCTATGAATTATTTTTCAGACTTTTAATCTTTCTCTTTTTATTTTTTCTAGTCTATAATTTATTTGTTGATTGTGGATATTAACATTAAGATATTTTATTTTATTGTACAGATTAACAATTTTATGTAAAAGTGAAAGTCATTTGTTATATAAAAGTGGATCTCGTTTGCTAAATCAAGTTCTATTGTTTTATATTAATATTTATTTTTTCTAGAATATTCATAACCATAGTAAGATTTTATATAGTGGATATTGTTCTTTTCTACTAGAAAATATGTCTAACAGAAAATATGCATCTGGATATGAAAAACTTAAAAAAAAAAAAAAAAGAATAGAAAAGTTGATTGAATCCCAAAAAGGATCTTTAAATAAATTTGTTACTACCAATAAACAAAATATAGTTGAAAATTTAGATGAAATATTTGTAGATGATCATGAAACGCACCAAATAGGACCACAAAATAACAAAATAAATCAAGAAATACAACAAAAGGGATATAGAGATAATGAAACAACATAACAAACCCAACAAAAGGGATCTGAAGATAGTGCTCAAGTATGAACTGCTATAATTATTGATTGAGAATTTGGAAAAAGTACAGAAGAAAATAAAAATATTGAGAACATATCTGATTCTATTCCTTCAAATATTTATGACCCAACTCAATGGAAATATGTTGATACAAAATTAAGAGATTTATTAGTAGAAAATAGTCCAATTAGATATAGCAATATAAATTTTCCTAAGAATGAGAACTCTAGACATTTTTCTACTACATATTATATACGAAACTTATCAAATGGGGAGAAACATGATAGAAAACGGTTAGTGTATTCAAAAGACTTGAATAGAGTATTCTACTTTTGTTGCAAGTTGTTTAATCCAAAACTTAGTATAAGTCAACTAGCTAATGAAGGAACCGATGACTGGAAAAATCTTAGTGTTAAGCTTAAAAACTATGAAACAACCAATGAGCATATTACTAACATTACTGCTTGGCTTGATTTAGAAACGAGATTGTTAAGAAATAAAACAATTGACAAAAAAGTCTAAGAACAAATTAACAAAGAAAAAGATCATTGGAAAAAAGTGTTATTGAGAATTGTTGTTATAGTAAAAACCCTTGGTAAAAATAATTTACCATTTCGAGGACAAAATTAAAAGATCTACCAAGAAAACAATGAAAATTTTTTAAGTCTAACTGAAATGATTTCTGAGTTTGATCCAGTAATGCAAGAACACATTCGACGTATTCAAGATGGTGAAATTCATAATCATTATTTTGGGCATAATATACAAAATGAATTAATACATTTGCTAGCAACTGAAATTAAAAACCATATTATTAAAAAAGTAAAGGAAACAAAATATTTTTCAATTATACTTGATGGTACCCCAAATGTAAGTCATCAAGAACAAATGTCTCTCATACTAAAATGCTTAATATTTCAGCAAACCCAATAAAAATAGATGAACATTTTTTAGAATTTATTAAAGTAGATGATATAAGTGGAAAAAGTATACTCAAAGATGCAATAAAAAGTCTTGAACTTGATATTAATAATGTTCGAGGACAAGGTTATGATAATGAGTCTAATATGAAAAAAAAAAGAGCAAGGGGTGCAAAGAAAATTGCTTGATATAAACCCCAAAGCATTTTACACACTATGTGGTTGTCATAATCTTAATCTTATTATATGTGACGTGGCTAATTCTTGTCCTAAAGCTATATCATTTTTTGGAATAGTCCAACGTATTTATTCTTTATTTTCTTCATCAACAAAGTGATGGAAAATTTTACAAGATAATGTGTCAATTCTAACTCTTAAGCCACTCTCACAAACATGTTGGGAAAGTCGAATTGAAAGTATCAAAGTAATAAAATTCCAAACTCCACAAATAAGAGAATCTTTATTGCAACCAGCAAAAATAACTGAAGATCCTAAAACAAAAAGTGAAACTAATTGTTTAGTGGCATATGAAATTGAGAACTTTGAATTCATATTAGGCATGACCATATAGTATGATATATTATTTGCGGTCAATATTGTAAGTAAAAGTCTGCAATCCAAAGATATGCATATAGATGTTGCCATTGATCAGTTAAAAGGTCTTATTTCTTTTTTTTCAAAATTATAGAGAAAATGGATTTAAATCTACTATAATTTCATCGAAAGATATTGCAATTAGTATGGAAATAGAACCTGTATTTAGAGCAAAACGAATAATTCATAGGAAAAAACAGTTTGATGAAAATGTCAATGAAGAGATAACACAATCTGCTAAAGAATCTTTTAGAATTAATTATTTCTTATTTATAGTAGATCAAGCAATTTCTTCAATTCAAAACAAGTTTGAACAATTTCAAATATATGAAAATATTTTTGGTTTTCTATTTAATATCAATAAATTGAAATCACTTGACGATGGTAGTTTGCAAAAAAATTGTCTTAGTCTTGAAAGCTTTTTGAAATATGATATTGATGGTTTAGATTTATTTTCTGAACTAAAAGTTTTAAAAGAAATTTTATCAGTAGTAAAAAGCACTCCTATTAATATATTAAATTATATAAAAAGACTTGATTCTTTTCCAAATGCATGTATTGCTTATCGAATTTTATTGACAATACATATTATTGTTGCTTCTGTAGAAAGAAATTTTTCAAAATTAAAATTGATAAAATCTTATTTAAGATCAACAATGTCGCAGGAAAGATTAAATGAACGAGCCATATTATCAATTGAGAATGAGATATTAGAAGAACTTGAATATAAAAATTTAATTAGTAATTTTACATCTCAAAAAGTAAGAATAATAATTTTTAAATAAAAATATATTTAGATATAACTTAATTAATTTGATATAAGAAAAATGGTCCGTTTTAATTTATAGCCGTAGGCCTCAAAATCTATTGAGCCGGCCTGTCAGGACAACTACTTAATTATTGATGATTCTTCTATGTCTCATATATGTGGTATATTTGGCGTGAAAGAATACTCGTTGGGATAGATTAGAGACTTCTTAATGGGATTATTTTTCATGATTTTTTTGTTAATTTTTTATATCCTGCTCCGTCTAATTAATTACTTGATTTAATATCATTTACTTGTACAAAAAAAATGCTGATTCACGAAGAACTAGACACATCTAGGCGAATTAGTGGTGCAAGAAGATCATCAGGGATTTCAGAGTGGTATTAGAAAAGGCCAAAAAAAAAAAAAAAGAAAAAAAAAAAAAACAGATAAAACATTGAACTCTTTGTTATCAAATCCTGGATATAATTTTGAAGTAGTTGTTCATATGAAACACGTACCAAAGTTCACTTTAAAACACAGACGAAGTGATGCTGGATAGAATTGAGATAATTCTTCCAGCTAGTTCTAACAGATGATCAACACAGAAAATACAAGATATTCATCCAAAAACATAAAGAAAACTCTAAAAATTATTGATTAATAGTAAAATTTGAAATTGTTTTACGAAGTCCACAAACCAGACTTAAATAACTACAAAATTCAAAATTATGATATTTTTTAAAACAAATTGAAAAATATAATTAATTATTGTATGAAAATTAAATACATAAATAAATAAGAATCTTACAAGAAATTTAGACAAAATCAAAATCAAAATCACTTCCAAAACTTAAACCAAATATTTACTTACAATGCAAAAATGAGAGTAAATACAAAATTTTGAGGAAAATAATGATACCTACCGGCCCATATCAATTTGGGTTTGCATCATGAAGGAACATAGTCCATAATAAAGAACGATATGCATGCATGCAATGCGTGCAATATATTCTTGAATATAATAAATGTTCAACGACGTACTTAATCACAGGATCATTTTCTGTCTTAATTCCTTGAAGAAATTTATCTTCATGGCTATAAGGTACTTTTAGGTGGCTTCCTCCACATATAAGATATATTAATGTAACATTCACGTACGTGCGACGGAATTCCTGCATGCACTTTCATGGAATCATGAGGTTCGATTATATGCCCCATTTCTTTGGTCTTAAGGGCAAGATCAAACCATGCCGTTTATTCAGATATATCTCCCCATTTATTTCTCTTTTTTGTTGCATTTATATATGTACTATCATATAAAGTCTTTGTTGGATCTCCCCAGCCATCTTAATTAGGTGCTTATAATATAACTGCACTGTGAATGAAAACTATACAGATCATTGCGTTTATATAGAATATAAGACCATAGACACAGTCAGTTCATTCTACCCATTCTACTGTTTGATCTAACTCGAGGAACTCTAACTTTTGGAGACATTTCTTTAATTTAGGAGGAAGAACTCTAGCTAGTTTACGTTCAATAAAGGATCATGGACACATGATGCATGGGAGTTATGAAATAAGCAGATCAAATCAAATGTCTGTCACTGTTATGGAGTTGCATGTACTGTATTAATTAATATTGCAGCGCAGGTAAATTATTACTTGAGAATTTTAATGATTTTTACCGTAACTTCATATTATTTGTTCTCATTTTCCTTGCTTCTTGTCTTATTCTTCTACAATCCCTTCTGCAGATCGTACATATTAGCAGCAAAAAGAAAGTATTTCATGAAATCTATGCCACTTTTGCCAATTATTCATGGGTTCTTGCTGACAAGTTATTGGGATTATAAGTACCATTCTAAAAAATTAATTTATAGACAAGCAGATCTTGGTCATGTGCTATTCCAGATCAGGCTGATGAAAATTTGAGCAAAAGTAAGGCTGAAAGCGAAGGAGTTTGCAAGGCATTTTGACACAACCATGGCTATATCATGTATTAATTGTTGACACTCAAGTACGAGTATGTTGTATTGTACTTCTTCTTCTATACTACTTGAAACACAATGATTCCTTTACATCTTTGAGGTTGTGACCATGTCAAGGTTATTAGTATGACATTTCATTTAATTTTCCAGGAGATCAAGGAAACAGCATAGGTTATGGTTTCTATAGAGATAAAACAATAAACAGCCCTCTTCTCCAAATCGGACAAAAGGCCGCAAGTGTCGAAGAATAAGACACACGCAATATATATATATATAGGTCCACAAAACTACATAAAAGGCCCACTTAACAAAGTTGTGGGCAGCAAACTCAACAACCTTAGAAGTACTTTCCGTACGCAGCCAATCGAATATAAAATATTTCATCCCACTTTTATGGCAATATTCTACTGTTGATATGTTCATAAATAAGAGTACATGAGTTTTTCTTGCACATTTTCCTTAGATTGTATTTTTATGATGTGGTATTTTTAGATATTTTGTAAATAGTAATAAAAAAATATTAAATAATAATAAATAATAAAATAATAAATAAAAATGAAATATTTTCAATACTTGCGTTATGTTATAATTGTCTATGTAGTATAGGCTGCTGGAACTAGACACAGAGAAAGAAAGGCTAGGGATGAACACAGTTGCAGAGAGAGAGAGAGAGAGAGAGAGAGCTCTGAAACATAATGGTCGATCTGAAACAGCGGCTCTTCCCTCGATCGAAGTACAAAAAGCGCTTTTTTCCATTTGCAAGTGTGTGAATAAGGGAATGTGTCACGACCATTTATAGAAAGAAACTGTCATGGGAAACGTGAGATTAATACATGATTAGCTAGCTAGGGTGAGTAGTACTGTAACCAACAGTACACTCAGTACTACTGCTCCATTTTGCTTTCCTGAAACAAAGGCCGATCAAAATCCAATCAACATTTAGCTGCTCAAAGAGACTAGTGGAAGTACAAAGATGCCTGACTTGAGAGAAAACATCTTGTAAAACAGGACTATGGACCTGAAAAATGATAAATTCATGTAAGTTTTTATAATATTTTTATAACTTTTGTATATTATAAAATGTGTTGTAGATATTTTGGTGCGGTCAAATCGTAATTAAATAGAATTTTTCCTTCTTGTCACATTTGCCGATTGGGTCCAGGAGAAAAAAATAGAAAAAAACAGCACAGTTTATAAGATTTGAGATAAAAATTCTTATTTTCAGTCATTATTTATCATTTTATACTATATCTTATAAAAAAAATCTTCTCAACTTATAAAAAACTCTCATACTCTATAAAAAAAAAATTATAAATAAAAAGTACGAGAGTAAATAGTATTCACAAGATCCAAGATAAAGTTTCTTATTTTCAATCACTATTTATTATCTCACACTATATCTTATAAAAAAATTCTCAAACATATATTCTATAAAAAAATTATAAATAAAAAATATAAAAATAAATAATAACTTATGCATAATAAATTCCTTTCTGATTATTCTTGCACCAAAAACATCACTCCTCAGATTTTTTCAAAAGTTCTTCCATTTTTTATTTTTTTAATTTCCCACAAACCAACCAGACTGAACCACGCAGTTAAACAGAAAAAATGATGGCTTTGGTGGAATAATAAAAATTTGATAGCATCTTTTCAGATTCTCTTCCAGTTTGCCATTGATGTTATATTTGGGCTGAATGAGAACCATCCACTTCCCCCACCAACGAAAAAATTGTAAAGAAACCAAATGCTGCACTAAAGGGCAGAATCCTTTTTCTGCTCTGGAACACTTCACAGCAATGGAAGCCGATGACTTTATATAACATTTTCTTGAGAACGCATTTATATCGCCATTTTCCTTTGCAACACAAGCATGTCAACAGGAGAGACACCATTACCAAAACCAAAACCAAAACCAGGGGCTATCCACCCAGACATGCACGATACCATTCACTCCAATACTTTCATTACACAACGGGATATATATATATATATGTATATATATGTATAACACATATACATATGTATACATGCATGTATCTATGCATGTATAAATTTCAATAACATGCCACGCACATGAAGAATCATGTATGTCTGTAAAAAATTGCATTCCAACAGATAAATCATTCCACGAATTCTGCAGCAATTTCCTGATCATGATATATATTTTTTAGAATCATGCATTGACTTTCTTCCATGCACTGGCTTTCTTCCCTATCGACAGAAACAACATCACTGGCTTGTTGGAAACATGTTTACTGACACTATATATCGAGCAATCACCCTATGCTAATCTTTCACCCAAACATAAATCCAATAACAAAATTGCTTTCAGGATTTGGTGACAGAAATATATACACATCCAGGAAAATTAAACATGAACTAATTAGAATTGTATAGCGCGCGCACACAAGAATTGTCTAACAACCAGACAGCATAATATCCCAAAATTCATTTGGGGTCAAAACAGTGAAACCAAAACAAAGCAGATAAAAATAATAACCTAGTTATGCATTATATTTTCAAAACATGAAAAGAGGAAAACTGTCGATGTTCACATGAAATGCCAAATAACATCTAGGCAATAACCTCTCCGAAAGACACCACACAGGAATACAAGAATCATTCAAGTCCATCAACACCATCTTTATCACCAGAAGATCTTTCATTTTAAACTGAAGCAGAAAGTTTCTAAAGTAGATGAAGGAAACGATACACTTTCAGTAAACTAACTATATATACGACTATATATGCCATGATTGCTATACCAATCCATGCACAACTTCTGTTTGGCATTTCAAATCCTCAAGATGGGGGACAGAACTAATATAGTTAAGCAAGTGAATGCCTTCATGTTTTTTTTTTTTTTTTCAGTTAATTTGCTTTGTATATGCAATACAAAATAAGCATGGGAACCCAGAGAAAGGTATCGAGTATCAAACAATTATCAATGACAGGATACTGCCACTTTAGCATCAGAAGGAGAGAAAAAAAGGAAGGCGATTCTTCAGAGCATGACATATATATGTTATTAATACAAATTGGCAACTAATACTTGAAATTGAAATTCTAGCTAGATGAACCTGTCTCTACAATTGGACGGCATATTTTGGCATAACAATCAAGCAAAACACTTTAAACCCCGCTTTCCCTCTCAGCAGGGAAAGTTAAGTAGATCAACTCATCAGCCTCGCAAAAATTTAATATTGAAGTTATAACAAGCCAATGATTGCATGGAGATGCATGAACTAAATACCAAGTTTTAGTTAAAGATCTATTAATGGTTAGTATACCTGCACAGCTTGGATAGTGAGAATCAAGAAAAAAAACAACACAACCAATGAGAGACCACAGTAAATGGATAAAGATCTACTAAAGTTCTTGCCCTAACTTAAGAACCACATGTCGGAGCATCATAAAGTGAGCCCACAAATTTATTGCTCATTTAATGTTGACCAACATATTTATGCAAGCAGTGCTAAATGATGTGGGATGCATGATATCATGTGTCTATTTCTTTCCCGCTTGAGACCCTCAAGTTGGGGTAAGAACTTAAGAGGACCTTGATCCAAAGGTAAATAAATACACAGCTCCTTCTATTTACTCAAATGGGAAAAAGATCCCCTCAACTTCTTGCCTAAACTTGAGCCTCAAGTTGGAGAGAGATAGACACATAATGGATTCTTTGACATTTACTTCTCATCTAGGCCTGGTTTGGATAGAGAGATGCTATCATCTCATCCCATCTCAATATCCAAATACCACAAACACAAAACACTTCTCAATTTTAAATCAACTTTTTTTATCTAATCATTACCTAATTATTACAATTTTCTTAAACTTCCAAACAAAACACAAAAAAGAATTCAACATTTTCAAATCTCAAAATAAAAATAATATTAAAAAATTATATTCTAACAATATTTTAACTTTATAATATTTTTATTTAACTTTTTCTCTCCTTTTTCAAAATCCTATAAAACATTTTAACTTAAACCATTTCTAACTCATCTCAACTCATCTCATCTCAACTCACTATACAAACTATCCAAACCAAGCCTTAATGTTGCCCAAAATAATTTTATAGGCAGCTATGAATAGTAGGCCCCGGTACTTTATGTATTTATTTCTCTCCCACTCAGATCTTCAAGTTCAAGCAAGAACTTAAAGGGACCTTGATCTACTCAAATGATCGCCGTAGTGACATTTCATAAACAAATGGCAAATGAAAGAACAAAAAAAGTTGCAGATTTACTACAAAATATCATGATCACCATCAATCCTTTTATTGTTGCAAAGCAATCTTTCTTATTGGTTAAAAACAATGTGCCGAATTTTGGATCTTTCACCAGGAAGGATACATTACTTTTGGGTGCTCAGAAAAATTATTTACATGTGTTTATCTGATATGTTAAAATAAAGGACACACAAACACTTGTTCTCAAATGCACCTAATAAAGCAAGGAACACAAGAATAGGCCCGCACCTAATCAGAGATGGAAAAGTAGAATGCAGTATATCTAATCTACCAGTAAAAAAGCGAAATACAAGTGAATGTTAATATGATCCACGTGTTAAAATTCAACTAATTATAATTAATTTGCAGACATTCAAAGTGGACAGCATGTGAGGTGAAAAGAAAATCCAAGCAAGCAATGAATACAGACACCTCTTTGTCAAATCTCGATTAGTCAACATTTGCATGCTAGATCATAGCCAAAAGGTTAAGTCACATATATATACCTGCAGCATCTCAAGGAATAAAGTATAATATAGAACCAAATATGAATCCCCAACAACAATTATTCTAATAGCTAAATGATTAAGAATATATGTAAAATAAAAGAAAAAACCGCAAAAACAAACAGTTGAAGAAAGACTCAGTACACTGTATAGTTCGTACTCATGTTAAGACATATACAAATAAACTAAGGGGGAAAAACAAGCAAATATTCTACACAACACTAAATCTTTAAAAATTTTATAGGCATGCACAATAATGGAAACTATAGTGCGACTACATCATAAGTGAGTGCAAATTCAGCATCAACTCTTAAAAAAATCTATGCTATTTGATCAGATGGATTGGATTTTAGCATGAAAGCCAAGGTCTACCGCTACGAAATTCAAAGCTGAATACATATCCCAGACAAGCATAACTAAAGAAGCAAGCAGATCAAGCATTCATGAACGCTCACAGTAGCACGTTTGTCCACACACTGCAAAAATGTAACAAGCATGCGCTAATGTAGCTTGAAAACGACATTCATATGATGTAATGCTCTTTCTTTGACAACCAATGATGGTGACATTACAACAACTTCCCATGCTAAAGTCTAAAGCAGCACGATATTAATTATGATATTCACATTTACTTCTTGTCGACAATGAACCAAACTAACCAAACAGGAAAGAAAACTATTGCAATATAACGTTCAGTCCCAACCATAAAGTATGTAAGATTGGTATAATATATACCAGGAAGGAAAAGGAAGCGCACAATATACTTTGAGTGGGAAATTTCTAGCATAAGAACATGCACCAGGTATACAAGCAAGACAAAATTGGAAAACTTATAAAGGTAGGGTTGATACCACGATTTTCATGGATGACTGACCCTTTCCCTTTAATTACACTGTAGACTTCACCTTTGAAAAACATAACCCCAAGAGCAAAAAGAATAACAAAAATAATTGAAAAGGCATCGACGACCAAAAAGTATATAGTTGTATAACATTATCACAAATTTCTATGAACCTATTATTATGAGAAGTTATAACCTTTTTTTTATGTCTTTACTTTCCATTAATTCTTCAGAAACACATCGTCATTAGGATATAATGATCCTGATCACATGGTAATTGTAATGACAAAAGCATACTGCAGGCGATAAACAAGAAAATCAAAACCATGATCTGTAGAGTTGAGAGCATAACATGGGTTAATAAGAAGATTCAAAGACTATTAAACATTTGTAGCAAAATCATATTAATAAGTAGTAAACAGAAGAAGAATTAGCCTACAATGCCATTTTCCTTCCAAGACCATCGATCGACAGATGTCTTGTACCCGATAATTAAACAAAAAAGTATTAATTTATTTGATTACCAAAGCTTGAACCTCCGAGCAATCCTCCACCGGATGCAGCATAAACATCAGAGGGGTCAAGAATTGGAGCTGCCGAGGAGACCACATTTCTCCCTCCATCACCACCACCACCTAAATGCAATTCAGATATATTAGGATACCCATCTCTACTTTCAACCCCTTGATCATATAGAAACCCTTTGAAAACATGGCCACCAATATTTACAACCGCCTGATACGCATACTGGTCCTCGCCATCTTCCACCGCCGTCACTCGCACGCACTTGAAAACAGCCGGTGCACGTACTTGCCCAGGCAATGCCTCTTTAAAACTCGCATCTGTTCATAATTCAGCAGAAACCCTACTCACAATTCACATATCAACAACCCTAAACCAGTAATAAACTAAAAAATATGAACCAGAAAGCGTATTAGTGTCTGTGAGGAAGAGAGATAGAGCAAAGCTAAAACCTTGGTGACTGGAGCTAGTGTCATAGCTTCTTGGGGGTGTTGTATTGGAAGTGGAAGTATGGGAGTTGGTTGTAGTTTGCGAGGTGATGAGTCTAGGTTTTTTGGCACCAGAGGTAGCGCCAGAAGAACCAGCAGCAGCAGAAGCGGACACACCCATGAGCTGGCGTTCCCTCCGCCGAGCGGCTGGCACCCAGGTGCTCTTGACATGAGTGGCGCAATCAAAACCGCGACTCTTGCAACAAGTCCTGCACCTTCTGTGGCTGCAATCTTTCTTTGCCTGGTTCCCGCAGTCTTGGCACGTGGTCGTCCCGGTGGAAGACGTCGTTGTAGAGCCACCCATCCCAGCACCACCACTACCACCACCACCACCACCGCCACCAACTGTTTGCACCAGATTCCCAGAACCACCATGATCAAGAATCGCGGGTTTCTTGAAATAATGCCCATGCTGAGTATGCTGATTATTCTGCCAGAGCTGAATTCCTCCACCACCCCTATTCCTATTACTCAGCATATTGTTCTCATCGTCGACACCGATGTTCGATGGCGCGAGGCAAGGAGTAGCAGTGAGGAGAGGGATGACGCCCACGCCGACGCCCACTCCGAGTGCAGTGGCGGGGTTGGAGCCGTTGATGGAATGAGGATCGGACATGATGGGGTCATGCTGATGGTGGTGGTGGTGGTGGTTGTTGTGGTGGAAAGATGAGGCAGGTGCGACGACGAAGAGGTCGCGCAGGCCCACCATGCCCATCTCCGTGGAAGCGAGGCCGTAATTGATTTGCCTGGAGGGGGCAGCGGACCACATTCCAGAGGTGGGTCCGGTGCTGGTTCCCGCGGCGGTAGGTCCGGCATTGAAGCCAAGGGATAGCTCATCCGGGGCGGCGCGGCCCGCGGCTGAAGAGGACGTAGCCGCCCAGTCTGCGAAGGCTCCAGAATCCGAAGGTAACCTCCGTGTAGTAGCCACAACTGATGCCCTTTGTCAACAAAACACAATCTTTATTAGCAGTAGTGTATTTTAGAACACAAATTAATATGGGGAGAGAGATTTGTGATCTTGAACTCAATCTATGGATGTATATCTGCAGGCGTTATATATGTAAGTGGAGTCTCTGAAATTCTCTGGGAAATAAGTTATGCGAGAGGGAGGGACGGAGATCTTGTTTGTTGGGTGGCTTTCTACCAATCTCCCTACTAAGGAGATTACTGCTGCTGCTGCTGCTGCTGCTGAGACGACTCTTACTGTCACTTTGGCTTTTCTGAGGAAAAAAAGTTTGGCTTCTGAGATCGAGAGAGAGAGACGACTGAGCAGTTTCTGGGAGGTGAGGGGCCAGAAAGAGCAGGGTCTGAGCAGTAAGTGAGTCTCAGAGAGAGAGAGAATGCAATAACGACCTTTCTTCTGTGTTTTCTGCTCTTTTGTTATCGTTGCCGAACTTTCTCTCTCATCATCATCATCATCGTCATCATCTTCTCTTCTTCTTCTTCTCCAACGCGATCCCTTCTCTCTCTGGCTCTGAGCCTCTCTTTTTTATCTATCTCTCTCACAGAGCCTCAAGCTCCTATATGGTTTCCTAGAAAGCGAAAAACCGAGGTGGGTTCCTCTCAACCTCTCACTCTCTCTCTCTCTCTCTCCAATAATAACACTAACTATAGAAGTAGAGAGAGTAATAAAAAGACTCTTTGTTTAGTTTTTGTGAAAAGAAAAATCTATGGCTCCTCTAAAGTCGCATCTATTTTTTTTCTCAATCCACTCTTTCATGCATTCCTCTTACCAAAACCATCCATTTTTTCTAAATAATATTTAAAAAGTAATTTAATATTACAGCTCACCTCTTCATCCTTTTCTTAATATATAATTAATTATAAAGATAAATATTTTAGCTAATAAAACAAACATAACTCAATATAATATTATATTATAAAATTATTTTTATTATAAAATAAATATGACGTATTATATAAAAATATATTAATTTAAAATTTTACTTTTAAAAAATCTCTACTTTCCAATTATAATTGTAAATAGTCTATCTTGGTTCATATATTAATTCCTTGTCTAAACATTTAAAATTTTATTTAAATTCCTAAAAAAATATTATCATTATATATAACACATAAAAGAAATAATATTTGTAATCGAAGAATATACAAAAGTTGTGTAATTTTTTTGAAAGAATAATGTTATATATAATCGTAATGTACGCAAATATCGTACAGTCGTTTTAAAAAAGAGTGAGATCTATGATTAAAAAAATAATGAATCTAATATAATTTTTTTTTCAAAATAATTGTGTAATATTTATATATTTACGACTGCAACTATCATTCATCTTTTTAAAATAAATAACTCACATAAAAAAAGAATATTTTTTTAATAATAAATTTTATTTTTTTATAAAATAACTGTTCAAAACTTACACATTTCACAACCACGTAAAAACATATAAAACACGCAGAAATGATAAACATATTAGAAAACGCGTGCAGTCCTTGAATGGGGGGCTTAGATAAGGGCCCCCACCACCTTAATCAAGGTCCCATTCCATGATTTGCCGGAGACATTGCGCGTGCTTAAGACGCGCCACAGATCACATTTAATAAACATATATATATGTATTAAGACCATTAATTAAACGTGGAGTCCAGGTAGGCCTGATTGTAGAGTTTCCAAATCTATCTCATTCTCATCTGTTTTGTCGAATACAGTAGATTTGCCATGTGAGAAGCAATTCCAAAACCTTGCCTGTCATACAGACAATCTTTAATTACTACTACTGTTCATACTTATCTATATTGTTATGACAAAAATGTAATTTGAATCTATAGATTATAATGCTTTATCTTCTCATAAGTTTGAGAAAAATATTACCTCTTAATTAGCATTTTTACCAAGTGAAATGTTTTGACCACAACAAAATTTAAAAAAATAAGTTTAGATGTGACTTAATACAGTACGTTAAGTTATAAAAATACTTCTATTGTAAACTAAATTTAGCATATAATACAAATTACAGACAGTTTGTGATTTTACTTTTATAAAATCTCTTTTATCAATCATCTTACGTATAACTTTCATATATATATATATATTGTTTTGAAAATAATATATACTTTGTCTCAAATTTTAGAGAAGTACAACAACTATAAATTGATTCTACAAATATAGACCTATAAATTGTCGTAGTTTCATATAATACGTTAAATATACTTTACAATTTAAAGTACTAAATTAAGTTATGTCAGTTTATGAATTTATTTTTGTATAATCTCTTTATAATTAAAGTATTTCTCTTTGTCAAATCATAACACGAGTCTATCTTTAGCCATTAAGATGACCAAAGGTAGGTAAGACAACACAGTTTTTCTTATTATTGGACCTTAATAAGTTGTGTACATTTTAACGTTGCTAAAAAAAAAAAAAAATTGTGAGGTTCACAATTTGCATTTATTTATCTGTCGATTTAGATTCTAATATTTGAATAAGAATTGCATAAAGTTATTGTCTATATTTAGATATTTTAATGGTAAAATGCTGAAAATTTTATATGACATTTCAAATTAGGTACAACTAATGTAGAGGTGCAAAGCATGATGTTTCCCCTCATCAAGATTCTTAGAACTTCTTATATTTGTCACCCTTAAATTAAAATTTATTAATTTGGAGCATTCACTCTGAATTAATGTTAAAAGTACATATACATGGAGATTTACATTACATGTATTTAGCAGACAAAAACATAAAAAAAAAGTGGCGCATTATTGATTGTCAGTATACCTGCTTTTCTTTTGCCAATACCAAACGAGTCGTACATCACATAGAGATAGATTACAACTCATACTTTAATTGCAAATATTACTCAATTGGTATTTACCAATAAATAGGAGCATTTAATGTGGGTCTCTTTTTATTTATTATTAGGATATTTATTGCCCATTAAAAGGAAAATTTGGAAGGAGTTTTTTTTTTTTATGATTTAAAAGTGATAATCATTTTGTAATAAATTATATATTCTTGTTTGAATATTAAAATAATGGAGTGACGTGTTACAGAGGAGTAATGAAGCTGATATTTCGTTGTATTTAAATGTCAAGTTGAGTTAAAATGAGTTGAATTTTTTTATAAATAATAATAAATTAAGATGTTAGATTAAGTTTTGTAGAATCCATTTAAGATGAGTTTAAAAGTATTTGAATATTAAAATGAGTTTAGATACATTTATAGAATTTAAAAAAAATTGTGGGTTCTACGTATAAATAGGTGCTGAATTGAAAAAGATTGTAGATTCTACGTGTAAAAAAATTTTGAGTTTAGATGAGTTTAGTAGTTTGATAATTGAGTATTTGAATGTTAGCCATAACTTAAAATTAGACTAAATTAAATTGATTTCAATAAAATCTAACAATCAAACTGGGCTTAAAAAATGCAACGCAAGACCAAAAAGTCAAGAATCACTTCAAAAATTCCATTAGGAAATTTGAGAGAATAGTCATAAATTTGATGTTGCCAAACATGCAAATACTACCTAAGGCTCTGAGACAAAGAAGTGCTGCTGGCAAAGCTTTAATTTTTCTTTATATAATAACCAATTAATTTAAATTCAAGATTAAAAATGGGATGAGGGTCCCAATAAAATCTTATTACAACAGATGTAATCCCTAAAATTTAAAACTACCGTCAAACCCATGGTATATAGAGGCAAGAGACAACTTTGCTAGCTAAAACATTTTAGCAGCAAGAGGCCGAAAAGAAATCAAAAGCAAATTTTGTATTCCCAACAAGCGAAATGACAATAGTCTAGTACCCAAAAGAGTAATACAAGAGTCGTATTAATGCTAAGACAAAACATGAGTGAAGTAGTGCATCCGAGATGTATGGCAATATGTAGTCTAGTACCCAAAAGCATAACTAGCTTATATATGCTCGAGGTAGAATCCCATGTCAATCAACAAGCACCATGCATGCACTTTGTAAACCTAAAGACTCCAAGATCAAGACCATTAATATTGAAGTAGTTGCCCTAAAATAATTCATCAGGACCAAAATATTCAACAAATTCCTACCTTTACTAGAATTTGATCATGTAAGTGAATGCAAAATCTGTGTAAGATGTCTTCTTAGAACACCAACATACGAGGATATTTATATAAATTGATCAAATTTATAACTTCTATATATATATATATATATATATATATATATGTTGTGCTAAAACCAAAAGGCTTGATCCGAACAAAAGAATAAAGAAACAAATACATGACAACCACACAAACCTAAGTGATGCCAATGGTTCATATCCAAAGCTTGAGAATCGGATCGATCGAAATTAAAAAGTATATATCATCTGTACGAACAGTACTAATCCACGCCATCACGTCTTTTATATATATATATACCTTTAAGATTTGACATCACGGCTACGTGTTCATGTTACGTACAATTGTATGTTGGTTTGTTTGCATTAATTTCGTTTCACCGAATAAAGAAGAAAAAACCTAATCAACCAATTCTACACCCTTAAATATTGGACGCTAAAATTTCAAACTATTTTCTTTTTTCATCTATTTTGGTGCAAACATCAGGATCATATATATATATATAGTTTAGCCAATGGCTTTGGGGCTTGGTGATTGAAAGTTAATTAACATTATATATAATGTTGCGCATTTATTTAATTTTATGGTCATCATGTTATTTATTTTTTTAACTTTTGGTTAATTGTGTATAGCTAAGTGCAAACCCGGCCATAATGATATGGGTATCTAAGTCCACATTTTACATTGATTGCGTTGAAGTATTATCTTTGAAAGATGAATCATTACAAATATGGAAGAAAAAACTTAATATCTTCCACGAACTAAGGCAATATTAGTTATTTTCACTCAAATAATATATTTACGCTTAGTTTTAGAAGTGATTTTGATTTCAATTTTGGCCACATTTTTTCGTAGAATTCTGGTTTATTTATGTATTTATTTTTCATACAATAATTTAGATTTTTTCATTTTTTAAAAAATCTGTACACTTTCAAATTTTACAGATACTTAAGTCCGAATTGCAGGGTTCATAAAATAATTTCAAATTTTACTATTAATCAATATTATTCTGAAGCTTTGATAATTTTCAATTGAAAACAAAGTTGTTTCCTCTATGTTTTGGGTGCATCTCTTGTCTTCCTTGTTTCAACTATCTGTTGAAACTATCCACCAGAATTAATCTAAATTTTGTTCGATTTCAATTAGCATCGGAGCTTTAGCATATTTCTTGGGGTGATATCTCATTAGTTTTCCTGGCTGGTCGCCATGGTCGTTGTGGACAGGTTCCAAACAAGGAAGTCTCTCACCGTGTTCGTAGCATTCAGGACGTGATAATTGAAGATTTTCAAAGACAAGTTGCAGAGTTAACCCTACGAAATATCAGTGATCGTGAGATAGAAGATCACGATTCCGATTCAATTTTCGAGAACCCGTATCAATATCATGCTAGGGAGGGAGGAGCGTCATGGGGACCTTAGTTTTAGAGTAGATATGCCTTGAGTTTTTTAATACATTACAGGCTGAATGTTTCATTGATTTATTGCATGAGGTTGAGTAGATTTACAACTCTAATGAAAAGGAGTTTGAGGATGAACCTTCTTCCATAGGATATAACTCTATACCAATCTACGATACCTATCCTGATGAAGATAGCCTAGTGGATGAGGTAACTTTTATTGAAAAAAATAAAACTTGAAAAAAGAAAGTGGTGGTGAAGTTTTGAAGTTTGAAAATCATGAAACAACTTTTGAGACTATTAACTATCTAGATTTTCTTAGAGTTGATGATTTTTTTCCAAATTCCCCTATGCAAAATAGTTTTTTTAGATTTGAGATGTGGGAAAGAAATTTAATTTTAAAGTATAAGATGCCCAATATTATTTTATTTCGAGCCCACCAAATCAATTTTAGTTTTTTTATGATTATCGGGATGATACAACAAAAAGGAAAAAATAAAGATTGATCTAATTGAATATCCAAAAAATCGAGGCAAGAAAGTTTAGAATTCACAAACGATTCTCTCCAATCCGGTGATAATGATTTAATCTCAAATTGATTTGGGGTATATACGTCAAGATTCTACATTAATTACGTTGAAGTAATACCTTAAGAAGATGAATCTATATAAATATGGAAGGAATAGCTTAATATATTCCTTAGATTAGGGTAATATTAGTTATTTTATCTCAAATCATATATTTACGCTTAGTTTTGGAAGTGATTTTGATTTCGATATTGGCCAAATATTTTGTAGGATTATTGTTTATTTATGTATTTATTTTTCATAAAATAATTTAGATTTTTCCATTTATAGAAAAATCTTCATAATTTTAAATTTTATGGCTATTTAACTCTAGCTTGTAGGCTTCATAAAATAATTTCAAATTTTACTATTAATCAATATTATTATCAAGCTTTGATAATTTTCAATTAAAAACATAATTGTTTCATCTATGTTTTGGGTAAATCTCTTGTTTTTCCTGTTTCGATTATCTATTAAAACTAGCCACCAGAATTAATCTGTTTAAACTTTTCTGTTTAGATTAAGAGAATTAATCTAAATTTTGTTCGGCATCACAACTGCATGATTCTCTCTCTCTCTCTCTCTCTCTCTAAAACTTGTATACTTGTGCCAATCTGAGTGGGATGGAACTCATTTTCTCTTCGTTTATTTTCTCTCACATTTCTTCTCTCAAGACATAATTAATAATTTCCATTATAAACATCTCACTGCAATTTATATTTCCAAGTCATGCACTAATCTTCAAAACAAGATACGTCATGCAACATTTTGACTTGTGCGTGAGCCTGACATGTTGGTAAAGTCTCCCATGTTCCTTGGACTAGATGAAGCTCTAATCCGTCCGACCATTTGTCACTACAACATAAATGAGTTTTTGTCACGGTTTAACAATTGTGACAATCCCCAAACCGTCATCAAAAACTATTTACTATGACGGTTTGTGGAAATCGTCACCAAAGGCAACCAAGAAATTGCATTACGATCAAACATATACATATTGACATTAAAAAGTGCCTTGGACATTCGAACATTGTGGCTACTTATGTGAGAATGTATAAATTTTTTGCGCCAACGTTTGAACGTTAGTGATTCATGTTCGAACGTTAATTTATTTAATATTAAAGTTGAAAATTTCAAATTAAAAAAAAATGAGAATTAAAGTACATTCATTTAATATTAAAGTTGGATAAGCTAACATTAAAAAAGATTAAGAATTTAAATTCAAAAACACTAGATTTATTAAATAAGATTGTTCATTACATATAATAAAAATAAAGTACAAAATATGTAACACTAATGTAAACAACATGATAAAAGTGAAAAATACTCAGAACCCATTGTTTACAAATGTATTAAATTTTTCAGTCAATATGCTGACCTTTTTGTTTAGGATATTTAACCGATGGCCAATTTCGGTGATATTATGTTCTACTGATGCAATTTGTCGGTCGATATGCGCAGTAATATTTGAGACAGTCGCATCAACCCAAACAGGGCACACATCGAGCCAAGCAGGCCGAACATCTCCCGCAAATGTACCCATCGGCAGCTTACTAGTACTCCCAATATAGGGAGCAACACCGGCCCAGATTCCGTCAGAGAAACAAGATCTAGTACAGGGCCAAGCTTATGTCATGTACCCCCCCTCCCCTGTCTAATGCTCTTATGGTGTGTGGTTATGTCGATAGAGCTAATATGCTCTGTCAGCCACTCCTCCTCCCAGGGCGTCACACTCTGGGCTAGTAACAGTACGGTATGACGACTCTATATGAGAGGTTATCCGTAGAGACGATACTCGCCTCGTAACGGATCATCTCAAAATACAAAGTGGCAAGTTGATGCACTCTCCACGTGTCACTTGTATAAGGAATTGTGCGTGAGTCTGACTAAAGGCGGTCTTATGTGCCATAGGATCCACATTTGTTGCAACAATAAGATGCAACATGCGAAAAAAAAAAGAGCTATACCTAGCTGAAGGTGTTCTTTCTATCAAGCCGCTACCGATCTCTCCCAATGAGGATGTAAAAATCCTCATCTTGGTTATCATCCTCCTCATCATTACCATCACCCTTCGACCGGTCAACTGGGCCAATAGATAATGTAGAAATGTCTACATCTACATCTACTCGGATCCATCCCTAGGCTAAGCGTCTCATTTAGTAGATGTCTCAACTATGTGACGGATCCCTAATAGCTCGGCAATGACATCCATCGAAACCTCGAACTTAACATTGCAGATAGTCACGGTGTGAGAGATTACATCCTGAGGCATGGAACACATTCCATATAAAACTCTCGAACCATTAATGTGTAGATACCAATCCAACCTTTGGTGGTGAACACATCTCTGAGGCTCGATGTCTCACATCCGAGTTCATCAAACTCATTGATCAGGACTTCTTGATTGACCATCACTGTTCGATTCCCGATTCAAGCAATGTCCTGGCTTGTTCTTTCCCTTCTCTGTTTCCTAGTAGTTAGAAAATGAGTCATATCCTGAAAGAAAGAAAAAATTTGAGCAAAATTAGTACTATAATGCATATTATGTATTGTAATCTAAATTATTTCGGAAACACGTTCGAACATACAATAATTCACATTCGCACGTACTCTTGTTACGTTCGCACATACTGTATAACGTTCGCACGTTGTTTGATTAACATTCGAATGTGTTAGCCGTCTTCCTCTTTTGAAAGGTCTAACATTTGAACGTGAAATTATAATGTTCGAACGTTACGATATAAAAGTGGCTGAGTCGACTCAGTCATTCCTGTAACCTCAAACTCAGTGAAAGGGGCTAAAAACCACTGTAGAAATGAAGTATACACTTCAAAAAAGATTTCTACGGTGGTCGTTTGGCCATTAGCAACCCGTAATGGCCAAAGAATAAAAACGAAAGTCCAGCTACGGATGGTTTTCGGTATGAACTGAAACCCCCATTAAACATTTAAAAAAAAAAAAAAAAAAAGAAGAAGAAGAAGAAGAAGAAGAAGAAACATACCAAGGGCTAAAGAGGGACGCCTACCTTTTTTATGACGTTTGTGGTGGTGGTGTTTGACGGTGGCAGTGACTGATTTGGCGGCGGTTTGCGATGGTTGCGACGATGATGAATTACGGGTTACTGTTTCATTTGAAATGCCGTTTCGCATTCAGACAGTAGCTTATATACACGTGAGGTTCGAACGTTATAGTTTTAATGTTCGAACGTCACTTAATGAGCAAGACAACCATCCGAACGTTACTATTTGTTTGTTAGAACGTTTGTCAGTTAATTCTAGAGACATGCAATGGTATATTTGTACATTCGAACATTTGTCATTAAATTCATGAAACATTCAAACGTTATATTGGTACATTTGAACGTTTCTAGAATAAATTTTAGATAATTTATTCTAAATAATATATTAATGAAGTATAATTAACAACTACTATTATCCAATGATATATTATAACTTAATAATATATATTATACTAATAACACTATGTACAAGTATATATGATATATTAATACATAGTGCACTAGTATACTATACTAGTCTGGTGTTGTTAATATATTAATAAAATGTAATTAACAACTGCTATTATGCAATGATATATTATAAGCTAATAATATATGTTATACTAATAACACTATGTACAAATATATATTCTATACTAGTACATAGTGCACTAGTATCTATACTAGTTGAGTGTTGTTAATATATTAATAAAGTATAATTAACAACTAATATTATATGCTAATATATTATAAGCTAACAATGTATTGTATACTAATAACACTTCGTACAAGTATATATGTTATACTAATACACAATGTACTAGTATAGTATATAATATTCTATAGTCTAGTATTGTTATCATATTAATAAAATATAATTAACAACTAATGTTATATACTAATATATTATTAGCTAATAATATATGCAATACTAATAACACTATGTACAAGTATATATGTTATTCAAGTACATAATGCACTAGTATAGTAAATATATTATTCTAGTATTGTTAATATACATAGTGTACTAGTATTATGCTAGTACTAGTATTATGCTAGTGTTATTAAAATATTGTTGGGTATATGTAATAAACTACTATTATATACTAATATGTTATGAGCTACTTACTTATAATATACTATACATTACTATATATACTAGTAAATAATATATAATGCACACCTTATACTATATCATATATACAATATTATGTCATATATACATTACTATGTTGGATAATTATTTTAAATATTGTGTGTAATTAGAATATTATGTAAACTACTTTTGTTTAAAAACTACATAAATATGTGATTCGCGTTCGAAAGATACAAATGTACGTTCGGACATATTGAGGTGACGTTTGAAAGTTAGAATACATGTTCAAACGTGTTTAAAAATTTGGCGAGACATTTTTCGCATTAATTATTAGACAATATATGTGGAACTTAATTCCATTCACGTACGAACGGGTACAACTTAATGTTCTAACGTCATGCCTTGATGTTTGAACGTTAAATTATATATACAAACGTGAATGAAATTATTGGCAGGATCTTTCCCGCGTGAATTCTAGAAAACCTGGCCTGGCAACGTCATAAACATAACGTTCGAACGTTTTTTAGTGGACATTCGAACTTAATCCGCGTGATCTGTGCTAGTTGCGAAGATTATTAACGTTCGCACGTCAACAGATGTACTTGCAAACGTGATGTTATGCTAAAAATTAAGTAGTTCTTTCATCGGGAATCCAAAATTTCACAAATTATTCTTATAGATAGAGTTAACATTCAAATGATTTGCTTTTTTGATGCTACGACTTTTCATTTAAAATGTTGCTGTAATAACTTGTATGAGGACTTAATACAACGCCGTTCTTGTTAAGTATAGACCTATTGCAACGAATTAAATAAAAAAAAATTTGAAAAAAAATAAAGTGTCCCAAGACAACTCTGGGGCGTATTTAGAATGCATGGGTTGAAGACAACTCAATCCGTTTGCCTTCAACCCGTGCCGCATAGAGAGAGAGCACTTCAATACATTGCATGCATAGTTCGATATTATAGATTTCATACTATGGACCATGAATGTAATCACAAAACACAAAATTGTGGTGTATTGGTTGAGGGAAGTCATAGAACAGATGATATTGACTACTATGGTGTCATACATAACATTTTCGGATTAAAATACTTTGGTGAGAATATGACATATATTTTTTAATATGATTGGTGGGATAGAGGCCAACCAGGAAGATGGAGAGGGTATTAATTTATTTTTCGACCTCGGTGCACTTAAACTGATCCCCTTATGTAAATATGACGTCCTACCTGTACATCTCGACCCATTCATATTAAATGATCATTCAACTCATGAAGTAAGTGAGTTTGAAGAAGAAGAAGAAGAGTTCGAAGAGGAAGTTGATGAGGAAGACGAAGAAGAAGAATGTAATGATGAAGATGCTATTGAAATCGATTTTGAAACAAGCATGAAAAATACATCTGGAGATGAAAAATAAAAATATTAAATATACTATTTACATAGGTGACAGTACAATACATTTTTTTATAAATTATTCTATACTATTTTTTTAAAAAAATATTAATCATTTTCAAGGATGCCACCAAAATGAAAACGAAGCAATGTGCCTTCTCCCTTAAGTCCCAAACTCGTTCACGACTCCCTAGCTGAGCACTCCACTCCTGAACAACTTGATACACAGGAGACAAAAAACCAATCGACACCAACTAGTAAGAAAATTTTGTTGATAATTAATTATATTTCAATACTTTGGAGACTGTAGTTAATAATTTTAAAAATATTAGCCGATGCCCTGTCACGTCGGGGACGTTACTTAACACGTGGCCTTGCGCTGGAAAAAAATTGAAGACGCGGAAAAACAAGGTCAACATTCCTAATAACTTCACTAGGATAGTGGTTGATACTGCAACATCGCTTTCCTCCTATATCAGCACACTAGTCCAAACTTATGCTCCATTTTACGTGTGATCATGGAGAGATATTCTGAATGAGGCTAAAGATCACATTCATATTAGTGTACTGGTGAGTTTATATGCGAACGTAATTTTTTTGGAGATGTTTTAATTTCATATTGTTGACGCAATTCACTTCTTAGGATGAATTCGACCTCAATTTTGATCATAGCGAGGATGTGTAAATTGTGAATGAGTTGATGGCCATATTTTCTCAGCATCATAAGAGACGATATCATGATCACGTTAAGAAATTCGAGACATTAAAGAGGTTGTTCAGTCCCATTTTCAGAAAATGAAGTTAGACGATTGGATAAAGTGTTGTGATCTTTTCGCAAGTCTAGATTATCAGGTATTCTAGATTTATCCTCCATAACTTAGTTACATCTATATTGGTTTTATATATTATATTTAACATTGATAATTTCTCCTACAGCACTTAAGTTCTATCAATGTACAGAATAAAACAACTTTGACAATCCAACATTGCGCCTATTCAAGATCTTTCCAACATCTTACCGATGAAATGGTAATTAATAATTTATTAAAATTCACTCATGTTTATCAAATTCTTTTATTTAAATACTAAAATTATTTTTTAAAATTATTAATGTGACTTTATTAGAAACGTGATGATCTTGAAAATCTCTCCCATATTCATGTCTATGCTGCTACTCACACTGATGAGCATAGTGGATGAGTTGATTCTGTCGCTAAAGATAATTATGTAAGTGAAGATATTTTCCGTGAATAAATTATGCAACATGTGAATTTATATTATGTTTGATTCCTCATTCGTTTTAATATGTTACTTATTGTGTGTTTTCATTTTAATTGCAGGAAAAAATGATTGAGATTCAATCAGCCTCTGAGGAATCCTCTCCTAGTAACATGGATATATCCACGCAAGTGTTCGGGAGCTAGTCTGGTTTCGGACGTTCTTTCAAGTGTGTCGGTTCATTCTCCACAACTTCGATTTCAAAATTTAATAATCTTACTAAATATGTAGATGCAGGACATCTAGAAATTGAGTAGATAAAGTCGAGACAATATAAGTTGGAGTCTCTCTTATCGCGACAGTCTGATTTAGAGACGCGTTTGCAGGAGCGATAGAGGATAGAATACGCATTGAAATTCAAGAGCAAGAACATAAGGATATGTTGGTTCAGATGGAACGTGTTATGTCACTTCAGAAGGATCACAGTAGACAAGGAAAGAAGAAGAAATTATCAATATATCATTATCATTATTAAAAACTTTTATTGTCTATTTTTGAAACTCTATAAGATATTATTAGTTATTATATCTATAGTGCAATATGATACAATTTGTGTGCTTTATAATTTTATGAAATTACTATTTCTGATTAGTACTTTCAAATGTAAAGAATAAACATTCGAACATGGCTTCACGTTCAAACTAACTTTTAAACATAATACCATCGAATTCCAACAAAACGCTTGAACGTAAGTCACTCTGTTTGAATGTATCCACGCACAAACGATCTAAACATTCGAATGATTAAAATAGATACGTTCGAACGACAACCCAACATCTGAACGTTAAACATTTTACGTTTGAACGCTTCGCCATTAACATCTGAATGCTACCTTCAAATGTCTCCAAGCAAACGTTCGAACATTGTTATGTTTGAATGTAAATATTAATTGTGCGAAGCAAAAATAATGAACATCTATTTTTTTACGTTCGAATGTTAATCGGTCGGGTTAACGTTCGAACGTTAGTTTTTACGTGTAAACGTTATTTTTTATGACGAATTTTAATTGTCACAAAAAATATTACGTTCGAACGTTATATCTCATGGAAAACTTCCAACCATCACAAAAAATACTTTTTGTGACGGTTGAACTGTAAACTGCCATAAAAAAATTTCTATGATGTCTTTTAGGTGAGGACCGTGGTGACAATTTCAAACTGTCATAAAAAAATATTTGTGATAGTTTACTTATTTTTTGTGACAATTTCGTCTTTCACATAAACTAAAATCTGTTATAGTGTGTATCTATACATCTTATTCATGCTTTCAAAGGCCAGAGTCCATGCGGTAGTCCAACGGTCTTCATATATAGACGTACAAGTTGAAAAGTCTAATTCATTATTGCCCCAAACTACTACCGCCTTCATGATAGGCAATTTCTACAAGCCATGATGCTAATTCATCAGCCCTGTACTTTTTTTGAAATTTAGCCTCAAGCATGAGACCAACATTTTCTTCTATGTTTAAATGTTAAAAGTACATCAAATAATCTTTAAATAAAATGTAGTGAAATAATTTATTAATAATAAAAAAAATAATAATAAATAATTTATGAATAATGATAAACTATTTGTGAATAGTTATAAAGTGTAAGTATAAAGATATCTAAGAACAGTACTTGTGTTCCCAAACACCCCTATCTTTTTTAAAAATTTAGCCTATTGCATGGGAGAAATATTTTGTTCTTAAGTTTCATCTAGATGTTAAGAGTATTTCAGAAAATCTTTAAATAATAATAAAAAATTTGTGAAATAATAATTAATAGTTTATAAATAATAATAAATTATTTATAAATAATGATCAAGTGGTCTGAAAATATCTAGAACAGTTATATTAACAAGCAAACCTTTAGAAAATTGTGGAAGCTCTGCGATGCTGCATCACATGATTTACCAGATAGAAAACATGAGATTTTGACTATTAGGTTAGTTCCAATTACTTCCACTCCATATATTTTATATTTTATAAATTTTTACCGTTCAACACCTAGACATGAATATTCTCGGCGATGAATATATATATAGAAAAAGGCTACTTTGCTATCCGTAACACACCGTTCAAATGTACTGTTTGGTAAATTTTTTTTTGACTTAATGATTAAGAAAATAATTTTAAATATATTAGTATATTTTTTTATTTTTTAATAATATTTAAATCTATTAAAACAATATGAACAAAAAAATTAAAAAATAATAAATGATAAAGTAGAGCGAGCTACGTTGAACGACTTATATATATTTCATATATATGAGTAGCCCGACTTATATATATATAATATTTCATGAATATATTTCTGATGCAAGTGTTCTCTATGTTTTTCCTTCGAGAAATCTTCCTTTGTCCCTTCTTTCATTCTACCAGCAAGGCGCTGTACTCCAAATGAACAGGTAATCCTGATGTTACGTTAATTTTATAACAAAAGTGTACGGCGATGAATTAAATTATATATAATCCTTCGATCTCTCTCTTCAAAATAAATGGTTTATCAGCTTTCGGCTTTGATAAATTAATGTACGTCTCGATTTTGATGCGATTGGTATGTATCTATAGAGAGTACTGTTTGGTGTTCATCAGAACAGTAACATTAGATCTAGAGTCATTGAATTTGGTGTAACATGACGTTATTTCTTTTTCAGAGTTTGAACTACACACAGACGAATTAAGGGATCGATATCAATTTGATCATGTGATAATAAGCTGATTCGTAATACGTACGATGATCACTTGTCGTGAGTTGTACGTTGTTTGAGTATCAATTCCTACACGAATCGAGCAGAAACAAAAACGAATGTAGACTCGACAGATCGATCAGATTCATGATCACAATTATTCGCTTGTTTTTCATTAATATTCAGAACTAGGGCACGGTAATAATAGAGATGTTGATCACTCGCAGCATGTGGATCGGATCTCTGGTTGGGAATTTTGGCCAAGTATTTTGAAGGTTCGAGCACACATGAAAGAGCAAGAGAAAAAGCTCTTTCGCCACCTTTTTTTCTTTTTTTTTTTCTCCTTTGTATCACTTTGGCCCTTTGCTTGCCCTTAGAGGCACGAATCTCTCTCGGGGTTGGACGATACTTGTACCAAAGTTCGTTCGTTCATTCATTCAAAATCTTAATTCCTCCCCCTTCCCTGGCCTCTTCTTCTTATTCCTAAAGACTAAAGAGAAAGACACACCTAGCTACTGCTCTAGCTCGTAAGCGTGTGTGGAAGTTCTCTTTTTCAAAGCACGCCCACATAAAACAACCCCCCCAGCTAATTCCCTCTCTCTTTCTCTGTCTCTCTGTCTCTCTATGATCTTTTTGCAAAGTGTTGGTAGATTTGGAAAGCACTTGATCCTCTGTCCCTTGTTTAAATGTATCTATATATGGAAACCATTCAATCACCTTAGATCCCTAACTAGCTAGCTTAAAAGTGTTGCATAGCTTGGTTTGTGTCAATTATAGTTGCTCATGTTCTTTTACAAATACGATTGAACTCATAAGGAATCATTTTCTTCTTTGACCCTTTCAAAGCATTGGTAATGGTCTAAAGTTTGGTTAAAATCTTAATTTTTTTTATTATAATATTAACTTTTAATTAGGTGAGTTTACATTGGACTAGTCATTATAAAATTAAAATAATAATATAATATTATATATATATTTTTTGTAAATACAATTTATATATTTTTTAGATCTTCATGCTTTGTAGAAATAATATGTCTACTCTATCAATTAGTAGAAATAATGTGCATGTCATGCATGTTTTACCATTCAAAGAGAGAGGGAAGTGATGAAATAATTAAATATTACTTTTCATTGTGAATAGTAGCTAGCCATATTTAGAGAGGACTTAAAATTTACTATTCATTAAGTGCTTTAGACCATTGGCTAGTCCAATGAGATTTTTTCTCACATCTAGCTAAAGTTTGGATTTACATTGACATTTGATTAGTCCATTGCCAATACTCTTAGAAAGAAATTAAAAAGATCCAAGGCTCAATTTAGCAAAAAAAAAACAAACAAAACAATTACTTCTATCTGCTGTTTAATTCTGTGTTATGGTTCTTTACCTCCTTAAATCTGATCTTATATGGAATGAATACCCAAAACTTTTCCCATATTAAAGGGCACTACAGCTTTATTATACCTACTAAATATCATTTACCAGCATCGCTGCTGTCATTGTCTACTGTATTATTTGAAGATGACAAAAATCAGATGCGTGTTATTTCTGAACCTGATCAAGCCAAACCCTGTAACTCTGCAGAGAAACAACCCCCCACAAAAAGGCATGACAAACTCTACTCCAGTAGTCGACGTACAGGAAAGGATATATACGTACTTTAGGGCTAATTAAGGGAGGAATTCATCACCCGGCCTAACTACCAAGCTCATGGTTTTGCTTCTTTGTATCTTAGTAGATCGATATATATATATATATGTATATGTTTCCGAAGTCTAATTACTAAAAGAAACATTAGCTTTTAACAGGAAATAAGAATGTCTAGTTAGCCTAATCATTCTCAGAAAAAGGAAAGTCTAGTACTTAAGTCATTATCTCGATTCTCATATCATTACTTTTTTCACTTTATGAGTGCAAGTGTAATTACTTGCATTAAAAGATTAGATGATAACTTAAAAAATATATATAAAAAGTTGGTGGGTTATTATTATTCTCACGTTATTCCTCGAGATAACTAAGAAATTACGCAGTCAAAAGAGCATATAATATGGATGAACAGCCCTGGCCAGGGGCATGTGAGAAGCATTTAACTAAGCTTGTAAAGATCATTATTATTGAATCAAGTGGCAGCAAGTTTGAGCATGCAGCAGCTTTTAAATTTGAAACAAAGTGATCAAGAGAGATTAATTAAGGAAAAGCTTATGCGGTTAAGCGAGAACGTATATATCAATTATCATTACCCGACAGACAGAAGAAAGTTAAGCTAGCTAGCTAGCAGTACTACTCCATCCTGTATATTATTGAGCATGATCCACTTTTACAAAACAAAACTCGACTAAAATTCCAGATTTTATGACCAATTATAGTACATCATGCATACAGCCTTATCATTTCCTTTTTTGGCGTTTCACATATAGATTGATCGACTGTCATTCGATCTGGGTAGTCGGATAAACCAAAAATATAATGAAACTACTGCTACTGTCTCTGCAGAATATTCAGATTAAAAAGAGAGAGTTATCATAACTGGTTTTGATGCATTTATTTACAGATTTAATTTTCTTTTGTTCTGATGAGCATATTATATATATATATATATAGAGAGAGAGTTTTTTTATTTTTTATCTTTTTTGTTCGAAAGAAAAAAAGAGGGAAGCAGAAAAGACGAAAGCAAACTCGTGCAGAAGTTTACTTTGGAGGTAGGGCTAGCTAAAACAGTAGGCAAAAAAAAAAGGCATATATGTAGATGTTGACAGTGATAAAAGGAAGCCAGCTTGCCTAGCTAGCTATCGCATTCGCCCTCGTCACATCACACGTTAACTCCATTATGTCAATAAATTCTCATCACCGTCCAATCCCCACTCATCGTTGACCATTGCACAGTAACCAGCCTCAGACAAATGCCCTGAATTATTACCTCTTATCTACTTCTTCCAACTTGGAAACCAATACACTTATATTATTATATATATATATATATATTATATTAATCACCACGCCTCCTCAGCTTCAGGCCAATTCTTTTCCAGAATATTATATTGTTTTTGTTTTCTGTTCTCCATTAACTTATCATATGATTAATGTTGATTTAGTTTATTTTAGTTTTGATTTAAGATGCCACTTGAATAGGGATTCGTTAGTTACAAGCGATTTAATGCATTAAATTGTGTATTAAGAATCACATAATTTTTTATTAAAAAATTAAAAGAAAAATTTTTTTGAGAAAAAAATAAAGTTATCTGTTTGATGAAAATTATTTTTATTTTTAATTAGTATTATTTTATTAAATAATATTTTATATTTAATATTAACGCACGATTTGATACCAGTAATCGGTTACGAGAAGATTTTTCCATTTGAAAATAAGGGACGTGGGAATAATATGCATGAATTTTCTTTTCTTTCCTTAAAGCTGGGGACTTCGTGGAAAATTGAGCTACATGCATACGTATGCCTATATATCTATACACTTTTTATTTTTTTGGTGGATATTTATTTACTTTTGAAGAGTTTGTGTTGATATCTTTGCTCTTTCTGAACAACTTTACCCATCTATATATGCAAGGTTTGTTCTACAAGTACTGTTGCAGACAATTTTTTGTTTGATCTTCTCCCACTTCATGTAGAGCAAGAAATTATTAGCCCCATGTTAATGTTTGTTTCAGTTGATGTGTTTATCCTCGAAACTGCTCGAAATGATCATTGCGACTAAACCATAATTTTAGTATGTTATAACTTGCATTTCTAGCATTTATAGGTAAGATCATGTAGTATCTAAGTCCAAATTCACTAAACAAGTCTCAAAAGCATAAAGGATGTCATAGTCGAATCGATATTGATTTAATTTTTAACACGCTCACCGAAAGGTAAACCGGCAACATTATTTTTCTTTATTTCTATACTCATACAATTATTTGACCGTTAAAACTTAATTTAACTAACTTCCCATCTAAATGACCAGTTTGCGATTATTTTTTCTTGAAATTTATACTCTTAATTTGAATCATTTCAACTGAAAAAAGTGTTTGACAAATCTTCACTCGTTCACCTCGTTTTCTTCACCCTACCAATATCATGAAGAAGGGAGTTTAGGATGTTTTGATATCAAGTTTATTTAGTTTTGGGGAGCATGTTTTGATATCATTCCTCTTCCATAATAACTTTACTTATCAATGAAAGATTGCTCGTAGAAGTGCTAAGACAACTTTCTCCCCCTTCTTCGTTGTCTTCTATCGCTTGTAGGGTTAGACATTAACCCATGTTGTTGGTTTTCAACTATTTCTAACAACTGAATAGAGGGTGTTGATATGTCTATATATGAGGACTTTATCTAGCTCTGTTTGTGAGTTGATCCCTTGATTACGGCCGAACATAATTTTGGCTAGCTCATCTAGTCTCCATATTCAAATCCATACTTGATTTTGGCCACTAGACAAATCACAAGCACGTATATGGCGTCATCAACTGAATAGATATTGAGCAGGCTTCTCCACTGAAAGTTGAACTGACAACATTAACTTTCTTTATTTCTATACTCATACAATATTCCGATCATTGCAATCTGACTAAATTCAAGCAACTTTCAATCAATTTGATCAGATTGATTAGGTTTTTTCAGAATTGCATCTTTTTAATCATTTCAAAAAACCAAGTCATTGACAAAATTCCTCATCTTTTCCCCTCCTTTTTTCACACTCACAAAAAAAAAAAATCTATAGAGGGATTGCATGAAAACTAAGAGGTCAGTACTCCTTCCATGTCCTAAAAGAAAAGATGAAAATTAATGGGATGCACTGCCTTCCATGAAAGAGACATCCAAAATTAAGCCAAGCAAATATATATACCTAGCTAATATAATTTTGTTGGTATAAAAGTAGGTGTTATTTCATATATATATATAGTTCATCTCTACTTTTCCCTTTAGACTGCAAATGCAAGCTATTTTTTTAGTTGAAAGAGAAAGTATTTAAAATACTCGATATATCATATATTGCAAATACTATTTATTTTAGTTAAAAAGAAGATCATAGTGGAGTAAAAAAGAAGGAAAGAAAGACACATGCATGATGATTCTTATCCATGATCTTATACTTGGTTATGCTATATATTATTGGTGTAATGTGATAGTATATATCCTTTAGTTACCTGTTGCTTTCTATCAAAATCACATTTTCAAATAAATTGTAAATATATTAAAAACTGGAAAAGAAAGATATGATAGAAAGTGAGTTGATGATTAAAGCGCACCGTTCCACAAAGAAAACAACGAGAGGCGTGTTTCGTTGTCAACATCAGAGAACATATTCCAGACTCCAGTTCTGGTTCATTCATTGTAGGACTTTTGGGCATCAACTTTCCTCTATACATGAAGGGGAATAGTAATACATTATTATTATTTTAATATTTTATTTTCATTGCATTTATTTTTAAAAACTATAGCACACTGAGTTATCAATTTGACACATTGTTTTGCTGTTTCATTTTTTAACCTAATAAAAAAATATATATATCAATATGTTGTTTGCAATCTGACACATCAAGATGCACATTAATAAACAGATCCAACAAATGGCAAAAACCGGGTAATGGGTGGATGCAGCAGCTCTAGATGGGAAAATTTCCAAGATGGGTGGAGGAGTTGTTATCAGAAACTGGGAAGGAGATCTAATTGCAATACTGTGCATGTATGCCTCAGCTCTTTGTTTCTCATCTAGTTATAGCAGAATTATATGCTCTATGGAGGGTCATGATTCTCTATTCGAAAATTGGATTAAGTCATGTAATATTTGAAGGTGATGCTCTGTCTGTCATCAAGGATATTCAAAGAGTACCAAAAGCTAATTGGTCATGGTATGGCCAAATTATTGTGGACAATAAAAACAATTTTTCGAGAGAGAGCAAGCTGGAAGATTTTATACTTTAGGAGATGGGAATAATGCTGCCCATCAAGTTGCCAAGCTAACTCTACTATATCAAGACTTTGACTTGTGTAGCATCTGATCCGATTTTGACTCCGACTTGTTAAAGTAGAGTCGGATTTAGACTATTTTTTACCTTCATATTCAACCCATTTTTCAAAAAGAATTTTTTGTAGGTTTTAAAATTTTAGTTTTTCCAAAAAGTAAAAACTAAAACTAAATCATTCACAGCTAGTTTACTTCTATACTAATATCTAACGTATTTTTATACTAGACGTATAATATAATGTCTAATTATATGTTATTATACTATAGTATTACATATTCTTTCTAGTGTCTAATTACATGTTATTATATTATAGTATTTTGTTATTAACTTATTATACTAGACTTATTTTTATAACAGTATCTACCTTATTTCTATACTAAACTTATATTATAGTATCTAATTACATGTTATTATACTATACTATTACATGTTATTATGATATACTAGTATCTAACTTATTTCTATACTAGACTTATTTCTAGTGTCTAATTATATATTATTATACTAATGTCTAACTTATTTTTAACTTAGTTATATACTAGATTTTCTAGTATGTAATTACATGTTATTATACTTTAATAAAATATTACTAAGTGTTATTAACTTATTATACTAGGTTTATTTTAATATTAGTGTCTAACTTATTTCTACATTTGGTTATTTAAGTTAATAATACTATGATGTTTAGATATATATATACACATTAAACAATTATTAGGTTATTTATATTATAATATAAGTAAATTATTTTATAATAATTAGCTCATACTACTATATTATTGAATTTAACTATATAAGTTCTAATTATATAGTTATATAAATATACAGTATATATGATAAACATATAAATAAATAAATATTTTTATAACATATGTACAATATAAGAGTCAGATATGTAGTCAAAGTTGGGGTCGAATTCTGTGAAAAAGTTGGAATCAATCCAGTGGTACCTCCAACTCCGACTGAAAAACTAAAAAAAAAAATCAAATTTCAACTCCGTTTTGTTAAAGTTAAATTTGTAAATTTTTGCTCAACTCTATGATTTACCCTAGTACTTTCGCTGTGTGATGCATGCATGGTAGTCGAGAAGAGTCTAGAATTCTTCTCTCGTATATATTGAATAACGACGCAATAATACCCTTAATTAGACGGGGTTTGAGCACAGCATAATCTTGTAGCAAGTAGTGGCACGTGATCACAGGTTGGTGGCCATTTTTGGAGTTCATGTGAAACTTGTTTGAGATCAAATCATCATGTAACACCATGATTTATTAGGGTTTTTGGCATCTTTCTTTTCTTGGCAAGGGTTGTTTGCTCTTGAAAGAATGAAAGTTAAATTTTAGAGTGAAATCCAAAAACTTTATAATTTTTTTTTAATCATTAATGTAATAATCTTTCACGTCAATTATTTGTTCGCGTGTTAATATGCTAATTCAAAAATATATTATTTAAATAATGTATGCTTATATTAATTGGTAATTTTCAAAGCTTACAAGTTTCTTTCCCTTCTTAGTCTTGGTTTGAACAGTGAATTGAAATGATTTGTGAATAGTAATGAGATAATTTGAATTAAAATATTTTATAGGATTTGGCAAAGAAGAGAGAAAATGTTAAAATATTATCAGAATATAATTTTTATTTTTGAATTTGAAAAAGTGTTAAATTGTTTTTTGGACCCTGCTACTTTACCGCCCAATGGGCCCCCTAGTGTAAATTGTACTTTTTATTTTTATTTTTTACATTTTTTAAATATCTTTAAATATTTTCAAAAAATAAAAATACACTAATAGTCACTTCTTTAACTATTAAAAAAAAATTTTAAAAAATTAAATATATGAGCAGTCAAATGAGGGGGCAAGACCATGAGGCATGTTATCATTTTCCTTTTTTTTTTTTTTTGAAAATTTGAAAAATTTATAATAATTAGAGATAAAAAAATTAAAACTTTAAAATTAAAAAATATTTATATTTCAAATATTTAAATATTTTGAGGAGATGATAAGGACCAAGTTATAATACATTAGAGCAAAGTTTTGCAGCAATCAAAATTATACCATTAGAAATTGAGGAGGAAGCAAGGGAACCTGCATTTTAAACTCTCTTTTTACACGAAATGAACGACGTCGTTTATTTATCTCATCAAGATAAAATAATGCAAGCTAATCAAAATGATGTCATTTCTCTTGAAGTGAAACGCCATCGTTTTAATCATATATATAATTTTTTTTAAAAGACAGAATTCAAATTTCGGACTCCGATGCCGACTATTAGAGTCGGAGGAACTCCAACTCAGACACCAAATTTAACATACTCCGAGATGGAGTTCAGTCTTATCTCGGACGAAGGTGGGAGGTCAGAATTTGTTACCATCACTACTGTAGAGGCACCCTAGAATCAAATGTAGATGTGTGTGGGGGTGGCGTGGGACCGACCTAGTTAATCGTACGGACTGTTGGAGACAACACGCCACCTCCGTTGATTTAGGTTTAGTTGTTTTTTTTTCCACACTCCTTTCTCGATATTCATTATTTAATGCGATTATTATTAATAATAATATTAAGAATATGGGGCCAAGCCTTTTTCTTGAGCTCCGTGCCTGCCCCTGTCCGCGCCGTGGTCCTTACACTCTCTCACACTTTGGTTATCTCTTCTCTATTATTTCTTTTTTCTTTTTCTCTCTTTTTATCATAAACTTTTTTTTTAAAGTTAATCAATTATTATTATTATTATTATTTTATATTGGTTGCTGCATATAATTTGTTTCTGATAAGCAGAAAGTTTCAATCACGTGCAAAGATGTTCTTTCTATTAATTTATCACCGACCACCATAGTTTTGTCGGCATGCATGTCACCCTCTTGTCATTTCCATGTCCATTCTTCCTTTCTTTTCAAACTAAAATTATTTCTGTATTTTAATTCTTAATAACCAAATGGAACAAATTAATTCTTCTATCATATTAATTACAAAAATTGATTTATTTTATTATTATTACATTCGATCATAATCGAGAAAATGCAAACTTTCTTATTGAAATACATATATAATTATCAAGACATGCATACAATTTCTTCCTTAAAAAACCCAAGATTTTGTTTTTAATTTAATGGTAACATCAATAATACCCTAGCTAGGATATATACTTTGTTGCAAACCCAGAAAGTGTCACATAAACTTAATGTTAATGGGGCTGTTTTTGATGAGTTATGTCAATCTAGAACAGCGTGCATTATGAGAGATGATCAAGAGAAGGTGCTTATGGCAGCTAGCAAGATTGAGAATGAGTTCGAGGAGCCTGAAGGCGCTGAGCTAACTGCTGTATTTCGTGGTCTCCATTTATGTGCAAGCATGGACATCTCACGTATTCAAGTCGAATCTGATTGTTTGTTAGCAGTGGAAGCATTGCAATAGCAGAATTCCATGGAAGGGTCGATATTGGGGCTGTTATATAAAGAGGTCAAGTTACTTTATTCACATTTTGTCGAATGTAATTTTGTTTATGTTCATAGAGAATGAAATATAGCAGCGCATAGATTAACTCGTTATGCGAAATGCGTAAATGATATTAAAATGTGGTGAGATTGTATTTCATACTTTATTACTCTTTAACTTGAAAAATATGATCTGTAATCTCTTTCTTTATTAATGAAAGTTATGTTTATTATAAATAAATAAAAAAAAAAAAGTGTCGCATGAACCAAAATGATTGTGTTCGAGATAGAAATTTTGAATGGCCAGGATATGTTTCTACAACCATTAGGGTTATATATATACTATCCACATGGTCATCTGGTTTTTCTCAAGCGGATTTGGAAGAAATTAACCAAATATTGCAAGCATGCATGAAGCATGCATACACACATATATATGAATATGGGTACTGTAGTCCTGCACGATCAGACTCGCACAATTCACCAAATGTTGTTCCAGTCTTAAGCCGGGCATTGAGGCAATATGACAAGCACTTTTTCCACCCAGCTTTTATTCTCTGTATATCAATCCGAGGGATGGATCAGACAAACTATATAGATATATAATATATATTCTATGGACAGAATCTCTGTGACAACTCAACAAACATCAAATCCTAGTCCTACTTGCAATGTTGTCTCTGGCATTATTTAAATTGAGTAATTTATTAAAGATTTTATGTCGAGGGAATGCATACAACCTTAAAATCTTGCTTTCAATGACGCATTTAAAAAGGTATATTATTATTATAATCCTCAGTGTTATTACCTTAAGTGGGATCCTATGTTAATGATTAGTGAACGAGATTTGTTTAAATGTTTTTATTATTATTATTTTTTATCAGCAAGAGTTTTATTATTCATCATAAATATTGGGATAAATACCATCTTCATTTTATATCAATCAGTACTGTATCTCAAAAGGTCATGCAGAGAGCTAAGAAAACCTAAGGATCAGAATGAACGATGTGATCAATCTTTAAATATATTTTTTGAATATATGTAATCATGATGATGTGATCAATAAGTCAAAAAAGACATTAATTTGTTAAGGTTGTCATGCATCTGCATTGGTTGTCAAACTTTACATTCTGAATGAATGAATATATGATGATAGTCAAGAAGTCTGTATGTAGTCATGCAGATGATGGGTTTAGTACTCCTATCTATGAATTAATGAGTAGCATCCATGTAATAATAGGGTTTAATTAATATGGAGCTAAAATCCAGATCAACCCGGATGAGATATATATGGATATTTCATGCATAAATGACCTAGCTTTAGCTTCCTGTGCCATGCATAGAAGACAAGCTAGGACAGACATGGTCAGAAAGAGATCGGAGATGATCATATGTTATATATGTAAAGAGATGCAACTGCATGCAATATTGGAAAGCAAAGCAAAGCAGAGAGATACTGCAGAGAGGGCAGCAGCTAGCATTATTGGCGATATGGGGCCGCGATGACTTTCCCGAGGCAGCAGGCAAGGGCAAAAGAAAAGAAAGAGAGAAAAACCAAAGGCAAGAGAACAGTATAAAGGTAAATCGAGTGGGAAAGTGGAGACAACTCAGAGCTAAACATTATGAATCACTGCATAAACTACAGTAACACTGAGTACTCTTGATCTCTCCTAAGTCCTCTCCCCAACACTCAAACACATCCACGCTCGCTTACTTCCCAACTCTTTTTTCCAAAAATCAAAGAAAAGCGGCGCTAGCTCGTCCCACTCGTGCTATTGTGGAGAAGGGCAGGAGCGTGTGATGCAATTTCTGTAGGGGAGAAGAATGGTGTATGTAAATGCCGCTGTTCAGCCTCAAATTCAATATTATGTATTGTATTACAGCGCAGCGCAGGTCTAGTTTCTCTCTCTCTCTGTGTCTGTGGCTGTAGGCAACGCACATGCCGAGGCCGCCTCGAGCCCACCCACCTCAATCTTCTCAATAAAACCCGCGATTGATTTTTCCCACCCCCACCTACACTTGGCTTTTTCCTTAAGTCACGCGCCTGTCGTTTTCTCAATTGGACCCACCTGGAGTGGGAATATAAGGCGCGTTTCTGGGGGCTTTGGGTGTTGTACGCGTGGCTTCATCCTTGTGGGCGATTCCGAATAGGAGGTTTTTGTCACGGACGGTCGTTCCAGATCTGGGAAATCTGCAGCTTCTAAAGGAATGGGAATGGGAATGGGGCCCCTACATTCTCCTTAAAGTCCTCACACTCGATTTTTCTTTCTTTTCTTTTTTTTTTTTTTTTCGCTTTTACTACAATTTTTTAGTGTATTGTGGCTTGCCACGTATCCTTCAAAGGTATATTAATTTTCTATTTTTGGGTTTTCGTTATTATTATTTTTTTTGGGGGGTACTGGGTTTAAGGAAGCCCACCAAGGGGAAGATGGGGGGTCATGTCCTTTTCTGTGGTAGGGGTTGAAGACGTAGCTCTAGGGCTAACAGTAGAGAGGGAAATGATGGGCCACAAGACTCAGCAAGCAGTTGACATTTTAAAAGCAAGGTTGGGTTCTGTAGCATCTGATCCATCCACTTTATTTATTTGTTTGTTTTTGTTTTTATTTTTTATTTTTAATAACAATGTTATATACAATCATAATATAAATATTATATAATTATTTAAAAAAAATTATTATTAACAAATTCATTTTTTTGTGTTTATTTACTTTAAAAAAAATTACGTGGCACTTAAACACTGGACCAATACTGCTACAAATATCATTACATTTTTTTTTTTTTTAAAGCCAGTTTCTTCTTCTATCTTTGACATTTTCTCCCTAATCACTTCAAATTTGTGTACCATTTTAAGGGTTTCTAAAATTTGATTCTCTTCTTCTAGTGGGAAAGCATCTAGTCTACAGCATTCCGGCATCTCTGAGGGACACGACACGCGTCGTACTAGTATACTAACTAATAAACTACCAAGCCATCATCTAGAAACGGCAGACCTTTATGATTGGTCAGTGAATCTCACGCGCAGCAGCCCAACAGCTGTAATAAAATTGAAAAATTTTTATATTATATTTTGTACGGCATGTTTATTTCGATAAAAATAAGTAGAAGTGTGCATAACATTAGTAATAATAAACCTACAAAAAAAAAAAAAAAAAAAACATTAGTAATAAAATCGTCTCTCTCGATGTGCCATCTCTCATGGTACAGTGACATCTGGCCATCGACTTGTAGAAATGACCTATAATTATCGTCCCACAAACCAGATCTTTCATCGAAATTGTCATGACTTTTTGCCACCACAATTAATCCCTTTAATTTTCATTTTGAACCCTTGTTGGAGCAAAAGTCATCAGAAACCTTTTTGCAATTCGCCTAATTACGTGATGGGTCATATACCAGATATGAATTTAGAAACATTATTATAATTTTTTTTTTTAAATTTCATATAAACTATAATAAATAATTTAACTTTTCAAATTTTAAACAATAATAATATTAAAAAAATAATATTTTAATAATATTTTTTTTAACTTTCATCTAAAACTATCTCAGTTATTCTTGAATCGAAACCAGCGCTGTTCTAACTTCTAAGAGCATTTTTATTGATTTGATCAAAGTTAAAAGATGATTAAAATTTAAATAATCTATATAAAAAAGACTTCACATTAGATTGAACATCTCTAAAACAATTTGAATTTCACATCTATATAATATTTTTTTAATATTAATTTAATTAGAATATAATTATTATTAATATTTAATAATAATTTTTTTAATATTAATTTAATTAGAGTATAATTATTATTAACATTTAATTGATAGAATTATAAAATGTGATAAAAATAAATTTAATTAATTAATTATTAAAATAATAATATTTTATTATTATATAGGAAGTAAATTGATAATTTAATATAGAGATTAAATTTAAATAAAATAGATAAATCTAAATTTATGTGATATTAATTAAAATTTAAAAATATATTTGACTAATTCAGAATAAGTGACTCCGTCTCCTCTTGATGAGGACGCATCTCACAGAGAGAGTTATTTATATAAGAAAACATGCTGCTAAATACGTGTCTCTAGAGAAACAATAAAAATTCATTGAAAACAGGAAAAAGATAAAGGCGTACAAAGTGTTTTAGATGTGAAATGATATAGGGATTTGGGCTGTAGCTAGGAGAGTCACATGTCCTTTGTTTGGAGGGTTGAAGCATGCAAAAGGGCAGGCATTAAAATCGACGAAGCAAAGTAAAAGAAGACAACACTTAAGTATTAATTGCTTATAGGACTATACATGATCATAGACTATTAGAGAGGTCCCCAGCTTGTAAAAGCCATTGGGTCAGCCACCCTACTGCCTCATCTGTATCTATGGCCTGCCTATATTATTCTGCTCTCTTACACTGATACCAATCTGTGGTCAGCTTAAAAGGACCCCCCAGCCATGATCCCCATTTAATTATTTTACTTTTATACACAAAAATCCAAAACCCCACTCCCCTCCAAAAGAAATAAAAAGTTCTTGGGAGGTGATGTATGCATGTAGGCTGCACCCCTACCATGCCTCTAAATTGTTTCATGTTTTGTTTCCAGAAACCCAACAGGCAACAACGTACCCATCTGCTATATATGACAATATCGAATTAATTTTAAAATTCAAGATACAAAAACTAATGTATCAATTATATATTATGCCTCCTTTAGTTTAATTCCCCTTGAAGATTGTAATATTTCTTGGGAACTCGATCTGTTTCTAGCTAGATTGCTTCAATTTGGGCTCACCCATGATCATAAGTTGAGGGTGTTTTACTCCAAGCCCAAGCTCATAAGTAGCCCAGGTTTGCATTTGTAGATTAAAGATTTGACCAACTTCAAGTTGATAACCTGAAAATTCTGGCATCCTGTGTATTTAAGTTTCATCACTTTTTTATTAAATTGAATTGTATGAATTAAAAAAAAAATGCTTATTAGTATTGCATTTGCCAGTCAAAGCATGCTCCATATTTTTTATAAATGAATCTTAGAGAGTTGTGGTAGACACTGTGGCTTCAATTGCTTGCTAATGCCATGGTCTGAAATTATCAGGAAATTGATGAACCTGCTTTACGGCCACATATAGCCGAAGCCAATTCCAGCAAGTATCCTTACGAGGTTCCCTTCAGGAGTTTGCACAAGTTGCTTATGGATATTACTACTTCTGAGTACTGTGGACTCAAGTATGGAGAAGACCAAGAGCAATAATGACTCAAGCTGTTTGAGTTCGCTCATTATGATTTTTTTATAAACGATAATGAATTATAATCCTTTGGTGATAAGCAATTAATATTTTGCTATCTTCTACATATATCATTTCTGTGATGATATTCTTTGGTGAGGACACAACAACAGAGAACCATTTTCACGGCGAAAACTAACACCGCAAAAACCTATTAATTCGCTACTAATGATTATTTTCGTCCAACACATTTTACCGCTATATGGTCGATACAAATCCATCAGAAAAAGTTTTAAACGGCAGACGTACTCATCATCGCAAAAAACATTTATTTTTGCATCTGTATCGGTCATTGCAATAAGTACATATAATGCATTGCAAAAACTACGGTATGGTAGGGAAAATATTTCATTAGCAACCATGTTTTTGCGCCATAAATAAAAATAAATCGCCGCTAAAAGTTGTTATCTTCTGGGACTATTCTTTCATTGCAAAAAATTACATGGCGTTACAAATTTAAACAATTTTGTGATGGCCTAGTGTGTCACAAAAAACTGCTAGTGGCACTCTTTCCATTTGAAATACCCATTTGATAGCATGCCAATGTGGTTTTCCTAAATTGCTCCTAAACTTGCTAACTATTCTAACTGCATAAGTCAGGTCTGGTCTAGAGCATACCATAGCATACATGATGCTCCCCACCATGCTAGCATATGAAACTTTCTCCATAAATTCCCTCTCTTCACCAGTTTCTGGTGCTTGAGTGATTGACAGTTTAGAATGTTGCCCAATAGGAGTACTAACTGGTTTTATTTGATCCATACCAAACCTATTTATAATTTTGGAAATATGACTTTTGAGATCAATAGAGTAGACTTTTATTCATTTCCCTTACTACCTCCATTCCCAAAATTCTCTTAGCAGGGCCTAGCTCCTTTACCTCAGATTTTGATTTCAATATGCATTTGACTAGATCAATTTGAATTTTATCCTTACAAGCAATGAGCATGTTATCTACATATAACAGTAGATATATTGGGTTTCCTTCATTTTGCTTGTAATATACACAGCTATCATAATTGCTTCTGTTCAAAGCATTTTTAATCATGTGAGAGTCAAACCTTTAATACCACTGCCTTGGGGACTGTTTAAGTCCATACAGTGATTTCTTAAGCAAACATACTTGACTCCTAGTGGTTTTAGTTGTGAAGCCTTTTAGGTGGTTGCATGTATATAACTTCTTCAAGTTCACCATGCAAGAAGGCTGTCTTCACATCTAGTTGTTCTAAATGCATGTCTTGGTAGGCAACAAATGAAAGTAACAGTCTTATTGAACTGTGTTTAACCACAGGGGAAAAAATTTCATTGTAATCCACCCCTTCTCTCTGTGTAAACCTCTTGGCTACCAACCTAGCTTTGTACCTAGGTAGCTCAACCCCTAGTATGCCTTCTTTCCTTTTATAGATCCATTTGAACCCAATTAGCTTTTGTTTTCCTGGTTTTGGAACCATTTCCCATGTTTTGTTTTTGTTTAGAGACTCCATTTCTTCTAGCATTGCAAGCATTCATTTATCAGTCTCTTTACTAGCCATGGCCTCCTTAAAAGATCTTGGTTCCATCTCAATTTCTTGCTCAGCTACAGTTAGGGCAAAAGCAGTTAGTTCAGCTTGCCCATGTCTTTGTGGTGGTCTGATAACTCTCCTCTCTCTATCTCTGGCCAGATTATAAGAGTTTTCCCCACCTTGAGTTCTATCCTCTGAGCTTATATCCTCGATTTTTCTCACTTGAGTATCCTGATGACATGGTGAATCTATTGATTGCTCCACCTCAAGTTGCATATTAGCTGTGGTAGATTGTTGTGCTTGACATTCTTGATTATTTTTCTGTCTAACCATTTGCTCTTCATTGAAAATCACATCTCTACTAACTATACATTTCTGTTTCACAGGTTCATCAACCCACAGCTTATATCCTTTAACACCATCTAGGTAAACCACAAAAATGCACTTAAGTGCTCGAGGTTCCAACTTGTCTGTTTTGGTATGTGCATATGCTACACATCCAAAAATTCTTAGATGGTCATACCTAGATGGCTTTCCAGACCACATCTCTTATGGTGTTTTGAAGTTTAAGGCTGAAGATTGGCATCTATTGATTAAGTGTACTATTGTAACAATAGCCTCAGCCCAAAATGATTTTTGGTAATCTTGAGGTTAACAACATACACCTTACCCTCTCCGAAATGGTTCTATTCATCCTCTCAGCTAAACCATTTTGTTGAGGGATTTTCCTTACTGTTTTGTGCCTAGCCATACCCTCCCTTTGACAGAAAACATTAAAATCATTTGATAGATATTCTAAGCCGTTATTTTGTCCTTAACCTTTTAACTTTTTTGCCAAGCTGGTTTTCAACTAGAGTTTTCCATTCCATGAACTTAGCAAATGTATCACTTTTACTTTTCAGAATGTATACCCATACTTTCCTTGAGTAGTCATCAATCATAAGTAAAAAAATACCTTGCTCCACGATGTGAGTTTACCCTTGCAGGCCCCTATAAGTCTGAGTGAATGTAATTCAAGGTCTGCTTAATTTGGTGAGTTGCTGTTTTGAAATTGACCCTTGTAGACTTCCCAAATATGTAGTCCTCACAGAATGGTAATTTTGCAAGCTTTTCTTCTCTAAGTAAACCTTGTTTTTCAAGCTCTTGTAGACCCTTTTGACTTATATGACCCAGCCTCCTGTGCCACAAAACAACTTTATCTTCCCTTTTGTTTTGAATAGGAGTTGTCTCCCCAATAACTGTCTTGCCTACCAGTGTATAGAGCCAATTTTTAATTACTCCCTTCGTCACTGATAGAAATCCCTTGGTAACCTTTAAAATCCTAGATTTTGACTTGAAAGTGCATCCAGATTGGTCTAGCATTCCTAGTGAGATTAAATTCCTCTTCAGCTCAGGTATGTCACTAACTTCCTTTAGTAGTCTTTCCATACCATCATGCATTTTTAATCTTACTAACCAAATCCCCAGAATCTTGCAAGATTTGTTATTTCCAAGGATGACATGCCCTTCATCCAGTTCTGTGAAGGTCTCAAACCATGATCTAGAGGGGCACATATGGAATGAACATCCTGAATCTAGGAACCATTCCTTCCTTGAATCCACCTCTGAGACATTCAAGATTTCTGCACTGTCAAAACCATCCAATACAACAGCTGCATTCCCCTCCTCTTTTGGTTTATGCCCCACATTTTGTTTCCTTTTTTGACAATCACTCTTAAAGTGTCCCTTTTTGTGACAGATAAAACATTTTATTTGATTCCCCTTTGATTTTGATCTTGCTTTGTTATTCTTTCCTCTGTGATTTTGTTTATCTGGTTTGCCTCTAGCTATCAAACATTCTCCAGTTTTTGTTTTAATATTTGCCTAATTTTGTAATCCCCTCGAGTGCAGAACAGATTATACTTCATCCAATGTTAAACTTTCTCTATCATACATCAGGGTTTCTTTAAGATTAACATATGAAGTATCTAAATAACTTAGTAGTAGAATAGTCTGATCCTCATCATCTATGTTTATGTCTATGTTTGCAAGATCTAAGATGATCTTGTTAAACTCATCAAGATATTCTTCCATAGACATACCTGAAGCCATCTTGAAAGTGTAGAGCCTAGTTTTCTTGTGGAGTCGATTTGCCAAGGATTTGGTCATGTACAGATTTTATAGTTTTAGCCAAACTCCTACTATGTCTCTTCCTTGGCAACTTCTCTCAAGACTTTATCACCAAGAGAAAGGATTATGGTGTTGTGAGCCTTCTGCAAGACCTCAGATTTTTCCTTGTTCGATAAAAGAAGTCAAGTTCTTTTCACCAAGAAGTGCATCTTGAAGTTCCTGTTGAACCAGAAGTGCTCTCATCTTAATCCTCCATAACCCAAAATCATTTTTTCTAGTAAATTTCTCAACATCGAACTTGACAGTCCCCATCGAACCTGGCTCTTATGCCACTTGTTGCAATTCTTTGTTGTTGTCTTATACTAGATTAGAAATTGTCTCTAACCAAGATTGCCAAGAAACTTACAGAAACTTGTAAGTAATAAAAAAAGTAAAGAACACACAAGATATTACGTGGTTCGATCTTAATGATCTACATCCATGGCAGGAACACCTAGGAACATTTTCTTTATTGATGAAGGTGAAATACAATCTTCTTGAATTTACAAGATCACACCCTCTCAAACACCCTTGTGAATAAAAGCCTATCTCAAATGTATCTCTCTTTTCTCTCTTGTGTCTATTCTCAACTATATTCATCTCACACTCAGAATGGACCACATGGGCCTTTTTATAGAATTACAAATGAATAACAGAAAAAATTGCAGCCCTCCACCTCAGTGCAATCGAGCCTATGCTTGGCTGCCAGCTCTTCTTCATTTGACATGTGTATAACTCTAAATGGTTGACATCCCTTATGACACTAGCGCATGCATTCATTTCTCCACACCGCTTGATCCACCAAATCGGTCCCTCTTGCTCAAGTAACTTTATGACTTCCATACCCAATGTAAATTTTGTATAAGTCGTATTGAAAAGACTTGAACCTCCTACATGGTTGCTTGGTAACCGTTTTCCGATGGTTTTGTTTTTCCCATTCTATAATAAAGTCAGCCTACACATATACACAAAAAAACATTAATATGTATGAGGTAAGTATATAAAATAAAACACATTACAACCCACACTGCATGATACTCAATCTTCCTTACTCGGACATGACAACACAACTCCTCTTGTTCAGCTTCTGGCACTTCATTCCAACATTGGTAATCCATGTCGGCATAATGCTTGATGATCCATGTCTCCCATCCACTGAATATGCTTGCATTCTGGCATGACACCTTAGTGTCCCCATCCTTGATCAACAACGAGATTGATCCCATTTTTCGTAGTATGTCAAATTTGGTAATCTTTGCCAGTCTACGACCTTGTTTCTTACTTATAGACACTAAAATGACCAAAATCAAGCCACAAATTGTCAATACTATATAAGTGTAAAAACCAAGTACGTATGGCCACACTATATTATTAAGAAATGTATCTATGACAATAATGATTTGCTACGTTATAAAACCTTAGTAAAATCTTGTATTTTTACAAAAGCATCATCTACTTGTACAATCCAGCTACTCTGTAAGCTCAATTTCAAATACCACATCGGGTGGTTGGGTTGAGTCGTCTGATAAGGAGTTAATATCGTCTTTTAGTGTCGGACCATTACTTGGTGGTGATTGTGCATCTTGTATAATTGGCATGTGCACTAAAATCCCCCTAAATCCTCCCCCTCGTCCACGTACTCTTCTTCTTATACTTCGCACCATATCTATTTTGGCAGAGAAACCACTTTCTGTGATACTGCAGTTTGCTGTAGTCATAAAATCATTACATCTATATCACTGTAGAGAATTCTACGCTATGGTGTTTATGTTAAAAAATATACTTGCATGAGACTGACATGCTTGAATAAGTGGACCAACAATTTTATTACCATGGATAAAATTTGACATTTACATGAAGAAGTGAGTAAAGATCTGTTCTCATTCTTGAGATTTTTTTGTGATAAGCAGAGCAGCATGTAATAAGGTCCCAAAAATTTGATAAACCATGAAAATAGCAAGCCACCATTTAGTACTGTCATGATACTGATAAATTTTTGTGATACAAAGACAACAAACTAGGATCTACATACCAACAATTCCAATAAAATAAATCAGGGGACAAAATGTAGATCGATAAAACATTGCATAAAGGGATATTATCAACAGCATAGTAAAGCTAATGAAATTGCTTGAACCCAATTTACAAGCCAGTCATGGCTAAGGATTTTCTATTTACTTCTAATCTTAATGATAAAGTAACAATTGATAGGAGAATCTCCTTTCTCCCATTTTCTTTGTTTTCACCTAGCTTCAATAGATTTACTAATGCTTGAAAGGTAATGTATAGCTGTGTGACCCAATACCTTTATGATAGGACTGGTTGAAAATGCCTTAGCTAGTTCAGAAAGAAGAAGGAAAGTGTGGTGCAACCTGGGCCTTCGGACCTCACGCGAGGTACATCTCCTTTCAGACTCTTATGTCTCTCAAAACTGACATACATCTCCTTGGGTGATAACCCATGCATGTTTATAGAAATTTGAAACTTAGTACAAAGATTTACTTCGATTCCTCACCCCCATGAATTTCACCAGAGGCTTTTGAAAGATAACCCTAATTGTTCAAACTACTGGGTTGCTTGAGTGTAGGAAACCCCTTACAGAGTTTAGAAGCTTAGGTTTACATGGACCTTCCAAGGTTTATAGTTCAAACATTGGAGGCAGTGACATTACCATCCCCTCTGATCTTGGATAAAAAATCCATAGGTACTTGGTTTATTAGTTGGTGAGCTGGTAAATGAATGTCCTTACTCCACCGTTTGAGATAGATACGAAAATGAACACCAGCGTGGGTTCCTACAATAAAAAGCAAATGGCATAAGTAATTGATCTGTTGTAGCCTTTGAAAATAATTTTCTACTGTGATTGAGATCATGAGATTACTCATTTGCTCTTTACCATATTTCCCACCCCGCCAAGTAGGGTTTATTTTCCCACCTATGACTTTTCTAGGAACCCATCATGTAAACATCTAGTCTGAGAATCTTGTAGATCATGCCAGCCGTGCCTTTTAATCCACAACTTTTTTTCCTAACTTTTTAGAATGTATTCTAATGGCTTTTAATATGATTTCCATATTAAAGCTTAATATGAATACACTATCAATTTAAGTTATTGATAACTTCGATTATCTATCTTTGAATATACTACATTTTTTCTAGAAGCCAATTTAAACTTAATATGAATACACGTACTTTTTTCTGAAAGCCAAAAAACATCTTCGATTATCTATCTTTGATAAGGTTAATTTGGGATCATTAATTGTTAATTTGTGGATTCCCGTTGACATTTCATGGCTCCACTTCAATGTCAACATGTTTAAAGCATTACATGGCGATTAGCACACTCAATTTACACAATACAAAACAAATGGTAAATAGTATTCATTAACCAAACCTGCAGATAACTATCTATTCTAATATTATTATTTAGTTTGAAATGTTTATAGTTAAGGGTCTTAGCAGATACTGAAGTTGTAGTTACAGATGAGTTGCTACAACTCATCCAATGGCAACATGATACTCTCCAGGATATTTGTCATGACTTTCTTCAACTCATCTTCTTCAACCATCTACGGCCATCACCCAAATTCACCATCTTCAACTCATCACCAACAACCTTGTCCATCTGTTTAGTTACAAATCAAATCATTCAAGGCGTTAATAAATCTTGTGTAACCAGGGGGCAGAGAAAATGTGTGCAACTCACACATACAGAAGTTATGTTTTATTCAACTATCTAAGACCTCAACACCATAAGTCCTCCCAGCCAAATACATCACCCTTCATAGAAACCTCATAGCGATAACTAAAAATTTTCTACATTAAGGGTTAAAAAAGTAATTGGTTTTATTTTTTATATGTATGCATGACAACTTAGAATGTGGTAGCATCATACTACTCCACATATAATGCACAAGGGAACTGTTTTCACATCCAAATAACTATAAATCAAAAACATCATTTCAAAGTACCAACTCCATGAAAAGATATAATTAGGGCTATTTTTAATACTTTCCTAAAAGATAAATTCACCTCAGCTCAAGTTATGAGGTAACTGAAGAAAAGTTAGACACCAAATCAAATCACATTTTTTTTCATAGCATACCAGCTTGCTGAGCTGCTAATTATTATTTGTACCCTTTCCTCCTTCCCTATATAGAAACTGAAAAAACTTCAACCAAGCCAGGTCTTTTTTGTGTTTGCCCAATGTTATACAAGCTATTTCTTCATAAATATCTTATTATTCTAACATTTTACTTCTTGGCAACTAAAAATAAAGTTTAGATGTTACAAAAAATGGAGAGCCTTTTAATATGATTATAACAAGTGATTTTCTTGTAATGGGTTTCCTATAGGGCCCCCTCAAAAAGCTTAGACATCATGTCTACTCTGCATTTCTATTTACTTTCAGATATGACAGAGCACGTATCACGGAGTCATAGTCATTCCTTTGACTACGTGTTGTGCACAAAGGAGTCAGTATTGTAATACAAAAACATTTTTAAACAACATTGAAAAACCCATGTAATCTTATTCTATCATTTGACCACAAACAACAATGTCAAAGATCCTCCAAACAATACATAACCATATCTCAGTGCCATCCTTTCCATAAATAACCATGTCTCAATTTTGGGACTGGGACTAAGGAATCGAAGGCTAAAATGGGACTCAAATAAACACAAGGCATGGATCGATAGCCACCATAGTCATTATGAACCAAAAATCATTGAGCTTTAACATAAAAGTTGTAAAGGAGATTTACCTCAAATTATTGAAGGCTCTTTGGTTCCACCACACTACTGAAGATGTTTGGTTATCACAGACATCAAAATAATCTAAAAAAAACATAATATGAGAAGCTCAACAGGTCTGAGAATTAAGGTATTGACTGTTCTTGTCACTATAAATATTTATTTTCGTTTATGGAAAGTCGAAGTTTGAGAATTTGATATAAAGAGTCAAAATATAAGAAAAGTTGCCAAAGCAGTACATGCATATTTCATCAAGAAATTTATGAGAATCATACAATAACTATTACAAAGTAGGTACACCCAAGATGCATACTCAAATGGAACCTGTATGAATACGAATGTGGTGATGCAAACTTAAGACTTTAGTTTGAATCCCATTCTCGATTAGTGTCATCCATAGAACTGGTGTCATCATTGGTCTCTACATCGGTATCACCAACTAGGTCCTCCTCACTAAATTCGCCTAACATGGTATTACTGGAATCTGATTCTGACTGTGATGTCCGCATCTCAATAAACATCAGAAGATTGTTCTTCCCAGATGACATTGGCCTCGCTAGAGTCATCTCCATCATCATCTAAATGCAATTGTGGAATGTCATAGACATTTCGATATGTGATATTTTGCACGACGTGCCAAGAACTAGATAGTTTTGTGTCTTTTAGGTAAAATACTTGCGAAACTTGGCGAGCCAATACAAACGGTCATCCTTATACCAAGTTCTGGACATATTGACACTTGTAACATGCTCACCCATCTTGATCCCTCGAGTAGCATCACCAACGTCAAACCAATCGCAACTAAATAACCATACACGCCGCCATCCCATGTACCTGACCTCCAATATGTCATTCAACACACGATAGAAATCAATCATATTGGATTGGTGTTCACTTCTAACCAGGACATGGCTATTTTGTGTCTTACGGTTCATTTCCTGATGTTTTGTATGAAATCGTATTTTGTTCATTATACATCCAGAATATGAACCCATCCAAGGGTCAGGCCAACAAGATATTGCATAAAGATCCTCAGATACATTGTCAGGATCCCTAGCCAGCAATGCTTGAATATAAAATGATGACCACAAGACAAGAAAGGCAATGCCAATGATTAAAACATATTGTTAATGGAAATAAGGTCGGGTAGATATAATGATCAATTTAACTTAGACGTTTCCTGAACCATGATGGAAATTCAACTTCATGCCTCCTCTCCAGATCAGATATGCTGTGCTCCTTCAAGATGTTGTAGTGCTCCCTACAAGAATTAAAAAATTGGTTTTATGGCTAAGTGATTCGAAAGAACTAATGTAACTTTTAACCCTCACGGGAAGTAGAAGGCCATGGTTGGACGGGTTCTTACTCAAAGTATTGGATAATCTCGGTGCAGTTGTTGATGGTGTACCATATGGCAATTTTAAATAATTTCTTCTCTAACTGGATAGGTACTAAATTACCGAGTGGATGCACTTTCTGAGTAAAAATTGAGAATGCAAATATTTCGGATGTTTGCACACCAACATCAATGTTTTGTTCGTTTCGAGTGAAGCTAGTTGGTACATCATGCAGATACATTGACGCGAATGTCAAGCATTCTACATAAATATATGCCTCAACAATGGACCCTTCTAGGCAGGCTTTGTTTTTCACATACCGCTTAAATTTTATCAAATACCTCTCGAACAGATACATCCACCTGTATTGAATAGGTCTTACAACGTACAACTCTCGGGACAAATGGACAGACAGGTAGTCCATTACGTCAAAGTAGTTTGGTGAAAATATTGATTCTATCTGGCAAAGAATGAGGACGATGTTAGTCTCAAGACATTTCATAACTTCTTTCTTACATGTCCGTGCACATAATTTCTTGAAAAATGTGCTAAGTTCTATCAATGACAAACATATATCATGTCTTAAGTACCTTCTGATTGCCGCTGGCAGTAGCCTTTGCATGAATATGTGGGTATCATGACTTTTCATACTAGATATTTTACAGTCACTAACATTAACACATGTTGCAATGTTCGATGCAAAACCATCAGGAAATTTTACACTTTTCAGCCATGCACAAAAATCTTTCCTCTCATGCCCATGTAACATGAAATATGCTGGAGGGATAATAACTCGATTACCATATTCTGTCAAATGTAACTCTTTTCTTATAACGAGTTCGACCAAGTCCCAACGGGCATTGATACCATCTTTTGTTTTACCTGGAATATTCATCAATGTACCTAACACATTGTCACAAATGTTCATCTTGATTTGCATCACGTCGAGATTATGTCTAAATTTCAAATATGACCAATAGGGTAGATCAAAGAAGATACTATGTTTTGTCTAATTTAACTCCTCAGATGTGCGCTTTCTCCTTTTACTAGCTTTGCCAAAATCTACATGACCAATGCTATTTAATTGGTGCAGTATAGATTCTCCCAAAAGCTGCGTAGGTGGCATCCGATGATATTTTTTGCCATTAAAAAGATTCTTCTTGGTTCTCCATATGTGACCTATTGGTAGAAAGTGGCGATGACTCATATAACAATGCTTTCGTCCATGTCTCAACCACAAAGATTCTATATCCAGATTGCAATAAGGGTAGGCTAACTTCCCTTTCATGCTCCAACCAGTAAGATTACCGTATGCCAAAAAATTATTAATAGTCTACTATAAAGTTGCATGTAACCGAAATTGTTCGTCAACAATGGCATCATAGGTATCAATCTCATTTTCCCACAAATCAAGTAGTTCATAAACTAAAAGGCGTAAATAAACATCAATTACATTTCCAGGTAATTTAGGCCTAGGAAGTAGTGTAGACAACATGAAGAATGAATCTTTCATACATAACCAAGGAGGCAAGTTCTATGGAACTAGAATCGCTGGCCATATGCTGTAGGATTCGTTCATATTATTGAATGGGTTGAATCCATCACTAGCAAGACCAATCCTCACATTTCGAGCATCTTCAGCAAACCAAATATGCTCTTTGTCAAATGTGGCCTACACCTTAGAGTTGGTAGGATGCCGCAAAGTACTTCAATCGTGTACCCTTTTTGATTGATGCCACCTCATGGATATTATAGTTTTCTTTGACATATATAGTCTCTACAACCTTGGCTTTAGTAGAAAAATACCGCACTACCTTTTGGGGCACTGGTCGTTTAGAAGGTGTGGAGTACAACCACCTAGAGGCTTTGCACTTAGGGCACTCTTGCTTGTTGCTATTTTCCTTCCAAAATAGTATGCAACCGTTTGGGTAAGCATGAATTTTAATATATCTAAATCCCAACACTCTCTATAATGATTGTGCCTCATTGAAAGATTCTGGAAAGAGTGATTCGGAAAAAGCTGTTCTCAGTAGTTTAAGAAGCATGTTAAAGGACTTTACACTCCACCTGCCAACAGTTTTGATGTGGAGCAACTTCACAACGAATGATTTTTTAGCAAATGCTCTGCAACCATCATAAAGTGAACGTCAAGCATCTTGTAACAAATTCTCAAAAGTGGTTGGTTAGGGTTCAACCGTGCTAGTTTCCACTAGATGTCCACCCATGTCTTCATCAACGTCAACAATGGTTGCCGCATGAATGTCACCCAATATATCGTCGATGTCATCAATATAGCCATCGTCATCATCTTCATTATCATCTTCATCCTCATCCATGAAATTCATGGGTTCTTGCTCCCCACAAAATATCCAATCAGTGTAATTTGCATCTATACCCATAAATAAATAAATGTCGTTCTACCTCGCTTATGGGTAGGAAGAAATTATTTGAGGAACTACCTAACCCTTTCGGCATATTCCGTTGACCTAAACTTATCGGTGAGGTGCATCCAAGTTTTGTCCATCCAAAAAAAAAATTGAACATTATATTTTATTATCATAGACGTCCGATCTAAGAAACATGGATTGGTTCAGATAACAAAAAAGACACATTGCGAGATGTAGTGTCAAAACCCTCCCTTAATCATTACTAACTTCGAGTTTGTTTTTTAAGCATATAAAATAAACTTTATATGCTTTGTATATGGTGTGAATGATGTATACCCATTTAATAGGGGATGATTTCATAAATTCCAATATGAAATGGTCATTTTTGCTGAATATAGGCATTTTGTTGGACCAAAATGCTTGTAAATTAGGAACATAAATCAGCGCCCAGTTTCTTCATGATAACTCCCAATGTTAAAGCTAATTTGGGTTACAATGTGTAACTGGTAAAGTTCACTAGTTTACTTCCACCTAGTCGGTTCAAGACGAATAACCATATGTATGCATGTTTTCTTTCTGTGGTCTTAGTGAATTTGTTTATCATTTACAAGATTATAAAAAATGTAATATACAGTTGTGAATGAACCATAAAGAAATAAAGTGCTTCAATTCCTGAATTTTCTCAACATTGGTTCTTGCCTTCAAGTCACAACCTAAGTTGAGAAAGCTAAACCTTGGGGAGCATATTTACCCAAAATTCCAAGACCAACTAATTTTATCTGAGAAACAATAATCACTAAAGCCAGCACTAATATCTAAATTTCCATCTACGAAACAAGTACTCAAACCGGTTGTTCTTCAAATGACTCAATCTTCCTTAACGTAAGGTTGAAGGTAACTAAGCCGCATGTCATTATAATGGGTTTAAGTGAACTTTCGTGCACTAATTTTGCATATTAGTAGTCAAATGCTCAAGGATTTCAAAGAACAAAATCTAACAAAGAGGGTAACTCATGGATCCATGAAGTATATTAGCTTATTGATTACTAAATTTACAAATCAAATAGGGTAAATTTGTTTATTCATCTAATCCCATAAGTCAACGAAACACAATACAATATTATACAAAACAAATCATGTGATGATGATAGGGGTAGGACAATAGATACCGAGATAGGAGGTGAGACAGACCCTATACAGGGAGAAGGAAAAATCATGACAGATGAGTGGCATTCATATAGACATTTCCATATATACCTTCTTGTGGCAGCACAATTGTGGGCTAGAGAAAATTTGAGATGAAGTTAGAGAGAGGGTCGAATCGACCGGAGTCGTTTCATCTGTCCTGCAAATGGAGAGAGAGAGAGAGAGAGAGAGAGATTGGCATCTATGATGAGGTGACGATGCGGCGTGGGAAGGGGCCGCATTCGGCACTATGTGCGTTAGACAAAGACGTCAGGGTATTGAATTGGGCAAGAAGAAAAAATGAAGTATATATAATTACCCTTTTTTTGTGGCGAAAAACTTCAATGCAACTAAATGGAAAGTAGCAGATTTTATTGCATCGATTTAGGATTGCCGTAAAAAACCAAAATCGCTGGAAAATGGCATTCTCAATCAAAATATTTGCGGCGACTTAATTTTAGTCGCAAAGGGTAACTTATTGTGTCACAATTGTAGTCGCCGTATATGGCCTTCAATGTATTTTTGCGTCAAACGCATACGACATGGGAAAAAAAGTGGCTGCAAAAACTAAAATTTGTTGTAGTGGGAATCCATTTTTTATGAAATTTTTGCATGTAACTTTGATACATATTCTTGCATTACTTGTATTAAATGTTTCTAAACACAACTGATATCAATGGAGTTTCGGTCGTTCTTAAAAGTTTTATTCAACATATAAATAAAAAAAATATGATAGTCTATGGGATGACTTGTCTTAGATTTTGATCATTATGTTCAGAACTCAAATTGTATTCTACATTTTCCTCCGAATAAAGCATCATTATCATGTACTTGGTCATTTTTCTGCCTCTACATATTTTGAAGTTTCATACGAGTACAAGATGATTCATGAGCATTGTAAACTGTGAATTTTGTATTTTTTTTTTTTTTTTTTGTCCCAAAAACAATTGGATAGATTAGTGATTGTTTGCTTGCTCTTTTAGATTATAAGGACCATTTGCTATCATTGATGAGCACTTCAATTCAATACTTCCAAGTTGTTACGATGCAATTGGCTTAATGCTCATATTCTAGTTTTTACATCAGCACTAAGTAGTGTTCCAAGCTTTGATCATTCCTATTTTTACTTCTTAATGTTCTCTATTGTCTCATGTTGTATATTTTTATTATATCTTATGGGATTAAAAATAACAGTTCTGATTTTTAGTGAAGTGTCCAAAACAATTATTGTTTCATTACTGAAACTGTGTTGAATAGTGATTCTGGTTGTGGTTAATTTGTAATTGATGTTTTACTTTCTAGCTCACAATGTCACAGCGACGGATTCCATGCTTGGATTTATATTTAGACAAGGTCAGTTATTTTTTAATATAGTTGTTATGCTTATCTTTTGAGCTATCGAACGATTATTCAAATTTATGTCTGAAGATACATTGGCACAGTTTGTAACTTGGAAGAGAGACTGCATTCGAATCTCTGATACTAGAAAATGAGTGGTATAACTTTTTTTGATAGGTAGAAAAGGAGTGGGATAATTAGGAAAATGATTAAGGACCACAACATATAAAGAGTTTTTTTTTTTTTGGTCTCCAATTAGTTTCTCCATTGTTGGGGTCATTAATTTTTTTAAGTCATAGACAAAGTATATATGTATATATTCTACTTTGAATGAATACAAGAGAACTTACCATATATGAAAAATCCGGAAGAAAATATGGTTGAATTGACATTTTCTTTCCCAAAACCTCTAGCTTATGACTGGTTGACCTTATTTGTCCATATCCTTTGTTGTACCACTTCAAGGATTTGGATCTAATGGTTTATTTCAGATTTTCTTAGCCACCAAAATACTTTTAATCCCTTTTTAATTGGCCACACCTTATAAAAACTCCTGAAATTTGAAAGCGATGGAACTCAATTGCTGAATGCTAGAATTTGTTTCCAAGTCAACATATTGGCTTTCATTTTTCAATTTTTTTTTTATAGGTGGCTTTCATTTTCAAAATTCTCCCTCAATCTTGCTTATGTTTTTGCTAACTTATCAAGAAAAAATTCTCTCTCGATCCTATTTCTCTAGTCTAAATATGTTTTCTTGTAATTTTTTCTATTGTTATTATTACATACTCTGGTTATGAAATTTTTCTTCCTATTATTTTCTTCTTCCCCTTATTTTCACCTTTTTCTTTTCTATCATTCTCAATTCTTAGTATCTTTTGCACATGCTTAACAGTTGCTTCTGATGACAGGGTATATCGATCCTGCAAAACCATATCTCTCTTGTCTGCATGAATGGCATTTCAGATTTGGACTTGATCAGTATATATGGATCATTGGAATGATATCTGCATATTATCATCCCAATGTAATCTCTTGAATGTTTGCTCGCATGTTAGGTCTTGCTTTCTTTGGTTTTCCAACTACTAAATTTTCAAAAAATTGAACTTGTTAGGTTGAGAAATGGAAGGAAACATCATATGCGATATATTGAGCATCCCTTATATAGGATTCCTATAGGACTTTTTCTGCTCTGCAGAAAAGGTTATTTGAAAACCTAATTATTCATTTTTTTTAAAGCTAATTATGCATGCTTCCAGGAAGAGTTTTAATCTTGATTATAATTGTAGAATAAAGAAAGGTTTTGTCAAGTTCTATTTTTTTTTCTGAACTTTCTTAGTTGTAGTTTAACATGAGGAAAAGTTTGCTATAGCTTATAACTTTGTGATTTCTTTGTTGGTTTTGTGAAAGAGAAGCTTATGGTGTTAAATAGATGGAACTCGTAAAATCATTGACCTTCCACTAGAACTTGTGGACAAACAAGGTTTGGGGTATGGGGACTTGATCTCCATAAATCCCCTCATGATAGGCCATTTGCCCTTGTTCTCTGTTAGTGTACTCAAATCATTAATTACTACTACATTGCACTTGTAGATGTCTATCTTTTGGGAACTGTGATGCTGGTTTTTGGAATGGATCTTTATGAGCTCTTTGTCAGCAATCTTGAGTCCTTGACACTACCAAATCACCATTGAAGGAAAAAAATTCATACAGATCTAATCTCTTTGGCTTATTCACTCTAAAGGCCAGTTCAAAATTTTTTAGCAATTGAGCAACTGCAATGCCTGTTAGCCCAAGTGAGTGGGCCATAAGCCAACTTTGACAAATTGATACTTTAGAACAATTATTTCTTCATTCTAGAAAATTTGACTGCTTTAAGTAGTAAAAGCATTGGAAAAGCTTATCACTATGGCTCCAATATTTGGTCATTAAAATTGAATTTATTAGTTGTTTTAGTTGAATCAAGTCTAGTAATATATTAAATGCGTTTAATTCATGAAAAAACCTATACCATCCCGTCTTTTCTGCTTTTCCATGCCAGACTTACTAGTGTTAGTCTTTTATGCTTTAGGAATGTTATTTCCTAAATAATATGCAAGAGAAAAATAGTTACCTCTTTAGAAGTGAATGTCTCTAAAACTAGTTTTTGCTCTATAACTATTTCTAGCCTGCTGACCCATCCCCATCACCATCAATACATGGGATGTCTAAAACACCCTATGGACTAGTTAATATTTGACTATTGCTTCTATTCCATAAACCTATACATGTTTTCTCACCTCTTTGGTTTCACTTTCAATAGAGGGTGAGTCTGAAACATTAGAAACATTTGAGGCGTCTAATATATCTACAAATAGTCAACCTCATGTATTAGGGAGTTTTCTAAACTTTTGTTGGTTGCCAACCAGTCACTTTCTTGCATACACTAGTACTGTACTTAACTCTCTTTAGATGATCTCTCCTTAGGTAGAGCTTTATAGTAATTTATATGCTTGTATTGGTGAACATGTTAGCTGAATTAGTTGCATGTTTATTTGCCAACTACAAGTACATACAACTCATTGCATGTTTAAAACTAGTGCATCTTTGTAGGTATCTACAATTCTACATTCTAGATGCACAAGTATAAGTACATACCACTGATTTTGTGGTTTGGAGGTTGTATTTGGATTAATGAGAGAGTTGTACATATGTGGTCGTATGTTACAATTTTTTTTCTAAATCTTTAAAAGATTGTTTTGGTGACTTACTTCCGCCACAAATATCTATTTCCCACAATAAACTGCGCCACTATAACCTTTTCCCGCACAAATCAATCGCTGGAAATATATTTCTAGCGAGAAAAATCTCAAAAAAGGTATTCCTGACATTGTTAACCGTGGTTTGGCATACTTTTTCCAACTTTATTCAACACCTATTTCCATTGAGAAAAACCGCCGCAAAAAGTAATTATTTCTGACAACAGTTAAAGATCTCCGCAAAAAAGTTTTTCGAGAACTTTAAGAGGGCATCCAGTGACACAAAAATTTCTCCGGAAATACTTATTTGCGGCTATTTTCAATCTTTTTCTAGCGATTTAGTGTCGTGACAAAAACCTCTTTTTCTTGTACTGCAAGTCCTCTTTCTTATGGGGTTACTGAGACAATTGGGTGCAAATACTACAGAATCTAAGGCCTCATTTGGTTATACGGAAGAGATGAACGTTAAAAGTTGAATAAAATATTATTATATTATTATTTTTGTTCTTGAATTTTGAAAATTTTGAATTGTTTATTGTATTTTGTGTGAGAGTTTGAAGAAGTTGTAATGATTAGATAGGATGAGATGAGATGAGATAATTTGTGAAAATAAATCAGGCTTTAAGAGCGAGTTGTCTACTCTTGAACATTGAATATGATCACTAGTTGGAGCGAAGCGACCAGAATATGCATGAGCGGTTGGGGTAGTCTCACATAACTAAAGCAGCCAAGTATGAGGCCTCCCATCACCCTCAAAAGCATTAGAGGAGGCCATAATTCGTAGGTAAGTTTAATCATGGACATAAATAGTTCTCATTCAATTGGGATTTCTGATTAGAGATCTCATAACCCAAGATTTGAGAGTTAGGCTGCGTTTGAATATTGAGCTGAGTTGAATTATTTTTTAATAGTAGTGAGTTTTGTAAGGTTCACTTAAGATGAGTTTAAATGTGTTTGAATATTAAGATGAATTTAGATGAATTTATGAGAAGTTAAAAAAGATTGTGTGTCTCACATGTAAAGATATGTTGAGTTTAAAAAGGTTATGAGTCTTATGTATAAAGATGTTTTAAGTTAAGATAAATTTAATAATTTGAGATCACTAAATTTTAGAGTTAAATATTTAAATATCAGAAGAAATCTAGATTTGAACTAAGCTCGTTCAATAAACCAAACTCAACCTTAATATCTCAAGCTTGAATGGAAAAGTCTAATTTGAAATAAAAACATGTACGTTTTCCTGTTTTTGGTTGTTTATGATGATCACGAGCAAGCTTTAATGACCTATAATTAGCTATAAGCTGGTGGCCGCAAATGTCCACATACTCTCACAGAAATAAATAGGATGCAGCGAAGTCGTACCTACGAGGCCAGAAACCATTAAGATAAAACAAGAATATTAGGCTGTAAATTCGTACCATCACTTTCATGTTGGCTTGCAGCCGAATGCATGGTTTTTCAATGACAGGCGGCCAGGAGGGAATGGATCAGGTTTACATGAATGTTATTCATCGATCGCCATGATCAAAGCCCAATTTCAAACTGAATTTCTTGCACATTAATGCTGTTATTAAAAACTATTTGCATTTGTACTTTCTAAATCATCAATATTTATCTCAAACGCTTAATTGAAACGATCAAGTTAAAATTAAATTAGAATCATGAAGTCTGAATTCAGGACGGCCTACTTCTAACGCAAGGTTAATTAATCACTATTAATTAATTATATATCAATCTTTTATAATAAGTGGCTATCTAACTGTAAATAGTAACTTTTGTTATTTTTCCGTTAAGTCTTGTTTTACCAAAAATTCATTAAGATCCTTGACTATTTGACGTGTAGCTCCCTTGTAGAATTTAATAAAGGATTATGTTTTACCAAAAGGTCCTTAATAGTCCCGTGGCGCACATAAATTGACGTCTCTTAATTTTTTATGTCATTTTTGTTCTGACAGTATACTCATTTTCCTTTCTTTTTGTTTCAATTTTTTTAAAATAAAAAATTAATAATATTTTATTATTATATAGAGAGTAAATAGATAATCCAATATTGATGCAGACCAATTCTCATATTTTGCTGAAATTTAGATTTTTTTTAATCTTGATTTTTTATCTTTCTTTAACCTTATATTTTCTTTTCCCAGGCAAATAAGTTATTGACTTTTTTATTTTTTTTTATTTAAATCATTATGTCAGGTGCAACCGGGGCCGTTTCCTACTATGTATGTGTATATATATATATATATATATATATATATATATATATATATATATTCATGATCTGTTTATATTCTACTATGCACTTAATGATCATGCATGCATGATCTAAAAAATGTGTTTATTCAGACTAGAACCAGTCATGATAAATTACATATTAATTGTTTCGGACAACTACTCATGATTCACATGGTATTCAGATGCTAATAATTAATTAGAAGTTCTCATATAATTAAAGAGATGAATTTAAACAGCGGGATGTAGTAGTAGTAGTACTACTAATACTGATCATCGTGATACTACTGGGTTATCAAACTGGCATGGACTAGTGATGATACTGCGCGCATGGATCAGAAAGATAAGATTGATCATTAAATGTATTTTAGGGGTCATGATGATCAATTAACTCGGGAATAATTTATAAGCTATATAATCGACTGGCCTGACTAGTACTGGAGAAATATATATATATATATATATATATATATTATGTATGTATGTATGTATGTATTTCCCATAAAAAAGATTCATGATTATTGAACAACATGAACGAACTTTGATTTTTAATTAGAAGCCGCAGACAATATTAATCTGACTCTTTGTTCTGAATCTGGTTCTACTGCTCTAGTACTCTCTAGACATGAATATATATTGATTAAATGGCCGTCTCTAGGATTCGGAAGGTATTTTCACTCCGAATTTTACTAAGAGTTGCACAAAGTATACAGAAAGAAAACTGCATATATATATATATATATATATATGTTTGGTGACTGATCAAGAGAGGAAAATCTTGTACTGTATGGTCCATTGAAGAGACCAGAGTTCAACAATTAGCGCGAATGACATCATTAATTTGTACAATTTACAACAAAAAACTGATCTAAAACAAATGATCTATCATGCATGCTGCATGATCATGTATTACATATGTATATATTGATTGATTCTTCCACCACTAAAAGAGGACAAAAAAACCTAGCTAGCTACCATATCATAGAAAGAAATTAATTACCCCTTGATTACTTTCTCTTTCTGTTTCAACTCCAACCCTATAAATCTGCAGGGTGAGAACCTAACCTTGTACTCTGATATGGTTTCAAGCTTAGGTGACCAAAGTTGTTCCTTAGACACAACAAGCTCTTCGTAGTGCTTCTGCAACTCAGGCGTGCTACAAAGGGGACTACTGCAAGATCCATTAATTTCCCTATTATTTCCTGATGTTGTTATAAGCCTTGTTATGAACTCCGGCACGACCTTGATTAAACCCCTTCCATCCGCACCCTTTATGTACTGGAACGGCTGGGCGCAGTCCCCGAAATTGATGGGTGAATTTTTAGGGCTTGAACCGAAGGCTGCAAGAGAAGAGGCCGAGATGACATCGCATGCAAAGCGATCGATGGGAAGAACAAAGTAGGTTTGGCCACGCAAGAGTCCGTCTTCTATGCCCAAGGCAGGGACCGGGTGGCCGATAAAGAATGAGTCTGAATGGCAAACCATTTTGTCGGGGAACTCGAACATGATCTCTCCGGCAGTATGTTTTGATCCGGTGAGGATTCTCGTGGTTCCTCCCCAGAATATTAGCTTCACGGAGGAGCTAGGGTTTCCTTGGAAACATGGAGACACTGCATTTCCCATCAATTACGTGAGAGAGAGAGAGAGAGAAGGATATATAGATCGAGAAGGTATTGGATTGCTGCGTAGGGAAGATGGAAGAAAGATGGGGGGTTTTATATAGAGAAAAGAACGAACCTGCAGGGAGAGGATTGACTTGGAAAAAGTCGAGGCTTGTTGTTTAGTCGGTTTGGAGAGGGTCGGTGGTCAGGTCAGACATGTCGGCTCCAGTAGGTTTAATTCCTTTTAACGTCGACACGGGATCAGTACTCGCTATATCTAAGAACATGATGAGCTAGCTCATGATCATGATATATATATATATATATATATATATATATATATATTATCTATTACTACGAGTCAACTCATGCGTATAATTGGTTGGATTCATGCACTCCCTTTTTTTCCTTTTTTTGACTGAGCTAGTGGCGTGTGGCGTGAATCTGAATGAATAATATTGGCTTTCATTTATCTGCAGTGAGCTAGCTATCTGCCTGCTAGATTCCTCTTATTCACTCGTCTACTATAAGTTGGCAGGCAGGGCTGCAGACCAACGTTTAAGCGACAGGTTGATCATCACCATGTAGTCTTGTCATGCCATTTTAGGGCATATTTTGAGGTTTACGTACGTACGTAACCAGAATTATGAGTTTTTTTTTTTTTTTTTTTTTTTTTTTTTCATATAATGCAACAATAATATTGAGCAGCTTTAATCTAATGATCAAAATTATGTTTTATTTCATCATCATCATGCATGCAATATTATGTTTCTAAGTACTGCAAGCTGATGCAATATTAATATTAAATAATGCTACATACAGTCGTAGAGTGCGCAAACGCCGTGCAGTCGTTTTGAAAAATAGTAGGGTCTACTATTAAAAAATTTATTTCTTTTCATATGGGTCCCGTATTTATTCAATTTTTTCAAAGCGATTGCACGACGCTTGCACACTCACAACTACAAATATCATTTCTCATTAATATTAGCTGCATGCTCACTAATTTTTATTTTTGTTTATATATATATATATATATAATGAAAGAGTATTGTTATTTTAAGACCTCTTCATCAGCTGCATGCATATAATTTAGGTAACATAATTTAATTTGCAAGATAAATCTTAAAATTTAAATCTTACAAATCAAATGTAATCACTATTTAAATGATCATGTGGATGGTATATATGTTCTACACATGACTAACTTGGTAATAGAATAAAAATCATGATCTAGTGATTACTGATTAGTAAGTCGGTATTAATTTCGTTTCTCAACTGAAGTACGTACTATGTAACTGCCTATATGTATGTGTGTGTGTGTATATATATATGTATATATCCACGTACGCCTTTAATGATGGACATATATGTGTGATCTAGCTACAAGTAAGTGATCGATGATCAGTGTGACAAAGTTGACGGTCCTGAACATTGATGATCATCATCTGTACATGATTGACTCAAATTCATGTGGACCTTTGAACACAAAATAAACCAAAAAGTGCATTGTACGTACTCAACTACTCCCATTTAATAACTTACATACACCTCTTGCATATATATTCATTGCTTCGGCCCAGTACCTGGCTAATTGTCACGGCCAGCATGCATGCATGAATTGTTTCCATCATGCATGTGACCAAACAGGCTAGCTAGCTAGCTTGACTTCAATCTGCATCATGGCCATGTATATATCTAGCTAGGGATCGAGATCATATGTATGAGTAGACTTCTATTATTATGACCATATATACTATTTTCAGATGAGATTAATACTTCCATATAGACATGATATGTTAGCTCTCTCTCTCTCTCTCTCTCTGTGATCTCTTTCCCCAATTAATATGGCAGGCTTGGCAGCTGAGCTCAATTATGTAGTGATGGATCCTTTTTTCAATTCGAAGACCTATCTTGACAAGATGAATATATATATATATATATATATATATATTATATATTGTAGTACGTAGTTTGATGAAGTAGTTTTTTAGCTTTTGTCATTTGTTGTTACATGAGTATTGAATTTGATCTCCTTCTGTAAAATAGTGTCCTGCAATATTTATATCACTGATCTGGCCGTGCTCTGTTTAATTTATCATGACGTGCGCCTACGCGGGCTAGTACGTACGTACCAATCTTCATATATATATATATATATATATATATATATATATATATATTATATAGGACCTTAATTCGATCCTCAAGTACATGACTCCAACAACAAACTGTATATTCGCCATGATTGATCGTTGTTTTCTTTGCATCAAGCAAGACAGTACATGATGAGTACAGTACGTACTATGATCATGATCATTTTTATTTTAATAATTTGTTCATTAATTTGGATGTAAATTTCCAAGGTTTCTTTCTTGTGACTTTGAATATTGCTTAATGCGCGCGCACACACATACTTATATATATATATATATATATATATATATATATGCTTGTTGTGGGTATAAAAAGTAAACCTAATTGTGGATTAATTAAGTGAAAAAAAAAGGTACCTAGAAAATAATGATACTGCGTACGCGTCTCCATTTATTTTTTTGAACTTGTGGCTGATATATAATATTATATATGAAAGCAGATAGCTAGCTAGCTAGCTATAGACTAATTCCTGCCTGATTTTCTTAATGTTATATAAAAATTAACAGCCGGATTATTGACCATTTTATAGTATTCCATCATCTAATTAATTGATTTCGAGAGGTGAAATTGAACGTAGAATATTGTAGACAATGCAGGAGACCATTCCAAAGTTTATGAAACTTAATTGATCATCATCATGATCGAGACGAAACTCATCATGACGTTCTTATCGTTTGCTTTTTTTTTTTCTTTTTTAATATTTCCATTAATTGCAAGATATTCTAATTGTTCTTGGTTTTCATTTTCCATGAGATCAGCGAGAAATGCGCTCGGCTTTAATTAAAAATACTATTAATTCTTCAAAATTCATAATTTAATTAGATCTTATATATATGATCATGTCAACCTTGTTAAATTAAATTGAAGCAAGTTCGGGCTACTATAGCTTATCATTAATCATGCCATTAATTCTCAACGAAACTTAAAAAAAAAAAAAAATTGTTGTCACCATCATTGTCATCCTCCACCAAGATGATGATCATGTAGAACGATTATCCTTAATTTCCAAATTAAAAGAGTAAAAAAAGGTTAAGATCGAAAGAATATCATGAGAAAATCTCAATCAAACAACCACAACAATACGAAAACAGAATCGAAAAGAAGAAATGTATTAATGTTCATGTGCGAACCGTAACAGATATAGGACAATTTAATTTTGCAAGATTCGTATTTGTAAATGATCACTTGCTCAAGTGTCGACTCACATGTCCTATGTGCATCATGAAAACGATTGAACAATTTGAATTAGTCTTGTACAGCACACATGAATGTATTAATTTGCATCCAATATATGTAGATATATATATATATATATATATATAATTTCCATGGTCATGACGATGACTACTTAATTTGCCGTTCACATTAATATTTCGAAAACATGCTAATATAATAACCCAAGGTAACATAGGATCCTATATATAAGCTCTACTTTTGTGAAATCTTTTTGTGAATTTAGTTAGCATTTCTCTTCAAATATAATCGAATAAGTTCAATCTAATATTGTATATTATTAATAGAGAAGGCTTTCTTGTATAAGAAAAATGATAGGTACGTCTTAATTAGCTCAAGCGATATGTTTAATTGCGTGTTATCTTCAATAAAAAATGTTTATATATATATCAACCATATTTTAAATGAAGAGTTGTTATGTGAATGAGAGAAAAAGAAGGTTTGAAAAGATCTTGGAGAGTTCAACAAATTAAGCTTACCTTTTTTTTTTTTTAGTCTTTGTTCGGTACTTCATTTTCTCGGCCAGGATCGAGTTCTAATTTGTTTGTGACTGCAATTAGCATGAGGTAGCAGATGATGATCAGCATCATGTGATCGATAGGTACAGCTATCAATTACAACTCATGCATGCATCACGGACGTCGTTCTTTTGACCAGTCAAAGGCTGACTAAAATTAATATATGAATGGATATATACGAATTCAAACAAAAAACATTGACTAAAGGTACGTAAGTACTACGTAGTAAAAATAAGATGAAAATAAAAATCTCAAATACTTCCCTATTAATAATTAATTATTAGGTGTATGAGCATTAGTTTTATTTTTTATTTTAATTTTAATGCCTTGAATCCACTAGTTAATTAACCCTCTTCATGAAGTCAATAATCCAATAATACTAGCATTAATGCAGTTTGACTGTTTGTGGTAATAATACCCGCAAGTTTATTGACTGTGGCCATCTCCATCCAAGCTTACAGTTTTAATTAGCTCTTAATTATTATTATTTTTCTTTTCTTTTCTTTTTTTATAAAAAACAATCATCTTTATTTGAGATAATAATTACAGATATTTATCAAACCATATAACCTAAGAAAGAAAGTCTAAAATATAACTATATTTCCAAGTATCGCGAGCGCACAAGCTGCTGCGCTACCATATTCCCCTCCCTGATTACATGAGAAATAGAGCAAGTGCCAAAACAACCCTTAAATCTCTGAACTTCTTTAAACAGCGCACTAACAACAAACAGTTACTTTCAATAAGATTCAACAATTAATAAGCTCTTAATTATTATTATTTATTTATTTATAACGTTAAAATCAATGAGATGGGAAATATTAATGACACGATTTTTTAATCTCCACCTACATATTATTTATTTATGTCATTATCATCTTTTTCAGACAATATATAGTTATCCTGCAGTGATTACATATTTGCATATATCCTAGCTAGCTACTAGCTAGCTAGCAATGGTTACACGTCGGTCTGTCTTTCTGTCTTTCTGTCTTCTTCCTTGAGGTTGGAGACCAAAAAACCATCTGATATTCTAGCTAGGTAGCTATCTGAGAGAAAATTCATAGAGACGTATGCAGACCAATTCTTCAAGCATTAATGATCTAAATCACATCATGTACTGCTCCTCCTCTAATTTGAATCGTGCAATTCAAATAGATATGCTAATCAGAAAAGCATGCAGTTTGATTCAGTCACAGAAAGCAATTTGCAGTGATAACAACTACGTACGTACGCATGCAGCTCGATCGCATTCTCTATGATCATGAGCTGCGTCTTGTTTTACTGCAACATATATTAATATTGAAATTGGTTAAGCAATTTCAACCTTGCGGCGTACGTATATATATATATACTAGTCCCTTGGGAGAGCCGTAGAAATCCAACGACGTTCTGGGTTGGAGAGCCTTCCGCGCGCGCACACATATACATTACAAGAAAAATAGACTTTTGTGACTAATTTATTACAATTAAAAGATTATTCGCAATCAATTTTAGTTGTAAATAGTCATTTCGTTAGAATTAACTGGTCACAAAAACCTGTTTTTCTTGTAGTGATAGTTATTAGTTGTTATTTCATGCACAATTGCTTGGATTATTCATGAACGGTGTGGTTTGCTTTATTATTCAACTTAATTGCTTGATGAGAAATTGAACCATCTAATTTGAGCTGCATGCAAAATTGTATAAGCTGAAACGTTAAGTGAAGGTCAAGTTATGATTATACGATTTATTTTTCTTCTTATATATACGCTAGCGTCGAACAAGGTCTAAAATTAGACATGATTTGTGTATTATGTCAAAGTTGATATATAGTTGTAATTTAAATCATGTAGAGATCATGATCAATGTGAGATTGTTGAAAAGCTGCAAGGTGTTGCACGTTACTTATCGACTTATATATACTTTGTCAACTTAATTGGAGTAAAATGTATTGTAAAGTACTAAGTCAACTTTGCCATATATGAATTATTCTCTTATTTTAAAGTACACTAATTCAAATTCAATCCGTACGTGGTTTGGGTTCATACATCATATAGAAGGATTTTTTTTTTCTTTTTTTCTGTTAAAAAAATAATCTTACAAATGGAGAGATGAATATAAATCCCTAACAAAATATGTTTATAAGACAATATATATATATATATATTTATTTATATAAGAATCATCCAAAATAAATTTAGACATATATAAGAAGAAAAATGATGATGAGACAAGAACGTCAGTCTATAAAATCTGGCTGCCTAGTGAAGCCCTTTCCAACCAAAGCCCAATTAATGATGTAATCCCATTGGTCAACATCGTTGCACAATTGCTGCAACCCATATTACGAGATAAACAAAAACAATGAAGATTTGGAAAAGGTGTACAATAACAATTCATAGAGATAAATAAAAGACAAACGGTGGATTCCACCACTTGAGTTTATCTCAGACCAAGTTGCTTGCACCCTGCAGTTTGTTTGGGCAACGAATTCCACAGGCTTCCAACGGCGTGAACAGTCCTGCCAAAGCTTTGATTCCTTGTTAATGGACCACAGTCCCAGGCTGTTCCAACACATCTCTTGTCCGTTGTCGCTACCGGGCCGAAGTAAACCTACCTCACCTGTGATATGTTACACACATTCATATATCTTTGCGAGTTGGTTCCAAATCCGAGTGGAGGAGGAGGGTTGCAGCAGATATTTAAACCATCACGGGAAAACCTTTTTTGGTATAAGGGGGTTAAATTGCTGCAAGATGACGCAAAGTTTTCATGCAAGCAGTCAAATGTTGTTCGGTTTAGGGTTGAGAGATGGATTGAGTAGAGAACCTCAAGGTCCTGACTATAGACCTGTGTGGTTAATCTTTAGATCATAAAGAAATGGCTGGCTAGCCTCCTTTGCTTTTGCTCAGCCCCCCATCCCATAACAATTCTGATAACATGCTTTCCAATATCTTTGAACAGTTCAGAAACCTTAAGGCATAGGTGCTAATATATAAATCACACCCATGCAAAAGTCAAAGTCAAGTCTAAAACGTGCTGAATGGTGGATGCAGAATGTGGCATGAAAGACCTTGTTGTGACCCAGTGCAAATCGGAGCCATTAAACTCTCTAGACCAGGATTCCTTGATTCAAAGTCCCCTATAGGACAAACTTAAATGTATAAACTTCGTTAATTCAAAACCCCGTGTCCAAATTAATCAAAAGGCTTATTCAGGATAGAAGTAGCGTCACCTTAATCACAAGCAATTAAACTATGCCCATTTCCAGGAACTCCAATCTCTGATTTCTTATACTCTTTGAGCACTTCTTGTATTGTTACACAAACAGAAGAGTAAGATAATCACAAGACTTCAGTTACATAGCTCAGCATTCTATATTTGCATGTAAGAATGAAGAATGCAAAACGATAATAAATCCCACCTTCAGTCTTCAGTATAAATCTGCCATGCAGCCAAATGAACACAGTTTGCCACTACTAAAACAGCTAAATAGTTAGAATTTATCATCTGGAACATATCCCTTTTGTAACATTTCATCATGGAACTGAAATGCCGCCTTCAGGTTGTCCTGGCTCACATGTCCATTTATCAATGAGGTGTAGGTGGATCTATCAGGATTTATGCCTTTCTCAATCATCTTCTGCAATATCAGTTCGGCCCCTTTCATTCTACCTTCTCTACAAAACCCATTTAAAATTACATTATATGTAATAATGTCTGGCAATAGTCCTTGTCTCTCCATCTTGTTTATCAAAAAAAAAGCTTTGTCCATATTCTCTTCTTTTACGTAACCATTGATAAGAGTGTTATAAGTAATGCTATCAGGAACAACTCCTTTTGACATCATCTTGCTCAAGAAGTCATCTGCCTTCAATGCATTACCTGACCGGCAATAGCCCTTTACAACAGTGTTGCATGTAACTATAGAGGGTTTGATGCCTTTTTCAACCATCTCATCCCACAACCTGAAAGCCTCAGATACATGCCCCATACTACAAAATCCATTAATGAGAATGCCATAGGAAATGTGATTGGGAGAAATCCCTCTAGAGATCATATCATCCCATAACTCCTCAGCTTTCTCCATTTCACCTACTTTGCAAAACCCATCAATTAATGTATTGTATGTCACTATGTCAGGCTTGAGATTCCTCTGCGTCATTGTCTCAAACAAGCCAAGTGCTTTATTCATATTCCCAACCTTGCAATACCCATGAATGAGAGTGGTGAAAGTGTAGAAATCAGGAAAGACACCCCTTTCTACCATCTCGTTGAAGAGCTCATTTGCATCAGCCAGCATCTTCTCCCTGCACAATCCATTCAAAATGGTGTTGTATGTAACTACATCCATAACACAACCTCGCTCAAGCATTTCATCCCGCATCTTCAATGCCTCTGACATTGTGCCGTTTCTGCAATACCCATCTATAAGAATCGTATAGATGACATTATCTGGAACCAAGCTAGCTTTCTTCATATTTCCGAAATGCAATAATGCCTTATCAAGATGCCCATTCCTCATAAAAACCCCAATAAGTGAACTAAAGCTAAATAAATCAGGAACGACACCGCAGTGCAGCATTTCATTAAAAATCTCTTCAGCTTCCAAAATATTATCCTTTCTGCAACTCTCCGCAAGTAGTGTGTTATACGTAGCAGTATCAGGACACAACCCGTTACGCAACATCTCCTCCAATACTTCCTTTGCTCTTCCATACTTTCTGTTCTTACATAAACCATTTATGATGGCATTATAAGTGAAAATGCCTGGTTTCAACCCCTTATCCGACATTGAGTTCATTACCTCAAAAGCATCATCTATTAGCCCTTCAAGACAATATGCATTGATTAGTGTATTATACGTCACAATATCTGGAAAAACCCCCTTCTCTTTCATGTCTGACAAGAACAAGTTGACACTATCAATTTTCCCATCTTTACATAACGCATTAACCATAATATTTAGTGTATAAACATTCAAACCAATTCCACTCCTAACAATTTCCCCATATACCGCCCATGCCAAATCAACCCACCCTACCTTCACAAGCCCACCAAGAAGACTATTGCAGGCATTGATAGAAACATGAAACCCTTTACTTCTCAACAAACGAAATGCCTCAGACCCTTCCCTTAACTTCCTAGCTTGTACATAGGTCCTAATCAACAAATCAAAAACCGATGAATTGGACCCCAATCGGTCACACACCGAAGCCAATGATTCAACAACCTCAACCCGCAATACTCCACTCTTCCGTACCATTCTAAGAACCAAAGACTGCGCATCTGAAAGCCTCCGGCTACTTACCAAAACGTGAGCCATTGCACTCAAAGATTGCGACGAATGCTTAAAATTTGGACAATTCAACAAAATTGAGTCAATGAATCTCTGACCCAGAAGCAAATTTCCACGACACCGGTAAAGAACTTCAACCACAAGTAAAGGGTTTAACAGAAATAGATAATTGCGCAATGAATTGGAATTACCTTGCTTTAAACAGAACAGCATCTTCTCAACCGAGAAAGAATCTGATAGAGGAGGAATTGAATCTGATTGGTCCTGGGTTTGAAGGGCTCTGAGGCCATGCTTAGGATCAGGGTTTGGAGGAGAAGAGTGGGAGTGAAGTCCGTGAGAATGAGCTTGGTCATGGAATGGTGGTTTTGTGAAGAAGAATGTGACTCTGAGAGTGGATCTTGGGGAAAGTAGCCGTTGAGTGGCCATTTGAAAGTGGAAGAGTTGCCTGGGTTGCTTTTGCTCATCTCACTACTGCAAAGTTGCAAACAAAGAGAGGAAAAGTTTTAGTTGATATAGACTGCCAAAATTTCACACAGAACAGAACAATTTTCAGCTTATGGGAAACAGTAGTACTAGTACTAGTTATGACAAGCAACTAGAATTAAACAGAGAGAAGAGCAAAAGAGGACGACTTAAAGCAAAACAGGGTTGCAGGAAGGAGTTGATCAAATATGAAAAGAGATGAAAATAGATGAATGAGTATCATATATAAAATCATGCAACACTAGTAAACATGGAATTATATATATTTATCTATATATATATATATATATAAACAAGAATCAGAACCCTACATAAAATTTCAAATACTTTATAAATATGCATAGTTTATTAGTTGAATTAACAATGAACAAGCAAAACAGAACCGTATGACAATATTTAACTTTCTATTCTCTACTAAACATTGAGTCTATGACTGCTTTTGTGAATAGAATCAGAGCACATACATGAGTCATAAAAAAAATGGAGAAATAAATGTAGACTAGACTTAAAAGAAAGTAATTTAACAAATCTCACAAACTTGAGTTTCTGTTAAAAAAAAGTATGATCAGATTGCAAACCAATTCAATACCCACACACACACACACTTTTCTATATATCTTCTATCTTCTATATATAAAAGCTTCTATCTGAGTGAACAGTAAATTTTTGTCTCACATATTATTTCCCATTTTAGCCCTGATTTTATGACCAAAACCCATTTTGTTTTCTTCTACATCTTTTTCTACAGATTACTCAAACAAGCTACAGCACAAAATGGATCGTCAAGTGAAAATACCAAAACTGTAAATAATCTCCGTTTTTTTTCTGTGTCATTGCAGGATGTGAGTAAGAAAATCCTTCCATACAATTCCACAAACCCAAACACAAACCAAAAATCCAAATTCACAAAACAATTCCTCATATGATTACCGAAAAATAGGCTGGGTGCGAGTAAAGATTTCCAAACAGAAACAAAAAATCGAAATTCACAAAACACAAAAAAAAAAATCCTCAGATGCTTCAGGAGGGTGGCGAATCGACTAGGGTTCCTGGGACTCTCGGACTTTGACAAAAATCAACACAATCACAAACGAAATGAAAAATACCTCTCGGATTTCTACACAAAACAACAGATTTAGAAAGCAAATTATACCTGTGAAAAAGAAACCGACAGAGAGAGAGAGAGAGAGAGAGAGAGAGAGAGAGAGAGAGACAAATGAAAAGAGATGGGAGTGTGCTTTTGCTCCTCACCTTGCGTTGGAGCCGTAGTCAATCACCCAAGGGATGGGATTTTCCGTGCGTGCGAGAAAGAGGCCGTAGGGAATCGGAAGAAAAAAACTACAAAGAAACCCTTGGAATAGAGCATGCTAGCGGACGCACTGTTAACAGAGAAACCCTAGGAACCCCATGGGCCACAGATGTACGAAACACACCTCTCCTCCGTCCAAGGTCTTCACCGAATGAAAGAACTCATGCTAGCAGCTGCTTTAGTCTCTTATCTCTTTCTCTCTCTGTGCAGTCATGAGAAAAATGAAGTGGACTTTTCGATTTCTTCTTCTTGGAACGAAGTCGCTGATCCGAGTTAGAGTTGAGCTTGGCAGGCCATTACCAAAATCGCACGCTGTTGAGTGGTGCTACAGGTACCGAAGATTTGTCCCGAAAGTTATCCCGAATGGTGTATTTTATTTTATTTTTTTTCATTTCATTTTTTTCATGTATTTTTTTAATCATTATAAATATTTTTAAAAAAAATAAAAAATTCATAATATTATTAAAAATTATTTTTTTAATCATTAAGTAAAAATAAAAAAATATTTCGGGAGAAATCTTCGGGATCCAAGCATTTCTCAAGAAAGAATCAAAGAAGAAGAAGAAAAAAAAATATATAGGAATATAAGGCATGGGCTTAAACGCTGTCGTTTGTGGGGGGCCTGGGCATTTTTTCTTTTCTGTTTAGGTGTTTCTAGATAAGATGTGATACAGTAAATTTTCGTCTCACATTTTATTTCCCCTAATTTTCTTCTACATCTTTTCTACAGATTACTCAAAGGAAATAACCTAAAAAGTTTAAAAAAAAAACAGAAATTAAGAAAAATAGAATTTTTATATTTAATCATTTTAAAACTTTACTTCTTCTATTTTAAGTATATTTTTCTAATTTCCCTAATTTACAATTTTGTAATGTTGTTATTTTTTCTGTTATATTCTTAAATTGTTGGGGTTTTAAAAAATAGATTTTTAAAAACTCTTTTAATTATTATTATTATTTTTAATTACATTGTTGGTGTAACATTGGACACTTTGGAGCCACGTGTTGGCTTCTAGTTAACTGACTTATAATTTTAATACCATTTTGCAAGTGTGTTTTTAGAATTTTTAATGAAAAACAGAATGATTTAATAAAATATTTTTAAAAGTATAAGAGAACATGCACAATAATTAAAACCCCTAACAAAGTTTGAGTAAGTAAATACTGACTCACATGCCCAATAAGTACTATTAGGACAGTAATGTTATATACCACATTATTTTTAGGATAAGATGTGATATATTTATTATTATTAAATTTTTAAAAATTATTCAATTAAAAATCATCTAATAATGATATATGTATCATATCTCCTACAATGAGACGAAAATAGAATGATAATGTGATGTATAGAATTTTCTTTTAAAAAATTAGCATATATCAATTCATTGAAAAACATGTACTTATCACATACTCAAGAGACACCAATCAATTTTTTAAATTAAAAAGAAACATATTAGAGAAAAATTATAGAATAATATTGGATACAAATTTTAAATAGACAAGTCTCACGTAAGCTTTTTATAAAAAAAAGAAAATAGTTGCTTTTATACTTTTTAAAGTAGTGTCTTACCTTTTTATAAACACTTCCACGATATTTGTCTATTTAAAACTTATATAAATTATTTCTTTATTTTTATATCCTCAAACTTAATTTAGAGAAAAATAAAAAAAATAATTCAACGTAATCACTCTATAGTTCTATTGATATATTATGTTCTCCCACGCTTTTAATTGGTCGACATACTTACAAACCAACAACTCAAATCTTTATATCATTCTTAACATTTACTTACCTTCATGTATTTATAAATGGAAATTACTAAATGTATCTAAGAAAAATTTATAAAAATCTTACTTCTCCACGTGTCAATTATTGATAGGTTGAAAATTATAAAATTTGAATTTTAAAAGAAAATTAACAAAATAAGTACTGTAAGTAAAAATATAAGTAACACTACTCTTTATCATTATTGCAATCCTCACCAAATAAATTAAGCTCCTTCAATTAGTAATTTTATCTCTGTCTGAGAAATACAAAATTGAATTGATTTTGAATTTTATATTTATTTTTTTTAAATTTAAAACTCTCAAATTGAAATAAAAATTTGACGATGTCTAACCACGAATGTTTAAACGATCTGATTTTATACTAAATATTTGTGGTCTGATTGACATAAATCTCCTGTCTCTAAAATAGAATTCTTGGATTCGAAATCTCTCAATGTATAAAAAAAAAGTATCTGATTGTTTAGGACAGAATAATAACTGTTCTAAAAATATGGATATCCACTCCACCAAATTAGATATGCTCAAATATTTCTTGTAACAGAAGTAAGAGGACAAAGTAGAAAACAAAAAGAAAATAATTAAGACCCCAAAATGAAAAATTTCAAACAAAAAACATAACCTAAAACGTAAAATAAATAAATATATTAATTAAATTTGAAATTTTTTTATTGGAACCAGATAGCATATGGGAACAAGGAATTCCCTTTGCCTTCCCACCTTGTACCAGAAACTCTTTCGTTTCCATTAGGAAATTGATTGGATGTAAAAAAAATTTCGCATTTTCTCTGGCTTCAAGCTTGTTGGGCTAATGGGTTTTGCTTTTTGAGCCAACGGAATCCGGTACTTCTATCGAGATTGAAAGAATCACCAGGATTTCACTCAACATGGAAGGTAGTTTGTTTTATTTTCACATTCTCAATTCATATCAGCGTTTTGGGTTCTCATTTTCTGATCGGTTCGTGCGAATTGCTTTGGGTTTCTTGCGTTAGAATGTGAAATTGAGTTCTAAGACATTGAACTCTTTGCATGAACCGACAAACTGTTGTAATGGTGAAGGTAATATCCAGGACGTGAATTTCGGAATTGTTGTTTGCTTTCCCTTCTGTCCTCTTGAGCCCCTATTGATGGAGAGTTTTGATTCTCAGGATTTTCGTGTCTTTTGTTTCCTGCATTTTCTCGAATCAATTTGGGCATTAGTTTTTCTTCGTCGTTTTCCCCAAATTTTCTTTACAATGGCAATGATAACTGTATTTACATTTGAGCTTGATGATTAAAAACCCGAGTAAAATTACTGATTAATATTGGGGTGGCAATTTGCTTCTTTTGGGACTGCTTTGGTCTTAATGAAGCTTGTTTAGTTATGTTTAAAATGGGTATTTTCCTTCCCACTTAATTGTTTGTAAAGTATAAGTCGAATGTACCTGAGAGTGATGATTTTTTACTTTTGGCATCTGCTTGATGCGTTTAGTTAGCTTCAATTAAATCATTTCACGAAAGCAGTATATGCAGTCTTGTCACAAGTTTTAAGTGTTAAATTCGGTGATATGATTAAATCCTCAATACTTTGTATTGTTTGGAATGATAATATTGAAAACCTGTATGGGATTAGGAAACCTTGTTCACAAATGAGAAACCTGGGTACTAGTTGAGTTATGGAAGTGAGCTAAGTGTGACCTATATAATCTACAGCTAGGAAAGCAAACATAATTATGCAAGTGCAAGATTTAAGGTATAATGGCAGTATAGAATAAATGACAGGATAGAATATAAATTATGTAAGCAAGCACCATGATAGAAAATTCCTCAAATATCATGAAGTGTGAATATGCCTATGCTTGCATTTTAGTATACAGATTGAGCATTTGGCATTAGGACCAGATGGTTTTGACAGAACCTTTTATTTACTGGTCCTCGAACTTCACATATTTATTTGGGAGCAAAGGGGAGAAACTCTGACAATGTTATTGTCTTGTTGCTGAAATCATTTTATTTGACATTGCACAGAGTCCATCATGTTCCCGAAAAATCTTGTATATTTCATTAAGCCAGAGCACTTATGTCTCGTTCTATTTGACATTGCAGAAACTTTATCAAGTTTCCTTGAATAACTTCTGTATTTCATTAATCCAGAGGACTTATTGATCATGAAGAGAAGAGAGTGGGAGAGAGAGGAGGGTGGTGGGGGAGCAAGGCCAACCAGGCATATCATTGACTTTCTATTTGCCTTAGGAACTGAGAGAATTTGTTACATTTATCCCTTCATTTTCCTGGAGACAAATTAAATTTCCATGATCAAAATGGTGTGATAGTGAACCCGTAGGGGTTGGCTCAAGTGGTAAAGGCCTTGGGCTTGGGGGTATGCTCCCCTCATGTCTAAGCTTCAAATCTCTTTAGGTGCAAACAGTCTCTAGGGGCCATCGGACCAGGGGATTTTTTTCTTGAATTACCCGAGGTGCACTTGCAGAAAACTCCTTGCCGAGGGCCTATGCTCCCCGGGATTAGTCGGGACCCTGATCTTGGACACCCAGTGCCAATAAAAAAAAAAACAATGGTGTGATAGTCGTGTAGTTTCTAGTATTACCATTTTAATTTAACCAAGTGGCTGATAGAGAAACAATATTTCCTGGTAAATATCGTGGCCATTGTTATCATTACAAAGGTTCCTTTATTACTTTTCCATTCATGCTCAGAATCAAGTGGAGTGCACTCTGAAGAGAATAAAGCATCTATGGATAAAGATAGGAAAAGAAGGCTCAAGACACCTGCCCAGGTTATGGCTTTGGAAAAATTCTATGATGGTATGCAACTTCACTTGTCATATCTTATCTCAGGCTTCCGGTTAACTGCCAATCATGTACTTTTCTAAAGGAAAATTTCTTGAACTTCTCTTAGATCACAAATACCCTACGGAAGAAATGAAGTCCCAACTTGCAGAGCAGATAGGATTGACAGAAAAGCAAATATCTGGATGGTTTTGTCACAGAAGGTTAAAAGACAAAAAACTGTTCAGAGATGAAGCTTGTCCTAGTGGACGACAAGATCATTCAGGTGCTGTTATTCAGGATCGTGGCAGTGGACTTGTACAAGATTCATGTGGCAGCACAAAACATGGTGATTATAGGCACATTGATCCAAGGGAAGTTGAAAGCCGAAGGCTCTATCGTAATGATTTTCAGGCTGCAGACCTCACCTATGAGCATGCTACTCATTATACAGGAACTGTCAGTGGCACAGATAATACGTCTTCAGAAAGTAGCTCATCTTCGCAAGACAGGTTGTTTTGCCAAACTGAGGATCCAGATGATAGGGAAAATTCTAGATACCTAACACATAATGGAGTCATTGCACCCATAAATGCTACTAGTGAAAAAGTGATTGGATATAAGCCATCAGGATACTTGAAAGTGAAGGGTGAAATTGAAAATGCTGCTGTTACTGCTGTTAAGAGGCAATTGGGGCGTCATTATCGAGAGGATGGTCCGCTGCTTGGTGTGGAATTTCAACCACTTCCTCCTGGTGCATTTGAGTCTCCAATTAGGAATACCATCCGTGGTAAGTTGTAACATGTATTTCCTCATGAGAACAACAGCATCTAGTTTAAGTTATATGCAGCTGATCCTGCCAGAGTTGAATTTCTTGTTGTTGTTGGTTAGATCTTGCTGCTTAATTTTTTTAGTTGCTCTTTTATTTATCTTCATTTTTGTGTGTGAAAAGTGTCTTTTTTTTTTTTTTATTTACGACATATATTTTTGTCTCTGGGAAAATGATAATTGGATAAGCATAATTTCCTTCACATTTTCATTGGTAATGCCATGATGCATTCTTTTACTCGGCTGCTGCATCTTTGCATCTTCTCCCCTTTTACTTTTTTTTTAAAGGTTTTGGCTCCTCCCCTCCACCCCCCCCCCCCCCCCCAGCGCGCTGCGAGAGAGAGAGAAAGATGATGATTAAGGTGGAAGAGGTAGTGGGAAGAGGTTGTTATTGATAATTTGAGTATCATTGACTAAATTCTCAAATTATGGGGTTGGAATTTTGTCATTGATGATAAAGATGAACATGCATATCTATATGAACCTTACTTTCTATGTGTTTCCTTTGGTTTAAATCACAGAGATAGCTCCTTTTCTTAATATTCACTGGAAAACTTCTTTCTCCAGAGGGTCGGAGCCTTGTGTCTCATTTTATGTGTTTCTGCAGAACCTTACCATGTTGGGAATCCTTCCCTTTCCCATTCTCCAGATATCTCTGGACTGGAAAGGCAATCCAGTCTCAGCAATGTAAGTAGACTTTCGGATTCTTTCTTGTTCTGTATTAGACAGATTTAGTAAGTTGAAATATGCTTTGTACTCTATATTTTTTGCATGATGAGTGTGGTAGGGGGAGACAAAGGACTGGAATGGAAGATTTTATCAATGTGTTAAAATAACTCATCATGACAAGGAACAAACTGGATGAATATATATGTCAAGTTGTAAAGTCCATGTTATATTTTTGAGAAATTAAGAAATCAAGGACCTGTATACTTCCCACTTTTTGACTTTGAGATCTGAGTTTTTAATTTGAGTTTTTTCATAATTTTCAATGAAGGAATGGATGGAAGTGCATTGGAGGCCATTCCACAGTGGAGGCACTCCGGCACCTCCTGTGCCATGGTGCATCCTCTACTCCATTGTACAGGGTGGTGGAGGGGATCCTCCCCATCCCTTTTTCTTTTGTTTTTTTAAATGTTTTCCTTTAGTATATTTTTGCATGTGGATGACACATGAGTAATATTTCTGTCTATATTGGCATTTGCTGCCAGTTATTTGATGGGAATTTTCTTGGCATCTTGAGTTTAACATGTCCAATAGCACAGGTCTTGAATTTAGCAAATTAAAACTTGGGTCTCTAGAGAAAGCACACGTATTTGATTTCTTAATTTCCTTGCACTCTGAAATTTTGTCCTCTGATAAGCTTTGGTGGATTTTTTTTGATGTTATATTAAGGTTTTGGCAGAGAAGATTGTCTATAATGGCTCTAGGTATCGGTGCCTTTCATGCAACTGTAATTTTAATAGAGAATATAATTTATGAACTGTTTAGCGTTTACTTTCATTATGAATTCCTGAAATTTGTGAGATATATATATCAATGATTTTTTTATTAGTAAACGATTGTATTGATAAGAATAAGCATAGCCCAAGTATACAAGATGGTATACGAGAGGTAACACCTATCTAGGAAGAAGCAATGGAAACAAGAAAATCATGAACATCAAGGCCATTAAAATCTATAGCTATTGCCCATAAAAATAAAGTCCTAATAAAAAGAGATCTAAGTTTCTCTATTGTGCGCTCCTTGTCTTCGAACGTCCGGTCATTTCGCTCCTGCCACAAGCACCACAAAATACAAATAGGAACCATCTTCCACGCAGCTTTAATTTGTGGAATACCTCCTATGTTTGTCCAGCTGGCCAACAATGCAGCCACTGTGGCGGGCATTACCCAAGCTAGCCCTAATCTGCAAAATACTTCATCCCATAATGCTCTAGCAAGCTCACAAAGCAGTAAGAGATGATCCACAATCTCGCCATTTTTCTTATACATGCAGCATCAATCTACTATGATCACCTTGTGTTTCCGCAAGTTATCCGTCGTCAAAATCTTACCCAGAGAAGCTGTCCAAGCAAAGAATGCCACTTTGGGAGGCACCTTATTTTGCCAAATCCTTGGACCTTCTCCATGGAAACTGATTATTCTGCGGCTGTGTGAGAGACCTATAGAACGAGTGAGCCGAGAATGTACCTTTGCGTGCGAGTATCCACCACAACGTGTAAGCTCCTTGAGTGCTGGGTTTCATGGAATACAAGAGACTAAAGAAGTCTTCAAATCTGCCAACTTCTCAATCTTGGGCTGCCCTAGTGAAGTTGATGTTCCATTGGACTTGGTCCCCAGATATTACCATAATACCAGGCATTGAAGCTCTTTCTCGCACGTAACCCGGGAAAATGAAGGGAATGAGTCCTTTAGGGCATTATTCCCACACCATAGGTTGCTCTAGAATTTTATTCTAGAACCATCTCCCAACACGAGTCTTGTATGATGATTAAAAACCCCCCACCCTCGTCTAATGTGCTTCCAAACTCCCACCCCATTAGCCTCACTTATCTCTCTAGTGCACCCCCCCCCCCCCCCCCACCCCACATACCTCCATATTTACAGTTAATCACCGATTTCCACATACCTCCATGTATCATTGTTTTTATTATGACTTACCCCAAATTCAACACACTCTATAGGTATTATTATTATTATTATTATTTTCATCTATTATTTGGTTGGGGAGGAGTGGAGGTTAGGAGTCTGGCTATGAGTGATGCATTCAGTTTAGTAAATACCGCGTACATAATCAGTAGATAAAATGCAAGTTCATGCGCATTGGTTGAGTCTGGCAGTTCAAGCCAAACTTAATGATTTTGTAATTGTATGGGATTTGGAGCACTGGATTGGTTCAGCTAAGCACCACCTGAACCTTTTGATATGGTAGCAAGAGGCATGGCTGGATTTTGTTTTCTATTGCCAAGAGCTCACGAACAGCAAGAGTGCTTGGTTCAATGTGAAGTGGGGATAAGTTTCTGCCACTCTAGCTGCAAACCAATACTTTGAAGAAGGAAGCTGGTCGTTTGTCTTGATTCTTTAAGTAGTTGCCAGCATAGTGAATGATGGTTTAAAGAAAGAAAAAAAATTAAATTTTATATAACATTGCCATTGTATATATATATTGGTATTTGCTGGCATAAATTGAGTTCTAAAAAGTGTGAAAGCTTGTTACACAGCGTAACCATAGTGTTTCTCATAGATTTCAAGTGCCAAATACTTCCAGTACTGAATATTGACGTATGTATTTGAATTGCATTCTGAACCATGCTGACCTATTGGTTTGGAGAGATCCAAGTAATTTATCTTATGGAAGAAAGCAACAATTAATTTAAGGCTTATCTCCTTCTTTACCACCTCACAACTAACCTTACATTCATCCCCGTGACTACATTTCTTGTAGTGTCATCGTCCGCTGCCACTAACCCGCATTTTACCACTACCTACTTCACCTTCTTCACTATGACCTTTGCCACTACTACAGCACCAGCAGCATGTGCATCTTCTAACAGCTTCACTTTCATATTCTTAACACTTCATCTTTCCAGGTGAACTCCAACATTTAATGGATTCCTCTTGTGGGTGAAGAAATAATAAATAAATAAGATCTGTGCTGAGCAAGTCTTTTCTGGTTTTATGGCATTGAACCGAGCAACAGTTATTAGTGCTGGCTATATTATCAGTTTAGGTGTTTGAAAGCTCTCAACATCAGAGCTCACACCTGCACCTCATATTTGCTTTACTGAAGCCAATTACTCTTTCATACTCAAAATCATGGAATTCAAATAAACTCTCTGTGAAAGTTTTGCATCAATTTCGGTGGGAGTTCCACTCTGCATGCTGCTTATATTCGTGTTTTCTTTTAGAATAATTTTATTGTCTTCTGTGATAATATTTTTCCCTTTCCCCTGCCCTTTCAGAGATATGAGATGTACAATTCCAATATGGGTTCACAGGATTTATATATGGAAAGGGAAAATTGTGGCAGCATGCATGGCTCTGACAATCAGGACAAGATATCTCATCCCCAATTCAAACAGAATTCAACTGTTCTCAACCATACAAAACCTTTCTGTAAGCAGAACTCTTTCTCTGATCTGTATGAAGATTCTGCAGGAGAAACCACTGTTTACAGCAATAAGAGGAATCAAAGAATGAGCGGTAAGCATGATGTTGAAGGGATGAGGACTGATGCTATCGCTAATCGTCACACTCATTATGATGGGAAAATCGCAAGTGAGTTGCATGATTATGATAATGTCAGCCCCAACATCATCCATATGAGTGAAAAAGTCAAATTGAAGCCTTCGATATTGATTCGTAAGCCCTGCGAATCAGTTGATACAGATACAGAAGAGAGGGGGTTATCTATGAGGATGAAAAAGGTCTACTTTTCAGTTTAGACTTTACTAGTAATTTGCTATATTATTTAGAAGCTCTTTTATTTTCTTTGCTTGATATTCTAATGTTTATGTGCACATGTGCAGAAGGAGAAAGTCAATGGAAAACTCAAGGGTATTAAAGAATATGGAAACCAAGTTAACTTAAAGATGCATCCAACAAAGGAAATGATGGTGAGTTTTAGCTTTGGCCAATTTTGAATGATATCACGATACATTAATAAATACTTGTTGTGGAAATATTATGTGTATGTACACCAGTACATATGTACATGCATGGGTGCATGGCGTGCAGTGTTTTTCCTTGCTATTGATGCCCCATTTAATATTGAAGGTTGCAAAACGAGTCAGACCTGATATTCCTAAAACAGACTATGTGAAAAAAGCATCATTCACCGGAGTGCCGACATGGAAACATCGGAGCAAAGGGTTGGTATAAATTTCTACTTATAATTGCTATGCTCTGCCTCTGTATTAGCATGCTTGCTTCCTTATGTATTTATGGATTTGCATATGCGTGTGTGCCTGATAAGATGTGAACTGATAACCCATTGCAACCCATCCCTTGCTCCTTGAGCCAAAGCCCAAGTGCCATGCGCATTTGTACATTCTTCTTCCTCGTGTCAATTAGCATCATGATTTAAAATTTTTTGGTTTTCTTTGGCTATTAATTTATTGATCAAGGGCCAAGGCATTGGAAGAATTTTTCTATGCCCCATATCATAGAAAGAAAAAGGAAGTTCCAGTTCTTACTCTATTTATCAAAAGCAATTTAGTTTTGAATTCACTGTGTAGATGTGGTTGACAGGAAGGTAGTCTGTTTTTGACAATCCTATCCTGCTTATTAGATCAGATGTTTATAACTTTATACTGGTTCCTTGTTTTGCTTTCTTGGTGCAATGACATTAGTGCTTGTTACTGTAATGATGTATGAATTGATTTCAGACATCGAGAACTAATCAAAGAAAGGCTTTTTTAGCATTGGGGTGAATGGGGGAGGATGGTATTACCTTCGAATGCCAGCGCTTAACTGCAAACTTAATAGTTAATACGTTGGAATGGAAAGTTTGAGGGATTTTCCTTTCGTTTTCAAGGGAGGCCTTTTCTAAATCTGTCAGTTTAGAGTGGGTTTGAATGTGGAATCTGAATCTATTAACTGAAGTCTTTTGGAAAAAGCTCTCATAACATCTAGCCTAAAATTGTGTATTTACAAAATTCTGACTTATAAGTTTTGAAATCTACCGATCAAAAAAAAAAAAAAAAAAGTTTTGAAATCTTGAGAGGCTTATTCTAGTATTCTATCATATGTCTATCTTTTTCGGTAGAGATGGAATACTGAGAATGAAAGGTGTTGATTTGCTTAGGAAAGGTATGTTTGTGATTAGGTTGTTGATTTTCTACTTAATGGAAGTTTGCGCATGAGTGGATGCATGAGATTGAACACCTAACTCAATCCTAGAAAAATGACTACCCACTCAAAGATTAGTTGTGCTTTTTTTTTTTTTTTTTTTCAATCGAGTTTAAATTCTTCTTTGTTCCTAAATTTTTCTTTTGTCCTTTTGAGTAATTGAAGAGCACATAGTACAATCTTTCAAACTTCTGTTTTTCTTTCCCTTTTCAATTTTGTGGCTCCAGAGCTTATTATTTTTTATTGCGTTGTAAATATCTTCTAGATCTGTCATGGAGATCCCGTCTAGCTTTAGCGAGGATGAAACTGCAGAAACCAGCGCTTCCCTGGAATAGGAGCCAGTAGTTGATGGATGGTAAAAAGCTTTAATGTTCTCAAAGCGATGGGCATGTACAGTCCAATGCAGAATCACTTCTTTGTAGTTACAAGGGAAGCACCACTTACCATTATTGTAATCAGCAACAAAATTTCAGTCCACTGGCTAGCTATTTCTTTTTCAGTTGCAGTGCTCACCTGTTTATATGTGTAGAAAGAATTCCTTTTTTTTTTTTTTTTTTTTTTTTTTCTTTTGAATTTTACTGCTTCACAGAGGAAAATGTTGGTAATGAACGCTTGGCTGTAAGATTCATATGCCTGGATCTGTGAAGGATCGAGGCATGGAAAACAAAAACCATGGCAGTGCTTTCTGCCCTAGACTTGTTTTGATTTGTTAATCACTGGAATTAGCCTACCTCGTTCTGTTTTTTTTCTTTTTTTCCCTCTCCCTGGCTAATTGGTGGCGGTTCCCGAACAACCGGGGATATTTTACCGATACAATTGTTACATGAACCGTAAATATTGGAACAGAGTCATTATCACAGGTTTTCTCCAGATATGTGATAATTTTAGCATGTTAATGCTTTGTATCTTGGTAAGCTTTTTAAAACCCCTCACAAGCTATGCTTCTTCTGCTTGGAAATGCCTATCCTGTTCGCTTTGCTTTACTGTCTTTGAATTTCATGCTCTCCTTGCTTTATTGTCTTTGATATGTTTTAGTATACAACAAAAGGGAGGAAAAGGATTGGCGCGGCAGGTATCTGTGTATTCAGTGCCCTTCAGGCTTCGAGTTTGAACCAATGCCAATGTTAAGCTTCTCTGGAAGTTCTCACCTTTCAGAACTCAATACCTTGTATTGTTGTTGATTTTAATGCTGCATTGTATATGCTGTCTGGGGTGTTATTAAGAATTTGCTGCATCTGGCTGATGCAGTATATTTTTAGGAAAAACGCTGTTCTTCTCGCTGGTAGCTCTCAGGGGCTACCGCTAGGTTTTTATTTATTTATTTATTTATTTGATGATTTAAATATTTTTTAATAATGTTATGAATTTTTTATAAAAAAAAATATTTAAAAATGTTAAAAAAAAAAAAAGATAAAATGAACTAACGGGAGTTTCGAGCGGTGCCAATAGAGCCACCCATATTTTTAAGTGACTGTCTATTTAAGTTGTTGACGTATAAAACTATTTAAAATGTGTCATATGACCCTGAACAACAAAACTTAGTATAAAGATTAGCATTTATTCAGGAAATAAAAAAGAAGATAAAAAAGGAAAATTTATAAATTGGATTCACTTTCATGATCTTCTTTCATATGTTCAGCTCAAACTCTTTGACCTGCATCTGGTATCTACACAAAGGACATGTAGCCTTACTCCTAAGCCACCTCACTATACAATCGGTATGAAACTCGTGCATGCACCCAAGCATTCTTCCTTCGTCCCCTTCCTGCATTTCTTCTTGACAAACCCCACAGACCATCCCATTTTCCTCCTCCACCACCACCTCCTCAGTCCCTGCAAATGCCGGGTCCACCGTCTTGGCCAAGATCCTCCCCAGTCTACGCATCACCTCGAACTCAACCTCCCTCAGCACCGTCTGGAATTCGCGCTTCGTTTCGCGCGCCCGCCACAAGGCTAACTCCGCCGTCATGGTGTCCAACCTTACGCGTTGCAGCTCCAACGTATCCAACTTCCCTGTGAACGTCCGGGGGTCGTACGAACCATCGTAAGTCGAGTATTTACCCCAGTTGCTCAGCCTGTCGAGCAGTTCAGCCCTCAACGTAGCTATCTGAAGCTCATCAATCATGATGAATCTGAGGGCACGATTCTTCGCAATACAGGCAAGGAGAAAGATGTAGATACAAACTTGAAAGTAGAAGAGAGAAAGAAGAGTACTACGGGATTCTTGAATGAAATACGGAGTTCGATTTGTGTCTTAGGAGAAGACATCCTATGTATGTTTGAGTTCTGGACTCTATAAAGTCGGTGTCAGAGTGCAATTTGGCCCAGCGCCGTGCAGCGAGTATGAGAGATCTGATGTTGGAGAAGCCACGAGGGAATTGCAGGGAAGGTGGGTAGCAGCAGTAGCAGCATCGTCTCGGACACACGGCTTTTGAATGATCAATATTGGCGGCCTGCGTTCTACGAGTAAAAGAAAACGTGTTTCTTTTTTCAAGCAAGCGTTTACAGGAGAGTCGACAGGGCAATATGTCCGGTCCAACATTCATCACAAACCAACAAAAAAGCATGAATATTTCATTAAAAATTCTTTCACTGTTTATCACATTACGCTCTATCTTATAAAAAATATTCTTACATCTTATAAAAAATATTTACATATCTTATAAGAGCATCCTCATTGACTTAACCAAATTCATCTTTAAAATTTAGTCAATATCATACCTTTTTACATTTGTCTATTCCATTTAAATTCAACTCCCACATTGAATTATTGATTCACTCTCTATATAATAATAAAATATTATTAATTTAATAATTTTTTTATTTAATTTATTTTTATGTATCTCTACCACAATTAAATGTTAATAATAATTATATTGTAATTAAATTAATATTAAAAAAATCATATTTTCAAAAGTCATTTAATGCTAATAACAAAAAATATTTGATTAAACTCATTTAAAATTCTATCTAAATTTCTTTAATTACAAACCAAATAGTACTTTTGCTTAGAGTAAGAAACTAAGACTGCGTTTAGATGTTGAACTGAATTGAGTTAAGATGATAAAATATTGTTAGAATATTATTTTTTAATATTATTATTATTTTGAAATTTGAAAAAGTTAAATTATTTATTATATTTTATGTTGGGATTTGAAAAAATTGTAATGATGAGTTGAGATGAGTTGAGAGGAGTTTAAATTCCAAACGTACCCTAATATTTTAATATTTGTTTAGAGTGAGAAATTAGTATTTTAATATTTGGTGAATCAATTGTGATTCTTCATATTTGACTAACCACTGTAGCAAAAGTACACCTCTAATATTTGGCCAATCAATTGTGATTCTCCATATTTCTCCATATATAGCCAAATATTCGAATCCGCATCGAGGTTTACACCTCTAATAATTGAGTTCATTTTTTTAAAAAATAAACATGAATTTTGTCAGCGATATAATTGGAACCAAGTATTCCAATGATTTTTCGTAAAAGATGATGTGATGTAAATGTGGATGTCACACCCTCCATCCAAGAATTGATGCATCAGTTTATTTCATAATAAATTAAATTAGTTCACTCAACACATAATAAAATCAAAAAATAAATTTTTGGGGTGGCCACAAATTCATCGTGGATGGTGGCTACCCACATCGGAATGATTTTCCAACTACTCTAAGAATGGCGGTTAAAATTGTTGGTTTGATAGTTTGTCATTCTTTCCGGATGGCAGCCACCACCCCAAGGCATGGCCAAAGTGGTGGCCGGTGGTAGTCCTACAATGAATTTAGGTTTGAAATTTTAAAGGTCAGAGTTGCAATTTAGGATATAGGGTGTTTTTTAAAAAATCAGTTATGTGAGAAATAATCATGCGTGGTACAGTGAAAAAGACTACCAAATGATTCATAAGCTGGGCCATGCACAAGCAAAACGATAAGGTTGGGCTCGCCAGCCAAGGATTATGAGCGTCGACTGTAGCAAGACATAGGCCGCAGCAACCCAAAACTCCTACTCAATGCCTCCATGGGCTGAGGTAGATCTAATCCAAAAGTCTAAAAGCAATACTGCTTCTACTACTATAAGCCAAGCTAAGCCCATGAAATGCATGGCGAAAATAATGATAATGATATTTTAATTTTAATTTTTTTCCCATTGTAAGTGATGTATTGCCATATCAAACTTGCAAGTAGAAGAATTCAATTAGAAAATACATAAATTTTATTGATTTGAATTCTGAATTTTACATAACTGTCTTTTATTTAAAATATTATGAATTTATTGTGAAAAGAGTTATAAAAAATTTTTGAAATATTATTGCCAAAAACCTCGAAAGTAATTGTTTCTCACACTTCCTTTGAAATTTATACATCTCAAAGAAATATCCTTGAAAGGTTTTGCTTTGTTTTCTTAAGTTAAAAGAAAATTTCATAGGCAATTAGAAGACACCACTATTTATTTGTGTGTGACTATAATATCATCTTACTTATGGAGATATCTAAATAGATGGACTTAGAAAGTCTTGTGATGCAAAGATGAATGCAAGAGATCGACATAATCTTCCACAAGACAAATCGAGTAACAGTCTAGTCAAATCTCTAACAAAATATATAGGGATAGAAAAATCGAAAATAATCGAGATTATAAGTCCAAACTCGAAAGACTAAACTCAAGCCACTAACTTAACAATCAACAAAAGGTAGGCTGCAAATTGCAAATAGGGAAAGAACGAGGGATGTCTTCCCTATATTGCCAAAGCAATGGCACATGAGCTCAAAGGTAGTTTGTTTGGATTTGCATTGGTGGATCATGAAGGGTAACCTTCAATTTGAGATGTGAAAAAGGGGGTTTGGCCTTTCTCATGTGGTATAGAGGATGTGGGTGGTGCTGCTTGCACTGATAAGTACATCACTCCACTAAAAAGAGATAGAAAAGTCTTAGGACCACTTTGACAAAAAGTCGACAGAATTTTCTGACTTGTGGCTAACCCACTTTTCTATAAAGTGCACCATCACGGTGTTGGTCTTAATCAACAAGGGTGGAAAAAGCCAAGTGCCCTTGTTAAGGGCATCATGCACCTATTGTGAACTCCACCCATTTTGCCTATACTTTTTTTTTACCTTTCTCACCACCTGTTTTCCTTCGTACAAGTCACAATTATGCTTGTTTTTTTTTAAGGCATTTGGGGTTAGGGGGAAGGGATTCGATTCCCAAATATTTCATCTTGTCTCCTACTACTTGTGGTTGATATTGTAAACTTTTGGCAATTTGAAGGTGTCATGTCTCATTACAATCCAATTAAAAAACTCCATTCTATTTCTTAATCTTAAGGTATATATTTTTTTAAAAAAATTATTTTTATCAGCAACTATTCCCTACCCTACACCTTATGAAGAAAAAAGCTATAAGTATGGGATGTATAAATGAATATTGACTGATGAGTAAAATTTTTATTTTTTTTTCCATACTTAGCTGCACGGATTTATACTCCATGTTTTCCCTACAAGTTGACAAATGATTAATATGTGCCTAGGGCATGTGTGGACTTAGCATGCATAGAAAATCGGAGTTTACTTATAAAATAGTTTTGTTGTTGAAATAATTAACTCTTAGTAGATTTCCAACTTTCTATAGAATTGTCACAAAGTGATTGAATTTGCATGTGAGGCTTATGCATTGCTTTGTTGACATGTGAACTCTACGTGCCACCGCCACCGCATTTCAAAACTTCTGATAGGCTTGATCATTAGAATCAACATCTTCGAGTTTTTTAAATTTGACCCACCCCATCCAATCGTGATCCTCACACGTCACCATAGTCGTATTTGCGATTTATCTCGACCAAGAGAGGCAAAAAATCTAAGAGAAAAAGAGGATAGAAAAACCATCCAGCTAACCCTTTTTTTTTTTTTTTTTTTTAAGGTTTGGCATGTGATTATTTTGATTCCTCTTGACTTGGTGATTCGACTTTCAGTTATAATTTTTTTTTGTTTCAATTTTCTTCCCCAAATTAACAGTCAAAGTCTTCACGGCATTGTCCACTTTCCCCCTTAGTTGTTGACAGCTTGACATTTAACCCAAAGAAACCAAAGAACTATAGCATTATAATTATTATTATTTTTTGCATCCCACTCTTTCTTTCACATTTTCCCTCCATCCAAACACGGAAGTAAAGAAATAAAGAAGAAAAATAAAAGGAAAAAACTTTCCCGAGAAAAGAAGGAAGTGTCAACTTGGAAAATTTAGATATATATGATGGGCGTTATCCTACGCCCTTCCATTTGTTTTTTTCATTTTCTTTCTTTCTCCTGTTGCTAATACTACTACAGCATTTTTCTACTTTCATGATTCCTCTCTCTCTCTCTCTCTTCTGCTCCTGATCCTGAGAGCATCGATCAGATCATAGTTTCCTAGATTTTCCCACTCTTTCCCGTACTTTCTCGACCCCGAAAACCTCTCTCCCAGACTAACAGGGGCGCACGCACACACATACGCGGACACACCTCGAGCTCCGCGACCTCTCGATCACCAACTGCTTCGATTGATTCTCTTCCCATAATTAAACAACTGCTCTTCTTGCACACTAAATTTTACTTTGCAGTCCTCACTGCACGACCCGTACTCAATTCGAAGCATCGGATGGTACGGTACTATCAGTGCAGCTAGTTACGGAAACCGTAATTGATGGAACTGGGGCGGAACTGAGTGCGTATGAATGCTTGCTACGAGGCTCGATGCGGCTTTTAGGGCTGAGTGAGAGTGTGAATTTGGGGGTGAGTTGGAAAGGGAAGGCGTGGTTAAATGAAATTGCTGAATGGAAGGATTTGGTTTTGAGAATGGGTGAGTCAAAGACTGGTGGTGGCGTTTAGGTTTTCGTTTTTGCGTGATATCGCGGACGGATAGGATGGCTTCGGATCTTAGCAGGGCTGGTCCCGTCGAAAGGGATGTCGAGCAGGTATTTGCTTTCCTTCGTTTCTTGGATATTTTAGTTTATTCCTTTGGTTCAATGTTATACATTCAAGAATCGGCTGATTTTGAGCTTACAATGAGATACCAAACACTGTGAATTCTATTTCATTGCTTGTGCTAAGTGTTAATTTTTGTTTGGTTCTACGTGATGCTATTTAGGTTGCATTCTGGATATGAATCTACGCGATGTTAATAATGATGGTGCAATTATTTGTGGAGTTGGGTTGTCCATGATGGATATTTAGGGGTGGCTTTAGACTAAGTTGTTTGAACAGACTTAATGTACTTGTTACCGATGAATTTTCAAATTTCAAGTCGTTGGAATGAACTGAAAGATGATTTTTTTTTCATGGTAGGATGACTTTCCTTTTTTTTTTTTATAAGTAAAATAAGTATTATTAATCCAAGAATGGGCAACAACTGCCAATTACAAAGTAAGTAGGTCCTATCTACGTAGGCACATTAGAAACTAAGAAATCATGAAGGTCCATGCCATTAAAGTCCACAGCAATGGCCTAAGTACAAAGCGTTCTGAAAAAGAAAACTTTTAGCTCCTCCATAGATCTCTTTGTCTTCAAACGTCCTCTCATTTCTCTCCTGCCATAAGCACCACATAATACAGATAGGGATTATCTTCCAAATCACTTTGATCTGATACACACCTTGAATAGAGGTCCAACACGGGCCACAACAATGGCCCAGGATGACTTTTTTTTTAATCGGTAAATACGAATTTTATTAAAAAAAGGTGAAGCCAAGTACACGGGGCATATACAAGAATGGTAGGATGACTTTCTACCTTAAATTGTTGGTCAGCAATGTTCTTTTTCACCATTGGCCAACCACCCAATGTCGGGATGTAGTTTGCTCTTTGTGATATGCATCTGTGACGGGAGGGAGTCGGACTATACAGGAGAATTTACTTTTCTTTTTATTTTTATTTGGCTCCATTGAGGCCCCATGGGCCTATGAGCAAATGTGGGTAGGTCACCCTCTCCATCGTTTAAATTTTTGTTCCCTAGTGTTGGTGGGATTTCATCCCAGGCCTCTTGGGGTTACACCAAGAGAGTCAGATTTTGTTTTGACTTTCATGTTATCCACTTCCTCCCTTCAGTGCTAGTCCTAAATGCTGGTAGTGGATAGCTTGTAAGTCAAAAGACAATCTTTACGAAACCTTCCCTCTTTTCTGTACTGGTTCATAGACGAATGTTGTCCCTCAGAAAGTTTACGGCTGAACCACATAATGCTCACTTAAATATAATTCTATGGATTAATATTATACTTATGGGTTGCTTATAACTGATCTTTAACAAGAAATTTATAAAAAAGACTGATATGAAACAAGTCGATATCTAAAATCTTGTACAGCATCTCTGATATATTCAGGAAGTTGACTTATTTTTTATTTTATTTTTGATAAGTAAAAAGTTAAGGAAGTTGACTTATCACAGTTGATCATTGAATTGGATATATCATCTTTATACATGATATAATTTGCAAGGTTAGGCCAGATACCTACTTTTTTTTTTATAAGTAAGAGTTAAATTTTATTGATACGAATGAAATAGGCCAGATACCTACGTATCGAAAAGATAGGTCAGATGCCTTTATAAGAACTCTCTATCTACGCAAGAGTATTATAATGTGGCAAGAATGTCAAGTTTTTTGTAAATAAACTGACAGAAAAAGGAGATGTTGCCAATCTTTGAGTAGATCTCAATCTAGACTCGTGGAGGAGTGGGAGGGGAGGTCAACTATGTTATACGTATCTTTCTGCAAGGGATTTTCTGCTTTATGCCCTTGTAAAATGTCAAGTCTAGTCTATTCCAGTCACTTAGACTCAGAGTGCAAGTTGGTGCTACCTCACCGATCAAGTGGGATAACAGAGCAGATAGGCTTTTCAAATGGGACTTACTGTGTCAGAATTTATTTCGGAATCTTGTCTGTGGGTGTTACTAGGCATTACTTATTTATAACTCTGAATAGCATGCTTGTCATTTTTTTTCTTACTTCTTTATGTTCTCCTCTTGATAATCGGCTTGTGTTATTGCCTGCTTCCAAATGAGCTGAACATGCTTAAGTTAGGTTCTTGGGTGATATTTATGGCAGGCCATTACTACTCTTAAGAAAGGGGCATACTTGCTCAAGTATGGAAGAAGGGGGAAGCCCAAGTTTTGTCCATTCCGGCTTTCCAATGTAAGCTTGACCCCATTTTTTCAGTCATGTTTATGCAATCTTCTACACTCCAGTCTGCATTCCATGGTTATCTTTTATATATTGGCAAGTATGCTTGTGCATTCCCACCTCCTTCCACTAGTTTATCATTTTTATTTAAATCTAATCATTATGTCATTGGAACTCAACTTTTTCTATAAGTAAGAAAAATTTTATTAATAGAAACTAGGTAAAGCCAAGTACACGGGAAGTATACAAGAGAGACACCTAGTTTAGAAGAGGGAGAAATATAAACAACTCATGTTCCTAATCTTTCTTATGTGGGATTTCGGGCTTGTTTGGGTATCGAGGTATTATCAGATTTTCTCAAAACTTCTCATAATTTCTTTACCAAACATCACTCAAACACAAAACACTTTCAATTTCAAATCTTCAAAGTGTCCAAACGAGCCTTAGTATCTTTCATGAACATTATCAAGCTTCTAGACAGGTAAGTGGTATTGCAATTCTTTTAGTATCTGTATTTCATGGTCTGTTGTAGTTATAGTCAGCTTTTTAGTTCCAAAAATATTGTGAGTCCTTTTACTTTGGCGGGAAGGGTGTGGGAGAGATAGTTCTATTTTCAGGTATCAGATAACGATGTAATTATCCTGCAAATAAGCACAGCATATGATGTCTCCCTCTCTCTATGTGTGGAACAGCCAACCCAAACATTGTATAATCATACTAACTTGGTGTATAACTGTAACATTACCTTCTCATAGGGTTAGGAATGCTACATTATGACATTACATAGAACCAGGTAATAAGTGGTCCATAAACATTGAAACCTCAAAATCATAAATTTTATTTAATCACAATACAATTTGTAAAAGAGTTTAAAAAATTGAAACTAAACAATATCCTCAAAATCTCATGACTTCAAAATCCAAAACTTAACAACTATGTAGTGAACATTTATTATAAAGGTCAACATTTTTCCTTTTTAAAACTTCTCAAAATTTTCATTATCCAGAGATTGACTAAGTTTTCCCTTCTTTATTTATTTGTTTTTTCATACTTTTTTAACATATCTATGCTCCGATTTCCTCATGATGAAGGAAATTGGGATAAGAAAGGAGTGACACATGCCCTCTCTCGTATATATTTATTTATTATATTTAGTTTTTTTTATTACCGATAAAAAAATAATTTCCATACATTCTATTTGTAAAAATTACTAAATTGTCCCTAAGTTTTTACAAAATTACAAAACCTCCCTTTTTAATAGTCCTTTTGTGTTTTTCATTTTACAGAAATATATTCATATTTCTTTTGTGATACAGCATGCAGACACAGATAAATTTGGAGAGAATCCATTCAGTTGTATTTGTTCCTGCCGAAAGATAAAAAAATAAAAAGGATGACTGTTTTATTTATTGTCAAACCAAATGCCATTTCCAAAGTACAATAAGTAGGCATTACTAGCTAAATACATGCCAACCAAACACTCAAATTGAATATAATTTGAGTCGTAATATATCCCACTCTCTTATGGGTTATGACTTGTTATTTTTCCTTCAATGCTCCGCTCAAATGGATGGAATTGGAACAAATAGCTATTTTCTATGAGTACAGTTCATAAATGCTTACTTAGTCCTTGAGAAATAAAGTTTCCCATGCACTTGTTGTTTGTATCCCTTCCCCGAAGAAAGTAGGTAGGTCCATAAGACGCGTTATATTCGCATGCAACAGAGCTTTTAGTTTTGCTAGCAAAAGTTAAATGTTTGATTTTTATTGCTTTCAGGATGAGTCTGTTCTGATATGGTATTCGGGGAAAGAGGAGAAGCACCTTAAGCTAAGCCACGTGTCTAGAATTATTTCTGGACAACGCACTGTAAGTGTCTTTGATGTGTAGATGATATGTAATATTATGTGACAAGAGATAGACATCTTTCATCTAATAATTCATCTCATTTTTCTTCATCCCTTTTCTGGTGCGTGAAAATCATTTGTCGGACTAGGACAACTTACATTGTTTATTGTTTGATCAATATATGATAGTTTAGTGTGCAAATCATTGTAATTATAGTCCTGACCTCGCATGAGCAGAACTTGGAATTAACCGCATCCAATTTAACACCCAACACTTATTATAAATATAATCTCTATTTAACAATTAGTTTATCTTATTAAACAAGTTTCTATTTAAATTGGGAATCTCGCCTCTTTTATTTTTGGTTGAACTTTTATTATTCAGTCACTATCTTATCTGTCTCTGAAAGGTTTCTTTGCCTTGGATCTTGAATCTGTAAACAGATTGCAGGCTCATGGCTACTGATAGAGTTCTGTCTCTTGCTAAGACAAACTTTAACTAGGATGTTTTGCCGTGTCTGGATGCTAAATTTGTTCACTTGTATTATTGGTCATCTTGTTTTCTCCCTTCTCATTCTCAGTAAAATTTATTGGCATTGGAGATACTGATGCTTTCTTATGAGCAGCAGGTCACTGACTTGTTTGTGTGTGCCGTGCACATTTCTTGCCTTTAACCAATTTTAGTGGCTTCATACTTGGTCATTAAGTTTTTCTACTCTACTAATTAATCATGTTATAATTTTTGCCAGCCAATCTTTCAAAGGTATCCACGGCCTGAGAAGGAGTATCAGTCATTTTCGCTCATATATAATGACAGATCGCTAGATTTAGTAAGATTTGTTTATTTAGTCGTCTCCTTGCACTATTATTGTTATCGGTTGCAACTTACATCTTGTGGCTGTGGTTCTCTAAGCCATATCTGTCTGCTTAGTGGTTTTAGTGTTGAGGTGCTTTGTAATTTGGTGATCTGATCCTTCTGAAACAGATTTGCAAGGATAAAGATGAATCTGAGGCATGGTTTGGTGGTTTAAAAGCACTAATTTCACGTTTCCATCACCGTAAATGGAGAACAGAATCAAGGAGTGATGGAATCCCTTCTGAAGCAAATAGTCCTAGAACATGCACCCGAAGAAGTTCTCCTTTGAATTCTCCTTTTGGTAGTAATGAAAGCATGCAGAAGGTATGGTTATCTTGTTTCCCACTCTCTTCCCATTGAGTTAAAAATGTAACTTACAAGAAGCTTCTTATGCTTGATTGCTTGATTCAGGATAGTGGAGATCACCTTCGCCTTCATAGTCCATATGAAAGTCCCCCAAAGAATGGTCTAGATAAAGCATTATCGGATGTCATATTGTATGCTGTTCCTCCCAGGGGTTTCTTCCCTTCAGATTCTGCTAGTGCTTCAGCCCATTCTTTGTCATCAGGAGGATCCGATAGCATACAGGGTCACATGAAGGCAATGGCGATGGATGCTTTCAGAGTTAGTCTATCAAGTGCTGTTAGCTCATCAAGCCAAGGTTCTGGTCACGATGATGGTGATGCCCTGGGGGATGTTTTTATTTGGGGGGAAGGAATAGGGGATGGTGTTCTGGGTGGTGGAATTCATAGAGCTGGGAGTGGTTTTGGTGTGAAAATGGATTCTTTGTTGCCAAAAGCCTTAGAGTCTGCAGTAGTACTTGATATCCAGAACATTGCCTGCGGTGGACAGCATGCTGCCTTAGTAACCAAACAAGGAGAGATTTTCTCCTGGGGAGAGGAATCTGGAGGCAGACTTGGGCATGGAGTAGACTCTGATGTTTTGCATCCAAAGCTAATCGATGCCCTTAGTAGTACTAACATTGAGCTTGTAGCTTGTGGTGAGTACCATACGTGTGCTGTAACACTTGCTGGTGATTTGTACACGTGGGGTGATGGGACTTTCAATTTTGGTCTTCTTGGGCATGGAAATGAAGTGAGTCATTGGGTCCCGAAGAAAGTAAATGGGCCCTTGGAGGGCATACATGTTTCATCTATCTCTTGTGGACCCTGGCACACTGCTGTCGTAACCTCTGCTGGGCAATTGTTTACTTTTGGAGATGGCACATTTGGTGTTCTGGGCCATGGAGATCGGAAAAGCATTTCAATACCAAGGGAAGTGGAATCCCTCAAGGGGCTCCGCACAGTCCGAGCAGCTTGTGGTGTTTGGCATACTGCTGCAGTTGTAGAAGTCATGGTTGGGAATTCAAGTTCCAGCAATTGCTCTTCAGGAAAGCTGTTTACTTGGGGAGACGGGGACAAAGGTCGTCTTGGGCATGGTAATAAGGAAGCCAAACTTGTGCCCACCTGTGTTGCTGCTCTTGTTGAACCCAACTTTTGTAGAGTTGCCTGTGGACATAGTCTAACGGTTGCCCTTACAACCTCTGGCCATGTCTACACAATGGGCAGTCCTGTTTATGGCCAGTTGGGGAATCCCCAGGCTGATGGGAAAATCCCTATTCGTGTTGAAGGAAAGCTCTCCAAGAGTTTTGTGGAGGAGATAGCTTGCGGTGCTTATCATATTGTGGTTTTAACTTCAAGAACCGAAGTCTATACTTGGGGCAAGGGAGCAAATGGTCGTTTAGGCCATGGGGATACAGATGATAGAAACTCCCCAACGTTAGTAGAAGCTCTGAGAGATAAACAAGTCAAAAGTATTGCCTGTGGTATTAATTTTACAGCAGCTATATGCCTTCACAAGTGGGTCTCTGGTGTTGACCAGTCTATGTGTTCTGGCTGCCGACTGCCATTTAATTTTAAAAGAAAACGTCACAATTGTTATAATTGTGGACTTGTTTTTTGTCATTCATGTAGCAGTAAGAAGTCTCTTAAGGCTTCTATGGCACCAAATCCCAACAAACCTTATCGTGTCTGTGATAATTGTTTCAGTAAACTAAGGAAAGCTATTGAAAGTGATGGTTCATCTCATTCTTCTGTGAGCAGAAGAGGAAGTATCAATCAAGGGTCACTCGAGTTCTTTGAGAAAGATGACAAGTTGGATTCCAGATCTCGTGTACAACTTGCTAGATTTTCTTCAATTGAGTCCTTGAAGCAAGTGGAAACCCGATCTTCTAAAAAAAATAAGAAACTAGAATTTAACAGCAGTCGGGTCTCGCCTGTTCCAAATGGAGGCTCCCAGTGGGGAGCACTTAATATTTCTAAATCTTTTAATCCAGTTTTTGGGTCATCAAAGAAGTTTTTCTCAGCTTCTGTTCCTGGATCAAGAATTGTTTCACGGGCAACATCCCCAATATCAAGGCGGCCCAGCCCACCTCGATCAACAACACCAACCCCTACCCTGGGAGGACTTACCTCACCAAAGATTGTTGTTGATGATACAAAAAGAACGAATGATAGTCTCAGCCAGGAGGTTGTTAAATTAAGGACACAGGTATATGCTTCTCCCTGCTTTTTAATCACAAGTTAATTTGCTCATTTACGTGCAGTATCTACATTTTATTTCACCCACATTTTTTCATGTAGTGAGAATGGGTATTGCACTGGCAGGTGGCAGATTAGAGAAAGCACCATGACAAAAACATCTATCTCCTTTTTGGTTTTGAAACTTGAAAGTAGAGAATGAGTGCTGTGCGACATTAGGCACTTATGTTATCAAGTTGATTTATGTTCTATAACTTAGCCGTCATTCATGATGTGAAAAATGTGGGCAAGCATAAAGCTGTCATTCATGATGTGAAATTTGTGGGCAAGCATAAAATGCAAGTTAGTTGTAGGAAAATGAGTGTCATATTGCAGTTATTGACTTGTTTACGCGTGACTTGTAGTGCCAGGGCATACGTAAGGTTTTTTGGGGTGGATTTAGGTCAAGATGTTGTCATCTATAGTTAATTTGAAAATGGAAGCAACTCCAATATGATGAAGTTAATAGCATGGCATATAAATGTTTGTATATTGCATGCAAGTGTGATGATTGATATGATTCTTCCCTCCATCCCTCAGCACTGTTGACCAAGATTTTTTTATAAAGTAAAAAGACTTCATTAAAAGGTGCAAAGGCACAGTCCAAGTAGTACACAAGAAATACACCTATCTAGAAGGAGAACACTACTGAGCAAGATGCGTTGGAATTTCCAAGACTTGCCCCTCTCTATTTCTTGAGATCAATGAACTAAATAGTAAATGATGAAATTGTGAAAGAAAATAGAGGACCTCTAAACTTGTCAATGAAATGCAGTTACCTAATAAAAGTAGTTCATATGTTCCTTTTGAAGATTTTAATCTTCCAGTGTATCATCATTGCTGTGTCTTCTTTGTGGGCTGCTCACTGGGTATAGCCATCTCCATCTCATATTCCTTTCCTCCTTGGGTCAAACCAAAGAGCTAGTCCACAGTAAAGGGGCACTGCTTGGCTACAAGGGCAATATGTGTGGTGTGTGCCTATGTGAATACATGATAAAATGTCACCATGTTATCGGACAAGGAGTTGAAGCTACAATATTTCATACAAGTGTTCAAACGACATCACAGCGCATAAGTACTAGAGTTCATGACAAAGTTAGATAATTCAAATTGTACAAAGTCAAATACTTTCTGAAATTGTGATTGAAGTGACCATTTGTCTGAAGAACTGGTTTTAAGCTTTTAGCAACCATTGATTTATTTTATATGCAAGCATAAAGTTTTAATATGATGTTTAGCTGACTAATAATGCAAGCTAAACATCACAACTATATGCTTACATATATAACAAAAAAACTATTCTTACTTTAACTTTAAATTTCTCTTTTGTATGTTTGTTCTTGACAAGCTATTCCTGCTCAGTTGTATGTTTGTTCATTATTCCTAACCTATCTTTATCTTGCAGGTGGACAGTCTCACTCGCAAAGCTCAACTTCAAGAAGTTGAGCTTGAAAGAACAACTAAACAGCTAAAGGAAGCAATGGCAATTGCAGGGGAGGAAACTGCAAAATGTAAAGCAGCAAAGGAAGTCATTAAGTCGCTTACTGCCCAGGTAAGATGGATGTTTACATGTATTAGTGTGATAATGTTTCTAGTTTTTTGGATTACCATGTCAATGAAATCTACCATTTATGTTCTGCATGTCAATGGAAAGAAATTTTTTCTTTTCTTGTTTTTCCCCCTTGAAGGATTTGGATGGAGTCTGTTTTCTGTAAGTCTGGTTTCAGCATGAACTTAAAAGGGATTCTTTTGGAAAAGGAAAAGAAGATAAGATTACTTGCAACATTTTCCCTTTTTATTCCACTATGTCGTGATAATTGGAAACGATACTATTGCTTTGTGGTTTCCTTGTTTAAGTACTTTGTTTGTGCCTTCACAGACCATGGGGAAGAAGGAGACTTGTTTTTTCTTTTGTTTCCCATGCTCTGGCCCAAACCAATCCAACCACCCCCCCCTTGCGGGAAGTGGCTGGGACAGTTTAGATGGTTTTATTAAGTGTGATTCTCAAGTACACAGGGTGTACACAATGGATACACTAACTAGAAAGTACAAAGAGGTTAAAGAACTCCTGAAGTTAAAGCTGGAAGAACATATGCATGCAGACAAGCGCAAAGACTCCTATCATTACATGTAATTTATATGCATCCATAAGAAGGTACAATTGCAATGAAGTAAACAACTATAGTTATATGGTTATGATGTTAATTGTATATTTATAGATATTTAGGTACTGGAGCATTTAGGGAACTAAGCCGGATCAGATAGGATACAATGTGCTTGTTTCTTTAAGGTTTTAGACCATAAACTTGCCAAAATAATTTGTGGCCTTGGTTCTTATGAGGCTCTATTGAGGTGCATTTTAACGTTTTATTCGGACATATTCACTTTGGCTATAAATAATTTGCCACTACTATTTTTTCTCTAACATGTTGTGATACACCAATGCCTCCATTTTCTGTCTGTACCACTTGGTTAAGCTCCACAGCATATTGAGCTGTAATTAGTCATACCATCCTGCTCAAGGTATAATATCCTTTTCATTAATGATGTTAAGGTAATGCTGGATTTCTGCTTGGTAACTTGTTTTTGCTGTGAGGTCAATAGAGGCTTATACTGTTAAACAGTTAGCATTTCTTGAAAACTCTGTGGCGCTAGCTCCGTAAGTAGGCTTTATGTGTTTCTAGCGTACTTAAAAATTGAGTCTTCTCTTCTCTTTTATCGAGACATTTAATAGATACGTGGTTTGGTTTTGAACTCATGTTTTCATTGGATGCAGATGGAACCTTAATGCTTGATAGAGATTAAGCCAATGATCCTTGATAGAGATTAAAGTTTTAGACTTTTATTTATTAGTAATAATTATTCAAACTACCTATCAAAAAAAGTAATAATTATTCAAACTAAAAAATTGGTGTAATTCAAGTACACTGGAAGAACACGAGAGATGCTGAAAACCAGGAACAGATTCACAAATTTCATTCGCCACTCAAAGATAAGATTTTAATGGAAAAGCTTTAATCCCTCCCATTGATTTCTCACAATCTTCAAAGTTCCAACCATATCTCTCTCCAAATACAACACATTAAGCAAAATGGAGTCAATTTGGATAAAACCCAATGATGGTTTCCAAACTGTCCTTTCCAACACTCAAGGAGATCCACCACTCTTGGAGGCATTACACAATCCACTCCAAATAGTCTAAATGCAAGATTCCACAAAGCACAAGCGATTCCACAGTGAAGCACTAGGTGTTTGACTGATTCTCCAGTACTTTTGCACACAAACACTAATAAACAGTGCTAGGAGTTTGTTGCAGGAGTCTTAGGGGTTAATTTCCAGAACAGTGACTTTAGAGCTCATAAATCACATGTAGGAGGAAAAAGACAATATACAAAAAATTCGTCGTCCAAAAGATGATGTAGGTTATATGATCGTATTTTTTTTTTTGGATAAGTAGGTTATATGATCATATTTCACAGACAACTAACATTAATCTTAAGGAGTCACTTTTACTTGAGCTTTTATGCTGAAACATTTTTTTGTCTTTCTTGTGCTGAACAGTTGAAAGACATGGCTGAGAGGCTGCCTTTGGGAGCTGCTCGGAGCATCAAATCACCTTCTCTTGCTTCTTTTGGCTCCAGTCCTGCTTCCATTGATGTTTCTAACGTTTCTATTGGCCAAATGAATGGTCATGCGACATTCCAAGAACAAGACCCAAATGGATCAAACAGCCAGTTACTTTCTAACGGATCAAGCACCAATAGTAACCGTAGTTTAGGCCACAACAAACAATCCCATTCAGATACAATGACTAGAAATGGAAGCAGAATAAAGGAATCTGAATCTAGTCTTGATACTGATGTCGAGCAAGACGAGCCCGGTGTATATATTACACTTACATCTCTTCCAGGAGGTGCCAAGGATCTCAAGCGAGTTCGCTTCAGGTACATCAACTGCAGCCCAGTTTTCTTTCCATTTAAAAGGGCGGTTATTGTTTTAATATTTAGTTTTGTGGGGGGTTTTTTTACTTTGCCTTGCATCTGAAAACCCAGAGCTCATTGTCTTTGTCCCCTTGGGTACTGAGGAGATGTAGAATTTCTTATGCACCCCCTTAATCGAGTTTAAAAGTTAACCATATCATGATCTTAGTTATATAGAAGAAAAAAAAAATCTTATCATGATCGGAAACCTGGATAAAATGTGAAGTATTCTTTAAATGGTGAATGCAGTCGGAAGCGATTTAGTGAGAAAGAGGCAGAACAGTGGTGGGCAGAGAACAGGGCGAGAGTATATGAACAATACAATGTACGCATGATTGACAGGTCAAGTGTTGGCGTGGGCAGCGAGGACTTGGCTAATTGACATATGGGAATGATCATCTGTAAATGAAATGATCTTTTCCACAATACAGCTTCACTTACTGGGAGGTTGATACTAATTGATTAGATGTGGCTTCCATCTGCTATACAAGTTTGAGGGAAGCAAGGTTTGGTATAAAGGGTTTGATTTGTTTTTGTATTTTCGCATAATTTTTTTTTTTTTTTTCCTTTGAGATTTTTACCTTCCATTTTTTTCCCTATATGTGCCTTGTGTGGGGGTTGAGAGTGATGAGAAATGTAAATTCGTAGTAGGTTGCTGGCTCATGTAGTTGTGGATACCATGTAAATTCCATAAGCAAAATGTATCTGCTGATAATTTCTGTCAGTCTATAAATTCATTAGGCTCGTACTGAAGGCAGCAGTTACGTACCATTTAGGGGCAAATGCATCTTTCCATTCGTCTTCTCGGCTTATTGTTACAGGAGAAATTGCAATTTTTTATTTTATTTATAAAAACTTGCAAGAGTTATGCTACTTTATAAGTCCGTCATTGCTTACTTTTAAATTTATTATTGTTGTAAAAAAAAGTTGAAAGACTCTTTTTATACTAATTTATGTGACAATTTCAAATTAGTAGAGCATTTTGTGGCAATAGACGGCCTTGGAAATATATATTTTTTTACCCATAATACAACTTTTTATTAACTCACTTTACTTTTTCCATAAAAATCGTCACAAATCCCAAGAGGAATATTAGGCATTAGTTACTATTTATTTTTACACTATACACTTATAATTTTTTTATTGAGTGGAGATATTTTTATAGGGTGTGTTTTTTATAAAGTGCGGGATGTGAGATAGTGAATAATGACTAATGAGAAGAATTTTTTTCAAGTAAATTTCATGAGTATAAACTAGTTTTTATAAAAAAGTTGGATCCACGATATATTTTTTCAACTTTTTCAGAGCAGGATCTACTCTTAAGATAATGTATAATGTGATTCAGTTCATTAGATCCCCCAGCATTTGTTTCACGTATCTCTCTCTCTCTCTTTCTCTCTGTGAGATATGGGTCTATCCATCTTATAGCTGCTACATGCTCATATTTGTTACGTAATGGACACCATAAAGCTATGTTCTCTATTGAGAGCATGCGTAAGTTCTAAGTCGCTCAAGCACGCCAAGCTCATCCACCAGAAGATAGTCTCTCTAGGCTTACAGAACAACATCGCTATTTGCAAAAACCTCATCGACTGCTACTTTTCATGCCAATTGTATGATTCTGCAAAGCTTGTTTTCCGAACCATTGATAACCCTTTAGACATCTCTTTGTGGAATGGCCTCATGGCTGCTTACGCCAAAAACTTCATTTTCATTGAAGTTCTTGAACTGTATGAGAGTTTATTGCATCAACAATATTTGAAACCCAATGGTTACAGTTACCCAAGTGTTCTCAAGGCCTGTGGTGGATTAGGTAGGGTTGGTTGTGGGAAGAGGATACATACCCATGTAATAAAAACTGGTTGTCTAATTGATGTTGTTGTGGCCAGTTCTCTTGTAAGCATGTATGCAAAGTGCAATGCTTTTAATTATGCTATACAGCTATTCGATGAAATGCCTGACAAGGATGTGGCTTGCTGGAATACCGTGATTTCTTGTTATTATCAAGATGGGCAAGCTAAAAAAGCGTTGGAATTATTTGAAAGAATGAGGGGTTCTGGGTTTGAGCCTAACTCGGTAACACTCACAACTGTCATTTCGTCGTGTGCAAGGCTTTTAGATTTGGAAAGAGGGAAGAAGATTCACATGGAGCTGATGAGAAAAGCGTTTGTGTTGGATGATTTCACCAGCTCTGCCCTTGTGGACATGTATGGAAAATGTGGTTGTTTAGTCATGGCTATTGAGGTTTTTGAGCATATTCCAAGAAAGACTGTGGTCGCATGGAACTCCATGATTTCAGGATACAGTTTAAAAGGTGACAGCAGATCATGCATTGAGCTTTTTGGAAGAATGAATAAGGACAGAATTAAACCTACTTTAACTACTCTAACCAGCATATTATTGGCTTGTTCGAGGTCTGCCCAGCTTCTACATGGAAAACTCATACATGGATATATAGTAAGAAATGGAATAGAGGTTGATTTCTTTACTGAAAGCTCTTTAATCGATTTATACTTCAAATGTGGAAGTGTTATGTTAGCTGAAAATGTTTTTGAAAAGATGTCCAAGACAAATACAGTTTCTTGGAATGTTATGATTTCTGGATATGTGACCGTAGGCAATTATTTCAATGCTCTTGGCATCTTTGCTGACATGAAAAAGTCTGGTGTCAGACCAGATGCCATTACATATACTAGTGTTTTATCAGCTTGTTCCCATCTAGGAGCGTTGGAGCAGGGTAAGGAGATTCACAGCTATGTCATTGAGACTAAGTTGGAGACAAATGAAGTAGTCATGGGGGCTCTCCTTGACATGTATGCTAAATGTGGTGCTGTGGATGGAGCACTTGATGTTTTTCATCAATTGCCAGAGAGGGATACTGTGTCATGGACGTCAATGATCGCAGCTTATGGGTCTCATGGTCAAGCTTTAGAAGCTTTGAAGCTTTTTCGTGAAATGCAGCAGTCCTATGCAGAACCAGACATGGTTACTTTCCTTGCAGTTTTATCTGCATGTAGCCATGCTGGATTGGTTGATGAAGGTTGCTATTATTTCAATCAAATGATCACCGAGTATGGTATTAAACCAGGAATTGAACACTACTCCTGCTTGGTTGATCTTCTAGGACGCGCTGGAAGACTGCGTGAGGCTTATGGGATTCTCCAAAGAAACCCAGAAGTTATGGAGGATGTTGGATTGTTAAGCACACTATTTTCTGCATGCCATTTGCACAGAAATTTAGAATTGGGTTTAGAAATTTCAAGATTACTTATCGAGAAAGATCCTGACGATCCATCAACTTTTATCATTTTATCAAATATGTACGCCTCCGCTGGAAAGTGGGAGGAGATGCGCAAGGTGAGATCAAAGGTAAAAGAGCTGGGATTGAAGAAGAACCCTGGGTGTAGCTGGATTGAGATTAACAACAGGATCCAACCTTTCTTTGTTGGTGATAAATCACACCCACAATCTGAGATGGTGTATGAATGCCTCGTGGATCTTACCAGTCACATGGGGAAAGGTGAGTTGTTGCCATATAATAGTTTAGTCAAATAATGTACTAATAGAAGCACCTATTCGTTTTGGACCAAGGAGACAGAAATGTGAAAATTCCTGATCAGAGGATCCGATGGAGCATCAAGATCTTTAAGAGGGATAGGATGTGTATGTAACTCTTGGTTCACATTAACTCTACCCGCTGATCAAAGCACGACAGGAGGAAACACACTTCTTCAGCTGATAGCCGGTTCTTGAACAACTTTATCTAATCCAACTTTTGTAGGGACAGTAATATCCATTGTTCATGTGATCTATGCTGAAGCATCTTGTGCTCACCCGGGAATTACTATTCCTTTGCCATCAAAGAAAACACGCATAGATTTATCCCAGAGGTGATACAGGAACAAACAAGCACTTGAAGAAACAAGAATCATCAAAGGAAAGAATAGGAATTGAAACGAAATTGGGAACAAGTATGGTACCATATGTTGAGTTGTGCAGTGCATTCATATAGATTCATTAACGAAAAAATCTATTCATCTTCCCAACTCCCATCATCCCATGATTAAATTTGCCACACAAGCTTCTATTCTTGTTGTTGTGATCATCTTCTTATAAAGCTGCAGAAGATAAGAAATGTTATGCCATCACAATTTTTTGTTAAATCACATTTGTATCATATCGACATTCTAGTGAAACAATCAGTTTAATAGCTTTACATAAAATGATCAAAGAGAGAGAAATGAAAAAGTCATTCATCCATCTAGTTTCAATTTCCCCAGTGCTTAACAATCCATTGGGCTGATTCTCAATTCTCAGCAACCATCCTTTTCTGCGCGTGAAGTCCCTGAATTACTACCTAGAAAATTAGAGTTTTAAATTAAATAAACTCGCAAAACAATCCGTTGTCGTCCAGCGGTTAGGATATCTGGCTTTCACCCAGGAGACCCGGGTTCGATTCCCGGCAACGGAAACATACATATTATTTTTTTTTTCTTGGCTTATTTTTCTTTCTTTACGAGCATTTTGACAAGCAAAAGTAAACTGTAGAGCGACAGACAGTTCATTTCAACTTTCAACTGTCGATGGCAAGGGACAGTTGCTTGGCTAGCGTGACCGCTGGAGTTACAGTTGGTGGTGCTGTTGGTGGCGCCGTCGGTAATCCTCCCCCACCCCACTCCCTAAAACCCAGTTCTTTGGTTGCCTACTTGTTCACCTGTTTCTTTTTTTTTTGGGTCTCGGTTTTGCTCGGGGTTTTTCTAGCACTAGTCTCTGGCGTTGCAAATGCTAAAACCTAAAGGTGTCTCCATCCATTTGGAAGCCAGCTCTTTGTCTAAGACATTACCCACTTCACCACTTCTATAATTTTACAGATGATGACTCGTTATTTCTTATCTAAAAAATTTATTTTTTATACTTAATATTGATCTGGAATAGAGATGACCCAGAAAAAGTTTACGCCCGACTACAAGTTGTATTGAAAGAAAAAACTGAAAAGAAGAAGAGAAAATTATCCTTGAATGCATTCCTCTTATGGTGAATAATAAACAGCACGACCATTAGTATCTTTTATGGATACATCTTTTATCAATTTATGTTAAGAGTTTCTTGATGACGATCCGAGAATATGTATATGTTTATTTTCCTTGAGATCATGGAAGCTCGGGAAATCGCTGAAAATGAATAAGTTTCAATTTATTATCGGTTCTTCGTGCATGTTTCATTAATACTCTTTGAAATGTAGCAAGTCCTGATTTATAATTCTGACACCATTTTTTTTCTAATCATATGCGATGATTATGCAGGTGCTGTGTATGGTACGTATGAGGCTATTAGGTATAAGGTACTTATCTTAAAACTTAAACTCGTGATTGCGTAAACTCACGGTTGACTACTCTTCATCCTGCGTACTAAATAAAATTTGAAGCTTTCTTTCTTCCACTTTGGATATGATCTTTCAAAATGAAGGCTTTCGCGGACTGTGAAAAAGAAAAGAAGTTAGGTGATGTATAATATGGCCATTAGATAGTGTCTTAACATACTATGAAACTTAGATTCAATTTCTAAGTAAAATTTTTTGGGGAAGTGATTCCAAAATCTGATGTTTGTTTCTTGCGTATGTTCTGCATAAAACCAATTAACAGACATTGGAAAGATCTGCTGGCAGCACAACAGCCTCAGGTCAATGTTTTGAAATCATGGATGGTTAATTGATTTGTGGTTTTCTAGATATGAAAAAGTTTAGAATGTTCGGAACAATTATAGTGATTAATTTGGTGGTGTAAGCGGCGGCCGGGGGCGGGGAGTATTGTGGAAGGTTCAAGAGGTGGCAATATCGAACATCGATAAGATCTAAAATATTTGAACTTCACATGTTTTCTTCCTCTTCTTTAATGGTGACTGGTTGGCATTTTAATTTGAATCTTCACCTAGCCCAACCTGGTCTAGCTGCATTCTGTTTTTTATATTGGTTGCTTCTTATTATGTTGATGATACTCCTTTTGTGCGAATTAGTATATGATTAGCACAATCTGAGATATTAGAAAGTGATCTACAATCCATTTTCATACATTCAATTTCAATGTTTGAAAGGCTGATTTTACACTTAATTCAACGGATTTCATTAGCCAGCTCTTTTTTTTAGGTGTTGTAAAATCCATTTGTTAACCCATGTCAGATAGAGATGGTAGTTACTGATAGCACGTTAGTATATAGTGTAATGCATGGAGTAGTTTTTATGTTTTAAGAGTGAAGAGTGTAACTAATAAGCATAGCACCTTTAGATCTTCATGGATTGCACGTTTGTGACTTTACAAATATAGGAGTGTGAACGCTGGCATACAAGGATTGCCATGACTAATATCAGTTGCTGCAGCTGATATTCTAACGATACTTTATTGAATTTTTTAATTTTAATTTCAATTCATCTTATTTCATCTCTCATCTCTGAAAACAAACAAGCTCAAGGCCCAGTCAGATAAATAAAGCAGCGTCTAGTTTCCTCTCTTTCTTGGACGCAGATCATTTTTCTCTCACTTTCCTCTTATCCAAACAAACTCCATCACTTGTTACATTTTCTCTCCTCCGACCAGCTCGTCTTCCTGAACAAACCAGGGTTTTAAAATTTCATTTTCGGAGTTAAATTGGCCAATCACACGAACTCTTCTCTCTCTTTTGACGCCATTTTCATCTCCTATATCTCGCACTGTTTCTGTGTCTCAAAGTCAAAGCTGCCTCAATTATTGGAATCCATTGACTACTTCTCGATCTTCGCTGCGCCTAGAAATGAAGCACTAGTACTGAAATTTAGAGCAGAAACTTTCTGATCCTCAAAAAACAGGAAACTATGCTGAATCTCGACATGATTACTGATTCTGTTTCCTCCTTGGCCTTATTGCAGTGCCTCTTTATCCCACTCTTCCTCTTCATCTTCCACTTCCTCTCCATTTCTACGTTCTCTCCCTCTAAAACTAGCACACCATGCCCCCAGTCTTACCCTATTATTGGAAACCTACCCGGCCTTCTCCGCAATCGCCATCGCTTCCACGACTGGGTCGCCGATATGCTCTCCCAAACCCCATCATCCACCCTCCGAGCTCGCACCTTCCTCAACCTCTCCCATGGAATCTGCACGGCCAACCCTACCAACATCGAGCACCTTCTCCACTCCAACTTCCCAAACTACATCAAAGGTTCTCGCTTCCACGAAGTCCTCACCGAGCTCCTCGGCGATGGCATCTTCAACGTCGATGCCCATCTCTGGACTCTCCAGCGCAAGATTGCCAGCCATGAGTTCAACACCACATCACTCAAACGCTTCATCTCCGACACCGTTGCATCAGAAATCTCGGACCGCCTCATTCCTTACCTCTCTGCAGCCTGCGAGGAGAACAGAGCCATCGATCTCCAAGACGTGTTACAACGATTCACTTTCGATAACATATGTCAGGTCGCATTCGGTGTGAACCCCGTGTGCTTGACTTCCGACAGCATATATCAAAACCTCCCAAGCTCCAAGTTTGTCAAAGCTTTTGATGATGCCGTGGAGATTAGCTCCTGAAGGTTTCTGTCACCGTTGCCTTTACTGTGGAAGCTGGGAAGATTTCTCAATATAGGCTCGGAAAAAAGATACAGAGAAGCCATAAAAGTGATCGACCAATACGCCATGGAAATCATTCGGTCCAAAGAACAAGGAGAAGTAACACGTAAATGTCAAGATCTGTTATCAAGGTTCATGTTCTCGACCTTGAATGTGGAGTTTCAAGATGAAGAACACAAGAGGAAGTTCTTGAGGGACATAATCATAAGCTTCATACTAGCCGGGAGAGACACAACATCCACGGCCTTGACATGGTTCTTTTGGTTGATATCCGGCCATCCTCGCTGCGCTAGTTTAATACACGAAGAGTTGTCGTCGGTGCCGGAAAAAGGGTCGGGAATATTCAGCTACGAGGAGCTGAAGAAGATGGATTACCTACACGCAGCTCTAACAGAATCCATGAGATTGTTCCCACCTGTACCGATCAATTCGAGATTAACGGTGGCCGATGATGTCTTGCCAGATGGGACCCACGTCGGGAAGGGGTGGTTCGCCGATTACTCGGCTTATGCAATGGGGAGGATGGATAAGGTGTGGGGAGAGCACTGTAGGGAGTATAGGCCTGAGAGGTGGTTGGGAGAGGATGGAGCTTTCATGCCGTTGGATCAGTTCAGATTCCCTGTGTTTCATGGAGGGCCCAGGATTTGTTTGGGGAAGGAGATGGCATACGTGCAGATGAAGTCTGTTGCGGCGGCTTTGATGTATGAGTTTGAAATCGTGGCCATTGATGGAGGTGGGAGTGCAGAGAAGATGATGAACCCGCCTTACATGCTATCTTTACTACTTAAGATGAGGGGCGGTTTGCCTGTTAGGCTAAAGAGGAGACACCTGTGACAGATGTCATGTCATTGGTCTTTGTCTTATCTCTAAAATGGATGTTTCAGACTAAAAAATTGCAACTTTGCAGCCTGCTGGCATAAAAAAACATCCAGTTTCCAGACACTCTGGAATAGGACATATTTCCTTTCGTTTCTGTTACCTACCCTGTCCTATTCAGAAAAGCAAGCAGAGCAAAGATGGCATTTTGTATGGAGGAGATGGAGAGCAGATGGAGAGGAGATGTCTGAGGAAAGAGGACATCTGAACATGGCACCCCAGCTTGTTTCCCCATGTGGTGGTACGTGTTGGTGGCAATTTGAAAATTTTTAAGGCTAGGGTTTGTCTTTTTATAAAGAGTAATGTTGGAGAGAAGTTATTGTAACAGTATATATTTTACATTTATTATATGACTACTTCTAATTGATTATTTCTAACACTTATTTAGAAAGATGTATGGTTTAAATAATATCACATTATATGTGTAAAATGGATACTTTTAATAATAATTTATATTTATATTTATTCTTTGAAAAATTATACTTTCGATATTGCTCGGATATTTTAATATTTTTTAATAATTAATGATATTAAAAAATATTTACAAAAATTCAAATGCATTGGGGGCATATCCAATGTACATGCTCGGCGGCTAGATTTTAATTTATTTATTTATTTTGCCTTACAGTGCTGCACGCTCCCTTCACTTAATAATTTGCTGTCAGTTTTATCATTTCCTCTGTCAACACATTTTCGGTAAGATTTGATATAAATAAATGGGCTTCAACTTTTTTTTTTTTTTTTTTTTTTTGCTACGTCCAGTTAAGTATAATTGGTCCTTTTTTTTTACATATGTTATTTTTACACTTTAAAATATTTTTTAAAAAAATGAAAAAAAACACAATATTATTAAAAAATATTTTATTAATAATTAAGTAAAAAGAAGAATAAAAAAGTCTAGCAATAACACCAAACTGTAAGAACTAATGATGAAAATATCATTTTTTTAAAAATTTAAAGCGGCACTACAGCAATCGCTGATTTCCGCTAATTATTTTAGTGTGTTTTTTTCTCATTTTTTTTACATTTATTTTTTAACACTTTTAAATATATATATTTTTTAAAAATTTACAACATCATTAAAAAATATTTTCATAATCCTAAAATTAAGGCTGCGTTTGGATGTTAAACTGAATTGAGTTGAGTTGAGTTGAGTTGAGATGATAAAATATTGTTAGAATATTATTATTTAATATTATTATTATTTTGAGATTTGAAAAAGTTAAATTGTTTATTATATTTTATATTAGAATTTAAAAAAATTGTAATGATAATTTGAGATGAGTTGAGTTTGATTTAGTAAGCAAAGGTACCCTTAAAAAAAAAGCAAGCAGTAGCGGGAGGACTAGCATTATCATTTTTCTAATATAAATTTCACATTTTTAATACACAATTGAGCATGTTCACTAGTATAAATTTCACATTTTATTTTATTTTTATTTTATTCATATTTTTTTAAATATTTTTAAAAAACAAAAAAATATATCAATATATCAATTTAATTATAATAATATTTTTTATTAAATTTAAACCCATCAAATCAAAAATAAAAGTTAAAATAAAATTTAAATAATACTATTTTATATACAATAGTAAATCTATCATTTCTCTTACTTACACTTGCATAAGAGTTTCAAGGAATCATTCCTAGTCCGGTTTTGACCGAACTTCAATATGGTTTTTCTTACGGTTAGAGCTTCGTTTTGACTGGGGCTGATTGTTGAAATTCCTCTTCGATTATTTAACTGCAAATACCCACTCAGTGAAACCTTTCTTGTTGCTCTAGTTTATGTTAATTTGTACGGTGATGATTATGGCCAGTTTGAATGTTAAGTTAGTCTCATTTTATCTCACCTCAATATTTAAATACTATTAAAACACAAATATTTTTTAATTTCAAATCTTAATCTTTTTTTATCTAATCATTACTTTATCATTAAAACTTTTTCAAATTTCAAAACAAAACACAAAAATAATTCAATTTTTTCAAATTCTAAAATAAAAATAATATTAAAAAATTATAATCTAACAATATTTTAACTTTATACTATTTTTATTCAATTTTTTTACTCTCCTTTCCCAAAACTCTATAATTTCTTAACATAAATTATTTCACTATTATTTACAAATTATTTCACTATTAAAAATATAAAAATTCTTGATGTAATGGTAATCTCTAGAGATTGCTATAGAGAAGACAGCCTGTAAACCATTATTGGTAGTGGAAGTTATAACTGGATTAGGTTCTGTGGGTTTTCATTCACATTGGAGAATTTTCCATGTAAAAATCTGTTGTTATCTTGCTTGTGGGTTGCTTGATTTTTTTTATTATGTTTGTAAGATTATTTTTACTAGATTGCCAATTTAATTTGCACAAAGAATGAAAAAAAAAAAAAATATTACTCTATATTTTTTGTGTTCACCCTAACAGTAAGAAATGTAGTAGACAAAGCATCATCATTCATTTCCACTCTAAAAATCTACCGCTCTACAGCAATCACTATGAAAGGCTACAGCTGATTGTAAAAATAGTAAATACCCTACAACTATATCCTTCTTCTTGAGTCACAAACATTCCCAGAAAATTAAAATTAAAATCAAAATCAAATCAGAGATCACTCGTGCTACCCAGAAGCTCACCAAGTCGAATATAAGATTTCTGCCTTCCTTGCTGGAACTCAGGTTCTTGAGTCTGGAGGGATTCAATCTTGCTTAACTGAAGCCCTTTTCCTTATTTGACAAGTGAACAAACCACGCATGAAGAAACTGGTAATCTTGGACAAACTGTACAGCTATGCACCTTAGACGCATTCCTCCAAACCAGACATAAAAATACGAAAAAAAAACCAATGAAATCCGGATGATGCTCAAGAAAACAACCACCTGAATACGTTCTGAAATTCTTCCATCATTGTATGGGATATTATGACCAGAACTGGAAGTGGAGAGTCACCCGATGGGCATCTTTCTCAAAGCTGTTCAAATTTCAGTTGTGCCTTGCCTGCTGATTTGAAGTAATGCAATAGTATCCTCTGAATGGGACAATCTAATACACTTCTTGTCTTCTTAAGCAAACTTCCTCAGGAGGTGTTACTTCTTCCTCTTCATACTTCAGTAATTCCCCATTTCCGCTGCAGAGTCGGGTAGATAATGAGGGGGACACAGGTGCGAAGTTACCTGTCGTTAATTTTACAAGAAAGCATGAAAAGCCAAAATAAATCAAGGCTTGATATGTTGATCCGAAACAGAAGTGAGTGGATGAGAAGAGAAGGGTACAAGTGAATTACACACCTCTAAAAGATGAGCTTCTCTCAAAGTCTTTGGTCGAATGCAATAAGATTGTTCCAGAGAGCACAACAATAAAGCCACATATTTCTGATACTATGGTTCCTCCACTTTGGCCATCCCAATCCTGAGACCATAAGTTTCACCATACAATGCGTTTATCAAGCAGTATTTAAGCTTAAAATATGATACGAGTGTAAAAGAAAAAGGCCAACTACATATACAGGTGATCATAGCGATAGAATGAGAGAAGTCTTTTGTTCACCAGGTATCTGCTCTCAAGGAATGCCAGGCTCATGAAACAGTTTTTACTCAAAACAAGGGCAAGAGTCGGGTTCTAAGGTTTGGTTATAGGATTCTAGTAAACTAGGTACAGCTACTACTTTCAATTGTCAAGTAAGCTAAATGGGAGCAAACGTTTCTCCAACTGTCTATTTCAGATGCACTGACCCTTCAAACTTAGGATTTACAATGAAGGTGTGGACCTGGCCAATAGGTGTAATATTTAACAAGATACTGCTGGATATCATATCCTCTTCTGCAGGTGTCATTTCTAACCCTTTCCAGCCCCAATCAACAAAAAAAAAAAAAAAAAAAAAAAAAAAAAAAAATTTCTCCACTCCCACAAACAAACTGGGTTTGGCAGAAGCTCACAGCAAGTCCAGAAATTGTTAAGCAGAAGCCAAGATTTGTCTGCAGCACTTAACAAAGTGGTATGCTGCATTAAAGGTTGTCTTTGATCAGTTTTAAAATCCATTTTGTGCATACTGAGTTCATGCCGCAAGAAATAGTTTTGCAATGTTGCTTGCTCTGCTTAATAAAGCCAACTTGAAAATGAAGCTAAACTAGTAAAATGAGAACATCCAATCCCAAAAATCAGTACTGACTTGACAATACCTTAAACATAATGACGCTGGCTAGGATTGTCAGTGTTGTGAACATCACGTAGTATATGGGGGAGACAACGGCTGTGTTAAATGTGTCGAGCGCCTAAAACATTAGAGTAAAGTTGTTAGAGCAGATATTTTAGACTAAAAATTTACAACTTTGTAGGCATCAAGAAACATCCAGAAACTCTTGAATTTTGACATATTTCCTTTTACTTGCGCCATTACCCTGACATATTTCAGAAATGCATTATCAATTAGTCACAAGGAAACCGTCTGTATGATCTAGAAGTACTATTAGGTTCAACTCAAGCTCAACAAATCTGATAATGAAAAATGAGCAGGATATGCACGGCAATCACATGATTATTTCTTCTACTAACATTTCAGATGAAAATTTCAAGGAACTTTGCAGCCTGTAACATGCTTTTCTGTTTCGAGGAGTTTTTATACATTCCTGAGAAATCTTGGCAAGTGTATCAAGTAATTTATTGGGCAGTATAAAACACTCCGAACTGTTTCTAACACTTGGTGACATCCCCCAGTTCATTTTACCTCCTTAGAGCAAGTTCCTTCGTAAAATTACATCTGCAAGCTGCTATCCCCAACTACCTTAGTAAGTCACGTGAGGCTGGCGCAAAGGCAATGAGAAAAGATATAATTGGCCACACAATTTGACTAATATCTATTATGGGATTGACTTCTAGGAGGTAGAAGTTTGAAAAAAAAAAATACTTTGATTTATAATGAAAAAAAGGAAGGTGGTAAATGGGATCCACATTGTTTAGTGAGTGATAAGTTTTGCAGTTTATAATCATTTTAAGGGACTCCAATGGTCACATTGACTATTTCTTTTGAATTATAAACTAATATGTGACTTGAGCTTTCCTTGGATAGTTACAGGGAAAAACTTAGGTTGCGTTTGGATGTTGAAGTGAGTTGAGATGATAAAATATTGTTAAAATATTATTTTTTAATATTATTATTATTTTGAGATTTGAAAAAGTTGAATTGTTTATTATATTTTGTGTTGGAATTTGAAAAAATTGTAATGATGAGTTGAGATGAGTTTGACTTCCAAACGAAGCCTAATTTTCTCTCTTGTGAAGTGATGGAAAGCTAGACACAGAAAATTGGAACTAGAAACTTAATTTATTTTCGTATAGTGATACTTGATTACCATGGGACAATAACTGTGACTACTAAGTCTAATGCCTTGTATCCATCAAAATAGATACCATTTTATTAATGCTCAGAACCTGAAAACAAAATTGTCAGATACGGGTATATCCCACATACTTCTCCCACGAATAACTTCATGGGAAAGGGAATATTACTAATACCACACATCAGATTCTGGCATACTTTTTAGTTTGTTTCAATATCCCTAAATTAATTGGAGTAAGCTTAAGTCATCCGATCACTTTGGAAGATCCAAGGCAGTCAACTGTACCTAATTGATGTAGGAAGGAAAGCAAAAGATTGTGGACTATATATTGCTCACAAAACTTTGGGAAGACCACATATCAAGAAGCATATCGAAATTGCGATAGACAAGTATGCACATGTTCTTGAAGGCTTTTCATTAGTTAAATAAGTAGCAAACATGGAGTGAAAAAGAGCAAGAAAGGAAAAAAAAATCAAAGCAATAAAAAGGATAACTTTTATCCAATATTTAGTGTTCCAGGAATTCCGTAGATTCAAAACTTAAAATTATCCTAGCTTGAATTAAACACTGACAACACCATCCCATACTGACCTTATTGAGGTAAATCATCTGGGTGATGACACATGTAGCCACAACCAACATGAAAAACCATGTCTCTGGATATATTAACTGATTCTTTCCCTCGAACGTTAACTTTAGTGAAGTTCCAAGGGCTTTAACACTCATCACCTGCACAATTATTGGTGATTACACTCACAGGAAGAAGAAAAAAAGACTGCATGTGTAAGTTTTGCAATCCAATTTTAGAAGAAGAAACGGCCAAAGAAAATGGGGGCTTCAAAAGCTAAAAAAAATGAACCTATCCGTGGTGTATAAATTATGAATTGGAGAGCTAAGTGGAACTTCCCAGAAGCCTATCCAAAACAAAACAAATGATGGCTTATCTAATAAATAATAAATATATTACTGATTTATACTTATCAAATAAATAAATAAATAAATTACTCCACCAGACCTCCAGAGTTGAGACAAACTTAAAGTCAATACTAAAACTAGTAGAAGGAACTGGAAGTGAAGATATTTAATTAGAGTCTACCAACATTTTATAACAACCATTTCAAATAAGGTAGGATTTCAAACTTCCATTCTGATAGGATTGAATCTTGTTAAATATGTTTAGAAAAAGAACTATTTGATCTTTGTGGAAGTCTGTAGAAGTTCAATAGCATTGTTTGAAACGATTGTGAAACTATTAATGAGAGAGAGAGAGAGTGTGTGTGTGTGTGTGTGTGCGCATCTAACGTTAGAGTACTCGGTCAGGAAAAAAAATAAGCAACTGATAGTTGAAATGATGTACCGAGAGAGAGCCCATCAAAGAACAGATGCCGGTGAAAACTAACACGTTCGTGTGCCCACATTGTGGTGCAAAATGGATGACCAGAATGAAAACCAATACAGTTACAGAGGCCATGTAAAGCAGAAAGGCTGAAACAGAGAGGTCATGTTTAAGTTTATTGAAGTGATATATGCAAAACAAGACACAAAAATGAGGGTAAACTCTTACCTGGTTGAGTTGCCATGCTCCATATTTCCTGAACAGACGTAATGGGATGCTCCTGTGGTGCATGGATAACAATTATGACGGATCCCACAATACACATCACGCAGCCCAAAATTCCAAGCTTGTGTAACTTCTCGTTCAAGAAAAAGTGAGCCAAAACAGCACTACACCATACAATCCGAGTCATTACCAGAACAAAGCAACCGCATTATATGACACTAGAAGAACACATAATTAGCTAAGAAAGAAACTCAAAGCAAGCCAAAAACTTACCTGACAATAATACTTAACGCGCCAAGAGGAGTAACAAGAACTGCAGGGGCAAATGCATATGCAACAAAGTTTGCAACCTCTCCAACAATCACTGTTTCAGAAATCATATAACAAGAGAGATTCTGCAGAAAGTGAGAACAAGACCAAATTCCAATAGAAGTTCACAATATCTGTAGTATGACCCATGATTAATAACGGCAATTGCTATTTAGAAGCAGCCCATCAAATTGAACACCTCGTGCTACCAAAAAGCAGAAAGAAAAATGAAATTACAATTCACAAAATGGAGCACAAAATGACACATGGGAAATACACATATAGTTTGTATAATCCATTATACAAAGACAACAGTTTGCATGACCTAAAAAGGAATAGAAACTAAGCAAATATCACAACAAATCAAACCCATTTTGCTTAGAAAATATAAACAATAAAAGGGAACAAAAATTAAAAACTTACTCGTGATCATTCCCAGCCACCACAGAGGTTCCAAGAGATAAGAATACCCACCAACACCTAAACATTCAAGAAAAGCCCATTAAAGAAAAACCAAAATTAATACCAAAAAAGAATGCAGGAAGAGAAATTCACCCGCTCTGACACCAGAAGTTGCGGCTGCTCTTCTAAGGCCTTTCTTCTTGATGATGAAGCTTGCCCCTATGAACCCACTTGACAGCAAAGCCAAAACAAAGCCTTTCGTATTGTCTCCGGAGAAATCCATGTTGAATCTCTCTCTTGGATCTTTTACTTCTCTTCATCGAAACCTCCCGACCACAAACTTTTTCGGATCATCCTCGTTCGCAAGAGTGACTATTCTGTGTTTTTGGGAAGTCATTCGGGTGACGGCTATGAGCCTATGATATCATGTCTACAACTATGATAAGTTGTTTTGTTTTTTGGCATAACAACTTAATTTTGTTTGCGAGCACTTCGTAGCTGTTTTTCTTTCTCTAAATCGGTTTCAATTAACAATTATTATCCAAATGAAAAAGATAACTTTACAACTATTTTATAATTATTTTATAACTTTATATATAATAATTCATAATTTTATTTTTAATAAAATATGATTTTATTAATTGTCTAAAAATAAATTATAAAATAACTGTAAAAAAATTGTAAGTGCACCATTATTCGAAATAGAAAATGATTCTATGCTTTTAAGATATTAAAAGTGTATTTTAAAATTAATTTAATAAAAAATATTGTACTTCATTTTACATTTTTTTTTGGTCTTAATCACACTAATTTATATTTTTAAGTATCTATTTATTTTTCTAATTGATTTATTAAATTATTTAAAATATTATAATAATAATATTTTTTTAATAAATTATAGAAGATTTTCTTTTTATGGCTTATGAAGTCATCCAAATCATAAATATGTTTGTTCTTTATTGGGACCTTTTTGTAGTTAAGAGAATACAAACAAAAACCGTATTGGCATGACATTTAAATAATAAATATATTCCATTTTTAATACGTGTTGTGTTTCACTGTTTTACAAGTCATGTATTGCTTCGGCCAATAGGAGCCACAGAAGAAGCATCTAGGAACATGCCAGATCGGCAATTCGCATTTACCAATCATGTACTCCAAAGCTCTATTGTCGCTATCATAGTAATATAGTTTCGTTTCTTACTTTTTGGCATTACTTTGATATTTTGACGTGGCAACTAAATAATACTAGTAAAATGTTATATTATCCTTTTAATGTAATTATAAATGTATCGTTTAAAATTGCTGTTAGTATATTTGTGTTTGAATTTTTTTTAATATTTAAAAAAACATAAATGCACTAACGATAATTTTTAGCGATATATTTGAGAGGTCAGATCAGCATTTTCCATAATACTAAATGCATGTTTGGAATTATGGTGAAAAATATAACTTATGACTTTGGGGCTTATAGTTTATAACTTAAATAATAAGTTCTATACTTCAAACGTTGTTTACTGTTTGATAAACATGTATTTAAAGCACTTTTAAAATTAGTTACATTAGTTTTTTAAAAATATACAGTTATCTGCATGAGCTTTTCGATAAAAGTTTTAATTTGGAGTTTTTTAAAAAAGTAAAATTTTCCGCTCTTTTAGGTGATTAAAACACTTTTTATAAATTTATCAAACATATAATTTTTTTTTAAAAATAACTTTTAAACAATTAAAAGTACTTTTTAAACTTTCAAACTCAATCTCAAATAGGCTTAGGTGTGTAACTCGATGATGATTGAGTTATTTTTTGTTTAAGCTCGCCTTGTTCAATTTCCAATGGATTGGATGTTATTATGATCATATACAGGTGGAAAATCACCTGAAGTTACATTCTACTATATGGAAAGAAATTTCAATAACAATTACTTTGAGATAGTCTTTTTTCATAAATGGATTACTCATAACAATCCATCCTCGATCGTCTTAAAATTGACTTTTCAAGACATTAGGTTAAGAACATCTAAGCACTTAAACTTAATAGGACCATCACTGCTATCAATCTCTAGATTTGTTGCTTTCATTACTCGCAAACAAATTTAGAGTCTGTTTGGAAAGACGATTATTTTCAAGTATTCTTAAATCTTTTCAAACTATTTTACTATTATTCACTAGTATTCGTAAACTATTTTACTATTATTTACAAACTATTTCATTATTATTCACAAATATTCTGAAATATTGTTAGTATCTAAAGAAGTCAGCTACCTTTTAGAATTTAGGTCATTTATCCTCTTCTGTAAACAAAAGAAAGTTCATATCTACTGTTGCTTATAAATGGAGAGGAGATTTTCTTCAGTTGCTCCCCTTCAGTCAATACCAGTGCACCCATGCAGCAACAGTAAAGCTTTCTAAATTTTTCAGACGTTGTAGTGCACAAAGCATCCTAAATCATACTGATCACATTCTTTGCAAAAGTGGTTTTTTTCTTAATGAATGCCTCAAAGCCAAAAAAATAAATAACTAGATGGATCAATACCACTCAGATGGTCCCATTTTCCTCCCCTTTACTTTCTTTTTCTCATTCGTTTGGTTGCATTATAATATTTTAAAAAATTCTATTCATCATCCCGACCACACACCACAATTTTTTTTTCTTATCAAATGTATGGTATATGGATGATGAGTAGAAAAATTAAATTAGTTTAAGAAGAATAAAACTAAAAAAAATAAAATTAAATTAAGTGTGATGTGTGGTGTGTAGGGATAATGAGTAGCAAAACTCGTTTTATTATTTTAGATTGATTTATGGGGATCTCATCCTTTCCAAAACATTATGATCCCTCTTCTTTGGAGGTTGGTTATGTAGCACACCTAGATCAAAACATATACTCCATAGAGAATTATATTGACATGATTATTATCCAAATTGTGAACATCTATTTAGTAAAATATTATCATTTTTTTAAGCTTATCTGAATAAATTGATTTTGATCTCTTTAACTTCAAAAGTAATATATAATATTATTTTTAAAAAGTATATAAATATACTTAAATACACATCATGATGTTTATGGAACTCAAAATATTTACCAGATTCCTTCTTTTCTTAAAGATTATCATTATTGATATAAATTATTTGTTCTCCTATATTAGAAATAATCTCCTTTAAACATATATAGCCGGGATAACCTTATGCAGATCGAAGGGGTCCTTTTTTTTTTTTTTTGATAAAAAAGGATCTCATTCCATTCATTGAAGAGGACATACAACTTTAACTTCAAACAACAAGTCAATTACAAACGTTAATAGAATCTCAGTACACTATTGTGACTGATATGGTCTAGTCCAAATGGCTTATCTCTAAAGACCAAAGTCTAAGAGATAGCACAACTCTGTTCCTAACAGAGTTCACAGTAACCAAACATAAAACTCCATACCCAACTAGGTTGAGTATGGAGAAACCAAACCCCAACATCACCGACTAAGCGGAGGGGGGACAACACCCTTTGGACCTAAGTCCGAAGGGACAAATGTTTTTGGGTTTTTTTGTTTTCTTGAAAATAAAGACAATGCATAAATAAATAGAGAAAATACTGCAAAAAGGGAAAAACAGTGCACAAAAAACGCCTCGGAAGGGAAAACCGACGGTCGGCCTTGGGAGATCCAGAGTTGCCGGTTCGGGAACTGCCGCGCGTTGCAACGGCATAGAGCTCCTTGGTGGCGCGTGAGGGCCACGCGCTGACGAGCTTCGGGATTTTCGTCCCGCGCGTGCAGGCTACTCTCCACTCCGGTTGGGGCCGTGTTCGGTGGACGTGTAGATCGGCGGCTGGGCAACCTCCTGGTGAGGCGCGTGTTGGCTATAAGAACCCCGAAGACCACGAACGGCGATTCTCCCTTTATTTGGCCTGAAAAAATAAAAAGAAAAAAACAAAATACAAAGAAAAATCAGAGAAGTAGAGGGAAAGAGTGAAGGGGGAGGGAGAAGTAGATCGAAGGGGTCATTGATAACAATAAGATGGCAACGAATCAGTATGAAAAGATAATATATGGAATCAATAAAAGAGATAATATAATATAATATTCTTAATAAACTTGGCTTTGGAACCAAATTAATTTCAATAACATGCAAAATTGGAATTAAAGAAATTATAGAAGCTATATCCCTAGTTTTTTATAGTATTGATGAAGAAAGTATGTCATCAAGCTGCCATTATCAGCAAACCCAATTATCTCTAGCTCAACAGGTCTCTCCTACCCAGCAAGCCTCTCATTCACAAACTTCTTCTCTTTGATAATTAAGATTACTCCAAGATTGTAACGCACCGGTCCAGAAGGTCTGGAGAGTTAACTCATACCATCTAAAATCATCTCTAATAATACTATTAAAATAAACCAGAGTCTCAATGACATATTACCCTATTTGTTCAACACACATATCCATGTTCCTATATAAGGGCACATTAGTGGTGTCTCATTAATATACATAAACTTTCCCACAAAGAGTATGAATATCCATTACTCAATATACCAAAGCCACATACAATATTAACACTACCAAAAGACTCTCCAACAATCATTGTATCCTAAGGCACTTAGTCTTCTATGATCAACAAACTTGCAAGCACTCCCTATTCTGGATTTCCAGTTGTTGCATCAAAATTATCTGAAACATATTATGGAGATAGGGGGTGAGTTATCAACAACTCAGTAAGCAAAGAACATATGCTAGTATGCAAACATAAGCATTTACAGAGTTCAGAATGCAGAACAAAACACTTTTTTATTTTCAAAATGCAGAGTCAGAACATGTTGTCGAAAATATCAGAGCGGAAGTTTAAAATATTCTTATTAGAAATTCCCTTGGCACAGCATAACTGAAACATCATATCAGAATAGGATTCCATGTTTAATCCCCGTGATAGGGTTGTGCAAACCCCGGCGGCCAATTGAGCAGAAACAGAATGTGAATCTTCCCCTTATTATTCTCGAAGCCCCGAGTGTGCACATAGGAAAGATTACGCAGAAAATCACTTTGTTTCCAAAGTGGGTGCACCAGAAACAGAAAAGTTGATACCAACCCAAATAGAGGCCACAATTTTACACATGTGGTAAGGTCAGAACAGAAACAAAATGTCATGCCAGAAGTTTCAAAAATCACATTAAACCATATCAGATTACAGAACATTTTCAGAACAGAACATAATCAGATCACAAAATTATAATTTATGCACCAATTTCATATTCGTTCTCTTTTGCACAGTTCAGAAACAAAATGTCAAAATAAACTCATGTCTATACTAGTCATGTCAAAAAATATTTCTTTGTTATACAGAATTTCATGAGTAATGCAGAATAAATAACTGAGATCAGTTTCAAAATTTCTTTTCATAACAAAAACATGCATATTTTCAAAAAATCAATCTCAGATCATTTTATTTTATACAAAATGTAGCATAGAAACTCCGCTTACTTGGACTCATTAGTCTTTCAAAAATTTTCTTCAACAAAGCCGAACAAATATTAATCGTCGCCTATAAAAATCACGTAATTCCCGTAAATTTTCAAACAATCACGTGTTTCGATATTTAAACCTAAAATGCTAAAAGAATCTATTTTAAAACCTCAAAACCTAAAATTCTCATAATTCGTAAAATACCATTATTTTCTAAAACCATCAATATCCACTTAATCGAATTTGTATCGAATAAGAGGTTTAATCGAACGAGAATTGAGACAATTACAGAATTCAATAAAAAGTAATTTAAAAATATCTAAAGTACCAATGACGCATTATAAATTAATAAAATACTTAAACTACTTAAAAAATCTTATAAATTACGCCATGAAAAACTTCTCTCTTAAAAATAGGTTTACTTCCTTTAGTTAACTATGTTATTAAAATATTTTCTACACAAAAATAATGTTTTATGAGACTTAAAACAAAACTCATTTTAACATAACTAAAAAAAATACCTCTCATCCAAAACATATTTCTGGAAAGTATAGGGGTAAAACTAGTGATAGAACTCAATTATCAAGTTAACACTTTATATTTATAATATATATTATGTACGTACCTCACTTATAAGAATAAAAACCAGATGAACAAACACTACACGGGAATAATACCCAGCATGCAGTGGCAGGGGCTTACCCAAGGGAAATCGTAGCACGCGTGGAGGGGTAAGGCACGACGGGGCTGGCTAGAGGGGCTGTGGTGATGCGGCAGGAGAGCAGGAGTGCTGCAGAGCTTCCGTCAAACTACGCTGAGCACGAGAGAAAGAGAGGGAGAGGTGAGCGAGAGAGAGAACGGCGGGAGACAAAACACGGAGACAGAGCTCGGCTTACCGAGGGTGGTCACGACGGACCTGGGCGTACAACCGGCGTCTTTTGGTTGTTCCCGCTTGATGTTGAGCAGTTGGATGGCGGCGCTAGGTTCACTATGGAGGAAGGTTGGTGCTCTATTTTTTTTACGGTGGTGCAACAGAGGTGGTGTTTACACGGAGAGGGTGGTGGCGCACGGCTTGAGTAATGGACTATGAGAGGCGAAGGTACCGGCGCGAACTGTGTTTGGTAGAGTTACGACAAATGGGTTGGCTTTGGAGGTGGTGGTTTACTGGATGTAAACCAAGCCCTTCGGTTAGTGTTTTACGGAGAAGGTGGTGGCTAGTTGCGGTCTGTACTAAGGTTCACGATGGGGGAGTGGAGACTCAGATAAGTTTAGATGACTGAAAAGTGTGAAGAGAGGGCAGCGGCGCTGAATCTAAGTTGAGGATGCTTAACACATATATATATAAGATATATATAGTAAAGAGGTAAAAAACCTAGAGGAGAGGATAGAATGACTACATGAAAAAGGAAATTGAATGCAAACCGTGCGATAGAGTCTGAAAAACGATTCTACTGACTGGGTTCTTACGTCTAAAAAGAAAAGAAAATAAAATAAAAGAAAATAAAATAACATAACATAACATAACATAAAGTAAAAATATACTTAGGCTCACGTCTTGGACCCTTAACGAGATTATTGCATGGCTTTTATTTAAAGTTTTGAGTCTCTACTCAACCTAAAATAAATACACTTATCCCATAAAATTTTTCTGATGAACATTCACTTGATCCATTAAAAATTTTAAAACTTAATTATCAAACCTATTGAAAAATTATACTCCGTCAAAAATATCTTAGGCCCAAACTCTCTTCTAAAAAAAATTTTACTCGTAATCTTAAACGATTTTTTTTTTTTTAACTATAAACCCAAAATTTTGTAGAACAACTTGACTGGCTCGGTGTTACAAAGATGCTCAAGACTTACTTGATCAAGACTTTTCAAATTATAATCCACATCTTGCGCCATAAAAGATAAATAAAGATGTAGGATCTTCAATTATGAAATCTAGGGTACAATTATTCAAGTTAAATAAGACATCTGGACTAAAATAATTATCATTACTGTTGCCTCCAATGCATCAATACAAAATAACTTTTGAAAATATTATCAAGTTACTGTACCACTTTTATTGTTTTCACCGATGTATCGTGACAAAACAACTTTCAGCGACCATTATTATAATACTATACACCTTTTACTATTTTTGTCAGATGTAATTATCGAATGCACTAGTATAATGCCTATAAAAGGAAGGTTTGCGAAGGGAGATAGGGCATTCAGAAATCTTCTCTCTTGCATCATTTCGAAGGAAAAACATTTCCTTCCTATCTTCTTTAGTAATATCTTCTTCAAGTCCCCATGTCTTCCATTGTTAGTACTCTAAAAGATTAATCTCCTTATAAGTATGTTTAGTTTAATAATAATTTTGTTTACAATTTATTATCTTATTTGCTATGCACCTTTCCTTTTTACCATCATTTATCTTTATACCTCTATACTTATTATTCTATATATTATTATATGTCCCAATACTCATTTTTAAGAAGAGGTTGAGGAAGGAGAAACTACCTTAGAATATGTATATAATTTAGAAGAAGGATTTGTAGAGGATAATGGTGAGACCTGATTATAAGAATGTCATATTGGTGACAGTGATCCTAACATTGTATGAAGTCTTGGAGTTGCAGAAAAATATGGTAAAGGATAACGGGAGATGGTGGTATAACATATGAATATTTGGATTTTACTTAGAGTTTCGAAGACAATATTATTTTCCTTGTAAAGATTCTCAAGAGAGAAAATTAGAAAGAGAATTAGGTTATCCTTTAATATGTTCAATATCTAAATCGAAAATACTTAATACAACATGTCATCTAGCAAATAAATCAATTAAAAGTAAAACTTTTGATTTAATAAATCATTTTGAAATTTAGAAATGCACAATAAAATGGCTAGAATTTCTTTTTTTAATAGTGTTGTAATTCTTTTGAGCATGATTCTAACATTTCGCTGAAATTGAATGATTCCACACATATAAGATGAGATAAAAGTTGAAAGTTAAATAAAATATTGTTATAATATGATATTTTAATATAATTTTTGTTTTGAGATTTGAAAAAGTTGAATTGTTTATTATATTTTGTGTAAGAGTTTGGAAAAGTTATAATGATTATATGAGATAAGATGAGATAGTTTGATTTGTAAAACCAAACCAAACCTTAAAATTCCTCCATTACCAAGGACAAAGGTATTAGTTTCAACAATCTTTTAAATATAAGAAGATAGTCCCTAAACGAGGGAGTTGTTTAACGTTTATTTTTATAATATTTGTATGTTTTTCTTTCTAGAGAGACATATTCGTTTTTAATCTTTGAAATAAAGTTTTATATAATGGTCTAAAATATTAGTAAAAACCATATACATAATTAAGGTTTCCTATAAATATTTGAACTAAAATATTTGATGTTTTTAGTGTTACTTTATTAACGAAGAAGAAATTAACATATTATCAATGTAGACAATTGAAAAATGAGTAAATATCTCATTCACAATATTTAAATTTATTAGAGGCATTTTTTCAATGCCAATTACATGACATATCATTCATAATGTCTAATGAGATTGTAAAAGTTATTTTCTAACCATCTTGTTTATTAATTTATATTTGTCAAATGAATAATACTAAAGAGAACTTTCTAATACACAAATTTAAAATTTGTGTATATCATCACATTTTATAAGAATATAGTGATATTATATATGCGGGATGTTAAAAAATAAAATATTCTTCTTATCAATTACTATTTATTACTTCATACCAATGTTTTGAATACTGTACTGGACGCTGTACTGATCAAGACACTAGAACGAAATATTTTGATATCTTTATTATTTTGTGTACTGTTTCGAGATAGTTGATATATGAATAAATTATATATATAAATATATATAAAAATTATATTCTAAAATAATAGTTTATATATGAATAAATTATATATTTAAATTATAAATAACTCAGTTTGAATTTAGGGTAAAAAAATGAGCTTGTAGTTTGAAAAAATGAAAAAAAAATTAAAAGTCGAAATATCGACCGGTACGGGCTAAAATACAGGTCGGAATATAGGCCGGTATAACCGATACCAACCGGTACTGTCGGTATTTGGGCTGGTACGATACGAAATTTAAAACAGTACTCCACACTCCACATCTTATGAAAAATACTTCTACATTCTATGAAAAAATTGTAAGTATAGAATGTGAGAGTGAATAATAACTGATGAGTAGAATTTCTTTATAAAAATTAGGTGATAGTTGTATATCATTATTTCCTTGCAATTAACCGATGAAAACTCTATGGATAAAATGATAATATAAACAAGGGGACTGAGGGCAAAATACAAAACAAAACAAGACAGAACTATTGTATATTAATAAATTAATAATAAAAAATGCTACTCTTACCGTTATATTCTACCGTTTTATTATATCACTATAATTTTTTATTTTAATTTTTCTTAGAAATATTTTTTAATAATATTATATATTTTTTAAAATATTAAAAAAATATATATTTAAAAAAAAAAACAAAAACTCAATTTGACGTAGCTCCCAGCAGGAGCTGGAAGCGGTGGACGACGTCCCATTAATAATACAGTCGGCATAAAATGTATTATTCAAAAACTATTTTTTTTTCCTCGGCTCAATTTTTCGATTCCAAATATGATTAGAACTCGAGTCCGAACTGAATTTCATCTCTAACGGCTTAAAACACCTCAAAAAGAAGGAAGAAGGAAGCCAGAGAACCGAGAAACCCAATCCATGAATCGAAGCTCTCCCATCAAGCCTTCACCCTAATATTTTCGATCCCCCTTTCCTTTCCTACAAATGGCGAACGTCTCGGTGGCCGCTGAGTGGCAGCTCCTCGGCGATCGCTATTACCGCAAGCCTGATCTCTACCACCCGTTGCGGTGGAAGCACATCGACCTTAGTCGTAATAAGGTCGCCTGCGCTCCCTTCGGAGGGCCCATCGCCCTCATCCGGGACGACTCCAAGATCGTCCAGCTCTACGCCGAGTCTGCCCTCCGCAAGCTCCGCATCTTCAACTCCGCCGGTGTCCCACTCTCCGACACCATCTGGAAGAACCCCGGAGGCCGACTGATCGGCCTCTCTTGGACCGACGACCAAACCCTCGTCTGCATCGTCCAAGACGGCACCGTTTACCGCTACACCGCCCACGCCGAGCCCCTTGAGCCCAACTTCTCGATCCTAGGGCAAGAGTACCTGGACGAGAACGTGGTCGAGTGCGTTTTCTGGGGAAACGGTGTCGTCTGCGTGACGGACGCTTGCAAGGTCTTTTCCATTGCTGATTTTAAGAGCAAAAGCCCGAGGCCATTGAGGCTTGCGGACCCGGCACCGGAGGGGATCGAGGAGCTGCCGCATTGCGTCGCCGTGATCGAGCCCCAGTACACCATGTCCGGGAACGTAGAGGTTCTTTTGGCGATTGGCGATGGGGTGGTGATGGTGGAGGAGGACGAGGTACAGCCGTTGCCATTGCCACCCGGCGATGGACCGCTTCAGAAGATGGTGGTCTCAGGGGACGGGAGGTTTGTCGCGTCTTTTACGCACGATGGCCGAATGGCGGTGTACTCTACGAGGTTCGAGAAGATCTTTGAATACGAATGCGAGGTTCGTGGCGTCATCTTTTAAACAACGATTGTGTAGCTTATTTGAAATCTTTATTTATCTTGTTTTCGTGGGTACAGTCAGCTCTTCCTCCTGAGCAGCTAGCATGGTGTGGTTTAGACAGTGTGCTACTGTATTGGGATGATATGCTTCTGATGGTGGGTCCTTCTGACGAACCGGTGCGCTACCTGTATGATGAACCAATAGTTCTTATCCCCGAGTGTGATGGAGTGAGGATATTGTCTAACTCAAGTATAGAATTTCTACAACTGGTGCCTAATTCCACTGTATCCATCTTTAAGATTGGGAGTACATCGCCTGCTGCTTTACTGTATGATGCTTTGGATCATTTTGACAGGCGCAGTGCCAAGGCAGGCTTCTCTCTCTCTCTCTCTCTCTCTCCCCTCTCCCCCAACGTTTTCAATAGGCAAACATAATGGCTAACTTCATTTTACATTTATTTTGTATGATTTCATTTGCTTGGTTACTATGTTTCTTTATTCATTCACCTCTTCATTGGAAAACAAAGATTTGTCTTCCTTTTATTTTTTGACAAGTAAAATAAAGTTTTAGTAAGGCTAAAACTAGGAAACGCCCATGCACATAGGAAGTATACAGCAAAGAAGAACAAGAGATGAATACAAGGTAATCATGAAAATTGGCCCCATTGAAAACAATAGCATGGCCCCAAGACATAAGGAATGGAAAAAGAAACATCTAAGGTCTTCCTTTTATTTTGAGTTGTCAAAAAATAAAAGAAAGCGTGGAATGATTGTTATGGAGTGGTGCTTCATGTGCAAGAAAGCTGCAGAATCAGTAGATCAACTACTTCTACATTGTGATGTGACTAAAGTGTTATGGGATGGTGTGTTTAGAACATCTGGACTGACCTGGGTTATGCCAAAATCAGTGGTAGATTTACTTGCATGTTGGACTAGAATTCATACTTGCTCTCAAGTGGCAGCTGTGTGGAAGATGATTCATTTGTGCATTATGTGGTGCATTTGGTTGGAAAGGAATGTGAGGTGTTTTAATAATAGGGAATGCAATGTAGAAGAACTCTGGAAATTTTTTATGTGTTCCTTGTTTAGTTGGTTTTCAGCTTTTGTACTTAATGGAGGGGCTGTCTATGAGTTTTTGTCCTCGTTTTTCTAGCATTAGAATGTATTTAGGCATTTCTTTTGTATACATCATGTGTACATGGACTTCGCCTATTGCATTTGATGAATAAAATTTGTACTTATAATAAATAAATAAATAAATAAATTGAAATAGATCACATATAATTTGTCAATACCAAAAAGATGGGCTGTCAGACATAATATTGCTGCTATATTTAAGAAAAAATTTCAGCAGCCATTGTGCTTAATGGAACTAGTGTTCGTGACTTTCTGTTTTTAATTTATGGTTCTTGGAATGTATTTAGGTGTTCTTTTGTATACTTCCTGTGTATATGGGCTTTGCCTACTTCATTCGTATCAATAAAATATGAGATGTTTAAATATACCAAGTTAGACCAATTTTTCTTATTTGCTTGCTGTTGGACAATGTTATGAATGGTTTACCTGTTGGTGCCTCTTTCAAACCTACTACATATGTAATTTCCAAAAGCAATATGTCAATTGATTGAGTATTTAACATTCATGCACCGAAGTTTTACTCATTCTTTTGTCCTTTTTATTTTTATTGGTCTTGTAAAACAGTGTAGAAAAAGAACTAGACAAGCACTTTTTTTATAAGTAGAACCACATAAGCACTTAGGGGTTTATTATATTTTGGTGTGTCTAACAAAGTATTGTTTGCCAGGCAGATGAAAACTTGAGATTGATAAGATCCTCCTTGTCAGAGGCTGTTGAAGCATGTGTTGATGCAGCTGGTCATGAATTTGATGTTTCACGACAAAGGACACTGCTAAGAGCTGCCAGCTATGGCCAAGCCTTTTGCAGGTGTGTTTGGTTTGCTGATGCAGTGGCATTCCAAATGAGAACAGTTTTAGACGTTATTAGCACTTGACATCATTAGTTGACTACCTTGCTCATACTATTGTATCTTGTTACAGAATACATACGTTTCAGCTTTAGTTATAGGGGAATCCACGCTTAGACATGGCTGGATGGGGATATATATATATATATATATATATTTGTGGCATCAGAACTTATAAAAAAAAAAAAAAAAGGAAAATATTTGTGGGATCAGATCAGGTCCTCAGGATATAGCTAAACTAAAATCACGTTTGGGGCAGGTTCAGCTGTGTGATTTCTAACCATGCGACAGTTTGGTTGGAAATGCCTGTCTCAGACCTCTCCATTATCATTCTTAAGTACAAACTTTAAGATCAACATTAATTGCTTCACTGTATTTTTTTTGGCCTCATTGTCGTTGGGTCATATGGAAATGTAAAGTTCTTCTCTTGCACTCTTGCTCCCATTTTGCATCTCAGTCAACATTGAAACAAACAGTTTCAGTGATCCAAATTTACTGCACAATTGGGGTGAGAAAATATTGGGGGGAAGAGGAAGTCAAGGAGTGTCTGAAGGCTGGGACATATAAGACTATGTTTTGTACAGACTCCTGTCTAAACTGGTTTACACGGATTCTTTTTATATATTTGGATTCATGTGAGTGCTGTGTTTCAACTGGTTTATGGAGTAGCTGAAGGCTGGTAGATGCAAACCAAGTTTCATACAGAATTCTGTCTCAACTGGTTTACGTGGATTCCATTACATTTCTTTTCTTGGGGGTTGGGGTGGATGTGTGCGTGTATATATATATGTATATATATATAGATATATCCATAGGAGATGAAATAGAGAGATTTTGTCATATTTTCCCTTCTTGTTCCTTCAAGTAGTTGGGATTTATGGCTTTGTTGAGTTTGTGGTTCTTAACGTGGAGGTGACCTAGGTAGCATGCGAACACATGGTCTTTTGAATGGCTGCTCACATGCTTAATGTTGTTGCCTGAGTTTATTCTCTGTGAAGTCTGTATTTTTGTTTTATAAGTAAGAAGTAATTTTATTAGAAACGGATGTGTGAAGTCCGTATTTGGTGATATCTTACTAGTTTTGAGCATATCATGGTCTCGGTTGCCTGTATTTTTTGCAATTAAGATGAAATAATTCCTTTTTACCTATTAAAAAGTAATTCTTACTCTGTTAATGGCATGTTTTTAAAGTCTTAAAAGAACAAACATATTTTCTGATTTTTTTGCTCTCGGTAATGATATCCAGTTGGCTTTGGCAGCAATTTTCACCGTGACCGTATTCAAGAAATGTGTAAAACTTTGCGAGTCTTAAATGCTGTGCGCAGCCCTGAGATTGGCATTCCTCTCAGTATCCAGCAATATAAGGTTTTCAAAATTTACTGATTTTTGTTTAAAATTTCAGCATTGAACTTTTATGCCATTTTGTTGATTTTAACACTGAATAATTTGCTGCCCCAGCTACTTACACCGTCTGTTCTGATTGGTCGTTTGATTAATGCACACCAACACCTTCTTGCCCTGCGGATATCAGATTACCTTGGAATGAATCAAGTAAGTTAATATATTCAAATAGACTTTATAAATATGATAAATTTGCACTGTTGCTTTTATAAATTAAGATCTGTATGATATGATGTTGTGCACTGGAAACTTGTGAAATTGTGGTAATGTCAAATTGAAGCATGAAATTATTAGCAATTCTATAAGATCCATCTGAAAAGTAGTGAATCAAAGATCTTAACTTATTCTTTTACTAATCATGGTGAAGAGCAAATTTTATTTTTTTACTTTTTGTTGGGGAGGGGCGTGGGGAGTAGTGCTTGCTAGCGGGTGAAGATGCTCTTTGAGAGATGAAGGGTGACATTGGCACAGATGTAAGATGAAGTCAGATGTAAGAGAGATGTGCTGATTGTGAATATGTGTTAAGAACTATGACAGTTAATTAACAACTTAGAGACATGAATCTGTGGAATTATTGTTGAGCATTGAATACTCTTTTTTAATTTTTGATAAATAATATGTAATTTTATTGCTATGAGAAACTCAAGTACACAAGCATACAAGAGAATACCTTTTAACCATTGATTTCTCTGCTGAAATTGATGTCCATCTACCGTGGTCATAAAAGTGTAGTTTGAAAGCAGTGGAGACCTAAATAAATATCTAAGTAATTTGTTTGTAAATTTTAACAGGAGTTTTGGTTTGGACAGTTATTGATAAGCTTCTAGTGTTAACAATACAGTTCTTTTCAGAATTTTATAAAAAATATGTTTTATTCTAAAGTTGTACTTTACTTGAATGAAGTTCTACTTTGAGATCAGTAAAGTAGCCGAGACAAATTTTTGGGGGAAAAGAAGGTACTTGAGGTAGTGATATTGAAGATGTTCTAAGGAAAAAAACTTCTGAGATGAACCTCTTTCTTTTATTCCCTGGAACATTCAGCAGGCTGTGACAAGAACTGTATTATATCCAGACGAAGCTACTGAATTAACAGCACGAGCTTAAAATGTCTGTTCCATCTCTTTAAACTCATCTCTGGCACCTTTAACTACAAAAGCCCTTTCTGAAAACCAAGAAAAAAAAATCTGACAAAATGTTTATGAGATGAGATATTGAGGTTACTGATTGGACGTTCATGTCCTGATTCATATGCCTGAAAATGATAATCTTTTCTATGCAGTGCCAATTTATATACTGAGATAGCATTTGAATATATTTGTATATGTCCATGTTCTTGATGCTTCGTTGGATCTGTTCCTGACTATTGACTGTCATATTCACTAGTGTCCCATTATTATTTTGTCAGCTACTGATTTTTTAACCTCGATATGGTTGCTGCCTTATATCTGAGAATTGAAAAAGCATAAGTCCATGTATATGTTAAATCCTTTTTTTCCTAATTTGGTTTGTTGTAGGAGGTGGTGATAATGCACTGGGCATGTTCAAAGATAACTGCTTCATTAGCAATCCCTGATGCCACTCTCCTTGAAATCTTACTGGATAAGGTTGTCAATTACTCCAAAACTTTACGTGATTTATGTTCATTCATTCCATATAAACATCTTATATCATGTCTTTTTGAGTTGCAGTTGAAATTATGCAAAGGAATATCCTATGCTGCAGTTGCTGCCCATGCTGATAAGAATGGCCGCCGGAAATTAGCTGCTATGCTTGTTGAACATGAACCACGTTCCTCAAAACAGGTTTTTATTCTCTTTCCTTTTCTTTCATTTGATTGAAGTGCACTTGCGGGGAAAGATCTCCCTCTCTCATTGACTAAAAAATCTGCTAAGTTTTGAATACCCCCTCCCCCAACAAAGAAAAAAAAAAAAGAAAGGAAAAAATGCTGCGGCATTTTATGGAAGTTTCTTATTATGATTTTTTCACTTCAGGTCCCTCTTCTTTTAAGCATAGGAGAAGAAGATACAGCTTTGATTAAGGCAACTGAAAGTGGTGATACTGACCTTGTTTATCTTGTTCTGTTCCATATCTTGCAAAAGGTAACACTTCAACAGAAACAAAAAGTTCTATTTGTAGTCATATACTAGATGCTATTGATAGGCTCTTCTATTTGATGCAGAGGCAACCGTTGGAGTTTTTTGGAATGATACAGGCCAGAACCCTGGCACGGGATTTATTTATAATTTATGCACGGTATGTATAAACTATTTTCTGATTTAGTGTATATTTTTATTTTAGTTATCAAAAGTTATATATATATTTTTTGATAAGTAAACAATTGTATTAATAAAGGATAGGCAAAGCCCAAGTACACAAGATGGTATACAAAGGATTAGGCCTATCTAGGTCATTACAGTGGAAACAAGAAAATCCTGAAAATTTAGGCCATTAAAATCAACAGCTAGAGCCTAAAGAAATAAGGTATGGAAAAATAAAGGTGTAAGCTCCTCTAGTATCCGCTCATTACATTCACACCATAGGCACCACATAATGCATGTAGGTACCATCTTCCAAACGGCTTTGATTTGTGGAGCACCATCTGGAATTGTCCAGCTGGCCAATAAATCTGCCACTGAAAATGACATCACCCAGCTTAATCTAATTGACTGAACACTTCACTCCACACGGCTCTCGCTATCTCACAGTGTAACAAGAGATGATCCACTATCTCGCCAGTTTTCTTGCACATACAACACCAATCTAAAATAATTACCCTACGCTTTCGCAGATTATCAATTGTCAATATCTTACCCAAAGCTGTTGTCCAAGTGAAGAAAAGAGCTTTGGGGGGTGTCTTATTCCTCCACAATCTTCTCCAAGGGAAATGCGTATTTGGAAGAGCGGTAAGGACCTTACAGAAGGAACCAACCGAGAAAACGCCCTTACCCACAGGTTTCCACCACAGTTTGTCAGCTCGCAGTCCGTTCAGTCTCACAGAATAAACAAGTCTGAAAAAAGTCTCAAAACTGTCTAGTTCCCAATCTTGAGCTGCCTTATTAAAAGTGACATTCCATTGGACTTGGTTCCCTAATCGAACTATAAGATCCACCACTAAAGCTTCTTGGTCGCATGCCACTCGGAATACGGATGAGAAAGAATCCATTAGGGCCTCCTCCCTGCACCAAATATCTCGCCAAAATTTTATGCGAGCACCCTCCCCCATCACCAGTTTAGTATGGCGAGAGAACAACCCCCACCTCTTCTTATATGCTTCCAAACCCCCACACCATAGCTCCCATTCCCCTTTTTAGTACACCAACCCCCCCAACCACTACCATGTTTGCAATCGACCACCATTTTCCAAAGAGCTTCCGGTTCCATGTTATATCTCCAAAGCCATTTCCGGAGTAAGGCCCAATTAAACGTTCTCAAGTTTTTTATCCCCAAACCACTGGAGGGAATTGGCCTACACACCTTAAACCCAGCTGACTAAATGAAACTTGAATTCATCCCCCATCCCACTCCATAAAAAGTCTCGATAGAGTTTTTCAATCCGTGCCGCCATGCTAGCAGGAATAGGAAATAAAGACAAAATAAGTTGGTAAGTTAAAAAGAGTACTCTTAATAAGAGTCACCCGGCCTCCTTGTGACAAGTACACTTTCTTCCACCCTGCCAATCTTTGTTATATCTTTTCAATAACAGAGTCCCAAACAGATAAAGCCTGAGAGGCAGCCTCCAACGGCAATCCCAAATATGACATAGGAAGAGAAGCAACCTTACACCCAAGTGTGCTGGCCAAATGCCGAGTGATACTAACATTACCGACTTTTACTAGCTTTGATTTCTTCCTTGTAAGTTGTCTTTGCTAGGTACTTTAGTTTCCAAATGTGAGTGAAAAGATTATGGTTATTAGAGTGTTGACACATTAGGCATTAAAGGTTGCCTAGAGCTGCATGCAGGTTGAACTTTCTGAACACATCTTGGAAAAGTAATGCACATGATGTAGTGACACAAATTCTTGGAAATGCACATGAAGAAAGGCCATCGTGGGGGGTCTAAAACACTTTTCAGAAAAAATAAATTCTTAAAATATATTTGTGGAAAAATGAAGATATAACACGCAACTAGTTTTTATGTGGCTTTTAGATTTAAGAGAACGTTTATACCTGCTTTGAGATTTAAATTCTCAAGTCTCAACTGTAGCAAACAGCTGAGCTGAATATGGTAACAGTATTTCTAACAAAGCCCACCATAGAGAGAAGACACCCGTCAGCACTGGGGTATGTGGGCGGGGTATTGTAAGGCATGGCAGAACTTTATATTTGATCTTTATGAACTAATTTGCCTTTGAACTCAAACGTTAAAATAGAAAATTATGTTAGTCTTACTTATTCAAGGATATTATCATTAACCACTTTCAAGAAATTGGACTTTTTAGTTCAGTAGAAAAGATTGGCGACAGGTTTTTGAGCTGATGGAAAAAAAGAAAATATTTTTACTAATAGGGGGGAGGAGAGGGGGCAATAAGGACATTAATATTGACTAGAATGGGAGGGGGAGAAGATGACAATGGATACGATGCAAAATACCATATTTAAAAAAAGGTGAAACGAAATGAAAATATTGGAACTATGCTTTGTTCATCTTTTGTTCAATCAGAGAATACAAACATGTGTGTTCCGTAAACCTTACAGCATGAGTTAGTTAATCGCTGATTTTGCATAATACGCATGTGGTGGAAGAATAAGCAGATTTTAGCTTAAGAGTGCGCTTACTGCTGTGCCCTGAAAATTACTAAAAGTATGTGCAGATGTGTCGTTTAGGCTAGTTGAGGGCATGGCCTCTCCTGATGTGGAGTGAGGCATGTGGGCTGCAACTTAGTATGGATTTTCTAATATGCACTTTTACCGTAGTCAAAATAAATCGTTTGCTTTCAAGGATCTCATTGCATGTTGTCTGTTTTGTGCACATGTTTCTGATGCAGGATAAGTATTTCTTAATTTTTTGGTTTTCCTCCTGACTTTAGTTTCGTGTGTTTTCAGTTTTTCCAATAACTCAAGGATTTTGGTCTTTTACCATAAGATTGAGATTGATGGCATATAGTGAAACAAATTTCATCATTGAATCACTGAATAATTGAGATGGTTTTAGTAAAAGGAGTTTTCTTCTGTGCTCTTTTTCATTGTGTGTTCAAGGATTTAAAAGAGACATGTTCTTCTCTTTTCTTTTGCTTGTGTTACATCATTGAATGTGGTGTTTTGTGCTTGTGCATGAATGCTCACAATGTTCATTGTTTCAGGTGTTATAAGCATGAATTCCTGAAGGACTTCTTCCTATCAACTGGACAACTCCAAGTATGTTTAAATTCTTTGAGATTGGTGATTGATATTTGATCTACACAGACACACATATGTATTAAGTTCTTTAGAGAGTATATCTGTATTTGAAAGGTCGTGTAGAGAGTAGGAATCCTTAGGTCGGTTATTGTATCCTCTTTTTGTGATTACCATGAAAATGGAGTTTGGTGTCAGAAATGGCTCTGATTATTGGATTTAGGTCTTCCCGTTTCAAAATTCTAAAATATATTAATAGGTATGACAGGATGAGTGTGCCATCAGAAAAAAAAAAAAAAAAAAAAAAGGGTGGAATGCTCTAGGTAGCCGTCATTGTCATACACCTCCTGGTTTTACTTGAGATCACTTTATTTTCGCTTCCTTCCTTCCATCCATTTGATTTCTTAGTTTTATTTAGTATTTGTCTTAACACATTAAGGCCCCGTTTGGATAGTGAGATGAGATGAGATGGTTTTAGATGAAAGTTAAAAGTTGAATAAAATATTTTTAGAATATTATTTTTTAATATTATTATTTTTTTGGGATTTGAAAAAGTTAAATTGTTTATTATATTTTGTGTGGAAATTTGGAAAAGTTGTAATGATAAGATGAGATGAAACCATTTCTGTATCCAAACGGGGCCGGCCTAAATTTTCTGATGGTAATCTCTGTTTGTTGGAACATTAATTTTTATAATGTTTTCTGGTTTCAAAGGAGGTTGCTTTTCTGTTATGGAAAGAATCATGGGAACTAGGAAAGAATCCCATGGCAAGCAAAGGATCTCCACTCCATGGTCCACGCATAAAACTTACTGAGAAGGCCCACAATCTTTTCTCAGAAACGAAGGAACATACCTTTGAGTCAAAGGCTGCTGAAGAGCATGCAAAATTGTTAAGGTGAGAAAAGAATAACATTTTTTATTCGCACCACTAGATGCATCAAATAATTATTACTGTAAACCTGCCCTTTGTTGTATCAGGCTTTAAGACAAAGCATGCTATAGTTCCTTATGAGGTCATACTACAATAAATGTATGCAAATAATCACTTGGGGTTTAGACTTGGTTATTTACATTTTACACCACTACTTGATGTATGAAAAAACTATTGTGCAAAATGAAATTATTCTTAGTTCTGATTACTTCCTATTTTTCTAGAATGCAACATGAGTTGGAGGTGACTACAAAGCAGGCCATTTTTGTTGATTCAAGCATTAGCGACACAATTCGCACGTGTATTGTATTGGGAAATCATCGAGCTGCAATGAAAGTGAAAACAGAATTCAAGGTCTGTAAAGTTCCTCTAATGCCTCCTAGGGTAAAAGTGAAAAAGTGTTTCTCTTATGCCTAATTCCATGTTTTTCTAAAGCAATGAAGCTGAGATATTGGGCGCGACGAGATCAAGCAATTGTCAACATTTTTAGTTGTTTACATGCCATCTGTGTGGTCTACTAGATACAATTTGAACGTTACTGATGTTGTTACTTGTCTCAGGTTTCTGAGAAGAGGTGGTATTGGCTTAAGATCTTTGCTTTGGCCACGATCAGAGATTGGGATGCACTGGAAAAGTTCTCAAAGGAGAAGAGACCGCCAATTGGTAAGGTTTCCAACTCCTAATTTAGTTTTAGAAAGCAAGGTAAACAACAATACTGTTATAAAAAAAAAAAAAAAAAAAAGGAAAGCAAGGTAAAGAAGAAAACACATTTCGTTTACTTATAAAAAGAAGAAGAAGAAAACGCATTTAAAGTCTTGCTGCCTTTATAACGATTACGTTGTAGATTTATATTGTCGTTTACATTCAAAGAATATTTTGGTGTAGATGTCAACAATTATTAAGTTTTGCTTCCAATTATGTGTTATTCTGATTCGGGAGTATCTGAATGTTTGTATCTGATAGCTCAACTCAAACAATCAACAAAACATCGGACAACTTTGAATATTTACTATTTAAAATCAGTTTGAGTCTTATTAAATGTCTGCTACTGTAATAAATAAAGGAAAATGCTAGTTTGCTCCCTGGGTTTGACCGTTTGTGCATTTTTTTAAATGTTTAAAAAAGTTACTTTAATGAATGTGTATTTTTTTAATTTTTAAAGAATGTTTATTATTATTATTATTATTATTATTATTTAAAAAAAGGCAGAACTCCCAAAGGTCACACCCAGCGGTAAGTGCTGGGCGGCACAGTAGCATGGTCCAACAATAAATTATCTACCATCCAAGGTCACGTGCAAATTTTAGTGGGAGAGAACCCACTATATCCCAATATTGTTTTCATATTATGAAATCTAATGGATTCAGATTGTTATCACATCATATGCCATATCATTTCTTGGTCTTGAGCTTTTGTATTTTTTTTTTTTTGGTAGAAATGGGGCATTGAAAGTGTTTTGTAGCCACAAATTGCCAAAAACAGAATTCGAAGGCATATTTATTTTCCATTTAAAAGATGAAAAGTAGGTGTAGATCTTTTGTATGTTCTTTCATGACATACTTCATGAATCGATTAGCTAATTGTTCTTCGCTGCAAACAGGCTACCGTCCATTTGTGGAGGCCTGCATTGAGGCAGACGAAAAAGGGGAAGCTCTAAAATATATCCCCAAACTCACAGATCCTCGAGAAAGAGCTGAGGTAAATAAATCTGCAATGAATTCAATAATGTAGTGATATACCTCTGGCCAAACCAATTATTGCTCGCTCTGTGTTTGCATGCGTTTAATTTTTGCATACAACACCCTTACCTTAAGCTCTTGTTTGATATGAAACAGTCTTATGCTCGGATTGGCATGGCCAAGGAAGCTGCTGATGCTGCATCGCAGGCGAAAGATGGTGAATTGCTTGGTAGATTGAAATTGACCTTTGCACAGAATGCAGCCGCTTCATCAATTTTTGATACGCTTCGTGACAGACTTTCCTTCCAAGGAGTTTCTTAAACTTCCAACTTTATTTTTATTTTCTCATCTTCGCAATCTTTTCATCGGGGGCTTTTTTTTTTTTTGGTGCAATTTCTCCTTTAAGTAGTGTATATTTGCGAATGTATGTAGTAGAGACCGTAGTTTCGTTTCTCGAGATGATTAATGCCACTGAAAGTTCAGTCCACCATACCTGTTATTACACACATTTGGTGGAATTTAAGTGACTATTGGTTGAAGTTTAATTATCGAGAACTGTTACAGCCACAATAAATTTACAAATGTAAACTCACAAACTCATAATTTCATATGATATTTGGATTTACTTTATGATAATAAAAGTAATTTTACAATCTAATATACCACATCAAACAACTTTAGTATGTGAGTTTATTTTTTCAGGACGTCTGTTGCTAAAACAGCATAAAGGCATGCGTTGGTTTGAAATGATATTAAAACAACTTAGATTGGGTACAAATGAGGTGTTAGTAAAAGAATTAGTAGTAAATTTATTTTGATAGCAAGATGAGAGGACACAATATATACATATATATATATATATACATTGTATGACCTTCTAATAAAATATGTTTAAAATTATGGCCATTGAATATAAGCCAGAGTTCTTGAAGAGTTCATATGCTGAATTTATGAAAACTAGAAATACTATTTATCATTCCTGAGTATTTTTCTCGCTATGGAAAAACAAAAAGCTAACCTAATAATTGATGATAAGTAATGCAAACATGAGAATAAAGTGGAATGAAAGGGCTGCGTACTGCGTATGACCACAAAACTCCTGCGAGAAAAATACTCCTCTTCACAAAAGGAACTCAATTCCATCACAAACTTGGTCTTCCTCTTCACCATCTCTCCCACAGCTTCACCAAAAACTGCCTTATCTTCGTGATGCTCCTCTCCATCCAAATCACCCACCAACAAATCACCATCACTTTTTCCTTCTCCCCTCGTCACCCCTCCATTAACAGGCCTAATCAACGCAATTGTCACTCCTCTCATGACAATCCCCGATGCCAGAAACTCCATTACAGGCTCGTACCATAGCTTCATGCACGAATTTGGTATTGGAGTCCTCTCCGACAACATCCCCATCGAGTCATAGTAATAATATTCCTCAACTCAACGATATGTTCTTCAGCCATACAAAGCTTCCATTGCTTGCTTACATCCGTAACAACAACCCTTTGAAGCGTGCAGCACTTTGCAACAATCTCTTTCAACAAGTATTGAAAACATTCTTGTTCTTGTTCTTCTTCATCACGTACTTCGTTTCCAGTAGTACTGTTCGTTGATGAAAGTTTCTTCCTTTCAAAAGATGTTGCCCCAAGGATTACGCAACACTTGAGCTCTTCTCCAAATTCAGCTTTCCACTTGAGCAATCTTAATGAATGATCACCACCGTCAAATTCCATGTCACAGCCAATACAAGGTAGCTCTAAATGCAAAGTCTTTACCCCATTGAAGTTTTTCAAAACTCCACAAGGGGAATGGTATAAGAAATGGTTAGGCTTTAAGTTTTTAGCATGTCTAGCAGAAATGATATGGTGAAGAAATCGAACGTGTTTTGTGACCAAATTCTGCACAAAAACCTTGAAAACTTTTTTGGGTAAGCCACCCCTGGGTTTTGGATCAGGCACAACACGAGGGAGGGGAAGAAAAACAGTGTCAATTTGAGAAATAAGAGAAGCAAAACGCTTCGAGACTGAGAGGCATCTGATTAGAGTCTTAGCATCAAGGAGTTTATTGCATATGAGGAGGGGAATTGCATCTGGAAGACGATCAAAATGATCTTCTTGGTTGGAATCCATTGACTTAGGTTATAAGGGAGAGGCATAAAAGATCAAAAGAGTGGGAAAAGTTATATATAAAGGGTGCAAACAGTTTGGTGGCTTTTGTAAGAGAGAGAGGAGACTCTTGTCTGTTAGACCAAAGTCCATGGTACTAGGACACGGTTTTAGTAGGACCAAGTTTCTATGTTGATAGTATTAAGGAAGGTGACACAAATTATGGACAGCCCTGCTAGCCGAAATCTTTGTAGATGTTTTTTGTATTTAGAGTATAGCCGTAAATCATGTTATACACTTTCTATAATTGATTTCTTAACCTTGAATATCTTAGCCATTAAGTTTGTATATTTTCCTTCGATAGAATTGTAGTCATGTATAAACATTGTCCTTGAGAAATGAAACTGATGTGAAAAATTTCCATTGAAAACACTTGCAGTATTATTTCAACCGATGTAATCTCATTTCCAATCTAAAAAAAAACTCATTGGGTAAGGCAAGACAAGCTCATTCTCAGTGCTATTCTTGCATCTACCTCCACCTCTATCACTCCTCTCATCGCCTCTGCTAAAACATCTCATGAGGCGCAAAAAAAAAATGACAAATATGTATGCCAATAGATCGCGTACAAGGGCCATGCAACTCAAGGAAGAACTGACCTTGATCCACGTGAGAATTGCTCGATTCCAGACTATCTTCATGCTGTCAAAGCTTTGGTTGATGAAATAGCTCTCATTGATCATCAAATTTCAGACGATGATCTAACGCTATATGTCTTAAATGGCTTGGGTCCCGATTTTAGGGAAATCGCTACTCCTATTTGAGCAAGAGAGAAATCGCTGGCTTTTAAAGAACTCCATCGTCGGCCATGAGAGTTACTTGCGCTGTATGGAGGTCGCCGCTTAGCAGTTGGTCACTGCTGCCAATTTCACAACCAAAAAATCTGGTTTTCATGGAGGTCACTCGACAAAAGGTTCTAATAGGCCAAATGGGCCATCAAAGAATCAAGGCCCAGTTCGCTCAGGAAATGGCCAACCAAAAGACCAACGACGTAATTCCTCGGGCCGTTCCAAGTCAACTTAGGGACGCTTTCAACCCAAGTGTCAGTTCTGTGATCAGTTGGGCCACACAACCAAGTCTTGTCCACAATTACAATTAACTGAAATGTCAGCAAATTGTGCTGCCACATCAAATGCCCCAGAAACTAAATGGCTCATTGATTCTGCGGCTTCTCATAATATCACTGGTGATCTAACAAATTTGAACGTTCATTCTAAATATGATGGAATTGACAAAGTTATTCTAGGTGATGATACAAGTTTGATTGTCTCACATGTTGGTTGTTTGGTTTTATATTCACCTAAAAAGATTTTTTACCTACATGATACACTCTGTTTTCTCAATATTCACAAGAATTTAATTTCAGTTCACCACTTCACAAAACAAAATAATGTTTTTGTTGAATTTCATCCGTTTTATTTTCTTGTGAAGGATCAGACCACGGGGGCGATATTACTAAAAGGTGCGTGTGAAAATGGCGTCTACATGTTTCAAAACTCGCTGGTGGCTTTTTCATCTAATATGGTTGCTAATGTGCATGAACGAACTTCACTTGATGGGTGGCACAAACATCTTGGACATCTATCAATAAAAGTTGTTCAACACCTTGTTAATCATTTTTCTCTTCCGCTTATCTCAAATAAATTGCCATCTTCATGTACTTCTTTTTCTATTAATAAAGCACATCAACAACTTTTTGGTTCCACTAGTTTCTAAAGTCATGCTCCCCTTGAAATTATTTATACTGACGTTTGGGGACCCGCTCACTACACTAGTCTTGATAGCTCTCGGTATTATCTTATCTTTGTTGATCATCACACAAAATACATGTGGTTTTATCCAATGGTTGAAACCGGTGTGTCAAGTATTTTTTCCCAATTTAAAAATCTTATTGAGACACGGTTCAAGTAAAAAATAAGAAATCTATATTCTGACAATGGAGGAGAATTTCTAAGTTCAAAAAATACTTGTCCCTTCATGGTATAAGTCATTACATTGTTGCTCCATACACGCCTCAACAAAATGGTGTGTTTGAACATCGTCATCGTCACCTTGTGAAAACAGGCCTCACTCTACTTCATGATGCCTCATTACCTTTATCATATTGGCCTCATGCATTTCAAACCGTCACATATCTCATCAATCGTCAACCAACTCCACTTCTCCAAAACAAATCCCCATTTGAGACATTTTTTGGTCAAAGGCCCAATTATCACAAATTAAAAAAATTTGGATGTCTTTGTTATCCACTCCTAAAGCCTTATAATAACCACAAATTACAGCTTAAGTCCACTCCGTGCATCTTTCTTGGATATTCCCAAAACCAAAATGCATATAAATGCATAGACCCAATGACCAAAAAAGGTTGTACCTTTTGGACATGTTACTTTTGATGAAATGCAAAGCCTGATTGCTCCATCCAGCCCAAGCGGCCCAATTTCGAATGGAAGTCCATCTTCAGCAAGTCTTCCTTTCTCTTCCCATTCATCGAATTCGTGTCATCATCTTCTCCATAATGGATCCTCTGCTCCAGTGCAATCATGCGCCTCACCTCAGCCATCACCGCCACCAGAGAACTTGGAAACTGTTGCCATTGCTGTTGCATCACCTCCAGGTAATATTCCCTCTCTCTCTTCTCAAGATTTCTCTCATTCCAATGGTACCTAGGTGTTCATAATTTAAATTCGAGTCCAACTACATCAGAATCCTCTTTACTTGTCATACCCATACATTCATCATCCTTACCGGCACATGCATCAAACCAACCAATTGATTCCATGCGGCGTGCTTTGCCTAAAATTCCATCATCCCAAACGCATTCAATGACCACTCGGTCTATGAATAACATCTTCAAGCCCAAACAGATTCACTCTGTCACTAAACACCCTTTACCATCTACACTTGAACCCACATGTGTGATTCAAGTCGTGTCTCACCCACAATGGTGTGATGCTATGTCCAGTGAGCTCACAGCTCTTATGCGGCATGGCAAATGCGATTTGGTCCCCCCCACCCAAAAAAAAAAAAAAAATTATCATCCAGTGGGCTGTAAGTGGGTAGTTGGAGTGAAAAGGAAAGTCGATGGCTCAGTTGAAAGGTTCAAAGCCAAACTTGTTGTAAAGGGGTATACTCAACGTCCAGGGCTTGATTACAAGGAAACTTTTAGCCCTGTTGTTAAACCAGCAACAATTCGATCTGTGTTAACCATTGCAGTTATGAATGGATGAGATTAAGACAAATGGATGTTAACAATGCTTTCTTACATGGGAAGCTAAATGAAACTGTTTACATGGTGCAACCTCCTGGATTCAAGGACATCTCCAAATCTTATCATGTCTGCCAGTTGAGAAAAGTTATTTATGAACTCAAACAAGCCCCTAAGACATGGTTTTCAGCTCTAAAGCATGCTCTAGTCGAGCTTGGTTTTCAAAATTCAAATGCTGATACTTTATTATTTGTCTATTGCCATGGATCTATTACATGCTACTTTCTTATTTATGTTGATGACCTTGTTATTACAGGGAATGACAAAAGTTTTTTGGCATTTGTTATTGACAAACTTGGTGATCAGTTTTCATTAAAAGATATGGATTCTCATTTCTTTCTTGGAGTGGAAGTCATTCCAACTCGTGTAGGTTTATTCCTATCACAACATAAATATGTTCGTGATATTCTGAAAAGCACCAATATGCTCGGTGCCAAGGATGTTTCTTCTCCTCTCTCAACTAGCACCTCTCTCCATTTGGTGGATGGCACGTCACTACTACAGTTGACAACATTGAGTATCGGTGTGTAATTGGCAGCCTTCAATACCTCTCATTGACGCTTCCAGATATTTCCTTTACGGTTAACAAGCTATCTCAGTTCATACATAAGCCAACAATCACACATTGGACAACCACAAAAAGGTTATTGCGGTATCTAAAACACACAATCTTTCATAGAATTCAACTAAAAAAATACGCTACTCCATCTTTAACAACCTATAGTGATGTTGATTGAGCTGGGAACATTGATGATCGAACCTCAACTTTGGCTGACATCACGTTTCTAGGCTCTAATTGAATTTCATGGAGCTCCAAGAAACAACGTGCCGTTTCACGTTCATCTACGGAAGCTGACTATCGAGCACTTGCAAATGCAGCGTCTAAAACTATGTGGCTTCTAGCTCTCTTCCAGGGACTTGGATTCTCATTCAAGGCACCACCCTCTCTTCTTTGTGATAACCTTGGAGCAACTCACTCAAGTTCTAATCCTGTGCAACATTCAAGAATGAAACATATTCACATTGATCTTCATTTCGCACGTGATCTAGTTCAATGAGGAGTACTCACTATTTTTCATGTCCACACTCAAGATCAACTGGCAGATTTAATTACCAAACCATTGTCAAGGCAACGCACAGAATTTTTAAGGAATAGGATTGGTCTTGCTGATGGAAGCACAATCTTGCGGGGGCGTATTAAGGAAGGTGACACAGATTATGGACAGCCCAGTGAGCCGAAATCTTTGTAGATATTTTTTGTATTTAGAGCCTAGCCATAAATCATGTTATACACTTTCTATAATTGATTTTTGTAACCGTTGTATATCTTAGCCATTAAGTCTGTATATTTTTCTTAGATAGAATTGTAGTCTTGTATATACATTGCCAATGAGAAATGAAACTGATGTGGAAAAATTTCCATTGAAAACACTTGCAGTATTATTTCTTCTATATACTGAGGATGTTGTGGAAGAAAACAACCTTATTCGATTCTATTTTTGGGGAAAAAAAAAATAGAAGTAAAGAAAACGAGGCAACAACAAACTATGGTGCAGCCAAAAGTAAATTAATTTAGTGGATGTGTTGCGTGGCATGCTTATCCTAGGATGCCAAATTAGAAGGTAGATAATGATCAATGGCATGCCCCCAAATTAGGTGCTCTACTGGATATTATATTCGTTAATTGTGTCTGATATCCACCAGAGTTAAACATTATTGATCATTAATCATTTTATTCATTTTTTAAAAAAGATAAGTACTACAAAAATAAATAGATTACACAAAAGCAAACTCACAAAGTGACGTGACTTCATATGATCAGTTAGATCTATTTTACGATAAAAGTAACTTTATAATTTGATGTACCGTACTTCATCAAATCATGTCATTTTGTAAATTTACTTTTATATATTTCATATGTGGCTAAAGCATACGATCTAACGAATGGTTGATGAACAATATATGATGGAAGTAAAATCAGAGTGACATAACTTCGGGAAAGGAAAACCCAACTCTATAATCCCCGTGGAAGAGTTGTAACGTTTCTATGAAACAAAGCTCTATTTCCTTTTAAAGGTTATCTAAAATACATCCCTTTTGCCTTTTTTACTTCTTGAATTCTTGGAAACTGTGATTTGAAGGAAAAAGATGAAAAGAAAAAGACGTAGCCAAACAGACGAGGGGCTAAAATGCACTGCTGACGCCAAACATGCGATGATTAGGTTTTCTGCACAGGAATCATTGTATTGATGTTAGCATGAAGTGATTCATCATTTACTCTCAGCAGCTGGTAAAGCCATATTGCAGAAAGTTAATGAGTTGTAGATCTTGTTTACGCAGTGCCTTAATTTTTACTCCTACTTAATTTTTAGTTAATGAGTTGTAGATCTTGGTAAGTCACATTACTCCTACTTGTAGATCTTGAAAGACATTTTCTAATCTTTTGGCTGGCTTGATAAACGTTATATTTTTAGCCAAGTGAGTTTATAATGAATCTCATGTTCGGAACATAAAAGTAGAAAACATGATTGAACTTAAAGATGTGTCCAAATACAGGACAATGCAAAATGCATTGTGCACTAAATAGGGAACGTGGTGAGCCTCAAAAGAGTGCAAGTAGAGGAAATTATACATTTTATACAAGGAGATCAGCTGAAGCAAGCCATGGAAGAAGAAGTGATTATTACATGGACTCAAATCCTGGAAGGGATGAGTGGGATGTTGTTCTGCAAGTATGCACAAGCTGCAGCTACTCCACTACCTAGCTTAACCGGGTAGCCCACATCCTTGAGTATCATCTCCACACCAGCAAGACAACCCAATAATTGCAACTGAAAAAATGGAAAAAGAGCACCAGATAAAGCAGGGAAATTCACGAAGCAAATATGTGTTATGAAATGTAATTTATGATTGTTTAGGATGGAACTTTTCCAAAAAAGAAAAATATTTAGAGACAGAAAGAAACTGAGATAAGGGTTGTGAAAACAACAAGATTAGAAAATTAAAATACCTCATTCAGATTTCCAAGATGCCCTATTCTAAAAACCTTCCCAGCTACTTTGTTCAGGCCCAGACCTAAGCTTAAATTGTATCTCTTCCATCCCCTTCTAACAATTTCCGAACTATCAATATAGGGAGGAACTACAACTGCAGTCACTGTGTCACTGAACCATTCCTCCTTTTGGGTGCAGTTCTTCAAGCCCCAAGCCTCCACAGCAAGCCTGCATTTTTAGTTTAGAAGGACCAATCGGAATTTATAATAAAAAAAACAAATGGAAGACATACACCACAATGTTTTTCTTGCAAGTCAACCATCACATAGAAAGTGAGATTCTCAAATTATCACTTAGTTGCAAAACTGATAACGATTCAAAATATGCCTCACCTTGTTGCTTTGCCCAGACGGCTATGCCTTGCAATCACATTGTCAAGTCCTTCCTCAAATATGAGATCTAGAGCTGCTCTGAGTCCATACAACAGCTGGATGGAAGGGGTGTATGGCCAAAATGTTCCCATGTTGTAGAACTTCAAGTAGTCCTTCCAGTCAAAGAAAACTCTAACTGATTTTGCAGTTTTAGATGCCTCTAGAGCTTTGGGGCTTGCACAGACAAAACCAATCCCAGTGGGAAGAGAGAGAGCTTTCTGAGATCCAGTTATTGAAACATCTATACCCCATTCATCCATTCGGTAATCGAGAGCACCTATGGAAGACACTCCATCAACAAGGAAGAGGGCCGGATGCCTGTAGTCATCTGAGAGTTCCACAGAGAAAATAAGAACCATCTTATAAAGGAGAAAATCAGGAGATAAGGGATTAAGATATTAAAGGTGTAAAATGACAAGTAATTATATGAAATATCTCTATATAAAGATTTAATTGAAAAGGTGATGCAAACCAATTAAGTATTTATACTTCACGTACAGATTGTAAGAAGGGATCTGGACATACAGACAATTCTATACCCTAGAATTTGGACAAACGTGCAACCTGCTCTGGTTAATTTGCTCCTATCATCCATGAATTCATGAAACGTGCAGCCAGACACACCCACACAGAGAAATATCTATGATCTTAAAAAACATAATGCATCAAAATATGTCTACTCTTCTCAAGCAAGAAGTATCCACTAAAAGAGTTTGCATACTTGACAGAAGAAAACGCTTATCAGTCACCAAAAGTGTTCCAACAGAATATAGGTTATTTAACCTTTTTAAAATATACATTTTGGTTTGGGTTTGAACAATGAATGATACCATGCCAAAACAAAATTATCACACAATGATGCTTTCAGTTTGGCTGATTAAGCAGGTTCAAATGTTCATAACTCCATATGCAAAGGCAGCAATCTTTACAAATAATCTTTATCACAAAGAATTCTTAGATGATACACTTACCAAGGATTTTCCTCACTTTTGCCAAGTTATTAGTAACTCCCGTTGCTGTCTCATTGTGAACAATGCAAATTGCCTTTATGGTGTGTGCAGTGTCTGCTGCAAGTTTTGATGCCAGAATATCAAGGTTGGCACCTTGGCCCCACTCACTTTCTATGACATCAACATTGAAGTTAAGGCGCTGCTGCTGATCTATCCAGAGCAGACTGAATTGACCAATGAGGAAAGATACAATCCGATCTCCTGGAGATAACGTGTTAGTAAGTGCACTCTCCCATGCACCAGTACCTGAACAAAAAACAGCATCAATATTTACATTTATATACAGACACAGTAATCAAAACTCATAAAATTGCGACTGCTATTCCAACCCTGGCATGAATTGAGCGAGCTTGAAATCACCACCGACAATTTTTCTGGGAATATTACAGAATTAAAAGTATGGATTTGGTATTTTGGAAAAGCACATAGAAAGTACATTTCTTCCTTGAAACCAGAACAAATAGGACTTGAGGAAATTAAACAAGTTATTGTAAAAATTAGGTTACCTCTAGGAATGATGTAAACAATCAAGATAGCCAATTTTATAATTGCAAAGATGTCGTCACTCAAAATGAATTTAAATCAAATGAAATGACACATGTTTCCTTCTTTTGAGATATGGTCACGTTTTAATGCATTAGAAAAGTAAGCCAATCTGAAAATAGAAACTCAATCTTCATGCTGATTAAGGAATGCACTTCAATGAACATGAAATCTTTGCAAGAAAACCTTGTGCATGAAAAAATAAAATCTCTAAGGACGTCGATGAACACATTACCTGTGGTGGGGATAAGAAATGGAATCCCACTTGTAGTCTTGAAAATTTTCTTCACATCCTCGAGCAAAGTTTTTGTCAATGCAGGGATAGCTGGAGAGCGGTAATCCTCGTTATTTCTATTCATGGCCCTAATGACAGGTTCCGGAATATTGACTGGCCCCGGAACAAAGAGATGGTTCCTCCCTGGTCCATACACATAGTCCATCTTTCCACTTCTGAAACTTCAATGCAGTGGTATTGAGTGCTCAAAAATTCCTCACGCTTTCGAGCGCCAAAACACTACAACTGCAAAAACCAACCTAACAAATTAATCTTATATATCCTTCCATTATGCATTTTTCTGAAGTCCCAAAACATGCAATCAATTACATGCATAGGACTTTTTGATGCCAAATACCTGATCATCTATGTAAAAATCAACTGAAGGAAATGAAAATGGTCTATTCAATTGTTGAATTAGTTGTGAATAAGTAATGTTAAGAATCGAAATGGTCCTTGTTATTCATAGTTATGGAATTATACTCGGTGTCAGGAGTAATATACGGATTTAAGAAGAAGAAAGGCAGATATAAGAAAAGGAAAAAAGCGGCACAAACCACCCAATATTAGGATACAAGTAGGTTGATGAAATGATAAATTAATATCAGATGTAGGCGTACTCTTTTGAGTCTTTGTGACTATTTGAAGAAAGACTGAAAAATCTTGAAGTAGAAGAGAAGTTGATTACTCTTTCATAATTAAGTATCTGGAAAAATATACATTTGGTGACCCATATAGTCTAAGAAATGGACAGCTGCCTGACTTTTTACTTACTTGGGGGAAAAAACACATGGAGACAAAAAGTTAATTATAGTCGTGAATTTTTGTTTTCTCAACAATTACAAAAATCTCAAGAAATTTTCATATCCAAACAAGCTGACAAAAATCCAACATAACAGTGTTCCTACAAAAATACCCCTGGACTTGAAACATGGTGACAATAGACTGTAGTATGTAGGCAGTACCAAAAATACACAAGTGAGACACATGCAGGCACATACACACACAAAAGAGTATAATTGTAGCATTATAGAGGCCTCTGAGTTTTCCTTCGTCACCTCTTATTAATTAAGCTATTTGAATTCAAGACTGTAGTGGGAGATTAAAAACTAAATATCTCTAAATATTATAAGATCACTTATCACCAATCTTTACACCCAATTTAACTTTCCCCCTCAAAAGATATTAGATTCAGCCAATATGAAGAGACGACAATTGCCATAATATTACACTTGTAAAATAAGGATTGTATCTACGTTCAGCATCCAAAGGTTAATGGTAACAAAAAAATGGAAAAAATAATAGGATTTTAGTAAAGATAATTTTATATTGCTTACTTAATAAGAAAAAAGGATGATTTTATAGACTTCGGGAAGGAATTAGTTTTGTTTCAAAATACGTAGTAAGGGCAAGCAATTTTATGGAAGTGTTTTCCATTGAATAGAATAAATGACCTTAAGCGGAAGTATTTGAGTCACATAGGAAAGTATTAACGGAACTCTTTGTTTAGTTTCACAGCCTTTCAACTGAAACCTCCATTGAATAGATAGAACTAAAAACCAAAATAGATGATCGTAAAAAAAATAACTGAAGGACCACAGTTCAAAATGAACCAGCCCTTAATCTGCTCTTAACTTCTCCATTTCAATATACCAAAGAAAAAAAGAGTAAAAAAACAGCTTTTTATTGGAAAAAACACTGATGAAATTAGAAAAGTCCAATTTCCTCAGAAACATGTTTTGCCGTCCCTCTATTTGATGCTCCCCCAACTTCCTCAATAAGACAAAAAGTGGGAAAAACGTAACAATGTTTTTCTTTGTTTCCTTTTGTTTTTGACATATTTTGGAGTCAGTAGAACCATAAAATTTCAGACGGACAGAGGAAAGACACACAGAGACTCCCAGGTAGGTACTTGTAAATATTGTTGATCCCAAAAACTAAAAAAAACTAAGACCGTAATACACATATACACATGAACATGTAAGAACAGAAACATATATACATATATAACAAAACCCATATATCAGACGAGAATAGTTTGTGTAGAAGAACAAGTGGGATTACCTGTAAGATTGCACCAAATCAGTATGCCGGCCTGCTTTCTTTCTCTCCCTCTCTCACTCTATCCAAGTTTTGCAGAAAAGGGATACTCTGAACCTTACAATAAGGCAAACGTCAGAGAAATTTTGTTTTTATAATAGCGCGGGAGAGCCAATCAACATTGTCTGTGGACCCTACTTATGCTTCTGCGTGGCAGATAAGAGCACCCCGAATGACCTCATCTTGCGGCTAAGATCCTAGAGTGACATACAGACCCTCGAGTCTGCATGGGATTTGCACCTTATGATTTTACTTCACTCCTTTTTGTCTTTTCAAGAATTTCCCATGTGCCCCTGTAATTTCATTTATTTTCTTTTAGTTCTTATATGCACAAGATAAAGGAACCCACAACTTCCATATATATTTTCTTTTCTCTCTATATTATATACCATCCATGGAGATGGTTGTATTAGAAATGAAAAATTATATTTGCAAACTGGTTCTCACTTTTTATATTAGATTTAAAAATATATTTTTACAAATCAAACTTTGTTAGATTAGAGTATGAAAAGTGTGTCTATCCTCACTCTTAACTAATTGAATGTGATAGTTAGTAGTAAACAAATTTTAAAAAAAAAGGAGTTGTAGATTATTCTAAACACATTTTTCTTTAGGGGAAAATAAGCATTACACTGCATAATCAAGGCCTTTTCCTCCTCCTTAATGATTGATCATCCCAAATGGGTGGGATATTAATTGTATTGCTTTAAGGACTAGTGGAAGTAAATGGGTATGGAGATAGGAAAATAGAGGGGCGTCATATAATTTAAACAGAGAGAGAAACAATATGAAAACATTTTAAGTAGTTTAAAGGGAATTGGAGGTTTGAGGTTGGGAAAGCAATGTGAAGGATAAAGTGATAATGGACTGTCAACCACACCATCTCTTGTGGTAACCAAGGCCACACACCACAGCTCTTTGGATTTTATGCACTCCATTGAAACCACGTGGCATGCTTGTTTTCTTTATTCATTATCCTTTTCCTAGGGTCGTACTTTTATTCCGCGAGTGCAAATTATATTAAAAAAATTTTTTTTTTGACAGATTCAACACATCATTGAAATGATTTTGAGCGTAAATAATTGCCTGAGATTTGCATATCCTAAATCTGTATGTAATACTACTCATTCCACAATGATGAAAATTTATGTCTTCTAAATTTTCTATAACTATAATTACAAGTTGACAAATTTTGATGAGTTATTCATTACTTACGTATTGTTAAGATTATAAATGTCTCGAATGAATTAAATAAACTAATTTTCTAGTTGTAAAATGAACTACTTACACTATCTATAAGTTTAATTATTTTTCTCTCTTTTTTTTTCTTCTCACCCTTCAGACCATTGAAGAGATTAATTAGCCATTTATACGTACAGCATCAATATCTCCCCAAAGCATACAATAAAATGCCAGTAACTTTATGGTGATTCCAACATTAATGCTTGAAACCTGAGCTAGCCTCCAACCCTCAGATATTGAAGGGAGCATAAGTATTACAGTCGTAGTGCAGCAAGAGTCAGGTAAAACAAAGGCTTAAATAAAGATATTTAGATTACTAACAACCGCATGTACTGGGAAAGTATAGTTCTCACTTCTCAGTCTAGATCCTGAAAATGAAAATTCTAGAAGAAAATAACCACAGAAGTGTGTTCTTATGTGTATGGCAAAAAAAAAAAAAAAAAGCATGATTAAAAAGTCAAAAATTTCGAAAATTTGATCATGTACACTTTCCAAAGGTATATTACATATAAGATGTTCTTCTCATGTGTGTATATATTTAATGAGGTAAATCCTTTCTGATTATCAGCTATTTACGAAAACAAATTACTCTAACTCATCTTCAGCAGAAGAAAAGAATTGGTGGCAAGACACCATGAACCACCCCGCCTTCAAGAGGATTTTCCCCCCCCTTCCTCGGCAAAACCTTCATTGAAGGATGCTGCAGTCCCATCCCGTGAATACTTTTGGCCATCAGCTGCAAGCAGGATATAGGAATCTCAAAACACTTGTTCCCATGGGCGGAAAAAAAATAAAATCCTGTTGGCTGAAGCACCTTTCAGCAAGTGAGCCATTTGCCCTTTTTCAAATCAGCTGGTCTCTTTCCACAGTACACGAAGTCTAGTCAATACCTCATGGAAAACCTTGTCTTGGAGGGAAACCGGTCTGTCGTATCCTAAAAGGCTTCTCACCACCAAAGCGTCTATTGTCGGATGGTCCAGCCCCAAGAATCCCCAATGAATTTGGATCAGATAACCGAGCACCATTACTCATGGGTCTTGAAGGTGGAGCTTGAACTTGGAAATGATTATTATCAGTTTCCGCTCTTCTCCTTCGTTTCCATGCTTCAAATTTCCCCGTATCATGGCCCTTGTGAACTGGTTCGAGTGTTTGGTAGGTACTCGTACTGTTATACCCTCTTTGCCTATCAACATGGCGAGGGACAGGGGGAAAATAATGGGAATCACTGTCTCGGCCTATAGGACCAGGTAGGGAGCCATTGATATGGGAGGGGCCAACCCCTGCCTCCTCTTCCTGCTCCTGTTTAAGTTTTGAATAAATTTGATGAAGTCTCTCCCCCGAGAGATTTGAAAATGTAGAGACATACTTCCAAAGTCGCATGGTCATCCCTGTCAATCAAATAACCATATTGTTAACATTGTGGTTCTCTGCAATATATTGTTAACATTGGCTTGAATTTGAAACTACGAAAACAGATCATTTTTGGAACTACTATAATATGGAAACCCAATGAACCCATTATTTGAAAAAATAACTTTAGAAAGATTACACTATGCCCCGGGAGGATGAGAATTAGTAACAATAGTAAACGAATCGGAGAAGATAAAAAACACATACTATCTTGTTTATATGGTTCCTCCTCATGTTCTAAAACGATTTGGTCTATTCTTCGCCCCAGAAGCTGCAAGTAACTCCGAATTTTTGTAAGCACCTGAACAAAAAGAAAATGCGATACATCAATTAAAGAAGAAAATAAAGATTAATAACAAGAAAACAGCTTAATAAAATAAATAAGAAAGCCAAACAACCAGAACTAAAATATACCTTCTCCTTCGGAAGATCAGCACTAGTAGTCTGCAACCTCTGAAGACGTTTCAATGTCTTTATTTGGTCAACCATGACATCTTCACACCATTCCATCCATTTTACTTCCTTGAACTGCTCATACACCTCTTCATTGTCCGACATTTCACCCTCCTCTTTTACTAAAGGTTCAACTTTCATGGGTTTCTGAGATATTTCTTTCTTCATTTGAAAATTTACTTTAGGAGATCTAGTCCTCCCTTTCTTGTCCCGGCCGCGAGAGATTGAGGTGTTCAGAAGATTTCCCTTCTCCTTCTTAGAATCTTTCCGACCTGTTTTAGCATTTGCTTTCTTTCCGAGAGCTGCAAGTTCCTGGTGAGAGAAGCCCAAGTCATCACTTCTTGCAATTGACCCCCAAACAAATCATTGAATGATGCAGAATGCAAAAATCACTTGTAAAGGATATATCAACATAAATAGATAAGAAACCAAATAGAAAGGGAACAATAAGTGCATATACAGAACCTCAGCTTTGCACTATTGTTTTACAGAGTTGGACACATTCAAGCATGCAAGAAATAAATAACGGCAAGATGATATGTGTCACTGCATAGTTGTGCACAATTTATCTTTTTGGACTCATGCAAAAGCATGCTATGACAAGCCGTTGAGTCATTCATGCTCACTTTACAACGCCCAATTAGTTCGAGTGGGATGTCAAAATGTCTCTATTTGTACAGGTCTTATTGAATTCTTACATCAGGTGTCAGCTCGGTAAGACCCTCAATTATCAAGGCTTGAACAAGTTAAAAAAAGTGACAAGAGAAGAGTCAACATAATAAATAGCGAATACGTGTGAAAACTAAATAATCCCTTTAATTTTTTTTTTTTTAAATTTGTGATCCCTGAAATGTTAGAAGGTAAAAAAGAAGCACAAAGAAATAATGAACTGACTAATGCCCCATTTGGATAGTGAGAATGTTTCATCTCATCATTACAACTTTTCTAAATTCCCACACAAAATATAATAAACAATTCAACTTTTTCAAATTCCAAAACTATAATAATATTAAAAAATAATATTCTAATAATATTTTATTTAGCTTTCAACTTTCATCTAAAACCATCTCCATATCATCTCTCTATCCAATCCGCACCTAAGATGATTTATCCATGTATGTAATCATGCTTCTGAGACATTCAAAACTTTTCAGTCCAAAAGAACATTCGAGCTTGTTTAATTCCTCAAACAGCACCATGGGTCCATGAAAGCATAAATTCAATGTATTTTCTACTCCCCCAATGATTTTAATCTTAAAAGGCAAGAATCATATGCAGAAGCTAGATGGACATTGCAAAGCTCTAGAATGGGGCCCTTCATCAGCCCAACAGCACACAATTTACAAAACAATAAATTCTATGAACACTTTTTCTCTTTATTTAAAGCCAAACCAATATATCCATGATTGTGGCTCAAAGAAGGTAATTTATACACACGTTTATTTGTTGAGTAAATATGAACGGGACAAGTGCAATAAATGTACAGTCAGACTAAATTGTAGGGGATTTTGCCTACCATTTCCAGAAGTGCATTAGCACGGTCTTTCAAATTTGGGGCACGTGGTAAAAAGGTTTCATGGTGTTGAAGTTCCACTGGAGCAATCTTCTTTAAAAGGCCAAGCCTCTCATCTAACCTTATCTTTTCCCAATTACCAAAACCATGGCAATGTATTCCCAGAAGCAATCTTGCATCATCAACTACAAAGAAGTGAAAAAGAAGGATCAAGAAAAAATAATATTTTCATACAAGGGAAAGAACTCAATAGATAGAAGTACGCTTCAGGAGTAACACATACTCTGATTCCAGCCACAACCTTTGGACCAGGTTGAAGGTTTGAGGTATATCAAAACTCGGAATTGTGCAATGGGATCTTCATAGCGACTGATGCGCTTTGCTAGGACCTGAAGCTCTTGTACACGGGTGAGAAGATCATTAGCCTTGACAGGAACTCCAAAGAAATCCAACAAAGGGCCCTATGAATAATTACCATATAAACTTGTTAGAATACTAGAGTAAAAAAGAAAAAAAGGATGCAAACGTAGCATTCAACTCAATATATATATGACCAATAATTTTAAGACCAACCTTTGGGTCCAAATTTCCTCTTTCAACTGCTTCTCTACACCCATCAATCAAAGCATCGAAGAGTTCAATCTGTGATTCGGGTGGAGCTGCTCCAACTGCACCCCCAACCTCTGCAGCTATTAAGTCAATTTGGCTTTCATTCCCAAATTTCATGACCTAATTTGTGATGGAGGAAAATTCAACAATTAAAGCTCTGCAACAGATGAGCAAATAAATATATAACTTCTAGGGATCATCTTCAAAGATTATAATTACCTCACTCATTGCAAACATTTTAGCCGTGACTGAAATACTTTAATCTAGCAAGAAATTACCAAATTTTGCTACTACCCTAGCAATTTGTGATTCAGGATTGTCATTCCAAAATGTGGTTCAAAAACATTTTTGACGCCAGAAAACCATGCTCATGAGTAGGTGTATATTTTGTCTGTCGTCTCTCCTCATGATTACAACTAACTAGGCTGTCTGCATGTGATAGGCAGCGGTAACTATAACTGACAGATATCACCTCATCAACAAATAACAGCTACAACTAAGTCAAAAAGTTATGCTTTGCCAGCCAAATTGTGCCCATGCTACACACTAGTGCACATAAGAGACAGGCAACGATCCCTGCCCCGCCCCAAAAATCCCAAAAATAAAAAGTCTTGGACACCTGGATCATGGGCAAAAAGGTGGGGCAGGAGTGGAAAAGTCCAGGATTAAGAGATAGGCAAATGGCATTTTATATGTAGAAGTGCAGAGAGTAACTTAGTTTTGTCAGGTAAAAAATCTAAAACTCTGCAACAATAGAACCCCATAAACCCCACACAACCTTACCTTGCACAAACCCCACACAACGCTCTCCCCCACCCCTCTCTATCGTACTAGGAAACAATCAAGGCTGATTTATATACAAGACAATACAATTTAGTTGGATAATAACAAATAGAATTGACATAAACAAGAAGATGAAAGAAGCTCATTTAGCAAGGAATCAATCGATTTTTAATTTAAAGAAACTAATTCATCTGTCCTAAAATAGCAGAAAGTTCACAAATGACACATTTTAATGAAATAAACGGTCTTCCTAAAATGCCTTTAAACAGGCCAAAAAAGGTGGACCCAATTTCTTTTTAAAAAAAGGTAGATTCAACTTAGGTGCAATATAGGAAGTTAAACTGAAATATTTTAATTTTTCACACTCAAATCATTTCATGGCTGTCAGAAAGGAAGGACACCATTGATTGTAAATGGATGGTACAAATATGTTACAGATGGAATTTTAAACAAATAATCAATGCGTTGTTAGCTAGTATATCAATTTATAATAAATTTGTTAGCGAACATTTTTTTTTTTTTTTGAGAAGTAGACGAAGATTTTAAACAAAACGCATAGTCCTCACACATAGGAAGAATACAAAAGGAACAAATATATATTACAGCACATGCTAAAAAAATAAAAGGAAAATAAATCATGAAACTTTTTTTACTGGATAAATCCTATCATATCCTCAAGGAAAAAAGAAAAAGAAAAACTCTAAAATATATAGAATTCTAAGTGGTACACTGTCAAGGCAAAAAGGTAGTAAAAGAATCAATTTAACTTTACCGCACGGGAAAAACGTAATGCATCTCTCTTAGACAAATTCCCATAAGACCATCTTCTCACTTGAAAAGTTGCTCCTTCGATCATTGGTGCTGCTGGGACTAAATACTCAGCTTTACGGCGTTTCTGAGGACGCTCCAGAGGCTCAGGTCCTTTCTTTTTTCTTTTATTACTGGTCTCGGGTTGATGAGCCTCAGCATAGCTTTTGATATTCCTTGCAGCACGAGGTACTAGAGCTTCCTGAAGGGTAGAAAAACATCTAACTGTAAGAGACAGCATAAATGAATAAAGAATTGTAAACATAACTCGTGTAACTCAAAAGAGTGGGGGAACAACCATATCTATTGTGTATTAAGTAATATCAACATAACAGGTTCCTACCTCAGCTTGGGCTATTGCTTCCGGTCTTATCCAACGACTCCAAAAGCTCCCATCATCTTCAGCACTACCGAAATTGGCAACCTGGATATAAACAAATAAATACATAAAACCTTTTGCTCGGATTTAGAAGCACCAGCAAGTATAGATCAACCCACACGCTGCACCCCAATGTTAAAACCCTAGATGAAAGGGAAAACTCATTAAGGGATACTTTTTTATCCTTAAGTTAGAAAAATTATGCCCTCAATGAGTATTTGAGCTAGCATTCAGTGGCTGTACTAAAATGTAATACAGTTACATAACGGCAAAAGACAATTTCATCAACAAAACATGATTTTACAATCTTGCCTTAAAAGCACTCAACAATTCATGCCCCTCCTCTCCACCAGGTTCCTTCTCTTCAACCTTCTCCGCTCTTTCAAGAATTTCATCAATATCCATACTTAACAGTCTTTTCTTGCTTTCTTCATCATTCCTGTCTTCCTTGAAAAGCTCTTCCGCTCCAAATCTTAAGATAGCTGATAGCTCATTCTGCAATCATGAAATATAATATATTAACTGTCCCAAAAGCTGAAAAGTACAGTACGTCCCTACAAAGTAAAAATTTGTAAAATGCCATCAAGGCCCTAAATCGTTTCACCACAAATGGAAGCTTATAAGTGCAGAAATTTCTTTTGTTTCTTCTTTCAAGTTCCTACGTTTAACAATGAAGTTACCCTTGCAACCATATTTTGACAAATGTCCTTACTTTATCAAAGTAACTCCCTTTTTTGGTTTCTTTCTTCTCCAATCTGCCCTCCGCATTTAATTTTTGGATCACCAAATGGTCAAGAACCTAAAAAGCACACAAACATAAGAGAACAAGTAAAATTATTGACCTTGAATAGCCAAAAAATCAGATTCATGAGTAGTGCATTCACATAGGTACAGATTAATATGTTATATATGTTTCTGTATAAACCAAGGCAACTTAAAACCAATAACAAGAGACAATTAAACAAAAACAAACGTTTTTGTGCAGAATACCATTTTTTTCTTGGCTCTCTCCAGGATATCTTCCTCAACACTTTTGCTTGTAACAAATCTATAGATGTTAACAACTTCTTGTTGTCCAATTCTATGAGCTCTACTCATTGCCTAACACAATTTAAAAAAAAAAAAAAAAAAGAGTGAACAAGAGGATAGGTGATCATAAATAATAAGCATGAAGCCCAACAGTGCTAACCAAATGAAAGATAAAACACAGATTCAATCCGATATAGACCTGCAAGTCATTTTGGGGATTCCAGTCAGAATCAAATATTATAACGGTGTCAGCGGTTGCAAGGTTGATACCCAAGCCACCTGCCCGAGTGGAAAGAAGGAAGCAGAAATCATCACTACCAGGAGCATTAAAATGATCCATTGCCTGCTGGCGCAACTCAGACTTTGTGCTACCATCAAGCCTCTGGAACTGAAAACCTCTAAGTGACATATACTCTGCTAGTATATCCAGCATTCTAACCATCTGCAGTCAATCATCATTTCAACCAAAAACTCAATCACTCTGATGCACTAGTGTGAAAATTGAATATCACTCATATAGTCCACATTATAGCCTACAGTATAGCAGAAAATATTTCTGCTATACCGTAGGCTATAATGTGGACATACACATTATAGCACATACATGCATGTATGCACATACTGTAGCAGAAAATATACATGCATGTATGCACATACACACCCAGAACAAAAACACATAACAACTGACACAGTAATCATCAACGAAAAAAGACTCGAAATACAAGAAATTTATATATTATGAATGAATGTAGAAAGCAGCATAGGTATTGAACTTGTTAAGTTTCTAGTAAGTTAACCCAGATTCTAGAAGAACTGACCAAGAAACCAGGCCAGCAAATAACAGGTCTATAGGGATCTCAGGTAAGCTTCGTATCTTAGATGTCTCTAGGGATCTGCATAAGCAATCTGTCTATTATAGGTCACCCTTGAAACAGTTCCGGTACTTGATTAGTCACTTAAAAAAGAATAATCTAATACTTGATTTCCAAAACAATTTAACTAGAATCAAGCACCCACATAATTATCAGAAAAGAAAACATGCACCATTGTCAAAATGGGCCATCCTGTTGGCCAGCCTATGTGCATGCAAAAAGATGAAAGATCAATGAAACAAAATCAGTAGGCAAGTCTGGGAAAAATCCAAATCTTCCTTTTAAGTTCTTAAGCTACATATTCAATGAGGTGATAAGTGAAACAAACCTGCGAAAAAATCAGAACACGATGCTTTGTCTCATGCAATCTAACAAGTAGCTTATCAAGTATGACTAGCTTCCCACTGCTTAAGACAATTCTCTCCAGTTTACTGCTATCATTTGTGCTCGAGTCCCCACCATAACCATGGTCCGCACTCTCAAACAGGAAGGGATGATTGCAGCATTTCTTCAACTCTACTACAATATTTAGAAGTGACACCTGAAAAGGAGAGAAAATAGAAGGTTCCAATATAGACAATCAACAAGAGAAAATAGACGGTTCCATTAAGGTACACAAAATATGTTCTCTCCCCCCCCCCCCCCCCCCCCCCCCCCCCCCCCCCCCACAAAACAGAAAAAAAAAAAAAAAATTATGAGTGCTTAGCAATTATAATGGAAACTTCATATCATAAACAAAAAAAATGTACATTTTTTTGCAATAACAATAAATATTTTTTAAGCCTCAAACATATTTGGGCAATCCTAGTTACGTGCTGGCATATAAGCTCAAGGCTCTCAAGGAGGACCTGAAGAAGTGGAATGAGCAGATTTTTGGGAATGTGGAACACCGAAAAAAGACCCTCCTCGATGAATTACTGTGTTTGGATGTAACGACCCGATCCTATACTTTCACGAATAAATTACGGATAATTTTTTTTTTTTTTATAAGTAAGAGATAAATTTTATTAATGAAAAAGGCCTAAGCCATGTACACAGGAAGTATACCGCAGATCACCTAAATACATTCTAAGAGTGATGAACTAAAGACAAGAAGTCATGAATATTATCCCCAACTAAAACTATAGCAGAAAACCAAAGCAATAAAGTATTTAAAAAGAAAATCTTCAGCTCCACCACTGTACGTTCTTTGTCTTCAAAACAGCGCGCATTCCTTTCCATCCAAGTACACCACATGATATACAGTGGAATCATCTTCCATACTGCTGCCACTTGATGATCACCCTGCAAATTCCTCCAACAGCCCATCAAATCCACCACCCTCAAAGGCATTACCCAAGCGACATCAACCCTCCGAAAGATCTCATCCCACAACAATCTTGTTACCTCACATTGTAGTAGGAGATGATCCACCAATTCTCCATTCTTTTTGCACCGGATAATTTTATTAGGCTCAATAAATGAGTTAAAGCCCATAAAAGAACTTATCGGATAAGTTATATTTATTTTAACCTAGAGTTAAGCCTACATTATTTAAAAAAAAACAAAAACAAAAACTTCAAGCTTGTGAGTTAGGCTGTGTTTGGATGTTGAGCTGAGTTCAGCTGAGTTGAGTTCTTTATGAATAGTAATGAGTTGAGTAGTGGAGGGAGTTATGTGGGACCTATCTAAACTATGTTTAAAGTATGTTTGGATGATAAGATGAGTTTAATACTTTTTATGGAAAATTGAAAAAGGTTGTAGGTCCCACGTATAAAGATGTTTTAAGTTGAAAAATGTTGTGGGTCCCACGTGTAAGAAGGTTTTGAGTTGGGATGAGTTTAATAATTTAAGAGTTGAATGTTTGGATGTTAGACTCATCTTAAAATTTGACTAAACTCAGCTGAGCTTGAGAACCAAACGCAACTTTAGAGTCCAAACACTATTAACATTCTAGATTCCTCTTCATAATAAAACCCCTAACTAATTTCCACTCCCATGCACATGCACGTCTCTTCCATTCGTTTCTCTAGGGTTTTTATCAATTTTTTTTTCTTCTATATATATGCTCGTTACACAGTATCACACACACACCCTCGCGTAAATCACCTTCAACCTTTAGACTAGAGTTGCTGCCGCTCGTCCTCCTCATCACAGAAGGTCAAACCAAGACCTCCACTCCACACTGCAACACCACGTACCTAGTCAAGCCCCTTCTTTAAGCTCGGTGCCGACGATGGGGATTCCACCACCTTGTCGAGACTACATAGTAAGTCTACCTTTTATTTAGATTTCTGCCTTCCCCACGTTGCTTCCTCTTTATCCTAACGTCAAAATACACTCACGCACGCACAACACCCCTTTCACAAACCACCTCCCCTCAACTCTATAGCACACCGAAAACCACCCACCGGTGGTTGCCACCTCCTCTCCTCAAACCAACTCACGCCCCAAGCCGCAAGTCCGCCACTGAGACAGTCTCAGTTTTATCCACCTCCAAACACACAACCAACGCTCACCGTAGAGCAACCACGAGGACACCGCACAACCACACACACGGCAGTGCACCAAGAACCACCAGCCTTCCCACACGCAGCAACCATCACACAACAAACATTGTCATCCCACAGCCCACGTAAACGGCACCAACTACACCCCTATTTTTAGCCCCTCGAAACAGAGCATGCATGTCCCCAATGTGAGCCATTGCACACCACCCTCACCGAGAATTTCCTCCGCGTTGAGACCCCACAGAAACCGCCGCCAAGGGCTGTTAGGCACCCCCAGTCCATCGCAAGCCTCTCATGGCCTCACGATGGGTCCTCTCTCCCCTTCATGCCGTGCTTCTTTCTTCCCGTAATCTCTCTCTCTCATCACGTAGCCTCTCTCTCTCATCACTCTCAATTGCATAGTCGCCCAACTCGCCGTGAAGCACCACCACGCCCCTCCCACTTCCAGTCGCTGCTCATCCCCGCCAGAAGATCACGGCCAAAGCCCCACTGCCATTACCTCTCGAGTAAGGCCATTTCCTAAAGATTTTATATACCTATACAATGAAATATTATGAAGTGTTATGGTAAATTACAAGAGTACCCCTGCTCAATTAGTGTTGATAGAAGGGTGTATTTATTAGTGTGATGGGTTCCTATAGTAAAAACCAAGAGAAAATAGATGTTGGACGACAAGAAGTTTTTGAGTATTATTTCTAAGTGCCATGTTGATGACGGAAATCAAGATAAATAAGATACTTGGGCTTGTATTTTAAAGTTAATCATCTGATAAATTGAAAAATTATGCGGAAGGTAGAATAATTAGAGAGTGGCGATATTTTAGAGTTTTTGAGGATTTTAGGTTTAGGAAATATAGATTATTTTAGTAGTTTCACATGCCGAAAATAGTGATTAGCATTGCAAGGTAAGTAACATGATCATACCCTTACACGTATGTACGGTAAACGGCATGTCTTTCATAAAAATATGATGCACGTATGCCCTCCGTTGGAAGCCCCTTCTTACGTACCCTAATCATGATAAAATTATGAAAATCTATGATTTTATGTGAAGATTTATGCATTAAACTATTCATGAAATTCATGAGTTTATGAAAGAAATTATGCATTAAAAATAGTTATGAAAAGTCATATTTTATGCGAGTCTTATGCATTAAAATAATTTATGAAAAGCCATGCATGATTTTATGTGAAGACTTATGCATCAAAATATTTATGAAAAATCATGATTTTATGTGAGGAAACGTGTATCACAGAAATTTATGAAAGAATGCGATTTCGTTTGAAATCTATGATATGATATGACATGTATGTAAGCGATTTCTTTTGAAATCTATGATATGACAAGTATGCAAGTTTGATTATGATGAAGTATAAATGATAAGATATGTAACGCCCTATGTATGATATGAAGACGGAACAAATGTTATGGGCATATTGCATCGCTAAGTCGTACATGCTGGTAGTGCACCCAGTATGTCTTCTTTATGTATGGATTCCACAACCCGCGGCCAAGGGCAGAATCAGAATCTACTTGGGGTCAATAGTGGGTATCGGCCTATGATAAGTAAAATATAAGTTCATGTTATTTACGTATGTATTTATGACTATGCACATTTTTCAAAGAATCTTATGTTTATTATGTTTATTGTATAATGTGTTGCTTATTGAGTATTCGACTCATTTTAATATATTTTTATGTTTTTAAACCACCCCAGGTGATGACATTTATGAGGATGAGCCAGCAGGACAAGACTTGACATTGGGAGGCAAGGCAGAGGCCTAGATAGATTATGTTATGATTAGTTTTATGGTTTAAATAAATTATTCTGATAAGTACATGAGACTTCTGTATTTTTTTAAATAAGTGCTTCCATAGACTCTATTTCAGATTTTAAGTATTTCTTAAATTTCGTTTTATTTATAGAATCTTTCGCATCTGGCGCGTTGTTAAAAAGAAAAGTTTTAAGTTCAAGTTTAGTAGTAGCACATTGGCGCCCCGAAAATTCTAAAATGTCTTTATTGGGGAGCAGGGTGTTACATTGGAGGATGTGGAGGAGGAAAGGAGTCTCTCAGAAGAAGAAAAGACTCACAAAAAAGCAAGTGACCTCTGATATTGAAAGGATGGCATTAATGGAAGAGATTTGATGGAGACAGAAATCGAGAACTCTATGGCTAAAAGAAGGGGATAAATGTACCGTGATAGGATGACCACCATTGTCCAAAAGTGGTAGAGTTACATTGATAAAAAGTACTCTTTCCACCTTGCCTACTTACTTTTTATCTCTATTTCCAATGCAATGCAAGGTGGCTTGCCGGCTAGAGAAGTTGCAACGAGATTGCCTATTTTTTTTGGGGGGGGGGGGGAGATAGAACTCAAGTTTCACTTGGTGAATTGGGCTACAATTTGTACCCCAATACGTGAAGGCGGGCTAGGAATTCGGAACTTGTTGGTTTTCAATAAAGCTTTATTGGGTAAATGGTTGTGGAGATACCACAATGAAAGGGGAACGTTGTGGAGAGACATCATCGATTTAAAATATGGTGGATCGTGGGGAGGATGGTGCTCGAATGAGGTGAGCAGATCACATGGGGTGGGGCTTTGGAAAAACATAAGAAGAGGTTGGACCGACTTTCATCGATATACACGCTTTGCAATTGGGGATGGTTCTAGAATTAAATTCTGAATGACCTTTGGTGTGGAGACCAAAATCTTAAGGAAGCCTACCCAACTTTATACGGCATTGCACAACAATAGGAGGCTTCAATCGTAGAACTCATGGATCTATCTAGTGGTTATCCTCAATGGAATATCACTTTCATTAGAGCTGCCCAAGATTGAGAAATTAACACATTTACATATTTCTTCAATCTTGTGTATAACTATAAAGTAAATTGAGTAGCTGATACGATGTTGTGGTCACCATCCAAGAAGGGGAGATTTATTGTTCAGGCATACTATAAGTCGCTAAGACACATTCTACAAGAGTATTCCCATGGAAGAACATATGGAAAACTAAGGCTCCTTTAAAAGCTTCTTTTTTTGTATGGACAACTTCACTAGGGAAGATCCTCACCTTAGATAATTTAAGGAAATGCCGACTCATTGTATTGGATTGGTGTTATATGTGCAAGAAAAGTGGGGAGTCTGTGGATCACTTATTATTGCATTGTGACGTGGCTAGAAGTTTGTGGAATGATATCTTTGCTAGAGCGGGGCTCCATTTGGTGATGCCACGAAAGGTTGTTGAAATTTTGGCCAGCTGGCAAGGCCTCTTGGGCACCTCTCAAATTGCAGCTATGTGAAAGATGATACCAATATGTCTATGGTGGTGCATCTGGATAGAGTGGAATGGTCGCAGCTTTAAGGATCGGGAAAGGACAATGGACAATTTCATTGGTCAATTGTAATAGACTTTAATGGCATGAACAAACATGATTTCCTTGTATCTTTAGACACCCATGCATAGGTGTTGCTCTTGTATATGTCCTATGTACTTGGCTGCCTTTTTCAATAAAATTCATATTTACCGATAAGATAAGATAAAAAAAAAAAACCTCAAACATATCAATAATACTTGAAATGTAAAATAACCTGATTCCCACGAACTCCTTTGTTCAAGTCATGGAAGTTGCGTTCCAAAATCCATTTGTAGTACCTAGATAAATGAAACCAACACAAGATGTGCAGATGGTGAACTCACTGACATAATTGGAAGAGTATTACTTAATTAAAAACTGATAATAGCACTTACTGCTTCTGAAGAGGGGACATTTCAACCCGAAGTATACGCTCAATTTTTGGAGGCAATGACTTCTCGACATCCTTTATAACTCTTCGGAGAATATGAGGTCTCAGTTCCATATGAAGATTAGCAAGCTACATCAAAACAACCCAGACAATATTTTGGGTACATATAAATTATATATTTACAAAGACAAGTAGGATATGTAAGTGCATAAGTAATTAAAATTGTAAGTTGCACCTCATTCTCATTGAACGAGCTCAGATTCTTGTAATTCTGAACAAAATCATCTTTACTCTTGAATTTCTCAGGGTCAAGGAAGTGAAGCAGAGCCCTAGAGGCAACAAAGGGTGGAAAATATACAAAAACATGAATGACATATGATAAAATGACAACAAATTTCTACTTTGAATAAGAAATACTGATCTTTCAAAAGCAAATATCATACTGGCTTATGAATGGGTATAAAGAAAAAAAATTATCACACTAATGATATCTAATTCCCTATGCTCAGTCCCAAGTTCCAAAACAATAGGAAGAGGGAAATGAAAGAGGACAAGAAGGAAGAACAAGAATGAAAAAGTCAATGTATTTTATTGATGACCCTACAAGATTTCTAATAGTGGGGCAGGATAAAGATGTAATAAGGAAGGGGTGGATCTTTGAATTCAGTTCATACAACAATGCTATATATCCCCATGCTAGCTAGCACTCCTTTCCCATGAAAGAGCATTTGGAAAACTAAGGCGCCCCCCAACAGTGGTTGTTTTTGTTGGGATGGCCACTTTAGGAAAGACACTCATGGGGAAGATCTAATTAAACGGCATCCTATAGAGGTCTATTCGTCCTGTAAATGTAGGATAAGTGGGGAATCAGTTGACCATTTCCGGCTTCAGCAGTGGATCCCCTAACATGTTGGAAATGGGAGTTTGGGGAGCACCATAGGGAGCTCGTGAAACTTATTCCACCTAACTTAATGTGGCGTATTTGGAGAGAACGAAACAATTGGAGGTTTGAAGATCGTAGATATCTGTGGAGTTTAAGGCCCCTTTCTCTTTCTTGTTTTATAAGTAAAAGATATGTGTATTAATATGAATAGGCATAGCCCAAGTACACAAGGGATATACAAGAGTTTACACCTAGCTAAGAGAGAGAAAGAAACAAGAAAAGATGAAAATTTAATGCATTAAAATTTACAACACTCGCCCAAAGGAACAAAGTTTTAACAAAGAACACTCTTAACTCCTCCAATGTTTGCTCGTTACTTCAACACTCTAAAAATTTTAAATATATTATTAATACTTGTTAATATTCTATAAATTAACAACATTTTATATATATCTTCATCTAACCTATCACTATTAACAATATAAAATCTTAAATATGTTATTAACACTTGTTAATATTCTATCAATTAACTAATAAATAATATCAATTAGTTAATTATATAGTAATTATATAAATTAATAATGTAATTTTTATCTAATTTATTATCATTGACCATATAAAATATTTTTTTTATTGAGTTTGTTACATAATCCACATTAATAAGTCACTTAGTTTAATTTAGTATTTTAATTAAATTTTTTTTATTAATTGATTTAAAAAAAGAAAAGAAAAAAGTAATTATGCCGGACCCTATGGGTGTTCGGTCCATCATGGGACCGGACCGGACCGACCGAATTGCACCCTTACATACAAGGTTCTGAAAAAATCAGCAAAACTGTCAACTTCCCAAACATAAGTCACCCTCATAAAATTCACATTCCATTGGATTGAGTCACCCTATAAAATTCACATTCTTTGCCCTCTCTATCTCCTGTAGTTCCTCCATTAGAGACTTCTTCTGATCGCCTACATTTCCAAAAACTTGTGCATTCGATATCTTGAGATCTCTTTTTAAAGCTTTCAGCCTGCCTACAAAAACAAAACTTGGAGTGCCATGTGTTAGATAGGATGACCACCATGGCCTGATCCTTTCCACAAAACCCTTAGTTTTCAACCACATAATCTTGAATTTAAAATACCTATGCCATCCACAAATACCTCCACAATCTAGTAAGATAGGGAAATGATCTGAACAGAGGCGAGTTAGTCTTTTCTGACATAACTCCGGGAAATGGTTTTCCAAATCTGAGAAGACTAAAAATCTATCCAATCTAGACCACGTTTGATTATTTGACCACGTGTATGTTCCACCCATAAGAGGAATATCCACCAAACCCAGCTCAAATATAAAATCTGTGAATTCCGTCATTGTAGACCGAAGCCTACTCTCCCCTGATCTCTCACTTGGGAACCTAATAACATTGAAATCACCCCCTACGCACCACGGCATGTCCCACCAACTCTGTAACCCAGCAATCTCCTCTGATAGAAGTCTTCTTTAGCTGTCTAGATTTGGCCCATAAACTCCGACAAAGGCCCACGTAAAATGATCTTCCACATTTTTAAATAAACATGTCACTGTATACTTCCCAATGTAATCCTCAATTTTATTCACTACCCTTCGATCCCACATAACTAATACTCCACCTGAGGCCCAAGAGATGCGAGATACACACAATCAACATAAGAACAGTTCGAAAAGCTACAAACAATGCTTCTTGCAATAATTTCCATCTTAGTTTCCTTTTTTTTTTTTTTTTGAAAATTAATAAGTTTTATTACCAAGAATAGGCACAACCCAATTAGACAGGATGTATACAAAGGAAAAACCTACCACACTCTAGAAAGCATGAAAACTAAAACAGAAACAGATTGAGTACATTATCATCATTCCTTACAAAGATCTTAGCACACAAACTCAAAGTAGAAAAGAAAAAAATTATGAAGCTCTTCATAAGAATGCCCTGTCTTCAAAACATCTCCCATTCCTTTCCAGCCATAGACACAACATTAAAACAAAGGAATCATTTTCCATCTGGCAGCTACACATTTCCTTGCCTCAAAGCCATGCCAACATGCAAGAATATCCACAACTTCCTTAGGCATCACCCAATATAAACCTGTTCGACCAATAACTTCATTCCACAAAGACTTTGTGACCTCGCAATGTAAAAAAAGATGATTTATAGATTCACCATCTTTCTTGCACATGACACACCAATCAGCTATACACAAACCACGTTTTCTAAGGTTATCCGTGGTCAATACTTTCCCTAGAGCAACCACCTAGCTAAAGAACGCCACCTTAGTATGTACCTTCACCCTCCAAATGCTTTTCCAGGGGAATACACAGCCAGAGTGACAATTAAGCACCTTATAAAAAGAACTGACTGAAAACCTGAAATTTCCAACTTGGTCCCACAGTAGCCTATCCTCTCTTCACTATATCACTTTTGCATTATAAATTCTTCCAAAAAAATCTGAAACAACATTCACTTCCCAATCATTTGCATCTCTAAAAAAGTCAACATTCCATAGAATATTATTATCCGTACATTGAAGATAATCTGCCACAACAGCATTTTTATCACTTGCAATCCTGTCAAGAGATGGAAAATCTGATTTAAGAGCTGATTCCCCACGCCAAATGTCATGCCAAAAGAGAATCCATCTTAGTTTTCTGAAAGCAAATGATATCCACCCTCCACTCCCAAACATATTTTTTATCCGATATCGCTTATTTTCCTCATTACCCCTCTGACATTCCAAGATACAATCTTCGGCTTCATAAAGAAATTTTCAGCCCCCTTCCTTTGGATTGTCCTTTGCTTGAGCTGCCCTCATTATTAATAGACCATGTCAACCTATTTAGCACAATCTCTTTCTTGGAACCCGACTCCTTAGACTAAGCATGTCCTTCAATGCTTTTGAGCAATGCCATAAATTGTTCCTCAAAGCCTTCACACTCAATCCCCAAACATTTTTGAATTTCCTTCACCTTGTGTAGCACCGAGTCCGAGGAAACTGATTTGGGCTAACGTGGCAGTACAAAATTTATAGGAACAGATTCATCTACCGTCTCGTTACCCTCACTTTGGTGCCCACTACAATTCCATCAAGTCCCCCGTCTCTCCTTCAGAAAACAAAGACCTGCCCTCCTAGTCTTGCTCTTCATTCATAACTATCATCATCTGTAGTTCACCCTCAACCTCATCCCTACATTCTAAACGGTTCTCAACCTTCTGCAGGTCCTTCTCCAGAGGTGTCGTTATCACTACACCGATTGTTACATCAATACTGCCACCGTATCACTCCTGATATGCTGCAATTCCTTCCACAGAGGTAACACCCTCCTAAAATTCCATCGCTAAGCCTTTCCAGCACTCCATCGTCCCCTTCTATCCATTATGGGCCAAGGAACCACCGCTAGCCAATTCTGTGGCTATTAGCAACTCTGGCGACAATTCCTCCTCTATAATTTTCTCCATTTGAATCACCGACATGGAGGTTTTTCCGGCGTGGGTAGTTGGTTCCCACTGTCACAAGTCCTTTTCTGACTTGGGTTGCTAGTTCCAGATGGCCGACGGCCTTTGCAGTTCCTGTAGCCCACCACATAGATCAGGACAAGCCCTGCACTTCCACATTTGCGTGGGTGGATGCCCATTATCATCTTATTTTTTCCTATGTCTCGACCCTTTGGTTGAGGCCCATTAACTCGGCCCACGGTGTTCTTTGCCCTATCAAATCCCAAGTGTTGTAGCTCTTTGTGACTTTGGGCCCTTAGTAACATTTTGCCCATTTCCTCTAGGCCACTGTTCGAGAATTCCATGCCCAAGCCCAAGCCCAAGCTCAGCCTTGAGCTCATTCCCTTTCCCTTTTCTACACTTTGAATTATACTGTTCATTTTCACCTGCAAATCATCCAACTGCATTTTCATCTCTCACAACGTATGACAGACATCCCCCTTTGCCAACTTTCCATCATACTTGACACCACCACCGCCATTCAATTGAGCAGCGGATGGGCCTGAAGTACGTTGTGCCATCATCATGCTTGACACTTCTTTGGTCGACAACTCCGTAAAACCTCCTCCTCCCCTATTCTGAGTTGGGGCCAAAACCGTCAGCTGCTTTAGCACCTTTTTGTAGGAACGATTATTACCATGATGAGCCTCCACCATCGGTGCCAGAGTCAAGTTCCTACCTCCATAGCTTTCCTCCATTTAATCATAGCCCAATCTCCCTCTATTCCTCCCCACGTTGTCTCTAACTTCTTGCAAAATACCCGCCAATTTCTTCCACCCCCTACCTTCCATTTCTTCCGTTATGAACATGACGAAACTTCTTCTACCACCACTTTCATATTCCACTAGTGCCATGAAATGCCCGTATACATTTGAACATCTCTGAGCAATATAGCTTCTATTCTCGGCCCTTATAGATGCATAAAATTCCTTTTTATCGCCTAAGGCACATTCCTCCAACACTTTGATAACCCATTCACATGTATAGCCCCAAAAACATCTCCTTCGTAACTTTCCAGCTCTCCTCAATGATATGTATAGATTTCCCTTCCACCGTGACCGTAAAAAATTTAGATTCTAACCAAACCTGGTTCAATGTACCCATGCTTCTCATTTTCCACACTATAATCTCTCAATACAAGCGAAGTTCACCATTAATTGACCCAAACCATCATCGGAGAGGACATCGTATACAGAAAAAATCATATATGTACCATGGAGAGAAAAATCATACATGTACGTTAAGGCCTCTTTCTTCAAAACCCTTTACTAGGCAGAGGCTCCTAATTGTTTCTCAGAACCCAGTTTTCAATATTTTCCTCTTATTTTTTCCTTTTAAGCTCCTGTTACTTGTGTAACACCCTTTTAAGATAAGTAATAAAAGTTTCATTAATAATCAACGAAGAGAAAATATTGGAAGTACACACAGTATAATTCGGTAAACCTAATCAGAGAAATAAAAGAGACCACAAAACTCTGGAACCTAAAACTAGAGAGCCATAGTTCAGCCACCGTGACTGTCCAATGGTAAAAAGATCTGAAAAAGAAAGCCATGAGGTCTTCCGCAATCCTTGTACTATCTTCAAATTTGTGGTAATTCCCTTTCCTCTATACACACCACATCAAAGAAATCAGAATCATTTTCCACATAGTCTCAGTATGACGATTATCAAACCGCCCTTTCTAGCATGTTAACAGATCAACAATCCATTTTTAATTGAACTTTGGGGGAAAAAAGTATGGAGGCGTACGGAAGAAAAAAAATTCAAAAATTCCTTGATGCAAGTAAAATGTTCTCTTATGGAATAAATCTAAATATTAGTCTTGCAGTTATTTCTGATTACTTGACGTTAGTTAATTTAAATCCTACCATCCATATATTTAAAAGAAAAATCCACTGAAAGTTTAAATTGAATAAAAGAATACTGACCTACCAAGTGGCTATTTTAATATCACTAAGCATTAAACAACAGAGTTTATCTTCTAAGGTTTAAAACCTACATAAGCCCAGGAAGACCTGCCAAGGGTAGCGAGTCACAGGTTTACGGTCTGAACATTCTGTTTGGATCAAAAAGTAGCTTTAGGAGTAAAGCTGAGCAAACTGTTAAGAATCATGGACCTGTACAAGATTCCCAAATAGGACTAGTTTCTGTTTGTTATCCAGGATCAAACATTCGGTTAGGAAGAAAATATTGTGTCCAGAAGATTTTTAAAAAAATGCCCAAATTTTATGAGCAGAAGCACAAGGCAATTATGAAGAAAAACAAAAAAAACTATATGGTAACAAAAAACTTAACTGCAAACAAATTAAGCATAAGTTATTTTCATTAATTAAGTTGTGAATAATGAAGAACAGTTTTGGTAGGAGGAAGACCACCCTGCTTCATGCTAAAGGGGCAGAAAAAAGATGCATGAAAATTTTTGGATCAAGGTTGCAAGGACAAAACATGATAAGCAAACAGTTAGGCATTTTCCCAACGGTCAATAGGACAGGCGTAGGCAACTGCACCTCCACAAGTGGAAAGAGAAGGCGGAGGGTCCAAAAATACAGAGAAACATCGCAATACGTCATGCTATATTTAAAAAGTAATTTCAAAGCTTTGCAGTTTCAGCATATGTGCATTCGCAACAAAAAATAAATATATATATATATTGATATGCAAAACATATATTGATAAAATCAAGAGAAAAAGTCAATACCAGAGCTCTTCCACACTGTTTTGTAAAGGAGTACCAGTAATAAGCAACTTGTTCTTGGTGCTAAACTCCTGAAGAAACAGGTAAGCAATATCCAAAATGAACCAAATTAAACGAAATAATGCAAATAAAAAAGTAATAAGTCTCACTCATTGGAGAACTTTGCATACCGAAAGGGTTGTGTACAACTGTGCCTCACTATTCTTTAACCTATGAGCCTCATCAACCATCAGATAATTCCACTTGATCTTGGAGAGAACGGCCTTATCCTTCAGAACAACTTCGTATGTAGTCAATAGTGTGTTGAATTTTGTAGGCCTGCCAACTTTTTTTTCACTGTAAAATTCAAATTGCTGACAAACCTGCAATCATATAGCAGATAAAACTATGGTGAGAAGTTGATCATAAGCATGCATTGTGGCAGAAAAAATTATAATTCTTAATGCATATATGGATCACATAAAATACAACAGCCTAAGATTTTCAATCATTAAAAGGTAAAGAGAACAATCGGTTTTTATCATCCATCATGGTACAAAAGCCCCACTTACTACAATATTAATGACTACCTGGGAGCTTTGACATTCACGTGCTCCATCAAGCCAGATTATGGGGACCACAACTTTCTCTTGCATTAGATTACCAAAAGATCATGTATTGCATGGCATCCACTTCGTTATTATAATCAGCCACTTTCCCGGCTGATCCGCCATTTAGTTCACTATAACATGTTACAGGAATAAAATTCACAAATTCCCCAAGGCAAGATGGCATTTGGCCCAACTTCGCATTACAGTCAAAAATCATACTTTGGCATACGCAAAATTGAGTATCACTATGCTAACATTATAACTCATATATATATATATATATATATATATATATATATAACCAACCTCTAATGGTTTTTTTTTTTATAAGTACCAACCTCTAATGGTATGCCAACTAAACAAATAACATAAGCATAGTTGTTTATATGAGAACTTTTTTCTTTTATAAGTACTTGTTTATATGAACTACGATTATCTCCAGATAGAAGAACTTTATTTCGCCAAACATGTCAGCACTAAATAATCAAAGACATATCATGTGTGAATATTTGGATCCTATCCTTGTGTGAACCTAAGACAAAAGTATCAACAAAAAATTACTCACCTCACGGCTTGCACGAGTACCAACATATACAATAACATTTATATCAGGAAGCCACTTCCTAAATTCTTTCGCCCAATTTGACAAAGTGGATAACGGAACAACAACAAGAAAAGGCCCATATATTTGTTGAGCATTCTGTAAGAATAAAAAAAAATTATTAGCGTTTAAAACAAAGAAAGATTCTACGGTTTATAATGCATCAGCACAAGGAAGCATAAGAGTTTACCTGTAAAAAACCAAGCATGGAAACCGACTGAACAGTTTTCCCAAGACCCATTTCATCAGCTAGAATGACATTTGTATCGTTTCTCCAACTGTCATATGCAAGAGACACAATTTAGGACATGTATAAGAAGGAATATATTTAGATGCAACCATTTTTTATGTTGTAGAGCATATGATTTTGTCAATTTAATTTCAGAAGGTCACATGATTGGATACGTCTTGTTATTTAGCTTAATCTTCTACTTTTTTTTTCCTGTGATTTTGGGAATGTTGTATCATATTGGCAATCAATTACTTATCAAGAAAAGGTAACCATTTTTGGGTAAAAGATACAAGTTTCAAATTATAGATAAAAACAAATGATAATAACCAGAGGAAATATACCTGTTAACAAGAAAATTCAAGCCCTCAAGCTGATAATCACGAAGCTTTCCTCCCTTCAACCATTCAGGCTGTTCATCGAGCTTCCTTAAGCTTGCTAAACATTAAAAGAATTCAGATTAATGAATATTCTGTATGCCAATCGCAAGCTGCGGGATAGAAAACAATTCTACATATAACAGGGGAGAGAGAACAAGAAAGAGAAGTTAGAAGGATAATAAAAGGACGAAATAATAATTCAATTGGGAAAAAAAATGTTTCCAAAATACTGATTGTGAAAGGAACAAGAGATGGACAACTCTTCAATCACACGAAACGGCGTCATTTTGTTCTTAAACCTATGAAAAAAAATAATGGCAAGATGACGCCGTTTGGTCTAAAACCAAACGGCGTCGTTTTTAGGTAGGGTTAGAACCCCCCCCCTGGTTTTCTCCTTCCTTCCTCATTTCGTAACTTCCGTTCTTCCTCTTCGTTCTTCGCTCTTCGCTCGCAGCCGTCCCACTCCCAGACTCCCTCTCCCTCTCCCTCTCCTCGGACCCGGTGAGTCAGTGACCTGCAATCTCCCTCTCCCTCTCCGTGATCTGCACTATCACACTCTCCTTTCCCGTCAATCCCTCTCTCCTTTCTTGTAGCCAACAACCCACAGCCCTCTCTCCTCTCTCGTCGCCAACGAACCACACGGCCCACATCCCACTGTAAGTTTTATATTTTCCTTTGTAATTCATCTTTTCTGGGTTCCATTTTTATGTTAGTTGTTATTGTTAATTTCTCTGAGGAATTTTTTGGGAGGAAGATGAAATGCCGAATCTTTAGTCTCTGTTTTTGCCTTGCTTAGTAAAAATATTGTGGTTTGTGACATTGTGTCGTGTGTGATGGAGCAATGCTTAGTAGCTTACAGTAAAAATATTGTGGTTTCACTAGTTTATGCTGAAATGACGAAATGCTGTGACAGACAGTGTGTGATAATTGTGTGTGTCTGTGATAGACTTGTGGGCTGTGTTTGGAAATTTTATTTTCTTACCAGTCTTTGAATCAATGAATTTAAAGCATGAAATGTGATTAGTGAACTAAACTTAGATTAGTATCTTAGACTTGCGATGTTTGCTATGTTGCAAACTAGCTGTTGTGTAATACTAAATTACTAATTATTGTGTTGTTTTATAATGTACGTGATAACGTATTAACGTGTAACACTTATGTTTTGTTTTATAATTAGATGGATTCTTCGTCGTCTCCGATTGATGTTGATGCATCAACACCAACCATTAACTTGGGAAATAATGTGAGGGAGACCCAGTCATCAAAACCCCCTAGTGCCCCTACTAGTACAACTTGTCCATTATCTAAGAAACGAAAAGGGAAGGATCCATCTATTGTTTGGGACCATTTTACGAAGGTGGAGGGTTATGCTATAGATGATCCAAAGTCTAAATGTAATTATTGTGGCAAGATGTATGCTTATCACTCAAAGAGGAATCGGACTTCAACAATGCAAAACCATTTGCCTTCATGTCTTAAAAATCCTCACAAACGTGGGTCTTTGGATAGGTACCAAAAAATATTAACAGGTGAGGCAATACCTGAGGAGAGGGTTGGAGAGAGTGATGGTATGTTAAGAAGTCTTGTAACCCACAAATATAGTCAAGATGTTGTGAGGTTGGCGATTGCAGAGATGGTAATTGTCGATGAGTTACCATTTAGAGTTGTTGAAAGACAGGGATTTAAGAAAGTGTGTTGGTCTTTTGAACCTCGGTTTAAAGTGCCATGTCGTGTCACAGTGGCAAGATATTGTATGAAATTATATGAAAGTGAAAAGGGAAAACTTAAAAAAGTGTTAAAAAATGGTGGCATGAGGATTTCATTGACGACCGATACTTGGACATCAATACAGAATTTGAATTATGTGTCAAACTGCACACTTCATTGATAAAGATTGGAAATTGCAGAAAAAAAATCATTAACTTTTGTTTAATCCCTAATCATCGAGGAGAAACTATTGAGAGATATGTTGAGTCATGCTTGTATGATTAGAGCATTGATAGAATATTTACTGTGACTATTGATAATACAAGTTCAAATGATACTGCAATTTCATATTTGAAATAGTTTTTGAGTGAGAATTTGTTGGGGGATAAGTATATGCACATGAGATGTACTCATATATTGAATCTTATTGTGAATGGGGGTTTGAAAGAGTGCAATGACGCCATCACAATGGTTAGAAATGCAGTTAGATATGTGCGTTCATCTCCCGCAAGATTAGACAAGTTTAAGAGATGTGCAGAAAAAGAAAAAATTGATTGTAAGAAAATGTTGTGTCTTGATATACAGACACGATGGAACTCAACTTATATGATGTTGGAGGCGGCTAAGAAGTTTGAGAAGGCTTTCAGGCGGATGGAGAGTGAGGATTATAATTACCTCTTACTTTGATGATGGCCTTGGGTCTGGGCACATGGGGCCTCCTAAAGCTAGGGAGTGGGAGACAGTGAGGGTTTTTGTTAAATTTTTTAATATGTTTTATGATGCCACTAATAGATTTTTTGGGTCTTTATATGTGACAGCCAACACCAATTTTCTGGAGATTTGTGATCTCCAAAATGAGTTGATGGAGTTGAGCGAGAGTCCTAATAGTTGCTTGAGGAGTATGGCCATAAATATGAGAACAAAGTATGATAAGTATTAGGGGTCATTAGACAGGCTGAACTTGTTTATGTTAATTGCAGTTGTGCTTAATCCACGAAGCAAGTTAGGACTTCTTACTTTCCACTTGAGGAAAGTTCATGATGAGTTTCGTGCTGAGGAGTTGTTATCGAGTGTAAAACAGGTATTGAAAGATTTGTATGCATAATATAATGCGGAATTCGGCTCCATCACGAGTACCCAAGAACATGTGCCCCCTCCGACATCTAGAACTATGAATGATGGTGATGGCAAGCGTGAGACCAAATGGTTCTACAAGTGGTATAAAGCATCTTCCGCCATGGGATCTAATATTGCCAAAACAGAAGCAGATAGAAATTTATCAGATGGTTGTGAGGCACTCTCCACATCGTTTGACTTGTTGACTTGGTGGAAAATTAATGAGGCTAACGATTCTATACTCGCGAGGATTGCACGAGACTTATTGGTCATGCCTGTTTCCACGGTTGCGTCCAAGTCAGCATTTAGTACGGGAGGTCGTGTGCTTGACCCTTTTCGGAGTTCATTCGCTCCGAGAACCATTGAGGCATTGATTTGTATTCAAAATTGGTTAAGACATCCGGCAACAACCATTGATATCCGGGAGGCTATGGATAATGTGGAAAGCTTCATAGTAGAATCAGGTAATATTTTCTTTATTTTCATTGTAATTTAATTTTAGTATTTTTTATAAAACAAATTCACTAACATTTGATATTTTATTCTTGTTATTAATATTTATTAATGTTTGTATATAGAGTTGAGCACACAATCAAACGTGACAAGTATTGAAGATTGAAGGTTGACGGCTTGAAGTTGAAGTAGCAAGTAGCAACTATCCAATTTGTTGTCATTTAATTATGTTATATTTTTTAGTTGCATTTTGCTATGCTTAAGACAATTTGTTTTTGTTTTTGTTTTTTTTAATATGTATTAAGTAATACTAAACATCTAGTGAAGTTATGTTTATTTTTTTTAATTATGTAATAAGTAGTAAGTAATAATTAATATAGTTAGTTAGTAATTGTAGAAAGTTATAAATGACATTACTATTAAAATTTAAAATGAAATCAACTCAAAAAAAGCTCAAAAAGAACTTGGATAATGAAATGAGGAAAAAAAAAAGCCCAAAATATTTGTTGAATTGGCCCAATTGGGATAGAACAAAGGCCCAAAAAAGGGCCCAAGAAAAAGCCCAAACCGACCGGAAACAGGCCGGTTTCAGCCCTTAACACCAGTCGGTTTCGATCGGTTTTTATCCTCAAAGAATGCAAGTCAGTCGGTTTAGGTTTCATGAGAAAACCGAACCGATAAAGTAGGTTTTCAGGCCTAAGTCAAAATATTGATCTAGTGCGAAGCAAAATAGTGCAACTCTAACATAACACCACAAAAGGAGTAACTTAAAGCTAACTGTATTCCAAAATACTATAAGTGTAACCAAATATGTTAATCTAATGGATTATGTTTAACACATGTATACAAAGACCCAAAAATATACTAAAAAATAAACTAACCTTTGCTCTTCTTGCGCTGGAAATCGACCATTTTTCCTTGTAGAGCCAGTGCAGCTTCACGAGCCTGCTCACACAAGCAAAATTATGAACCATTATTTGATGTGAAACGCATAATTTATGTGTTTGGGTGCCCGTGCAGTTGTACACATTTGACGTGGTAAAAACAAAGCTTAAACTTCATCTCTCAAAAAGAAGAAAAAAACAAAGCTTAAACTTCAAGGTTAAAACTCACAAGAGAGCAATGAGTAACACTTAGGCCTCGTTTGTTTTCACAACTCCTCTCAACTCATTTCATCTAATCATGACAACTTTCTCAAATTCCCACACAAAATAAAATAAACAATTCAACTTTTTCAAATCTCAAAACAAAAATAATATTAAAAAAATATATTCTAACAATATTTTATTCAACTTTTAACTTTAATCTTAACTCATCTCATTTCATCTCATCTACGAAAACAAACGAGGCCTTAGAAGGGAAGAGAAAAGTGGGAAGAATACACAAAAAATATCAATTGGCATGTGGGTCAGGCATTGGGAAAAGAGTTGGGGGATATTCTTTACTGCCAATTTCTTATCTTCCCTTGAAATATTTGGGTATACCTTTAGGTTCTCCGTTTTAATCAAGGGCAGTTTGCAATGGGGATAGAAAAAGGTTGGTGACTTGGAAGACCTCGATATGAAAAAGGACGAACACTCACATAGGTCAAAAGAATGGTAACTAGTCCCTGAACTTATTTTTACCATGCCTGCAGGTATGCAAATAAATTGGAAAAACTATAGCGCGACTTTTTTTTAATAAATAAAATGGTTTTATAAATGAGCAAAAAGGTGTTTTCTAAATACAGGATGCATACAATATATACACATAGTTAGAATGAAACAAAGAGATCCATCTCCAATCATGTTCTGCTCTAATAATTTCACTTCTCATTGATTGGAGCCGTCCAAAATCAGTAAAGTGTCTGCCACCGAAGCATCCTTAGCCCGGGCAATAGTGAAAACAACCGGTAAAGCCTACTTAAGGGGTTGATTGCCACACCACAAATCATTCGAAACTTTATCTTAAAGGCATTTCTTTTTTTTATGACGTGGAATCTTGGAAACCATGCAAACGCAACATGTCTTTAAACTGAATAAACTCCAATCGTGCAATGCATCCCTATCACACAGATCAAGTAAATCATATCAGCTTTATACTGATAGGACGAGGCCCCTAGAAATTGTTTGCACCCAAGGGTTCAAACCTTAGACCTAGAGGGCACATACCACCAAGACCAAGGCCCTTACCACTTGAACCAACCCCTAGGGACTTCAAGCCATTTCCCACCTTATATCTAGTGAATATCGAGAACTATCTCCCCAACCCCTTCGAATATTCTTCCAGAATCCAACCCCAAATGTCGCATTAATCTCATTAGAGTACCAATCCCCCAATTAACTACCATATTTCATTCCTACCACTTTCCTCCACAAACTCTCCATTCCCATAGCCCCATAACGACATCCAAACAAAGAACTTCCAAAGGATTCATTTTCTACATCCCAAACCTCTATCTAGTATTGGGGATAGAGGTTTGGGCATCAAATCTTGGCTTGACTCAGATGGGGAAATTCTCGTTCTCCACGCCAGATAAAAAATCCTTTTGTAATCTTTCAACAACGTTAGCTATGTTGGCTAGATGGGGAAACAAGGGCAAACGTGTGTAACTTTGACCAACTTTGGACTTATTTGGCTTCTAGGGGAGCTTCAAGCGGAGGTCTTTTAATGTGGGATAAGAGAGTGGTGGAGGCGGTTGATAAGTGTATTGGGAATTTCTCGGTCGCTAGCTTATTTAAAAATGTTGAAGATGGGTGGGAGTGGGCTTTTGTAGGCACTTATGGACCAAATATGGATGGAGATAGGAGAAGACTTTAGGAGGAGTTGGCGGGTCTATCAAAACTCCTTGGCCATGGGAGTTCTCTGAGTTCATATTTGATTTGGACCTCATGAACCTTCCCCTTGTCGGGGGCGAGTTCACATGGTCAAATAGTCGGGGTTGGTCCAGACTAGACAAGTTCCTCGTCTCTCCATCATGGGAGGCTCACTTTCCGGAGTTGTGTCAAAAAAGATTGCCCCGAGTCTACTCAGACCATTTTTCTATCTTGTTAGACTGTGGAGTTGTTCATGGGGGACACCAGTATTTCAAGTTTGAAAATATGTTGCTAACAGCTGAGGGTTTTACAGAGAAGGTCCGTTCTTGGTGGTCTTCTTAGCAGTTCACAGGTACTCTCAGTTTCATTCTTACAGGTAAACTTAAGGCTTTGAAGCAAGATCTAAAGAAGTGGGACTTGGAAGTCTTTGGCAACATTGATGAGGAAGAGTCCAATTGTGACCGAACTGGAGAGGGTGTTGTTGATGGAGGAGACCTCGTGGCGCCAAAAATCCAGGGTACTTTGGTTAAAGGAAGGTGATAAATGTACAACATTCTTCCATAAAGTGGCTAATTCACATAGTCGTAACAATGCTATAGAGCCACTTCACTCAAGTACTCAAGTGCTCTCTTCCCCCTATGAATTAGAAAACCATGTTGTACATTATTATGAGAACCTCCTCAAGAAATCCGCTTGCTGGAGGCCGAAGCTTGATGTTTTGTTGTTTGAGTCTATTGACCAGCAGAGTGCGAGTTGATTGGAAAGATCTTTTGATGAAGATGAGATCCACAAGGTCATTTGCAGCATGGCGAAGGATAAAGCACCGGGTCAGGATGGTTTTTCGATGGGATTCTTTCAAGCTTGTTGGGATATTGTGAAATGTGATGTTATGCAGGTTTTCTTTGAATTTCACTCTTTCAAGAAATTTGAGAAATGCCCCAACGTGACGTTCATTGCCCTCATACCAAAGAAACAGGGGGCTACGACAGTTGAGGATTTCCGCCCCATAAGCCTTGTGAGTGGAGTGTACAAGATCATTTCGAAGGTTCTTGCAAATCGGCTAAGCTCGGCATTGGAACAAATTATTTCTAAGCCTCAAAATGCATTTGTTCAGAGAAGACAAATCCTTAATTCGGTCCTTATTGCCAATGAGTACTTGGATCATAAGCTGCAGGAGGGAGTTCCTGATATTCTATGCAAGCTTGAAATGGAAAGGCTTATGATCATGTGAATTGGAAATTTCTTTTATACTTGCTCGGGAGGTGTGGCTTTGGTGATAGGTGGATTTCATGGATTCGACATTGTGTCTCTACCGTTCGCTTCTCGGTATTAGTTAATGGCTCCCCTGCAGGATTTTTTAATAGTTCTCGTGAATTGAGGCAAGGGGACCCATTTTCTCCTCTACTTTTTGTTATCGTTATGGAGGCATTTGGTCGAATGGTGAAGACTGCTGTGGGTGGTGGTTTGTTATCTGGATTTTCGGTGGGTAAAGGTACTAATGGCTCTATCTTAATCTCACATCTCTTATTTGTAGATGATACTCTCCTTTTTTGTGAAGTGAATCATGGCCAGATTCAAAATTTACGAGCACTTTCGTTATGCTTTGAAGCCGTTTCGGGGCTAAAGTGAACCTTGGTAAGTCCGAGATGGTTGTAGTGGGTGTGGTGTCTAGTCTCAATAGCTTGGTGAGTCTGTTGGATTGTAAAGTGTCATCCTTGCCTATAAAATATTTGGGCCTTCCGTTGGGAGCGACTTTTAAGGCTAGAGCGATTTGAGATGGGGTTGTCGAGAAAGTAGAGAAAAGGTTGGCTAGTTGGAAACGGTTATATTTATCAAAAGGGGGTCATCTCACCTTAATTAAGAGCACGTTATCTAACCTCCCCACCTATTTCTTCTCTATGTTTCCTCTACCTACAGAGGTGGCGCCTAAGATTGAGAAATTATTTCGGGCATTTTTGTGGGGGGGAATAGGGGAGGAACCGAAAATCCATCTTGTTAAGTGGAAGAAAGTTTGTTCTCCAATTTTGAATGGTGGCTTGGGAGTGTGCAACTTGAGGATTTTCAATAAAGCTTTATTAGGGAAATGGATATGGAGGTACCGCTTGGAGGGGATTCACTGTGGAAAGAAATTATAGACTCTAGACACGGACGTACTTGGGGGGGCTTGTGCTCCAATGAAGTGAAGGGGAGTATGGCATGGGCTTATGGAAATTTATTAGCAGGGGATAGCAAAGTTTCGAAAACCATATCCGTTTTATGGCTGGAGAGGGCACCAGAATCAGGTTTTAGCATGATGTTTGGTGTGGAGATTGCGCTCTTGATAGGGCGTTTCCAGATCTCTTTCATATTGCAGCCAACAGGGATGCCTCCGTGGCGGATCTGAGGGAATTTTCTCATGGTTCTCACCAGTAGAATATCCTATTTAATAGGGATATTCATGATTGGGAACTGCACATTGTTTCAGAATTGTACATATTGTTGCTTTGGTTTTCTGCTATTGTACTTAATGGGAACAATGTTCATGATTTTTTGTCCTCAATCTATCGTTCCTAGAATGTATTTAGGTGTTCTTTTGTATACTTCCTGTGTACACAGGCTATGCCTATTTCATTCGTATCAATGAAATTTACCTTTTACTTATCAAATAAAAAAAAAAAAAACTTTGACCAAGTGCTCTTTATTAATTTGCCCTAAGCATGAAAGTCGTAAAACCTCATCAAGTCACCTTTTATTGCATCAAAATATGCTTGGAAAAAATAGCGTTGTATAACCATTCAGACCAAGGGTCTTGTCTCCATTCAAAGTCTTTACTACTTCATGCACCTCATCCTCAAAAGGTCTTTCCAACCAATTCGCTTCCTTTGCACCTAGAGATTCAAAATGCAATCCATCCAACTCATATTCTATTCATTCGTTTTGTTTTTAAAGTAAAACTTTTATTCTATTCAACCATTTGCATATAGTTTGTCTTCAACATAATGGGCAACAAGTTAGAAATTTTCAGGTTTTAATGAGACTTTACTAGGCAGGTGGTGATGCCATCAAGAGAAGAACAGGGTTAATCTTTGGGGAGGGTGGTTGATAAGAAATATGGGGTCTCCAAAGAGGTTACTGTTCTTAGAGCAGCCTATTTAGTTTATTGAAGAAAATTTGAGACTGGGGAAATATTTCCAAGTTTGATAGGTTCAAGCTAGGGGAAGGCACCGGAATTTGCTTGTTTCACCCTATTTTGTATGGTGATACTCTTCCAAACGAAAGTATTTTCTAAACTTCTTTCAGATTACATAAGATAAAGATGCAACAGTGACAACATATGAACTTGTCTACTTGAAAATAACATTGGAAGCCAAGATTTCTAGTAGTGGGAGAAGATAAAGATGTAATAAGGAACTTATCAAAAGAGAGAAAGAAAAAGATGAAACAAGGAAGTAGAATATATCTTTTTAAAGTTGTTTTTGTTTTGGTTTTTGTAAAAGTTTTGGTTAGGTTTTTTACATTTTACTGAACTCTAGATAAATAATCAGATAAAAAGTTGAAACGGATCATTTATTTTTTAATTTAATTTTGGACAGAAGTTGAAATTTTTCTGAAAAGCCAGTTAATCAAACATGGTTGTAGACTCTAGTTTTTTTTACTTGCACACATCCACTTTATTAGGGTTGTGCCTTTTATCGAACTTTTTAAATGAAATCTATTACCTTACGAAAACAAAGAAAAGATCAAGTTAAAATGTTTCAAAACCGTAACTTCAGTTATGGATGGACCAAAAACCACGAATCTGATGACCAGATAATTAATTTTTCGTTATATAGTTGACCACCAGAGTATTTGAAAGACAAAGGCACCCCTACAGGCAATCTTCTTTGTATGGATGGCGTCCTTAGGGAAAATCCTCACACCAGACAACTGGTGGAAGCATCGAATCATTTTCATGGATTGGTGTGTGCGCAAAAATGCATGGAGAGTCCATTGATCATCTACTACTTCATTGTGAGATTGCCATGACCTTGTAGAATGAATTCTTTGCTCGGGTGGGATCGGCTTGGGTGATGCCAAGAACAGTAATTGATCTCCGAGCTTCTTGAAGAAAGAGGCCTTCAGGGCAACTTTTAGATTGCAACAATATGAAAGATGGTCTCAATATGTCTATGGTGATCTATTTTGAGAGATGAACAAAAAAAGTTTCGAAAATCAAGAGCGATCAGGGAATAAGCTTAGAAATTTCTTTTTCAATACTTGACTCTATTGGTCAACTGTAATTGATTTTAATGGCACAAGTTTTCATGAATTTCTTGTATTACTAAACTAGCATGCATAAGTGATGCTCTTGCATATGTCCCATATACTTGCGCTCTTTCCTATTCTTATGATCAATAAAATATACCAAAAGCTAATTTCAATTCAACTTGGGAATAATATATTGCGATCAAGGCATGGGCACTGCTTGTTCCCTCTACAATTAGAAGGCTACACAAAGAAAATAAGCTAATGGATATGTTGAAGATATAACCTTTTGCAGTCATCACAAATTAAATCTAGAAAGAGGATTAGAACACATGATACCTTGTACTCATCAATAGCGTCTTGAGCAAATGCAATATCTACATCCTTCTCCCTAAAACAAAATATAAATTTGAAGTATAAGCATCTCCAGTTTTAATAATCTCAATAAAAACGAACAACCCAATCTCATTCAATACATTTTTTGTTTAATAGGTAAGCTCTACACACACCCAATAGACCTAAAACGCAGAATTACACCCTCTGCCCCATTCATAAGGGGGGAGGAGACCACTTGAGCTACAGCTTATTGGCCAACGTAGCAGACTAGACACCAATATAAATGCTGTTGATACACCCTCCATCATATTTAAAATGAGTAAATAGAGGCCATGATAAGCAAGGAAAAGCAGTAAACATAGCACCAGGAAGACACTCACTACACAGATTTCTAGTCTAGATTACCATGTTGCTTCAGCATAAGATAGTCCCTGCCACTTGACTAAATACTCTGGTATCACATTGCCAGAACTATCTTTATTGATTCGGTCAGCAAATATTCTCTCCACCTGAAAATGCATAAGCCAAACCAATTACAAATCCCTCAAATTGAAAAAAATAAATATTTACCAGAGCAATGAAAGGAAGGAAGAAAAAAGATCCAAATCAGGAAAAGAAACCTGACTGTTCTGCTTGATGAGATCTAAGTCCATTTCCTTGCTCACGTCATTTACCTCAATCTAACAGGTATATACAGAACCAGAAAAAGAAAGGATAAATGAGCTACCTAACACAAATGAAATTGTTATTCTGAATGTAAACCTCATTAGGATAAAGAAACCGAAATATAACTTGAAGATTCAAACAAAAGGAAAAAGCATATTCATAAAAAGAAGCATGTCCGTTCCTTATTATTGCTAGAGAAACAACCTAGGCGAAAGAAAACTGAATATGACATTTTTATGGATAGAATATGACATAAATATGGAAAACACTCACATCAGGATCATACAATGACAAGGAACCAATTATGAAAAGAACTGATGAAGCTACTATCATGCAAAATGTCTCAGTTCTTCTACTCCTAATAACAATAAATTAACTCACAAGATAATCCATTCCCAGCTTTCTATAACGTAAGCAGAATTTTTCTTTAGTCTTTCCAATTGTAGCATCCCAATGTAGATGATTCCATTTTGGAGCATATCCAATCCCATAAAAGAGAAACTAAAAAATAATAAATCTTAGCACAGAAAACAACCTCAATCTAAGAGGTAAGTTTTTCCCAGGTGAAAAACACAACACAGGGAGCTACAAATCTTATGTAATAAACCTAAAAATATTTTTTGATAAGTAAGAAGAAATTTGATTGATATAAAAATAGGCATATCCCAGGTACACCAGAAATATACATGTGAGTACACCAAATTAAGAACTAGAAACTGTTACAAGAAAATCATGGAAGCTAAGACCATTTAAATCTAAAGCAATGGCCCACATAAACAAAGTCTTCCAGAATTAACTCCTAAACTCCCATCTTAAGAGCCGTATCTCCCACCCACACATCATGCCAAAAGCTGATACTACTGCCCTCCCCTAAACACAGCCTAGTATTACTAGAAAAAGGCCCCCACCCTTTCCGTATATACTTCCATAATCCCACACCATATGCCCCTTGCACTCCCATACTTCGCATCAATCACCCCTTTCCATAAGTCTTCCCTCTCGTGATTATAACGCCATAACCATTTCCCTAATAGAGCCTTATTAAAGGCCCTCACATAACGGACCCCTAAGCCACCATCACTCACAGGAGTACACACTTTATCTCATCCAACAAGATGAAATTTAAACCCATCACCTAGTCCACTCCACAGGAAATCTCGTTGGAGTTTCTCAATCTAGAAGCAATGCTCACTGGAAGGGGAAATAAAGACAAGAAATATGTGGAAAGGTTGGATAGAGTGCTTTTAATAAGTGTGCTCCACCCCCCTTTCGATAAGTACAACTTTTTCCACCCGACCAGCCTACGCTCTAATTTCTCCAACACCTCCTCCCAAATTGTCTTAACTTTAAAAGTTACTCCCAACAGAAGACCAAGGTACTTCAACGGCAGCGAAGAGACCACAAATCCCAATATGTTCGCCAACCCCCTAATATTTCTTACATCACCCACTGCAACCATCTCCGTTTTAGCAAAATTTATCTTTAGCCTGGATACCACTTCAAAACAAAGTAAGATAGTCTTCAAAGATTGAACATGTCCTGCATTATCCTCACAAAACAGCAACGTATTATTTGCAAACAAGAGATGAGAAATAATGATAGAGCCATGTTGGATAGGCCCCGCTGAAAATCCAAAAAAAAAACCACCCTCTACGACAACCAAAACCATTCTACTTGGAGCCTCCATCATAAGGACAAATAAGAGTGGTGATAGTGGATCACCTTGTCTTAGCCCCGCAAACTATTAAAGAAACCCACAGGATCACCATTTACCAAAACCGAAAAGCAAGTTGTTAACACACAATGCCTCATCCACCCCCTCCATCTTTCCCCAAAACCACATCGACACAGAAAATAAAACAGAAAATTCCAGTTGACGTGGTCATAGGCCTTCTCCATGTCCAGTTTACATAAAATACCCAGCACTCCCGACTTAAGATTGCTATCTAAACACTCATTAGCTATAAGAACCGAATCCAATATTTGTCTACCTCTCACAAAGGCATTTTGAGACTTAGAAATAATCTTATCCATTACTGAGCTCATCCTATTGGCAAGTACTTTGGAGAGTATCTAGTACACACTGACCACAAGATTAATAGGCCTGAAATCTTGCACCTCTATTGCTCCAACCTTTTTAGGGACAAGTACAATAAAAGTAGAATTTAAGCTTTTCTCAAATTTTTCAAAAGAGAAAAATTCCTGAAAAACTTGCATAACATCCTCTCTCACCACCTCCCAACAAGTCTGAAAAAATGCCCTAGTAAGGCCTGAAGCTTTATCCTTATTCATTTTTCTGATTACTAGTCGAGCCTCCTCCTCCTCAAATGGTCTCACCAACCAAGCCATACTATGTTGATCTATGACCTTAGAAGCTAGATCATCTACGGTAGGCCTCCATGCATAAGGTTCCGACAACAATTGTTCAAAATGTCCAGCAACATGATCTTTTATTACTGCTTGATCTGAAGATAAACCGTCATCTATGGTCATGGACTCTATGGCATTAAACCTCCTATGTGAGTTTGCAACTAGATGAAAAAACTTTGTACATTTGTCCCCCTCCCTAAGCCACAATGCCCTTGACTTTTGTCTCCACGAAATCTCCTCCATTAGAATCAACCTTTCTAACTCTGAGACTACTTGACCTTTGCGATTATTCTCATCTTCTACACCTTCCAAGCTTTGTAATTCTTGGAGGAGATTCTTTTTCTGTAATGCTACATTACCAAATACCTGTTCATTCCATGTCTTCAAATCCATCTTCAAAGCTTTCAATTTTCCAGCCAATACCTTTCTAAGAGTGCCTTGTAATTGTTATGAGTTCCACCAATGCCTAACCAATTCCACAAACTCCTCCATTTTAACCACATATTCTCAAATTTGAACTGCCTTCTACCCCCTGGAATTCCTCCACAATCTAACATTATGGGAAAGTGATCAGAGCATATCTGAGGAAGTCTTTTCTGACATAAATCTGGAAATTGCATTTCCCATGAAGGACATATGAGGAATCTGTCCAGTCTTGACCAAGCTTGGTTATTAGATCAAATATATTCACCTCCCATGAAAGGTAAGTCCATGAGTTCTAGCTCGAATATGAGATCCAAAAATTCCAGCATAGCATGATTTTGTTGCCCCTCCCTCGATCTTTAGCTGGGAAATCTTGTCACATTAAAATCTCCACCAATGCACCATGGAACCTCCCACCAAGTACAAAAGCCTGCAAGCTCATCCCAAAGCATCCGCCGCTCGGAATCCAAATTAGGGTCATAAACCCCAGCAAAAGCACATACAAAACTATCTTCATAATTTTTAAAAGAACACCCCACCGAATATTCTCCCACAAATTCATCATTGTTCTCCACCACCCTTTTATCCCACATAACCAAAACTCCACCCGAAGCCCCTTTCGAAGGTAAGTAGGACCATCCCACATCCCACATACTGGCAACTCCATATACTCCTTATAGTTCTTCTTGTTATAAGCTTCAACTTAGTTTCCTGCAAACAAATAATGTTCATCTTCCATTGTCTCAACAAAGATCTTATTTGGAGGTGTTTGTTGATCTCATTCAACCCCCTAACATTCCAAATTAAAATTCTGGCTTCATTTATCAACTATTTCAGCCCTCCCTTTGTTCCTACCACGGCTTGCACTCCCCTCCTTACCATCATAATTGATAGGCCAATTTAGCCGCTTCAACTCCCTATTTCTTTTTGCCCCTGCTCCTTGCTGATAATGGCCTACCTCAATGGCTACTAACAGTGCCGTAAATTGATCTGCATAGCCCTCACACGAAATCCTCACACAACTCTGCAATTCCTCCACCTTTTTCATTACCCAATCAGGAGGTAGAGGAGGCATAATATTTATTGGAGAAGGGTCCTCCCCTGAAGGCTCCTCACCCTCTGATCTAGAAGGCTCAAAAAGGATCAAAGATCCTTCCCCTTCCACCTCCCCCCTCTCCATCTCATTCCCACTCTCCAAAACTACCATATCTTCAACAACAACCGACTCCTCTCCCTCCATCGGCACGTTCTATGACTGCCTAGCCCTTATCGACATGTTCTGTGGCAGCCCAAGACTCGTCAACGTGTTATGTGGCTCGCTCTGTGCAATGACAAGACTTTTTTCACCGACGTATACCATCCCTTCACCTCCTACGTTATTCCCCCTAACTTCCCTCTCTTCAATTTTCGGCACCTAAAAAGCCACCACAGACACAATCGGTTTGCAAACCATAATTTCTCCCTCTTCCTCCTCTGACGACAGCACCAGCTCCGAGACACTACCAGATGACTCAACAAGGACCCGCGACAATTTCTATGCGAGTGGTGGCGCCGTCAAGTCAAGAGTCGGCGTCGTCGTGCTATACCCCCCCCCCCCCCCCCCCCGAGCCTCCCGATACGCCGAAACTCTCGTTTCGGACCTTAGGCTTCCATACCCATTTCTGGCCTTTCACCAAGCCCGGCCCTCCAACGAGCCCAACCCACTAACCCTCCATCAAACCCATCCCCCTATAAGACCATCCAACGAGCCCATCCCCTTGGCCCAAGCCCATTGCCACTCCCTTTACTCCCTCAACGCACCATTTCGACCCCAACCCTTTAACCTCCACAACTCACCGTATCAAACCCTCCCCTTTATCCTCCTCTACATACCGTATCAGACCAAATATATTGCTCTGTAACTTAACAACTTGAGATTGCATCTCTGACAGAGCCCAAAGTATAGTTTCCTTTTTAAGGCCAACAACTCCCCTATCATCATCCCCACTACACTACGCCCCTGTAGAGACTGCGACACCACCTCGCATGCTAGGGCTAGCAACAGGTCCTCGAGCACAGTCTGTCCTTGGTTTCTGCAGAGCCTCCATATATGACCGCTTCGAAGGTTGAGCTGTCGTCATCACTAGTGGTGCCAACCCAGCAAAATGGCCTTCTCTACCAACCTCCCTCAAAACCTCCACCAATTTTCTCCACCCCCTCCCATCTCTGCCTTCAGGAATGAGAATACAATTTCGTCGACTCCCCTATTTGTATTCCACCAAAGCCATAAACGCCCCTTGGGAGTTGGAACACCTTTGTGCTATGAAGCCCCTGTCTCCTTCTCGGTGAGCTGTATAAAACTCCCTTCTCCCCACCTTCAAGCAATCCTCCAACGCTTTAGAGAACCCCATGCTGTGGCTAACTCCAAGCGAAGGTTTTTCACCAACTTCCACTCCCTTTCAGTAATGTGCACCATCGTCCATCTCTTACGACCTCAAAAGCCTTAAGATCAATAATAACAGCATTCAACATACCCATATCCCTTCCGATACTTGCAAGAATCACTCACTCAAGCTCCCATGAACAACATCTCCAGCCAACTAACGAAAAAATGAAAAAGTGTACGGAGAGGGAATAGGGAGGAGAGAGAAAAAGGTTAGAGATGATTTTAAATAATTTATATATATATAAATAATTAAGATGAAATTGCATGAGAAAATAATTATCTTAGGTTGTAAAGATTTATAGAGAGAGACATATTCATTTAGGGAAAAAGTCAAATTCACAGAGAGCATACACCGTTTCAGAAATTGCTGTGTTTCTCACTGTCACTGGATAAACTCTAATGTCATTAAGAAAACAGCCAAAGATGCTCATGTATTACATATTGCTCACATGACACATTAGTTTGCCCATTTCGTTTCAGGGAAACGAGTCAGTTCAATGCCAACATTCTAAGCACATGATTATAATTAATCTTAGAATGCAAATAAGACAGAACCAGAAAGCATTCTCTCTAAAAAGAACTCAGATAGAGGCAAAAGGCAATATTACCTCTTCGCGTGAGAATGTCTTCCTGTACCGAACATCCTCCATCACTTTTTTCGTGTAGTTTAAAACCTTCTTAAAACCACTAAGCTGAGGACCCACATAGACAAAACCACAAAGCTACATATGTGAGGAAAAATTGAAAACACAGTGCAGCAAACAAAAAACGCCATCCATAAATTTCTCAGCCAATGGGACAAAAAAAACCAAAGAAAAGAAAAGGTATACATGTTGTAGCTCAGAGAATGACTTCCACTGACAGTGCAAATGTGATTGACCTTTCCATTTTATCAAGAATTCCGTCTCATTCCAATCTTGCTCAGTCTCATACAACTGGCTTAACAAAACAGGCTCTGTCGATCTATTGTTCCTAGCAGCATCTTCGGCCATACCCTTTGGCTGATGCCATAGTACCTTCTCAATGGAGTCACCATCTTCTTCTTCAATTTCCTCCTAAAAGATATAATTCAAAAATGGAAGATGTTACCATATCACACAAAAAAAAAAAAACATATGAAATAATTCCAAAGAAAATTTCTGAGTGAACTTTTTTTTATAAGTAAATTTCTGAGTGAACTACCGTATATAAATCAAACTAACAAATGCACACCCAACAGAAAATAATATCATAAGAGAAGAGTCTCGGATTTAATCAATAAACAATGGCACTTCACTAATGAGTGCAAAATACAGAACTAAAATTTCCACTCCAAATAATTTCCCATCAATATCCTTGAAATCTTACTTTGTTGGCAAGGTACCTTCCAAGCATTTCAAATTTCAAATTTCAGCCCGACCACAAGAAAAGATAAGCCCACAAATATATGTGGAATAACTACAAGAATAGAATGAGCAGGTAAAGAGATTTTAAATGGTACACAAGAGCTTTGAAAGTCTAAACATAGAAACCAAGGCTAGTTTATACTAATCCGAACTATTTCCAGAAAGCAGAAGACACTAGTCAGATTAGTAGACCTCCAATAATAATGGTCTATATATTACTTCTTCTGACAACTAAGCTATTTCAGAAACCAGGTTGGATCTGTGATTCATCAGCATTTCTTCCATTTGATAAAATCTAATGCTAATAAAACGTCTTATATTCGTTAATTGAAAAAAAAAATTATTAGTAAATGGAGAAAAAAATAATAATAATTTGACCACTTCTCAGCTAGAAATGCATATCCAACATCTATCCTTCGCTAATTTTATATGTGAATTCCTTTCCATACATTTATTCCAACTAAAGGGTACTTACAGTGGTTATAAAACCCAATTCAGCTGTATCCAGTGCATTCTCATGTCCAGCACATTTCCATTCCTACACAATACTCTTAACACATCATGCCCATTAACCATACCCCATTCTCACTATTTTTTTACAACAAGCTAAACAAGACCCTAAGCAAAGGGCTTCATATGCGGAGGCATTTCAAATTGCCAAATCATCCAAGAAAGGAGAAAAGAGCTAATATTGCACCGCTATTGTACCAACCCAAGTAAGGTACAAGCCACAACTGGGCACATACTCCAAAAGTCTATATGTTACAGTTGGAACCACTTGCAATCATTATAAAGGTAAATAACCTCTCATTCTCAAGTAATGTGAGATCTCATTTATCACCTTTTTATACTCAATATGTGGGGTTACAATCAACCCCCTTAAATCCCTAACATCCTCGTCAGGTCATTCCATCATACATAGCACAGCTCAAGTCTCACACCTCTGATTGAGATTGGCTCTGATACCAATTGTAACAACCCAAGAAAGCTCAAGTTACATCTAGGCCTGTACTCCAAAAAGACTAGTCAATGTTACAATCGGAACCTCTTGGAATCAATATAAAGAATAGGAGCTTCTCCTTCCCAAGCAATGTGAGATCTCTCATTCACCACCTTTTTATACTAGATTTAAGGTATTAAACCTATAGGCAAGAGAAAGTTTGCAAAAGTAGTTGAATGACAAAGTATGCACAAGTTTGTCCGTTTTCTTTCTTTAGGACATAACTGTGGACTATTCACTCAGCACAGCCTTCATATAATCCATAGTCAAACACCAACTCGCATATATTCAAGGCTACTCAAATCTGTTTAACCTTGCCACATCAATCCCTCATCTATTATCAATGGATCCATCTCAGACTCTATTTTCAAAGTTGATAACGCTCACTGTATGCTCAGAAAAATCCACCAGCACAAATTAAAACCTGATCCAAAGCGCAAATGCTAGCATGACCACTGATGGTAATTAAGATGAAGGCTGTGCTGAGTGAATAGTCCACTCAGGGAGACCAAAGTACACAAGGAGTATGGATTAGAAACATATTTTTTCTATACATAGAAACATCATATTACAAAGAATAAGAAAATAAAATAAATCTGGAAAAAAAGGTTGGAGGGACTTAAGATAAGCTGCCATCCAACAGTATAGAGATCTAAGGAATAATTCCTTTAGCTCCCCCTTATTCTTCTTGCATTCTCGAAGCAGCAACAATTCCACTCCCTCCAAATACACCACGACGGGCAAATTAAGATCATTTCCACAAAGTCACACTTTGTAAGCTACCAAACCTACCATTCCAACAATGAAATAGATCCACCACCAGTCAAAGTATGATCCAACTCAACCCAGATAGGCACAATACCGTTTACCAAATAGTACTAGCCATCTCACAACATAACAAGTGGTCCATTGTTTCTCCAACCCTCTTACACATATAACACCAATTTATGACTGTAATCTGTCATCTACGTAGATTGTCTAGCATGAGAATTTTCCTTAAAGCCACCTCCCATGCAAATATCACTGCTCTAAGGGCCCTGCACCGCCAAATCTGTTGTCTCCAAATGTTCTTTCATGCAAATATTTAACACTTCCTCGTCAAATGTGCTAGAGCACTAACAATCTATCAATAGTTTTTTCTCTACTTCATTTCACGCGACTTCTAATTTTAAATCTTTCATGGAAACACGTCCAGATTTGCCAGCACTATTTTGCAACAAAATTAAGCACTAGCCCCCATACCTCAGCAAAAATCAAAACATAACTACACATGTAGGCATTTTTTTATCATAAAAAAGAGAGGACCCATGCATGGAGTACAAACAAAACATGACAAATCTACTTTTCATTATTGAAATACTGAAAACCAAATTACTACTTCATTGAATCAAACTTCTGCTAGGAATTATGATGTAATCTTCCAATGCAAAGTAACAATTTGATTAGCAGCTAAAGAGTAAAAAGAACATCCTAAAGAAAATCACACAGCAACAAGAATTCTTAGGTAATAACCCACTCCCCTTTAAACCCCCAGAAAAGGGGGGAATATAGAGGCATATGCCTATAAGATACTGTGCTCAGCCCATAACAAATCTTGGCATGCTTACAATTATTTTAGCTTTCATTAATGTCAGATACAAACTGGGTTGCCATAAGAAAGAGCCCTACAAGCTATGCTACTCCTAAACTGCCCAGCTAATTGTCTAAAATTTAACCCATGTAAACAATTCAAAATTTAGATCAAACACATCAAGTAAAATAATATAAACATAAGGGAAAGCACGAACAGAGGTCAAATGAATACATGGATTTTAACAATACAATAAGTAGATCACACCTTTTGGGACTTTTTCTTCTTGCCTTCATCAACTTCTTCACTTTCTTCACTTTCAACATATGATACCTTTCGAACGGACCTACTAGAAGTCCGGATCTCACTGTTGCGTCCAGATGTTTTTGTTGACACAGTGGACTGCCCACCATTTTTGCGTAGATTTACACCTCTCCTGGTCATGTTTTTAAAATCCTCATCACTCTCACTGTCAGAGTCATCTGCTGATGACTCTTCCTCTTCCAATGACGATTTCACTCTTCTTTGTCGATTAGATGCACGATATGATATTCGTTCTGTAGTGGACCTTACATTGCGTACACTTTTATCTTGCTGTCTACCCTTAGATTTCTTTGCATTAAAGGAATCATCTTCATTTGACACTTCTAGATCATCAATGCTGTCATCCTCCTCATCAGAATCTTCACCATCCCAATCTTTATCCTATATAATCAAAATATAAGTTACTAAGTCTGCAGAGACATCCGATAAATAAAAGTACAAGAAGGAAAAGAAAATCATGAAACAACTCCACATAACATATTACTATCAAGAAGGAAATATAACATAAGATAAAGCTGACTTATATGAACCCTTTTTAGATAACAAAAAAATCACACTTACATGGCTGATAGCATGACAAGCCAGTAATACTGACTAAACAAGACAAAGTTAGAATTTTCCATTGCTCTTTCTAGTCCATTTTCCACTTTTATTTTACAGCTCACTTTAACAGCTAATTTCAAGGTTTTTGTACTATATTTCCTCAAAGCATACAAAATTCACTGCAAGATTAACAAAATTTGGGAAACAAGAATTATGTAGGTAAATTTTCATCTATAAAACTTGTGCATGTTTTGATAAGAAGGGCTTAAATAACACTTCTGTTAGCAGGAAAACAGGAAAAATATTTTTTTTTTTTTTTTTTGATAAGTAAAACAGGAAAAAGATATTGCAAATAAAGGCAACTGAAATAGATCGAAGTCTAAATAATAATTTTGGTCTTCGACTACAAAGTAGTAGTTCAAGGAATTAAATACTTCAGTCTTTTAATCCTGAGCATAGTTGTAGAAATTTAATAAAACAAACGCACCTGTGTCAAACAATACATTAATTAACATAAGCACCCAAAAGTTACGGAACAAGATGGTAACTGGTTTCATCTTATACTACAGAAGACTAGCTCTCCTAAGTCCTAAGAAATTCTAACAGTATAAAACCAAAAGCACATAATAAGCCCAAAAAAAAATGATACACGATAATGTAAGGCCTGATGGTTGCAGGGAACAACTGCAAAATTCAAAATTCAAAAAATAAAAATTACAAAATAATAATAATTATATTAATAGAAACAAAAATGAAAAAGACCTCAACAATGTCCCAACCATCAGGCATACATCATAAAGAGTCACATCAGATGTTCAGCACATCCCACAAGCAAAACTTCAGAAAACTGATTAAATTAATATACCCCAAATTACATAGACCTATTAGCTACAGAATTTTTCATTTTAGCATTATAGTATTACCAACTAGAGACAGTTGCATAGGCCATGGATATAGCTATGTATGGTCCCTCTGTGCTTAATGTGGCGTATTTTTTTTTTATTGGCACCGGGTGTCTGGAACAACATCCCAACTAATCCCGGAGGTGCACAAGCCCTCGGCAAGGAGTTTTCCGCAAGTGAACCTCAGGTAATTCAAGGGAAAAATCCCTCAGTCCGATGGCCCCTATGTGCTTAATGTGGCATTTTTTTTTTTTTATTGGCACTGGGTGTCCGGAACAGTATCTCAACTAATCCCAGGGGTGCACAAGCCCTCGGCAAGGAGTTTCCCGCAGGTGCACCTCAGGTAATTCAAGGAGAAAATCCCTCAGTCCGATAGCCCCTAGAAATTATTTGCACCCAAGGGGATTTGAACCTTAAACCTAGGGGGTGCATACCTCCAGGCCCAAGGCCTTTACCACTTGAGCCAACCTCTAGGGGTTAGTGTGGCATATTTGGTAATAATGCAATGCTCAAAATTTAAAAGAATGTGAGAGGACAGTGACAAAACTAAAACCCACAAGTATTGAACAATCTCTTTGCTTGATGGCTGCTGCTCATAATAGCTCCCAATTCTCCAACCCAATAGAGATCATTTAAAAGAATGTGAGAGGACAGTGACAAAACTAAAACCCAGAAGTATTCAACAATCTCTTTGCTTGATGGCTGCTCATAATAGCTCCCAATCCTCCAACTCATTAGAGATCAAGGATTTTTGCTCTCTTTTTCATGCAAGAGGGATGTTTCATTTTATATATTTCCTGTGTACTTGGGTTGGTGCGGCATCTTCAATTTTAATAAGATATGCATTACTTATAAAAAAGTTTTAAAAAATAGAAAATAATTAAAAAAATAATAATAAGACTTTGAGGAAAGTGCGGACAATCAGCTTTCACAAAGTAACCTATCGGATATAATACCAAATTCCTACCTGAGATTTAAAAAAAAAAAAAAAAAAAACAAAAACAAAAACAAAAGAAAAACTGAGAAGTAGAAAAGGCCAGAAAAATGATAATGAACTAATACTCGGCAACTACAATAATGCAATCAAAATAACCTTGTTCCCAGTGCGACCACTTGTTACACCTGAATCAGGTTCGAAGTCAGCATCATCAGGATCATCCTCTGCATGCAGTAAAACAAAATGAATTCAGCACCAACTCTGTGAGTAGAGGAATAATATAGCCATAATCTCAGAGAAAAATAAAAAATAAATACCATCTTCCTCATCCTCTTCTTCATAATCACCATCAGCATCAGCATTATTGTCGTCATCATCACCATCATTGTCATCATCTTCATTGTCATTAAAAACTCTAGAATTTCTTTTCACGTGGCTATTGCTGGCAACAGGCTTTGATTGTGGTCTAGAACTTAATCCAATAGACTGCTTAAACCCTCCATAATGCATCGAGTCTCTCTGCTCTTCCCCATCCTGCTCATAATATTCATCAGATAACATCTCATCTGCAGGGACATCAGAATGGCCCCTCTGACGCTTGCCCAGTTGTTTTTGCCTATTTTCATCTTCCGACTCCAATCTATCTTCCCTGCCATCTGATGAATTGTCTTCCGATCCTTCTACCTTTCGAGAGTCAGAACCACTTTTAGAATCCTGCCCAGAATCAGAGCCACCCCTTGTCAAAGGTTGGCAGTCCTTCCAAAAGGTTGAACCCCATTTTCCGGCCATGGCGGTTCTCCTTCCAGAAGGTTGCAAATTCGATGCTCTCATGTTAATACCATCGTCAGCAGCTCCTTCATTTTGCAGCCTATTGACACCATCCAGTTCACCTTCAATTTGATACCGAGCGTCCATGTTCATATCAAATTCTTTTTCCCTTGAAGCAGCGTCTACATCCCCATTCACTACTGAGATCCGAGTTCTATCGATACTTTGTTCCTGGCCTTTTTCTTCCAGGACACCCTGTGAAACTGTTTCATTAGTATAGTTCCTGAAAAAAGCCATCCTTTCACATGGAACCCCAGATGAGCGTATTTAACCCAGTCCCCTTAGTTCAGGGAGTAAAATTTCACGCAGTTAGAGCAGTGAACACCTAGTGCTTCTGTTGTTTCCAGAAATGTCTCTAAAAGGTCTGAGTAACAAGCAAGTAAGAGTCTGGTTAGTATAATCCTCTCTAATTTTCAGGAAAACGAAAAAAAATACATTTCTCGGTCATTACTCCTCGACACTAAGAAATATAGTAGGTGTGTCAAAGCTTAGTAACAACGAAAGCATAGCTATAAGACTCCACGTGGTTGCAGATAAAACTTGACGAAATGGAAGGAAAAAAATACTGGCTCTCATTTATCAGCAGTGAATGACGGTATTACTCTAATCAACTAAGCAGGTAGTTTTATTTAGCTCAGTTCAATAGGCTTCCGAGTTATGCGTCTCAAACAATGATTGATCATTGGCTCAACTCCATTTTCTTGCTTTCCCTACACTTTCTCATCAATCAAACATTGCAATACTTCTCCAAGAGAGTGAAGAATTAACCAACCTTCTTTGATTATTCCTAGACCCAACCTATAAAACAAATATGGTCCGGAATAAGTGCTTAAAGCAGTTCAGATGAAGAACGCCGAACACACTTGAACTTCCACGCATTGCAATGAAAAATTCACGAAAACCGGATCCAAATAATCGACAAATTCAAGAACCCCAAAAACCCAAGGTACAAACAAAGGAAACAGAGCGAGCAACAGATCAACGACCAATTCTCAAAACCACAGGAAATCAATCGCTAAAACACCGATAAAACTTTGACAAAGAAAACCCTAGAGCAAGCACGGGCCCTTAATCGGGGACCCGAAAACCTAATTACACAATCGAAATCAAAATCGCCGACGAAAAGAGAAGCCAGCGACTGAAACCAAACAAGACGCTCACCTTTCCGGTACAGAAAAAGGGATAAAAAGAGTTCGACTAAATAGGTTTAAAGTGAGAGAAAGATGTGGGGGCCGCGCGGAGGTTAATAATCAAGCGCACCTTGTTTAACTTAGACTAGCCGGGGACTAAATCGCCGGCGAAGAAAAACAACGGAATTGGAGTACCCGTTGAAGTATCGGATTCGGGTCTACGGGGCGGATTATGCAATATAGGCGGCAGCTAAGATGCGCCGGTAGATTAACCGTCAGATGAAAGAGGAATGCGATGAGAGGCTGGGTGCTTTGGGATTAATCAAGGACGACGGTGAGGGTGGTGTGCCAGAAAGAGGGGGAGAGAAAATCCTTTTTGTTTGTAGAGAGAGAAGGTATTTGTTTGTAGAGAGAGATAGGGTATTTGGGGGACAATTTTTAGATTCGGAGGGTAAAGAGTCGGAAAAGGCTAAGGGGACTGCTGCAGATTATTTTGTGATTTTTTATTTATAGACTCCCAATTACTTTTTAACCTTCCCCTCCCTCGCTCTCCTCGCCCACGTTTCTTCAAGTTTTATCAACTTTGTGGTGTCAATCCAGTGTGTATATTATTTTTTTTTCCATTATTAAGAATTTAATTAATTACATGTATAAATTTTAAGTAAAAAACGACTCCATCGTGGGCGCATAAATGCAAAAACGTCACTTTTTTTTAGTAGAACTTATTTCTTTTTCAAACGACATGCACGAAATTTACGTACTTAAAATTTATATCATTATTATTCATTAAAAAAATTAATAGAATTGTAATTTCAAATAAACAATATAGTACGAATATGTAATCTTATTGTATAATAATCAAATCTTTTCAAACAAAATTAAAATATAAATTAAGAATTCTATTATTTATTATTATACGACACCATTGCGTTTTGTATAATAGTTGTGTAAAAGTTGTGAATATATTATGAGAAATTATACTTTTAGTCGCCCGAAATAAACGCTGCGTAAGCGGCTGGTGATGTGAAGAAATTTAATCGATACGCACCGTTTCGATTCCACCCTTCCCTCAATATTTTCCACCTCATTCCCTCACACTCTGCATCTGTGTTTCCTCTCCTCCTCAAACTATAACTCTCTCTCTCTATCGTTCCACAATTACAGTACTGTCGAAGACAGCAAATCCATCCCCTCGAAGCGCCTCCGTCGAAGACTCTGAAACAGTGATTCAGACTCCGAAACTACACATACCAGCGAGAACAGCAAGTAGGATGAAATTCTACTTGTTGAAGACTCTGAAACAGTGACCCAACGATGTTAAAGGATATATGATATAGAATTTTTCATTTAGAATTCCATTTTTGTTCAATGATGATAGAATTTGAAGTGCATCCAGGAACTTTCTTCATATATTTTTTTTATAATAGCACTGCACATAAACTCCTGGGTTTTCAGTATCCAAGTCAAAGAGATGCTCTGCAATATATGTACCCAGTTCAACACGCCATGAACAGAACAATCTTCAAGAAGAGAACCTTAGATGGTCCCATTTCCATATTCTTATGGCCTCTACTTCATCAAATATCCCAATTTGGCCAAGAAGATCTAAAGTGTTCCTGTAATTTGGTGAAATATTAAAATGATGGATCATTAAATTAAGATATTAGCGTAGAAGTTCTAGCAACCCGGCTTGGGGTACAAACAAATAATAAACCCACAAATGTGATATCAACTGGTTAGGGCCTTAGAAACCCATACAAAGGGCGAGATATCTAGATCAGATCCTTACTTGTCCATTTAATCCCACTTGATGACCCACATGAAGATATGCTTGAAGACCCATATGAAGATCTGCTTGCAGACCCAAAGAATCACACACTTCGCACACACTGAATGGAGCAAATACAAGGGGAATCACTTCACATCATACACGAAGAAATGTCGTTGACTGAGAAGAGAAGTATTGATCTTACCCACGAAGACGACGACCCACATGAAGACCCATGGTTATGAAGACCAGACGAAGACTTTCTCCTTCAACTTACTCCCACACGAAGACCAACAAAGAAACAAAACAAATGGCACTACTCCCACACGAAGATGAAGACGAGGCAAAAACAAGATCTATAGTTCTTCAAACGCAGACGAAGTGCTTAGCTTGGGGTATTTTGATCTGTCTTTCTTGACTTTTTTTCTTTTTATTTTTCTTTTTTATCGGCTGACGTGGCCCACGCCACATCATCCGATTGCGCAACAACTCCATCTAGCCGCTTGTCCGTAGAAGAACTGATATATTATTATTATGTGGTTTAGACATTTGGGAACTAGTAATTCTATTCCCAAGCCTCTTTTTTAACACACTAGCCACACCATTAGTGTGGCATCCTCGAATCGGGAATAAGGAGAGTAAAATCAAGCAAGGAGAAAACAAACGACCCATACTAAGCATCCTCTCTGAGACCCCTCTTCCATGACCTCTTTGATAGTCATATCACTGACTTTAACCACAACAAGCTCTCTTCTTGGCCTTTCAACCTGCCGGTTGCTAAACAGGATAATGGGTTTTGTAGTCTGGGAGCTAAAGCATGAAAGAAATCAGAGCGTACAGTTGATACAGAGATAAAACATACAAAGAAATAGGGAGGAGAGAGATTTATAAAGAGAGAAGAGGTGGTCATGATGGTGAGGAGAGATGTTGTATAAAATTATACGCATGTATATGTTAGAGTGGGTGTGTGTGTTTGAGCTGGCTTCTAGTTTTGAGACATGATGGATAAATATTCGGGATAATGGACTGGGCGAGAATTCCTTTAAATGAATCTTAGAGGCTCACATGGAGCTCACACAGAGGAAGCTTATCAAATAAGCAACAAGTCTCAAAATAGTGAGTTTTTCGTTTAAATTAATTTGCTTTTATTTCTTATATATTCGTATTTCCATGTCATTTATGACCAATGTGGCCGATATGTTAGAAAATGGATGATCCCTAGCAGAACTCTTAAGGAACATCTATTAGAGAGATCGAGACTCAAAACTATCAACTAACAAAAAGTTATTGATGCAAGCCAAATTTTTTAACACATTGACACACTTATCTGAGTAAGCAACAACTAATCTTGTGGGTACACATATATGTGACAGGTGACGAAAGACTAGCTGTGAGCAAAATCATAACCACGTGGGACTCATGTAATAAAGGGCGATTAAATGATAGACTTATACAAAATGTACCGTATGTGCCCAGAGATAAACTCTAGAAAATTGTTATGCTTAATATGGAAACCTGACTAATCGCATCCCGACTCATCAAAATCTATAAAGATAAGTCCAAGCAAGATACCTACACCAGATGGACACTATTAAAAGTAGAATCGTGCTCCAAAATGTAACATACTAAATTGAGCACCAAGAATCATACCCCTTAAGGGGTCATGCCATAGTAAAACATTTCAACCCTTATAAATAGCCTACAGGGTATGTGCTAGAGGGTTATTTATTCATTAGTCACCAATAAATATTTTTCCTCATCGATTTAAGCATCAGATGCATCCCCCACTAGGTTTTTCGAGTTTTCTCTTTCGGTTGCAAGTCGTTTAAGTACGTTGCTAGCACCGCCAGAATTTGCATCAACAATTGGCGAAGTACGTGGGATATATTGATTTACTTGTGAAGTGAGATGCGGATGCCAACAACCATGCACTCTCATACGGTCCACAGTTAGAAAACAACCACAATAGACAAACATGTGAGATGGAGGAAATGTTGCAGAGGATGACGTTAAGGATGAAGGCTTTACAAGGGAACAACGATGCCTTAAAGCAAAAAGATGGGGGGACTGAAGGGAGCGCAGGCTAAGATCGAAAAAAAACAACTTGATGAGGAGTCTCAAAGCAAGTGAGGCTGATTTCGAGTGACCAGGAAGAGAAGAAGATGATGCATGACAGCATGCGAGATCTTATGGACACGTATGAAGATGTGGCAAAGCAAGTGGGAACGTCATCTTCCAACTTGATCAATAGCACGACCTTTTTATATAGCACAGAGATCATGGTAATAACTTTGCCTCCAAAATTTAAAGTCCTACAAATAAACCTTTATAACGGGTCCAATGACCCAGTTGAACATATGGAAACCTTTAAGGCTTGTATAACCTTACATGGATTCCCAAAATTCATCGAAGCTGGTGACTGAGCATGCCTGTAAATTTGTAAACATCCTCTAACCCTAAAAGGTGTGGTGAGAGGGTGGTTCAAGAATTTACAAGCAGGCTCAATTGCCAGCTTCGATGAACTTTGCAGGCAATTCCTCATTCAATTCGTGGCAACTAAAAGGAGAAGGCGATTAGCAACCTACCACCTCCCAATAAAGCAGTTGGAGGACGAAAGCCTAAAAGGGTATCTTACCTAGTTCAACAAATAGTGCCTGGCAACAAACGGCCAAGAAGAGAAGTAATGCTCGCAATACTTCTAATCGAAGTATGACCCAAATGCCATTTTATGGTGGAACTAGCAAGGAAAATATCAACAACCTTGTGGGAGTTTATGGACTAGACAGATGACTTTGTCAATGTGCAAGACATGTTGCAAGCATTGATAGACCCACAAAATAGGAGATTAAAGATACAGACAGAAAGGCAAAAGAGGTGGCCAAAGGAAGTAAGAGGTGAGAAAAAGAAGAGTGAAAATGAGAAAATTTGGATGTGATGGCCTGAAATAGGGAAGCGCCTCAAGTGTAGAGAGGCAAGCAAGCAAAGGAAAAAAAATGACAAGGGAAGGAACATGGACGAGCATGAGTCTAAGCTTTATTGCTCTTACCACAGAATGAGAAATCACAATACCAAAGATTGCCACAACATTAGGTAGATCATAAAGTATATGCAAGAGAGTGGGAAGGTAGGGCGTATAGTTGCCCAATAGATACTGTTACCCAAAATGTGAGTGGTAAGAAAGCGAAGGGAAAGATCAGCGGGGAGATATTGGAGTGAAAGCCCCAGGAGCACCCCACACTAGCCCACCACGGCTGCACCATCCCTTCGACAAGTTTAGAACAATCAAATGAGGATTCGATGGGGACAATGCATCATTGTCCACCAGGAGAGCCCATGCTAGAAGGGCCTACTATGAAGAAGGTTTTTTTTTTTTGGAAAGGTCCTAGAAGAAAAGTAAAATGGAGAGAAGCTTGCCCCATTTCCTTTTGTGACTAAGATTTTAAAGGGGTTTTGTACCCGCACAACGGCACCCTTATGGTAACCCTCTTGGTCGCCAATTATATCACATGCTGGATTTTGATTAATAACATGAGCTTGGCATACCTTCTATTTTGGGGTGTACTCATGAAAATGGGCATCAACCAAGATAAGTTATAACTGACACCTACACCCCCTAAAGGCTTTTCGGAGGAACCAGCCCAACCCATTAGCTTAATTGCATTACCTATTATCGGAGACAATGGGCCTCGCAATACAACGATGATGATAGACTCTTTGGAGGTAAAAGTCCACTCGTCATACAAAGTCATCATTGGCCACCCAACTTTGAATCAGATGAGGGCGATTACCTCAATTTATCACCTAAAGATGAAATTTCTTATAAAGGCGAGTGAGCAAGTGTTGGCACATGAATGCTACGTGCAAAAGTTGAAGACTGGGAATGCGGAGGTTTGCCAGCGGCGTAGACAGAGTGGGAAAAACTTGGGAGGAACCAAAAGCCTCTAAACAAAAGCCAGGATCACGAAAGGCTACCTTGGGTAAAGGAAGGGCAGCCTGCTCGAACAAGATTCATTGACGATGCAACTGTAGGACTAGCATTAGGAGAAGATGTTCTTATACTCAACTAAAAAAACCACATGCTAATTCTCCAAAAGGTCAGTGGAAGCATCGTCATCCCTGTTAACCGTCGACACGTTGGCTGAGCTAGCAACAATAACATCCGCAGGGACTTCTTCCTTGAAAACAACGATGGGCGAAGGTGCACCCTCGATGGAGATTGCCACCTCAACAACAATCTCATCAATGGCAGAAGGGGTTTCCTCTCTTGGAACAACGACTTATCTAGCATATGCAAGTGGATCAACAGTAACTTCGAAATTCCCTACAGTTGTCTCGAGAATGCTTGGAGTGAGTTTTTCACCACCAACATCCAACACTTCAATAGATATGCTTGAAGCTAAAAAGATAATGAGGATTCAAACTTCTTGTATAATGAATAGGGAAAAGAACCCTAGAAGACGTCAGGAATCATGTCGAAAAACGTGGAACCCAACAACAAGTCCAGATCCTAGGCCCCTTGGACAATCACATCGGCGTGGCAATTAGGCAATCAAAGTGTAATAGTGAAGGTGAACATCGAGCCTCTTGACGATTCCCATAATAAGAGACAATATGAGGTGGAGGACACTTTGTGGTCTCCTTTAGGCAAGCGGGGTCGTGACGAGTGCGTGACCCACCACGAATTCCATCTCCCTCATTATTGGGTCTATTTCCTTTGGAATTCGATGAAGTAGGGCAGACCTCTTGTGCCCACAAGTGCACCTTTGGACACGCCAAATTTGGAATATGATGGCCCACAACATACGATCGATCTGGCATAACCAAGAAAAGATCGACATTCTACAAAGTAAGGACAACCTAATGAACTAATAAATTTAAGATTTTTCCTAACTCATTCAAAGATAAGATCCAGACACTCCATCTCCCTCCTGGTGGGAGCAACTTGGAAGTTACGACCGCCAGGGATGAAATGCCAAAAGGCCCTAAGAGGAAACTCATGATGACTTGCCTTGGCAATGACAAACTCCCAACCGACTCTAGAGACAAAAAAAAAAAAAAAAACTTTTAATCCCAATTCTTAAGATGGGAATAGCGGAATTCCAGGTGTATGACGCAAAAGCCAGTTCATGAACAGAAACTACACTGCTTCCGATCATGTCATCTTACACCATGAACATGGAAGAACTCAAGAACAATGAGGTAGGGTTTTCTCCCCCCGCCGCTTCTAAGGCTTTCCTCTAAATGATACAACAAGATAGTAGGATCCTCGAGATGTTTGAGAACTGAGTTGGAGTCATGCTTAAGTAGTCCAAAATATCAAGAATTGAGTGACACAAAGGGAGCCTCAACTCCATCAAGAACATGTTGGTGTAAAGTCCAACATGTTCGGCGACCTCCTCTAAGTTGATGGTGCCACAATGAGAGCTAGGAAGGATCAGCCTAATCGACTCAGGGATGCAGTACCACTCCATCACAGAGTCCAATTCTACATGGGTGGTGGTAGCAGTCCAATGATGCCCCTCAAAAGTGATAGGCCGTGAGGAGTCAACTCTATTGGAATCGTCTAGTGACTGACACAGACAAAAAGATCGAGAAATGTTACACAAACGGTTTTTGTGAGCCATGGAAGCAGGAGAAGTATGAAACTCTCGAGACAAAAGAGTTTGAAGGCAGAAGAAAACAAGAACTAAGGGAGTACGAAATGCAAAGAATGAGAAATAATGAAAGAAAAAGAAAAAGAATGGTATTTATAGAAAGATGGAGAAGTACAAGAACGCAGACGATGAGCAAAGAGGAGAACCCCATGTGGAGGAGAGAAGGAACCCATGTCGAACAAATACCACATTTCACTTTGCACAATATTTATCAAACGAGTTGTCGGATCTCACATTGCACGATAAGGTGAACGAAAGTGTATAAGGTGAACAATCAAATAGAAGGAGCGCCCAACGAAATAGGTTGTATGCAACAAGGAAAGGACACATGTCTAGGGAAATGCAACTGATTCAAAATGGGGGATGTGGGAAGAAAGGAAATTCCTGCCAACCCATGCAGCAGAAATTTACGAGGTAACTATTGCTTACACAAATGTGACATGTGAAGAAAGATTAGATGGCAAGAAAAGGTTGGGCAAAGGCATAATCATGTTGGACTCATGTGATAGTGGCTGATTAGAGGATATAACTACACAAAATGCAATGTACGGGCCCAGAGATAAGCCCTAGAGAGACATTACACTTAACATGAAAATCCAATTAACTGTATCCCGACTCATCAGAATCTACAAAGATAATTTTAAGCGACATACTCACATCACATGAACTCTATGAATGGCATAATTTTGCTCTAGAAGGTAACATACCAAATTGAAAACCAAGAATCATGCTCCCAAATGGATTAGACAACAGTAGAACATCTCAACCCCTATAAATAGCCTACCAAGTGTGTGCTAGATGATCATTCATTCATTAGTCACGAAGAAAAGTTAATTCCTCGTCAACTTAAGTATTGAAAGTATCCCCTACTGGGTTTTCCAAGTTTTCTCTTTTGGTTGCATGTGATTTAAGCACGTTGTTGACATCTCCAGAAATTGAATCAATACAACCAGTAACCAAAACAAATGCTCTGTTGTCCAAGCTTTTCGCCAAAACCCATTGATCCACTCTTCATCCAACTTATTCACTTTGAAATCAACTCTATTGGATATTCCCTTTTAAAGTAAGGTCTATTAGACTCCAACCTATGAAACACTCAACAAGTTCAACCAAATATTTGAACCTTGGACCTGTTGGAGCATATCACTAAATTGTTTACACTTTTGAAATAGTTCTTTATAAATTGTTTACACCCATGGGTTAGAACTTTGGATCTAAAGAGAGCATATCACTTAAACCAAGACTCTTTCGGCCTCTTAAAGCTTGAGCCAATCTCTAGGAGTTAACACTTTTATGAATACGGTCATTAACGTATGTATCTATTAATTATATAAAGATACTCACAAATATTCAAAACTTCTTTATTAAAATTTATAGATAATGTTTTAATATAAACCATAAAGAATTTATTTTGCAAAATTAAATAGCTTGTGAACGAAGATCAAGTTCGCTCGAACAATAAATGAGCTATTTGTTAACATTAAATATAGTTCGGTGATAAAATGAGCTTGAGTCATTTACTCTCTAAGAAGAACCAATCGAAATAAGGATGCCATGTTACATTTAGAAAAGAAAACAAAACAGGAAGCACCAGTATCAAATTAAATTTGGTGCTTTTGAATTTGGTAATGCGACTATGGCCTTGTTTATTTTTGAAAAACATCTCATCTCACTTCATCATTACAACTTTTTCAAATTCTCACAAAAAATAAAATAAAAAATTCAACTTTTTCAAATTCCAAAACAAAAATAATATTAAAAAATATATTCTAACATTATTTTATTCAACTTTTTAACTTTAATCTCATCTCATCTCATCTCATCTCTGAAAACAAACGAGCCCTAGGTTGAGTTCGAAAGTGGTTATTGTAAAGTTTATTTGGTTGCTGCATTTTGAAAGAGGTAGGGGACGTTTTGGAAAGAGGCGATGATGATTTCTTAACATACTAGATCTGGTCAATGTTCCCAACCAGATTCTCGCTCAACCTTAGAAGCGTACTTATCATATATATATATAACTTTTTTTTTGAGTCAAACTCTATTATTACGTGATGTTTGCGCACTTCACGATTGTAAATATCATTGTTCTTATTACTACTAGATGTTGTTTTCTCTACCTCCACCTGTATCCTTAAACCCGTGGCTGAATTTGGTGTTTTTGGGGCTAATTGAGAATAAGGGATAGTTGGCACCTACAAAGGTATTCTTGTGAAATATTTACAGCTGGTGGTTTGTGAATTTAAAATTTAATTTGTATCGTATCAAATTATAAATGGGTAATTATGAATGTATAATTATATGAGTAAAAACCTGACTCATTTTAATAATGTGATATATCAAATTGAATTGTGTAGGAATTAGAAAATGGTGAATGAGGTTTCACATTGTATGGAGGAGAAGTTCCAGCTCTTTATAATATTTTATCTAACATAATTAACAAATTTCATATTTCTAAGCATAGATTACTCATGAGAAATATATTTTTTAGGAATAAATTACATTAATTATACATGTTTCCCACTTTATTATGACAAAAAAAAAAAAATTTGATAAACGATATCGTGACTCTATTAACAGATTTTCATATTTTTATCACTAAATATATATATATATATATATATATATATATATATATATATGGTTTTCAAGTATAAATTATATGCACTGTACACATTTCCAATTATATTATGAAAATATAATTTGGATAATAAAAATCTGTAGCAAAGTCATAATTACTTTATTTCAAAAGACATAATATTTCTATAGAAAATACTTTAACTACAAAAAGATTAAATAAAAGTAAACCATAAATTGATGTGGCTTGATGTGATACATTTGATTGTAAAGATATTTTTATTGTAAAGTATATCTAATAGATCTTATAAATCTACGTTAATTTATGAATTTATTTTTATATAATTTTTATGTCTATAACAGTCCTCTTAACCCAAGTCCTCGTTAAAAAATCATCCAATTAAATGCATTTAAAGCTCGTTTAGAAATATAATTATTTTCAGATATTTTTAAATTAATTAATTATTAATTATTAATTATTTTACTATTATTCATAAATATTCTAAAATTTTAGGTTCGAAAGACTCAGGTGGCAGATGTGCACAAGCACTCCAATGGGAGAATAGAGCATTTTGGAAGCTTGAATTGGGAAATCTGTACGGTCTAGGAGGCCCACCAGAGATGGAAGATCCAGTATAATAACTTGAAACTAAAATATGAATGTAATGAATTTAATTGGAGTCTGGCATAGATACAATTATTTATACTATTAAAAAAAATTGGAAAATTAGAAAAAGAAAATCTAAATAAAGGGCGATGTACAGCTCTTTAAATTGATGGTCTTCTGCTTATGGATAGTAGATGGTATAAATTTTAGAGTAACGATAGATACATGTGTTCAGTGTATGCAACAGTACAAATACATAATAATATATTTGAAAAAAAAATCTATTATAGAAAATTGAGATTTTTAGCTGATCTCATTCTATTCAAAATGCTTGTAGAGATTTGTATATTTTAAATTTGTGCAAATCATAGTCTTAACTTTTATGAATAGCTGATCATTTCATTTGAAGGGATATTGTCTACTCCATAAAATGATGGTTGAAGAACCACTAGGTCTCATTTAGATAATCCAATAAGATAATTTGTGAATAATAATGAAATGATTTATTAATAGTAGTGAAATAGTTCGTTAAGATGCTTTATGAAAAAAATAAGAGAAAAAGTTGAATAAAAATATTATAAAATTAAAATATTATTAAAATATAATTTTTGTTTTGAGATTTGAAAATTTTGAATTGATTTTTTATATTTTATTTAGAAGTTTGAAAAAGTTAGTAATGATTAGATGAAAATTGGAATTAAAAAATATTTATATATATGTTTTTTGGATATTAAAAAAAAGATGAAATGAGATAGATAAAAAGATCTTGTAATCCAAAGAAGGTTTAAACCCTTCTCGAGAAAATTTTTTTATCCATGAGTATATAATAAATGATATTTATAATCATAGAGTATGCATCAGACACTAATTTTTAAAAAATTAAATCAATATAAAATTAACTCAAAATTTTTCTTTTAATAATAAAAATTATTTTTTAAAAAAAGTTTATCCCACACTTGTACAAATGATAACGGTATTTTACGTTACACCTCGAGTAATTAATCTTTTGAAACGTACTTTTGCCTCTTCGTATGTAAGCTCCCGCTGACGTGGTCAGACAGGCTGATAGACAGATGGTTATGGTCTGGAACCTGGTTATTTCTGGAAGACCAGTAATTGCAAAACCCGAGATAGTGGAACCAACAACGTAGAGTGCGAGTCTGGAGAGAGCAACAGCTATGCTAGTAATGGTGGTTGGGTTGCTCTAGTGGAACTTTTTCTCTCCCTCTTTCGTTCTCAATGGAATCCTGTTCTTCGTTAAGAGGCTTTTGCGTAACAGTAAAGCCTGGACTACTAAAGAGTGTTGGAGTTTCATTCGGAACTCATAGTAGTTGGAGGAGGAAGAGAGCTTTTTTTCAAGTCTCTGCAATTTCTTTCCAGAAGTTCATCCAATTTGCTCTAAACGAAACGAAGCGCCAAACCCATTTGGTTCCTTCTCCTTTACAGGTATGTATGCGTAGTCTTGTCACTAGGCTGACCTGGGTTACTTTAATTTAAGCTTATTTGTTCAATTTTAAAATTCAGTTTCTTACGGTAAGTTCTATTTTTTCTTCAACTTGTTGCTGCTTTGATGCTGGGTTGTTTGTGGAATTGACGCTTTCTAATAACCCGCAACTAGTGGCCACTGTACTAAGGTACTATAGGATAAGTTCTAAGAATTTCCTAATAGTTGGCTCTCTTTCAAGCATTTTGGGTTGTGTTGAAATAAAATATTATGGAAGTGTTTCAGGACTTTAATGTTAGGCATAAGTTTGTTACGCGTAAGCTTGTTAGAAGTCTTAATGCTACGTTTATGGCACTCATTCCTAAGAAGCTAGGGCCAGTTGAGATCAGGGGATTCCGATCCATCAGCCTAATGACTGGCATTAATAAAATTACGGCAAAAGTTCAAGTGAATTGGCGTACGACGGATTTGGTCAAAGTAACTCCGCAGTCTCAGAATGCTTTTATCTGGGGAAGAAAGATTTTGGATTATGGGCTGACTTCTAATGAATGTCTTGATACTAGAATTAGCACAAGATAGTCATGAGGGTTTCTGTAAGCTCGATGTAGAAAACGTCTACAACCATGTGAATTGGAATCCTTTGTTGTACATGTTGAGGAGGTGTGGTTTTGGTAAGAAATTGTGTAGTTTGATTGTCCGCTGTATTTTGACAATGCAGTTCTCATTTTAGTGGATGGTACTCTCATAGCGATTCTTCAACAACTTTGAGGGACTTAGTTAGGTGGATTTTTTCCCCACTCTTAATTTTCTTTGTCATAAAGACGCTTAGCAAGCTGTTTTATGCTACAACCCATTGACATTTTTTTGTTTGTCTTCTCTATGGGGTCCAGTAATGGTTTGTGAGTTGTACATCTGTCATTTGCAGATGCTGCGTTGGTTTTCTGTGAGGCATATCCCAACCATCTGGGTTTATACGAGGCTTATTCATTTTCTTTTATCAGTTTCTGACCTAAAGATGAATCTAGCTAAATTTGATTTGCTCCCAATTGGAGATGCTGAAAATGTGGAAAGTTTGGTGAGTGTTCTTGGATGTATGGTTGCCGGTATACCTATGACCTATTGGTGTTCGTTTGGTAGCTCCTTTCAAAACAGAGCTTGTTTGGGACATTCTTGAGAAGATAGAGTATTGCCTAGCTGGTTGGAAGTGGCTACACACACACACACACATACCCACACACACATCGAATGGGGGTAAGTTTTCCTTGATCAAGACTATAGCGAGTTTCCCTACTTGTTTTTTCTCCTTCCTACTTCCTGTAGGAGTAGCAAATCATTTGGAGAAAATATGAAGGGACTTTTTGTAGGGTGGGGGAGAGGAGTTTTATTTCACCTAGTAAAGTGTTAAAGTATGCCTATCAAAAAGTGAAGTGTTAATGTATGCCCCCCAGTCTCGAAGGGAGGTCTCAAGGTTCTTAAATTGTGTTCCCGTGGAGAAAAGGCTTTGGCATCAAGCAAACGTGTATGATAGTGTCTGGAAATTGGTTGGTGGATGCAAAATATCATATAACTTGTGGGGAGGCTGGAGTTTTAATGAGGTTAATGGGTTGTATGGGGTGGGTCAATAGAAAAATATCGGGAGGGGTTAGGGGGATTTGCTCCTCATACTCAACATGTAGTGGTTCATGGTTCAAAGATGCAGTTTTTGCATGATATATGGTGGGGATCAGTCTCTTAAGGCATCTTTCTTGGAGTTATACAATCTTGCTGGCTTTGAAAGCCTTAGTTGCATTTACTTATTAAAAAAAGGAAGCCCTAGTTGCATTTACAGTTTTCTAGTGATACTCCTTAGTGGGATGTGGAGTTCATTAGAGGGGGACAAGATTGAGAGGTGGAGATTCTCACCTCATTTTTGGATCCATTGTATTCTTTGCGATTGAGAAAGAATTGTGAGGACAAGTTCTGTCAGGCCTTTTGATAGCGTGGGGTACTGAATGTGAAATCTTATTTTTATATGCTATCTCATACTGGTAGCAACCCATTTCCCTTGGAAGTCCATCTAGCAGAACAAGGCTCCTCCACGAGTAGCTTTCTTTGTTTGTGCAACTGCTTTAGGAAAGGTTCTTACGCTAGATGATTTAAATTTCAGGGAATAGTAATGTTATAGTGATGGATTGATGTTGCATGTGTAGGAGAATTGAAGAAATGATAGAGCCTCTATTTTTGCATTGTGAGGTGGCTAGCACTATTTGGAATGTCATCTCTAGTTTCCCAGCTTAGATTGGGTTATTCCTTGCAATGTAGTGGAAATGTTGGCATGTTGGAAATGGAGGTTCAGTTTTTCAAAAAGTGAAGCATTGCAGAAGATGATCCTGGGTCGATTGTTGTGTTGTATTTGGAGAGAAAAGATCGATTGTGCCTTATGGATAAGGAAAAGACGGCAGTGGATTTAAGGATTGCTTTTTCAGAACCCATTAGTATTTGTTCTTTGCTCATTCTGGTTGCTTGATTTCTAGTTTCCAGGACCTTTCAACTCCCTTTTCATTCTCTTACTAGGTGTTTCTCATATATACACCTTGTGTACTAGAACAACACCTTTTGTTCATTAATATAATTTTAACTTATATATATTAAAAAAATTGCTTGTAATGAGGTAGTTGGATTTTATGAATGTTTAAAATTTTTATTAGGATACTTGCAACTCCATGATAGCCATCTTCAACTGATCATTTGTTATAATACAAAAACTAATAATTGTAGCTGCTCTAAGTGATTAATGCTTCTACATTAATATGTGTGTGTGTGTGTGTGTGCTACACAGTTTAGTTGCTTCAACCACCCTATGAGATCTCAAAGTTTTTAAAGAACAAGAGTTTTGCAAGTACTGGTATTGTCAACATTATAGGAGCTAATAGATATCATTATATCACGTCCTTCTTGCTATTCTGAAAACATTTATTTTTTATGTACTCAGGTGAAATTTAATACAGTAAATTCCATGGATGGTAAAACAGAGCTTCAAATGTTATCATTCCAAGCTTCTAAGATTAGACTTCTACGAAGTTTGAGCATTGAGACTGAAGCCATGCAGGTACAATTCTCTGTTACATTTTCAATTTATTTACTTCGATATTGTAAGCTATCAAACAGCTCATAGTCATTTATGACTAATTCTTATGAACTATTTATGGTGACTAATCGAGCTTGTCTTCTTTTGGGCTTCTTTTAAGTTCTTACTGCCACTCAGTACAAGCGTATCCTGTGGTGTTGCTGTTTGTGATCATCCACTTCAGGACTCTAACTTATCTTAGTAAAAGGAAAGAAAAAGAAAAAAAAAAAGAAACTACTTGGAATCGATAGGAAGGTTGGTCAGTTTGTTTACCCATTGAATGGGGTGACATCATCCAGAGTTCTTCAACACAATTTTTAAAGGAAAAATTACATTTCCCCCCTCAAACTATCATTCCTTTTTCAATATGGACAATAAATTATCAAAGCTTTCACTTTACCCCCAACTACTACTCTTTTTTGCGATTTGCCTTTTCCTTTAATCTCCAATTGCGTGGAATGTCACCTATTTTCTTTTGGCACGTCATCTATTTCCATCCATCCCACGGTAAGATCTTTATCGCGGGGTTAAATTTCAACTTATGTTTTAAATTGGGAGGCCGCTAATCATATTGCAAAAGGAGTGGCAGTTTTAGGAGATGGAGTGTGATTTTGCCAAATTTAAATCATCCTCGATTCCTTGTAATGATTTATGATCTTCTTTTTTGATGGGTGATATTTTATCTTCTTTGTTGTCTGGATACATTTAATGTATGGCTTCAAATGCATGGCATGGCTGCAACATCGTGGAGTCATACATATGCGAATGCCCTGACTAGAGCCATCATTTCTTTCTCATCTGCTGCGCTTTTCTGACTAGCTTCATTGTTAACTTGACCTTGACATTTCGGGATTGGTCGGGACGCTGTTCCTAGACACCCGGTGCCAATAAAAAAAAAAAACTTGACCTTGACATACTGCTGGAGTTTGTTACATTCTTGACACTATGGAAGTTCATTAAATATCACAAATTATTACAACAATAGAAGATAGAGATGAACTCTAAAAAAGAAGGGGGAACCGCTTCTTCTTGTAAGAATAAGAAAGGAGTCCAATATCTTTGGTTCAAGACCTATTAAGTGTATGTGTAAGATACCATTAAAAGGAAGTATATGTTGGCAAATGAACCCTTTCTGATACAAACTAGTTGTTAATAGGTTTATTTATTTCTCATCTGAAAAATGTGTTGTTTGCTTGAAAAATGTAGTGTCGGGCTTGATATGCTCCTCCAAAACCACTATTTCCAGATAACAATACTAGATGAAGATAAGTTTGAAATGTAAATACTTGGAAAAACAGTATCACTATAGAACTTGCTGGTAACTGGGAGACTTGCCCAAAATCATTGCTAGAATTCTGGTTTAGGATGAATTAGCCAAGAAGAAAAATGAATGGAACAAGTTGATGAAGCAGAAAGAATAATTTTTTTTTTAAAAAAAATTAAACAAGACAAACCTTCTTTCCCTCACCTGAACTTGGCTGGTTTGATCTTCGTCCTCACATGCAGTTCCATATAAACAACGAAAAGAGGTTAAGAAACCTCAAGCTGCAGGATTTTTCTTCGAACTTTATACTTTCAATATATCATCTTTTCATGTGTGAAGTAATTTATGCGTCTGTTTAGTAACTTTGTTCTCAAAACTCAAATGCAGGTTTTGGACTTTGCTGCCTTTCCAGAACCAGAATTTGATGTGCCCATATTTTGTGCCAACTTTTTTGCCACCACCAACACAAACATAATGGTCTTGTAAGCTTTTTCCTTTCTTTAATTTTCGACCTTTGATAAGAAGAATGCTGCTTATTTACTAGTAAACAAAATTACAAAATTTACATTCTGAAACTTTTTCTCCTGATTCTTTTCTGCTTGAACTGTGAAGATACCTTCCAATGTATCTGTTCTCTGAAGGATTGATAAAACTCTTTTAAAGTCAAGCAAAACTCATTCCCAGTTAACATTCTTTTAATTGAAAATCCTTGAGCAATGCAACTGTTTCCTATTCATAAAATTTCCAGAATGTGATACAAGGTTTTTCATTGGTTTGACAACACTTTAAGCAAAACCTTTTACATAGTGTAGGCCCACCTTACCAGGTTACCGGCAAAACTTTGAGATTCCCAATTGTACTTAGTAAAGGTAAATCAAGTCTCTCATCAAGCATACCGATCCCTCAAGAGATGAATTCTTCCTAAGTAGACTTTTTTCACTTGAACCCAAGACCTACCCTTATAAAGGGCGAGAGGTACTGCTTAGCTAAAAGGGCCAATAGTTAGAAGAGTGAGAGTCTATGGCAAGAACAATCATCCTGGACCAATTCTGGCTAAACTTTAGAATTTTTTTTTTTGTTTTTTTGAGTTTGGACCATCTTCTTTGACATTTAAATATCAGTGCCTTCTGGTTGTTATTTCTTTATTTTTGTTTACTTTCTTTTCAGCCCTCATTTATGCCCTGCAATTTGCCAAGAAGTCATGGGTGATGAGAGTAATCCAAGTCTTTCATTGTTTTCCAGCAATCAATCAGAACATTATAGCATGTTTTTGGTATTTCAACAATTAGTTCAGAATTCTTTTTGAAAAGCAACATAGGTTCAGATTTCAAAGTCTCAATCTTAAATAACTAGGCTTTTGGTTGATATGTACAGTTAAAATCTTGAGAAATGTGGAAAGGCAGCTAATACTGTATCATTTGATGTCACTGTTACATGTTGTGCAAGACTTCTCCAGTGGTCATCCTGATTTTTTCTTCTTTCTCCCTTCTTTCTTTGGATGGATCTATGTCCTGATCCTAGGAAGGGAATTTTTCTATTTCATATTTTCACTTCTTGGAAACTGGTACTTACACTAAAGACCTTTCTTGGACTCATCCTTTAGCAGGTGAACCAGCTTAGTTAGTGATGTGGACCAATATGCAATTCTCTTGATTTCTTTAGCTTCCCCCTCCCACTCCTCTTTGTGACAAAAGACTGAGGGCATGGGGTTGACATGCATGATTGTGCTTGTTTAAACAATTTGATACTGGACTTTACTGAGATCTTGAGATTGCATGTCTATGAGTTCATTCTACACTTGAAGAAAATTTATGCCGTTTCACTATCTCATTTCATTTGAGAGCATATGTTTTTCATTTACTTTCGTGGTCCTATGCTAGGCATGCTGCATGTACGAAGTCTGCTTTTTGTGCATGTCATGCCAAATGACCTGTTAATTTATTGATGCAAGCTGGAAGCATTATATATGGAGAGGATTTGGGATACAGAAACTCACTTTTAATTTCCATTCATAGGGACCTTAACCCTTTGCATGATGTTATTAGTCGAGCAGATTATAAGGAAAGATACTATAAAAGCTTGATGTCTCTTGGTCTCAAGTATTCTGAGGTAAATGCATTGCTCAGTACTTGAATATTAAATAAATTCAGATCTTGTAAAATCTTTAATTTTTAATTTATTGCTAATCCTTTCTAAGATTTATCACATGACTGAACACAGATTTCATGCAGCTTTTACCCTGGGGAGGCAAGCTTACAGGCGAGTCCTTAAAATTTTTCTCACCAATTGTGATATGGACCAGATTTACTCCAAGCCAAGACAAATATGAGGTTTTATATTCTGCATTCATGGATTATTACGAGGTATAGACTAATGAATTCCATGGCCTTATTTATAGTGTGCTTGTCGTAATATTTTAACTCCATTTTGCTAGTTGGAAGAGAATTAACATTTATATGTCAGTTCCTATTTCCATTTTGCTATTCTTGTTAATAAAATCTCTTATTAATTATAAAAACAAAATGTCAGTTCCTATTTCCATGGGTAACTACATACTTGGAAAGTGTATTGCGACCGAACTTTCTATTGCATTTGCAGGCTTGGCTGGGGCTGATAAACCGAGCAGTAGCAGAGACAGATGCGTCCCAAATTATGTGCAATCGTGAAGCACAGCATAGATATTTAACTTGGAGAGCTGAGAAGGTGGTTAATCTTCTTTCCAGTTCGTCTTTCATGCATTGCATCCCATTTATACTAAACAATTGTGATTGACTATATATCTAAGTGACAAAAACTGTCTCTTGGTCATCTATTCGGGTGTGTTTTTTGGGCATTACCATAGTGGGTTTTCAATCAAAGGACTTATTTTCTTATGCTTCTCATTCACTCCTTTCATCTTATTGAGATTTTCAAATGATTAATAGAAGAATGCGCAACTCAACAATATCCAAGTTGTATCCTTGGCAATATTCAGGCATCTTAAAGACGAGTATCTGAAATACGAAGTTCAGGGTAGTGTGGGATTATATTTTACAAATAGTTTATCAGACTGTCATGCTTGGTATTTGTTGTGCGTGGTCATGGTACACTGCAGAATCGTTTTTGCTTTCATCAAAGGCATAAAACAAGTGTTAGAATGCGTATGTGTATAAAAAGATCCCATTTCACATTTGTTCCATGGTCATATTTAGCCTCTGATCGTTAGTAATACAGCTGGACCAGAATGCTATAGTCGTTAATGTTTATATGTAGTCCCATCATTCACATATCGATATAGTCATGTTCCTGGATCAATTTTAAAGTGTAGAAAAACCAATACAATTGGCCATAGATAGAGAGGGTGACGAGTTGAGAAGGAAGCGAGATGCCAAACTTGATTAACTGGTGAAAGATTATTGAAAGCTGAGCTGTGTAACTATCTTTATACATCGATTCAAGCCATGTTCTTATAGATGTTGAGATCCGCAGTCTTAAACCCCATCTGTTGCTTTGCTGACTTACTTATTTGGTTCATGGAAAATTGGAAAGCAGGATCCAGGTCATGGAGTTCTGAAAAAGTTCATTGGGGAGACAATGGCAAAGGTATTTATTCCATGAATTAGTCAAGTAGTTAATGTTTCTCCGCCAATTAACACTGCAACTACTACTCTTGCAATGCACAGGACGTGCTGAGGAACTTCCTGTTTAATGGAATTGATGAGTTAGGGAGCAGAACTTTCCTTGATTACTTCCCAGAGTACCGCCGCGAGGATGGGACAATAAATGAGAAGCGCAGTGTCATGGGAAAGTCTTTTGAGAATCGTCCTTGGGATACAAAGGGGAACTTCATTGGTGACCATTCTAAATAGTATGTGTTTTCCCATCAGTTCCTTGCTTCCATTTTTGCTCTTTTTTCCCCAGGCTTTGTTGTTAAGATCTTTTTTTTTTTTTGCTGTATTTTCTATGTATTAATTTATCATGAACAACAGAAGAGCAATTTCCCTAGCGGGTCATTATCTATGGTCAGGTCAAGTTTCAATGGGAGAATATCCCGTTGCTTGCTAATTGAGTCCAATTTTAAAAATAAGTTGTGAGTTTTATCCCTTAAGTTCATTTCAATGAAATGTGTAGTATTTATTTAATATAAGATGATTATATTTTATTTATTTTACTCGTCTGATATTAAATTCTTAATGTAATTATTTAACCATATCAAGAAGGTCTAATAATGTCAAAATTTAATTATTAATAATTATAACCAAACTTAATACTCTAGTATTTTTTGGGCCACCACTTTCTGCCTTTCTTTTTTTTTTTTAAAGGTAAATGCCAAGCAGTAGTAGACTTCAATATCATACAAATTAAACAATGACCGTCCAGAATCTCATGCACTTCTTTGGGAGAGTGACGATGGATAATTCGATGGAGTTGGAATTTTTTGTTTGGCTTTATATTATAAGGGTTGTCCTATTTGGCCACATGATCGTGAAAACAAGGCAGTACTCGATTTCTCCAACAATCACTTCAAAATAAAATATAGTCACTACAATCATCGTAGTCTACGGTCATGGAACTACAATCTCACTATTAGATTGTATAAAAATCGCCACTTTATACGACTCCCTTTTAGTAGGGAAGGGTAGAAAACATTTATTTATTTTCATTGCCCATTTCTTTTTCTTTTTATATCATGATGCACTGGTTAAGAAAAAGTGTTTGCCTAGATCTCCCTACCCCCTCTACTCATGTATTTTTGTATCCTTTAATTATAATATATTTAGGTTAAAAAAACAATGAACATCCAATCAAGTAATGTGTATATATATATATATAAGTAATACTAGATATAATTATGGGTTATATAGCGACGCACATTTCTTTTAAAAATGAGTAATGTTTATTATTAAAAAATTAATTTTTTTATATATATTTTATATTTATTTATTTTTTTTAAAATAAGTATATAATACTTACGCACTCTATAACTATAAATATCATTTATATATATATTTGTATTGACTTTTGAAGAGGTTTTATATATAGCTACCCGCCTGTAGATCACGTATAAGTCCAATTTAACAACTGATATATTTATTTTCTTTTTCTTGGCCCCACGTACTCATCGTAATATAACCACCAACTACGTAGAGAGAGAATCTTTATTCGGACTCTTCTTGTTTTGGACAATGCTATTATGTCTCTCTTAATTTATATCATTCAATTTGTTTATTTGATGTGGCATCACAATATTTCAGATGATTTATTAAAAAAATTAAAATACAAAAATAAAAATGTTGAGGAAATCTAGAATTTTAACCATTCCTTTATTTTGTTTTCGGGCTAATTTATTTGAAATATATATAAAATAGTATTATATGTACTTGCTGATTTACTTACAATTTTAAAATATTCATTTTGTTAGTTTTCTTTTAAAATTTAAAATTTAAATTTTATGATTTTTAACATATTAATAATTGATATGTAGAGAAGTTAGTTTTTTATAAATTTTTCTTAAGTATAGTTAGCATTTTTCTATTATATATATATATATAGTTTTAAGAAATAGAAAAATAAAGCAATTGTATATTATTGAAATAACTTAGCGACCAAGAGGTTTTAACTTATTATTGTAGCAAACTTATTATTTGTTTCCTTATTAAACTCTATCTCGATCGTCTTTTGAAAGTAATTCTCTCTCTCTCTCTCTCTCTCTCTCTCTCTCTCTCTCTCTCTATATATATATATCCATTGATCAAGCGTATGTAGGCGCTATCAAATTAAACACCCTAGCCAAGCCTCTCCAAGCAAACAAACAAGCATGAGCGACTTCCCTTCAGATATCCTCTTCGACATCTTCTTGCGCCTACCCATCAAATCTCTTTTGCGCTTCAGGTGCGTCTCTCCATTCTGGCGCAACATCATCGACGATCCATGCCTCGCTTACGTGCACCGAACCCGATTTGCTGAAGAATCTAAAGTCTTACTTCTCGATCATCCCAAGCACAAGCCGGACGTGACGTTTAGAGAAGATCATGGGGGCTTCTTGAAGGCTAGTCTGAGTTTAGTCACGCAGTTTGCAACTCTGAAAGCATACTTTTTTGAGGGCTGCTGCAATGGTTTGGTTTGCTTCACAAAAAGCTGCGACGATAGCCTTGTGTTTTTGTTTAACCCTCTGAGGCATGAAGTTCTAGCTCTGCAGCCACGGCCATGTTCTAGTACAGCCCCGACATCTGATCCTCCTCTACGCAAGAGAAAATATGGGTTGGGCTTTGACTGCTCGAAAAACACGTACAAGATTGTTCGAGTCTTTAAAAACCAACGCAATAGTACTTTATGCGCAGAAGTATTCACACTTGGTCGTTCAAGCTCCTCCTCATCATGGAGATCAGCCATTGGCAAAGGTCCTGATCATTGTCCTCTATTCGGAAGGCCTATATTTGCTTGTGGGGCTCTTCATTGGCTTTCGATTGCAACACCGGATGATGATCATAATAATAATAATCTAGAAGGCAATAAGATTGTTTCTTTTGACATTTCAAAGGAGGAATTTGGCTTGATTTCTACACCCAAATCATTTCTGTCATGTCATTTACTTGATCTAAGAGGAGACTTGGGTGTTGTGGATTGTTCATCCGACAGACAAATTGAGATATGGGTACTGAAGGAATATTATGGGAAGATCAAAAAGTGGGTAAAAGAATATGAGATAGGTCTAAAAGCACCAATTGGGGCGGTGGACAATACATGGATTGAAGTTATAGGGATATGGGAAGAGGGAGAAATACTAGTTAGGTATGTTGGAAGTTTTCTTTCCTATGACCCAAAGAGTGATGGGCTAAGGTACATTCATATTCCAGGGTTCAGTCATCATGACGACACAGAAGTTCTATGTCACAAGGGTACGCTATTGTCACTTTCTAGGTTTCAGGAAGAAGAATTATGAATTGTTTAAGCTGGCTTTGTTGCCATCGTCCACCTTCCTCGTCCTCGTCTCCTGGTTGTGTTGTTTTTGTTCTTTAATTTGTTCTTTTTCTTTTTCATTTTTGTATTTTTCAAAGGTTCATAATTTGGGTCCGTTAATTAAAACATGATGATGAATTAAATACAGCAAGATGATTGATATAATGATCAATCATATATGCTTTTGCCTTGCCCTGGCTAGCTGTAATATAATTGGTAATTCTCAGATTAATTGACCATGCAATTAATTTGGATTCTTAGTTATATATATATATATATATATATATATATATATATATATATATAATATGGTGATAATTAAGGCCGTCTCATTGTTTTCGAAGAGAAATGCTTTAGGTCTTGAATTCGGGACCCAAAAGTGTCTCGAATGGATTTATTTTTTACTTAGTGATTAAAAAAGTGTTTTTTAATGATATTGTGAATTTTTTTATTTTTTTAAAAATGTTTATGATGATTAAAAAAATACATGAAAAAAATGAAAAGAAAAATAAAAAAGTAAAATATACTTTTCGGGACATTTTTTCGGGATGTGTAGTGCTGCTCATTTTCGAATTTGTTCATGTCTGTCTTCTTTTAATTTAAAAATTTTAATTACAATGTGAATATGTGATCGATGTAGCTAGAAATAATAATAAAATTCAACGCGAAAAAACCGACATGCATTTCGGTTGTTTCTCATGTCTGACGTCTTCTCTTATTATTCCATTTACGATCTTTTAATGGTTTATTAGCTACCTATTCACACACACACATATAATATTGACATGTGTATTGGCCTGTGACGAAGTATGCAAATTAGGCGGGAAGCAAAACGATGGATGACATTACAAGAAAATTATTTAATTTTTTTTAATTTTTTTTTTTGTCAACAAAATTATTTTTTTATTAAAATTCGTATATTTTCGTCATAAATAATTATTTTTATAATAAATAACTCGTTATAAATATTCATATTTCTTGTAATGACTTGCTCACTCAAGCTGTCTGCTATTTTATATATATATATATATATATATATATATATTTTAGTTTTGATGAAATTTATGACTTGGTGACTCCAACGCGACTAATTTGTTCAACCCAATCCACCAAATTAAAACCAACAGGCCGATCGATGACATATATAATATACAAAGGCATGCATGATGCTGCATTGTGTATTCAGCTTGCTTATATTATAACTTTTGACCTAATTTCTAATTAACTCTATTATTCCAAGTACCGTGACCGACTTATAATCTGTTATTTTTTTAGTTATTATTGTAATTTTCAACTGATAAAAATGAAGCTATTACATGCACCATTAATATATATATATATATATATATATATAATAAGCTAGCTATAAGTTTACTTTCAGTAAATAATATATAGTTAATTATATGTTTCTAGAAAAATAATCGTAATGTTTTGTAGAGTGATGCTAGCTATATATAGTTTTAAGGTGGGCAAGCTTTGTGGACGTATTAATCTCTTCAAAAAAACCGGTATTCACTAAGAAAAAATTAATTTTTTTTTATGCTGATCTCATATTTTTTTTTTCTTCAAATTGAGTGTGTGATCATGTAATTTATAAAATATTCTAAGACTGTATAAACTATTTATTTATTTTTATATATATTTCTCAAAAAATAGTGTATATATAAAGGGTCCGGCTCTTTGGGATTCTGGATTTTTTTTCCTGTGGAAATAAAAAATTTAACAAGAGACTTGTGAGTAAATTATAAATCCTTTAACCCTCGTGCACATGACATGCGAAGTTGACTGATCAATATTTATTAATTTTGTCATGCGTCATGAACTTATTATTCTATGGGCCGTCGGAACAACTAATAATAATTTGTTAGCAGTCTAAGCCTGCATATGCATGCATGAACCTTCCTAATCGGGCCTCTACACACACAGAATAAATTTATTTTTCATCATTTTTTCTATTATATTCTTATCATTTTTGATGTGACATTAAATGATAGATTTATAGATAAAATTTAATAAATAATCTTTAATCATTTACTATCACATCATAAGATGATAATAAGATAATAAAAAAATAGATAATAAATATTATATATATATATAAGCTTTAATTAATTAAGAACTTCAAATCAATAAAGTTTTTAATATATATATGTTTCATATACTATTATTTAAGGGGAATTATAATTTAGTTTTAGAGAAAAATCGCACAAATATAAAACAAAAATTCCTCAACTGCCTCAAGGATAATAATTCTACTACAATTTAGTTTGCAATTAGATAGTATGAGTATACAAAAGGCTAACGACACAACACTTCAGATGTTATTTACAGTCAATAAGTGTATAAATGTCTTTCATTTTTTTTAAAAAAAATAAGTAAATATAAGAATTACATAATAAATAAATAAATTTTTAACGAAAAACCCTATTTTTTAAAAAAAAAAAATTATATTGTATTTGCACAATCTAGAATTATATCTAATATTAATCATTTATCTAACATCAGATAAAGTTTCCCCTTGCCCTTGAGCGAAGACTTTCCAAAGTGTTGGACACATAACAGTTGGTAGCAACTCCTAACGTTTCTAACTCATTCACTGTGATTAAGAGCCGCCAATAAGATTTGATGTGGATAACCTTAGGTTTATTTTCTAATATAAAATAATTTTTTATTAAATCACATAAATTAATTTTTATAAATTGCTAAAATTGTTAATGAATGATAGTTTCCGTTTGTAGGAAAAAAAAAAAACATCAAGGTAGTTCCTAAAATAGCCCTAAGAATTCAGGTAAAGCCGTTTTGATCTTCCCCACCGAAAAATAAAGGCAAGAGAGTGCGAGAGAAGTCGATCGGGTGGGCTTCCTGCACTGCTGGTCTCCTCGGTGTCGAGAAATGTCTTCTTCAGCACTCTCTCGACTTTCCAATCTGCGAGGACACTTCCACCCCACTGACTCAAACAACGACAAGGTCCTTCCTTTCGCCCCCCTACAGCAGTTATCACTTCTAGGTTTTCAAGGCAATGCTTAAACTGATTAAACTAATGCTCAAGTTACTCTTATTCAAAGTGTGGTTATTGATCAATGGCTGCTTGCTTTTCTTCTACCATGATCACTTTTAAATATCTTTCTATTTTTGTTATTATTTTTATTTTTTATATATAGGGTGGCAGTGATGGTCTCGATGGAAGGTTAATCAAGATTTCTCCAGAGGTTTCGGAAGCCTTGTCTTGTGGGCGTGCGGTGGTTGCTCTTGAATCCACCATTATATCCCATGGTAATTTTAGTTTTGGGGTTTACTTGTTCTTGGTAGCTTGATTGCTTTGCGTTTAGAGGATCTTAGTTTTTGGAGAATTGTTCAAGTATTTGATGGTATCTTTTCGTCTTTGTTTTCTATAAGGGGAAGATACCTGAAGGTTTCATAAGGCTAATTATTTGTAAGATACTTTGTAGCGATGCTTGGAAAAACTTTTGTAATGTCTCAATTTATTTTTTTTAAGGTGAACAAAAACTTTATTGATAAATAATAAATAGGCTTAGCCTAAGTACACTGGACTTATACAAGAGAAAGCACTTAGCTGAGGATTAAAAACAGGAACAGTACAAGGAAATCATGGAGACTTTAGCCCATTGAAATCTATAACTATTTCACATATATACAAGGTATTGATGAAGAGACGTCTAAGTTCATCAAATGACCGTTTTCGATCTTCAAAATTCCGATAACTTCTTTTCGTCCAAATACACCACGGTAAGCATATGGGGACCATCTTCCACACTGCTATGACTTGAAGATTGACACATGATCCTCTCCAGTTTGCAAAAAGGTCAACCGCCCTTCTAGGCACTACCCATGCTAAACTTTCCTCATTGATAGTAGTATTTCTTTGTGTTGAATCAAGCAAAACAGAGAGAGACGATAACTGTTTGTATAAATGCCAAAGACAAGTATATTTCTTATTGCTATCTTTCTTATACAGACTATTTGCCTCTTATATAGGCGTAATACAATAACAAACTACAGGCCTTTGGCCAATCATATTGTAACACCTAGCTACCAATCTGTTATGAACAGATTCTAGAATATTCGTGCTGAATATTTCCATGTGTGCTGGACTACTAATGCTCAGCTGAGGGAGTGATGACTGAGGCCTTAATACTTTGTACCTAAATTTATGTGTGGCAATGATTTATTCAGGTGTAATGGTTCCCATTGAAATAGTTGTGTTGAGTTTTTTGGACTACTGAGAATATTTTTTGGGTTCCCTTTGGCATTCTTCTGAGTTGGAAACCATACTATGTGCCAAATTAACTCTTATGACTGACATAACAATTTGATTGATTATGATCCAGAATATACATTTTTTGTATTGTAAGGAATTGTTTTCTGGATTCTTTAGAAGCAAAATCATATGCAATTTTTGTTCATAAATGCTTCGTATGTTTACTGCATGATAAATATAAAATGTTGCAGACTTTGAATCATGTTCTATACAAATTCAGGAATGCCATATCCTCAAAATTTGGAAACTGCAAAGGAGCTGGAGGCAATTGTCAAGACAAACGGAGCTGTTCCGGCTACTATTGCAATTTTAGATGGCATACCATGCGTAGGTGTTTATATTAAACTTATTCTTTTACCATACATGTATGCATAAATGTGCACTTGGAGAATTGACCGTTGAAAAGGTTCAATGAAGTAATCTAGTGTAAGAGCTTGATCAAATGATTGAAGCACCCAATTTTGAACTGTGCTTTGATCTGCCATAATTTTTGGGGAATTCTGAAAACCATAAGCATATTAGATGGATTTCCACTATTTAGTTATGGTGTTTTTTTTTTTGTTTTTTTTATTTTTTTTATGTACTTGTTGGAGTGGGATCACATATACTGTCACAGCTGCCACTTGCTTAAACAGTATGTATTTGTGCCATTAGGACTTATATGTGTATGTTCCTACATTGTACATATTGACGTTGAGAAATGTTTCAACTGCAACTATCACATGGCCCACGGGATTAACAATAGAGAGCAACCATAAAGAGATGGTTCATTAATATGACTCAGTATAAAAGGTTGGAGTCTGCACTTGGTTTCATATGTTGATTAGATCTAGTTTTCCATAAATCAGCCTCATCGAGGCTTCACATTTTGAGATTCTGAATGTTCTTTGGACTTCGGAGAGATCAGGATAAAATAATGGCTCGATTTCATCAAATAATCATATTTTCTCTAGTTTATCTGCTTGGTGGAATATTTGTCTTCAACTTTGTTGATCACTTGACCATATATGATTGGGCCTCACTATGAAAGTTATCAACCGAAATATTAGTAAAATTACTGAATACTTGTCAAGATTGTCAAGGGATTTATGTGTGTGTGTCGTGTTGGGGTGGAAGGGGGATTGCAGACCTTGTCTACTTCTTGGGATTATCTATTTTAATTCTTATTCCATAATGTGAATATATGTCTGTGTAGGCTTGAGTATGGAAGAGTTGAAAAAACTTGCAATTTTGGGTACAAGAGCTCAGAAGACAGCTAGGAGGGACATTGTGCATGTTGTGAGTAGCTCTTAGATTAGCCACTAAGTGCATGCAGTCTATCGTTTGTGACTTATTTTGTTTACTATAAATGGATTGTTTTGGATTTCTCGCTTGGATCAGAAGAGGAATTTTTTTTGTTCCATTGAGTTCGTAAAGGATATGCTGAAAACTCAAAATGTTATTGAATATTTGTTAAATTCTCCAATGGTATCTTTATTTACCATATCGTCCTATACTTCCAAAGTAATTATCATATAGTCCTATAAGACATTTATCTTGAAATCAAGAGGAACATTAAAACATATGGATAAGAATTGTTGCATAATTATGATGTGTCCTAATTTTTTGATAAGATGATGATTGATGTGTCCTAATTAATAGGAGTTTTTGGTCAAACACCATATGTGCTATGGGTACTAAGACTTGACTCATATTGTTGATGTTGTTCTTCTGTAAATGGTATTTTTTTCCTATAAAATCAAGTATTTCCTTTAGGGCATGTCGGCTTGCTGCCAATTAGATATTCAGATTTCACTTGAATACATAGTGGAAGTTGCCCTCCTGTGTTGACCTATTTAGTTGCTAGTACCATGAGGTAGGTTACACCAAGATTGGGGGTCCCAATGGCTTATATAACAGATGAAAATGATATTGATATCTGCCGGTATGAGAAAGAGCTCCCAAAACCAAATATTGTTATGGTGAGAAGCTTCAGAGATGGTTTTAAATGACTGAAACAGAAGTAATTTGTTAAAAGGACTAACGGGAAAACTAGCTGGCTTGGTTGATGATACAGAAGATCAGGATACACTACATAGAAGATACAAAATAATTCGGAAAGTATTGATATGAAATGAATCGAGTAATATCATAGACAAATCATCTCCAATATATGAGGTGTAATGACCAACAGGACTCGTGATATCTGGAGATATTACATGCCTTGAGTAATTTACTCTTCACTACTATTGAAAAAGTTTCTGCCACGAAATATTTAGAGCCTGTATGAGCAGTTTCGATTTAAAAAAGAAAAAGAACACCTTGATGTCTTAATACTTGAGTCTGCATGTTCAGAGGACTTATTGTGTTATACTTGTATATTGGATCATATAGTAAGGTTTTGACAGAAGAAATCCCTTGTTAACAACTACAACTTCTGTTTTTGGCTGTTCAATATTTTTGCTGCTGATTTTACATGCTAAGTTGTGCTCTTTTTAGGTGGCTACCAGAGGTAATGGTGCAACTACTGTTTCTGCAACAATGTTCTTTGCTTCAATGGTGACCACCATATTCTCAGTTTCTCATTGCCTTCCAGTTTTTCATATTCAGCTGTACTGTGGCCTTTTTTTTTTCCCAGTTCTGATATCCTTAATTAGGTTTTGCTAATATTTCAATGTAAACCTTATCAGGTTGGCATCCCTATATTTGTCACTGGAGGGATTGGAGGAGTACATAGACATGGCGAGCACAGTAAGTGTATCTCTAATGATATGCTTGATGCACATGCTGTTTTGGCCCTTTTGGGGTTGCAGAGCCATATTTCATGGAATGTCGTCCTTAGATTTTTTAACAAGTAAGATAATTTCATTAATGAGCAGAGATGCTATCCAAGTGTACATGGTGTATACAATAGAAAGACCTAGGTAGAAGGAATCTTGTCCTTTCTGTTTTAACTGATGCAAACTGTTTTATATGTTGGGTGTTCTGTTTATTCGACAAGCCAACCGACGTGTATGTTATATATTGTGGAGTTTATAGTCCATGTGATGGTCTGGTTTGGAGCATGAATTGACCTTGTCTGTAAGAGACCAAGACAAGGCTTATCATGGTTGAATATATCATTTGTATTTAATTGTTCTGCAATTTAGTAAGAAGGAAAAGTCTCTAATGTGTTGTTAAAAATGAGCTGTTGATCGCCGATAAATTTTCAAATTTTATGTTCATTTATAGGAATGAAATAACCTTATTATTTATGTTGGTATACATATTGGTCATTTTTCCTTTGCAGCAATGGACATATCATCTGATCTTACTGAGCTTGGAAGGACTCCAGTAATGGTTATCTCTGCCGGTGTAAAATCAATGTTAGATATTCCCAGGACCCTGGAATATTTGGTACCAACCAATTTATCTCCAATATCATTAGAAGTAACAGAACTTCAGATTAAGAAGTATAACTTATAGTTTCTTACCTCTCTGTTTCCTTGCATTTCTTATTGTAATTACAGGAAACACAGGGCGTTTGTGTTGCTACTTACAAAACCAACGAGTTTCCGGCATTTTTTACTGAAACAAGTGGCTGCAAGGTATTGGCCATCGACTATTGCTGAGCAATTATTCTTAGAGTTGAATTTTATTTTATAAGTATAAGAGATTTTATTGATGAAAAAATCTATTTGTTGGCTTGGCTAGTGATACACCCAGCATACCGCTAAGTTAAAGCCATCCACATCAGCTAAAATAGAAAAAGTATTGGTATTTTGAATTTTTTTTTTTTAATAACTATAATGGGTCTCATAACAAATAGTGCATTTACACACCAACTTATAAATAGCATAACTATTTATTGATACAAAGAGAAATAGGCGTTGCCCAAGTAAACAAGACGTATAAGAGAAAACACCTAGTTAGAAGTAGATACAAGAAAATTATGAAGGTTAAGCCTATTGAAATCTATAGCAATTGTCCAAAGAAATAAGTTGCTGAAATAAAAATTCTGAGTTCTTTTAGTGAGGGTTCCTTGTCTTTGAAGTTCTGATCATTTCTTTCTCATGAAATGCACCACGGTATTTTATTGATACTTGGAATTTTTATTCCATTCGATGAAAAAGTCGTGTTGACAGTGTATTGTTCTGCTTTAAAAACTCTTTAAGTTCAATTAAAATAGTCATTGTAATTGTTGTCTTAACTCTCAACTATAGTTTCCGCTATTACTCCACTATTAAGTAGGTAGTAGCTAATGGATTGCGTTGGTTAGCCTCTCTGATACGTACGTTCAAGCAGACCATTGTCCTTTTTTCTGTATTTTTTGTATCTCTTTAATTCCTATTGTTGAGTGCCTATAGATCAGCTTCAGAATATCTCTCTCTTGTTGCAAGAAACACAGAATTTATTTGGTGGTTGAAACTTATTGTAAGATTGCAAAGTTTAAGAGATGTCATGATATTAAAGCCTACAAGGAAGAAAAGTAATTATATGAATGATTTCTAAAACGGTAATTTTTTAGACTTGCACAGAAATATTGTGCAAATGTTTCGTTCAAGATAATTTAAGGTATAGCTTAATGTACTGAAGTTCTTTGATCATGACAAAAAATCTAGGTGCCTTGTCGTGTGGATAGCCCAGAAGACTGTGCTCGACTAATAGGCAAGTGACAGCCAACTCATTTTCATCTTTTCTTCATTTACCTTCAAAATATTTTAAGTGATTTCTGTTTCCATTTTTTTGTTTTTTGTTTTAGATGCGAACATGAAACTAAAGCTTGATACTGGAATTCTGATTGCTGTTCCGATTCCGAAGGAACACTCTGCTTCTGGAAGCGTAATTGAATCTGCCATACAGAGAGCACTTAAAGAGGCTAGGTAAAATGTGCCTTCCCTGACATCAAACAGTTAAACCTTTTCCTTTCCCACATGTTTTTATTCTATTATCTTATGCTGAGTACTAATTAGATAAATATGGCGTTGGATCATTAGGGATAAGAATATAACAGGAAATGCTGAAACTCCTTTCCTGCTTGCCAGAGTGAATGAACTAACTGGAGGAGCCTCACTTGCTTCAAGTATCCTTTCTGTGTCATTCTAGAAAATTTTATTAATAGGATTCACATTTAAACATTCTAAGTTAATTGCTTGAGCATATGAATTCAACCATGTGTCTGCATTTCGAATATTTTTATTATAATTCATTTCCTTTTCATTCACTGATGCCATGAGTTGTATATATGTTTTTATTTTATTTTATTTAACTATCTTAACTAATGCTTAGACATTGCACTTGTGAAGAATAATGCTTTTGTCGGTGCAAGGATAGCTGTAGCCCTTGCCCAGCTCAGAAATAAAGGTAGATGCTTATAATCAGAACCATTTTTTTTTAAAGAAGAAGACGGTACTCCAATTTTATTGAAAGCTCTCACTTGTGGCGGAGGAAACCATGGTTACAGCCGGATACTTGGGGGTTACAGATACTCAAAAAACCAAAATCCAGGCATCAAAAACCAAACAAACCCAACCACAATACATAATATCAATAATGTTCAAAGAAAAAAAAATTACAGGACCAAGACAAAGGAGAGAAGGATGAAACAAAAAGCACCTGCAAAAAGAGCACGCAAGCAAATAAGATCAACTCAAATAAAGCTAATGGAACTTACTAGTTGAAACTTATGTGAGCTGCAAATAGAGAAGACCAATTATGTCCATACAAAGAAGACCTTTGAGTTGACCGGTCAGGTTCTCCCTATTACTAGTCCAATCCATATTTAAACTCCCAGCTCCCCGCTTGGCTAGAAAATCCGACACAACAATACCCTCAGGAAAAACATGAGTCAAACGATACTCCAGGCTGCCCAAGAAACCCTGCAACTCTTCCTAAAAATCCTCTTTAAGTACCAAATATTACAATCGCCCTTTGTAATCCAGTTAACAAGTAGGTGAGAGTCTGTCTCAATCTTAACCCGGCCAAAACCAAACTGATAGCACCTACAAACCCCTTCTAACAAGCTTCTCAATTCAGCAAATTAGACCCCTCACCCAAGAACACAAAATAAGCTGCGTGCAACTTACCAAATTTTGACCATTTGCATCTTTGGTTAAGAAATGAACATTAAGATTAATGAATAATAGTGATAATTTGAGGATGCAAAGCGAAACTTCCTCAAAAGAAAAAACAAGTGTCAATACTTGTACTGATTGTCTCCTTGATGTATTGGATATGATTATGTCACCTGTTTTCTCCATGAAGGAGCTCATTTTTCATTTTCAACAGGCGGTTTTGAGTCAGTGCCATAGGCCACAAAGTTTCTCATCCAGATCTGGGCAAATCCAATTCTTTGGCAAGTTGGAGTTTTTGTTCTTTTGCTTATTTTTAGTTGTGAGGAATGGAAACTCTATATCAAATTGTTGCCTTGTGGCTGATGATCCATTCTGCATTTCCCATCCTAGATGGTGTATACTTGTTTTCCCGTAGAAACTTATTAGCCTCATCACTGCCATTACATTTTTATCTTATATAAATGTTATCAGGCGTTTAAAGCATGTTAATGCTTTAGTCTATGAACTAATAAGTGTATATTCTTCATGTTAAGTTATAAACTCAAATTAAAAATAAATTAACAAATAAATCCTTCTGCTGAGTTTTCTGAAAGGAGCTCACCTTATAATGTCAATTCAATTTTTTGAAGTTCTCCGGCTATAAAGAGATGCAAAAGCAAAAGTAAATTTATAAATTAAAATAATTTAATATAATATATCAGATTGATAAACTGAAATAGTTTATTTTACGGAAATCTTCTCAGTATTTCTCTTTAATTTTATTAGGGCCAAGCCTGGAACACGTCCTGTCACTGTTGGTTGCCACATGAATCCACAGAAGTTAAGACAACAGATATTGACCTACTCGGTTTTGTCACATTTATGACACTGCCCTCACTATGTCTTATCTATGGTTATAATGCTTTGTACAGTCATCATTTCCATCTTAAGACTCTTTTTCAAGAATTTATTATTGTAGTGATTATGGGCTCAAATTAAAAATTTCAAATCATTCAGTTGATGTGAACCCCTCAATTATAAGATTCACATCTTGAGGGCCTGAGGCCACATGAATTTGTATAGTAAATTAAACAATAATGGGTGATTTTATTTTTCAATGGATTCAAAGAAAGACAACCCCATGGCATTCAACGTCACCATGTCCCCCACAAGTCTCAAGACAACGAATGACCTTCTAGTCCATGTCAAAAACATTGCATATCAAAACTGCAGTAGCAACATGCCATAATGTAAAGAGCAAGTTATTCTAAATTACTAAATGAGAAAAATACAGTATACAATAAATTATCAAGATTGAAATATTACATCTTTCAATTAAATTGATTGCTAATTAGCATCCTTTGTTAGGATTTGGAGAAAAACTTTGTCATTTTTTTAAATGGGTCGGAGGAAGTGTTTTCTAACTCAATTTAAAAGAAAATTTTGTCAAAAAAAAGAAAATAAAGTATAGGCTACAAGATGCCAGTTTTGCTAGGTTATAGTGCATATTATGAAACGAGAACTGCTACAGACACAAAGAAATTATATAAAGTAAACTTATAAACTGATGTGATTTTTTAAAATCCGTTAGATCTACTTTATAATAAAAGTAACTTTACAATCTGACGTATAACATCAATTCATATCAGTTTGTGAGTTTACTTTTATATAATCACTTTGTTGCTAAAATATTTTCCTTATGAAACGTGTTAGTTAAAGTTTACTTTCATTTTTTTTTTTTTAAGAAATGAAAGTTAATATGGATTGAAATTGTTCGATAAACAAACTAAATTTTTATTTTTTAAGTTCTATTCGTTTAATACGAGTTGAGTTTGTCAAAACTAAGATTGAGTCAAGTTTATAAAATGTTCACAAAAAATTCGAAAGTACCGTTTTTAAGTTTTTAACCCCTAAAATTGAGAATTTATTTCCATAGCCAACATACAAATATATTTTCAAGGGAACTTCAGGAAAATATGAACAAAAAGTTGATAAGTAGCTCACAATTGGAACAATTCTATGGCATGGGTTTTTAGAGTAGAGTTTGGCCATCTCAAAGAGATCAATTCTCTCATAATTTCACATTAATTAATTATAACCAAATAAAGTTACTATAAAGTATACGATTATACCAAGGATGATATTGTCTATCCATAACATGCATGTGACAAGTTGAAATGATATCCATCACTTCAAGGTCAAACAGATCGAGTGGGTGTTAATATTTGCTCCACATAATTAAAAAGCATCCTATTTTAGAACAGAAAATAAAAAATAAAAAATAAAAAAAAAGTACTGGTGCTCCCACATGAAGTTTGGTCCAATGCACCTAATAATTAAACTTCTGCAAATCTATATATATATATATAAACTTTCCATTGTGCAAATATATATAAGAGTAATATTAGATATAGTTATCAGTTGTGCAAACGTTACGAATTAGGTCCACTATTAAAAGTTAATTTTTTCACACGGATCTTATAGTTACTCACTTTTTTCAAAAAAAAATGTACAATATTTATGACTGTAAATATCATTTCTATAAACTACAGAATCTAACTAGCTTATTATGTCGCAACTTACTTATTGTGGACAGCACACCCATTACTGAGGTGCCTCAGAGGATTAAAGTTGATTAGATTCAAGAATTGATGTGAGCAAAATGCTATTAAAAAATAAAAAAAAAATCATGTATGTGGGATGGACTGTGCATTACTAGCTATCATGTATGAAAGTAGACATAGTAAAGAGACAACTGATAGTTAACAGAAATGGTACCATGATGATGTTTCTATAAACAAAAAATAAATAAATAATGGTTAATTGTCATGTCAATATGAGCATAAACAAAACAAAAGCTTCCAATTTGAAAGACACAATTAGCTTGTCTTATGCTTAGTTATAAAGACATTGATCATCCATCTCAGTTTCCAAAGGAAATAGGTGTGATTTTAGACAGACCATGGCCAAACAGACAGAAAAACAGGTATACATTTATCTATTTTTTCAAGAACAAAGATGCTCAATGTTGTCGTGTTTTAAACTTTGTATGATTTGATGTATTCCAAGCATTAAATTCATAAGAGCATTGCTAATTAACCTGGCTGTTTATGATTGGATTTTCACACGTTATTAACATTATTTGGCATGATCAAGCAAATCCAAAGAGTATGGCATGGCCATTAATTAAGTAATTTAAAAATAAATAAATAAATATCTATAATATACTAATATGTCATTTTTTATATGGGAATCTTTGCAGCTTCCGCAACACAATGTATATCATTAAATAAAACTTCGAATAATACATGTGATTAAAGTTAAAAGTATATTATTATAAAATAATATAACTAATTAAGTTACCAATTTTCATTAAAGTTTTTTGAACGCATGGTTTTTTCTCAATTTATATATTTTTGGCATTCTAATAAATGGTTTATGATAGTTAAGGAAATTAAATTTTATTGTAAAATAAATCAAGAACACAAAAGGACAAGGAATGAATAATAATAATAATAATAATAATAAAATAGAGAGAGAGTAATTGACACGATAATTGCTTTAGATCCAGTTTCCTTGGCCAAGCCACAATAGGGATTGCCGGAAATGGAGGTTAGAGGATATATGCAGCCTGAAAGTGAGCAATGCAATTGGTCATTTTGGAGATTTCATTTTTTCATCATTTGGATATTCAGAGGAAAAAAGCATAAATATAATTTGATAGGTAGGATTGAATCATCTGCCTCATTGCCACACGTTAGGATCACGAGTAATACTAAATATAGTTATTGATTATGCAAATATGCGTACTCATTTTAAAAAATAATATGATTCATTATTAAAAAATTTTATTTTCATATAAGTCTCATATTTGCTCATTACTTACATAGTCTATGAGTATGAACATTGGAATAGATAAAGACAATGGCAAAATTTGGCTAAAATCACATGTTTTGTTTTTTGTCTATTCCATTCAAGAGAGATGGGATCACATTAGATTATTCATCTATTAGTCAAAATAATAAAAAATATTTTTGATTTAATAATAATAATAATTTTTTTCATATTTTGCAATTATAGTTACCATATTTTAATTAATAGTTTAATTTATAATTGAATTATTGTTTGCCAACTATATTTTTTAATTAAATTACAATTTAATTTATAATTTTTGTTTAGAGAGAGAGAGAGAGAAGGGCTTCTGTGTCGAGAGAGAGAGAGAGAGTCTAAGTGGGTGGAGAGAGAAATTATTCAATAGATAACGAATAGTAACCATACAAATATGTATAATTAATGTAGCTTGTAAGTAAAAAATTTGCACTTGTCTCTTCTAACGTAGAAAATTTAATGGAATTGTTACTAAATTTTAGTCTGCATTTACATTTAGCTATACCAATACTAATACTCTAAGACCATAAACAATTATATGGGTGCAAGACTGACTCATGCACCAATAATGATGGGATAGAATGGGACAGACATCAGAAATCTAAAGCCGATGAGTCCAAATTATATCATGCATGTGGACGTTGAACATTTGGAACTTTAGTGAAGGGTGATGCTTGTGGTTTGATTAAGATGTGAGCCTCATACGCAACCAATGAGTTCAGCGATAGGTTGTGCCTATTCTAACCCTAGATAGAAGACAAGGAAAAAAAAAAAACCCTTACCTTCTGTAAACATTGCCTTTAGAACTTGTGTGGAGAGGAGAGAGTTTGACAGGTTTCTAAACGAGTAATATTAAATATAATTATGAATTACATAAATGTTGTGCATTACTTTTTTTTTTTTTTTTAAAAAAAAGAAGTGCACGATACTTACCTATTATATAACTGTAGATATCATTTTTTTAATAAACGGATAATAAAAATAGAAATGAAAAATTGGGACCTAACACTCCACAAGAAGAGATAAATGTACTCTATACTTTTTGGCTTTTTGCTTAACTTCATTGCCTCTTTGTCTTACTCCAAAGAGGATAAGAACAATCGTGTGGTCATTGCATTGCCCATTCAAAAGAAAACAAAAAAGAGGGTTTTGGAGGCATCAAATTTTCTTGGGAGGTTTCTTCACTTTCTTGCAATTCCCACACACACCCCACCAGGAAACAAAACTTGAGGGCATTGTTTTGTCCTTGTAATGTTTGGATTCAAGTAACCCACTTTGGGGAAAAAAGAAAGTCATTAGGCCAGCTCTTACCTGATTCCCCAGTCACCTAATGTAAAGACAAGATGCAGACTTTCAAATAAATAAAAGGAAAAAGTTGTAGTTTCAGAGTGAGGAAAGAGAGACAGTTTCAAGAGAGAGAGAGAGTGCAAAGCAAAAAGGCTCTCACAAAGTTCCATATTCCACTTGGGAGTGGGAAGGACAACAAAACAGTAACGACAAAAGGACTCCCCCACGCATTGTCGACAACGTAGTAGCCATGAACAAGTCCTTCCAAACAGACGGAAACTTTTGATCAAGCCAAGTCGAATAAACAGAGGAATCCCCTCCCCCTCCCTCTCCCCCCCCCCCCCCCCCCCCCCCCCCCCCCCCCCCCAAAAAAAAAAGAGAACCCATAAGAACAGCTCCGTGTTCACAGAGAGAGATTGGAGAAGCAATCTCTGGAATTCTCATGGGGCTCCATGTGGGTTCTTGATCAATTCCGAAACCCAGTCAGGATTTGGCTGTTCCAATTTTAGTTGGCTAGTTCTGGTTCTGGTGTGGTTGAGCTGGTTCTGTTTGTCTTTTCTGTTCCATCTGTTACTGCTTGGGTGCTTTTGTTTGCGATTTTGAACTAAATTCATGATTTTTTTTTTTTTTTTTGTATAACCTTTTGAACCTGTTCATTGAACATAGAATGTCTGATCAATTTCTTTAATTTGGACTCCATTGGTAATTTGGTTGTCTACTCTTAGCCTTCTAGTTTTTTGCCTTTTCGCCCTTCCTTGCTTGTTTGATCTAGTTAATTTGGTAGATTCTTTACCCTCTTAGACTTATAACTAAGCCCTCCGAGCACTCTGATTCTGCACTCTTTTGCTTTGTTCTTGTGGGTGGTGAGAGGAACGTAAACATGTTCTCTAATTAAGATTTCATGCAAATCTGGCGCTTGCTTGAACAATCTGATGTTTTGTCAGAAGACTTAGACCCTCTCATCGTTTAGATTATTTTGTGTGGCGAGTGTGAGTCTCTTTTTGTTGCAATTACAGTCTGTCTTCTTTCCTCGATTTCCCCTAATTGTTGTGGTCGTTATAAGGCTCCAATGTTTCAAGAAGAAGGGTCTTCTTCTGTTACTTCGTCACCTCTACAATTATTTTCCATGATGTCCCTTTCTCCAAGCATAGGATCACCATACCCTTGGCTTAGAGAACTTAAATCCGAAGAGCGGGGTTTGTACTTGATCCAGTTATTGCTTACTTGTGCAAATCACGTTGCTGCGGGTAGCCTTGAGAATGCAAATATTGCCCTTGAGCAAATCTCCCTGCTTTCTTCTCCTGATGGTGATACCATGCAGCGTATAGCGGCATACTTCACTGAGGCGCTCGCTGACAGAATCCTAAAAGCTTGGCCCGGTCTTCACAAAGCCCTCAATGCCACCAGAATAACATTGATTTCGGAAGAAATTCTTGTTCAAAAACTGTTTTTTGAGCTGCTTCCGTTCTTGAAGGTGAGCTTGGTGCTCACAAACCAGGCTATTATTGAAGCTATGGAAGGGGAAAAAATGGTTCACATAATCGACTTGAACGCTGCAGAACCTGTACAATGGGTTGCTCTTATTCAAGCTTTGAGTGCACGGCCTGAAGGTCCACCACATTTGCGAATTACCGGGGTTCATCAACAGAAAGAGGTACTGGATCAAATGGCGTATCGACTGAGTGAAGAAGCTGAAAAACTGGATATCCCATTTCAGTTCAATTCCGTTGTTAGTAGACTAGATGATCTTAATTTTGAAAAACTTCGTGTCAAAACTGGAGAGGCTCTAGCAATCAGCTCGGTTCTTCAATTACATTCCTTATTGGCCTCCGATGACGAACTCTTGAGAAAGAGATCCCCACTGGAAACAAAGAATCTCAATGGAATACACTTATCTAGAGTCCTGCAAATTAACCAAAACACACTGGGTGAGCCGCTTGAGAAAGATTTAGCTAGGCATAGCCAGAGTCCTGACTCAACCTCATCATCGCCCATATCTTTAAACGGTTCGGCAAAGATGGATAGCTTTCTCAATGCCTTGTGGGGTTTGACACCAAAGCTCATGGTAATAACAGAACAAGATTCTAACCACAACGGGTCAACTTTAATGGAGAGACTATTGGAAGCTCTTTATTCTTATGCAGCATTGTTTGATTGTTTGGAGTCTACCATGCCAAGAACATCATTGGAGAGATTGAAGGTGGAGAAGATGCTGTTTGGGGAGGAAATTAAGAACATCATAGCATGTGAAGGAGCTGAGAGGAAAGAAAGGCATGAAAAGCTTGAGAAGTGGATTCAAAGGCTTGATTTGGGTGGGTTTGGGAATGTGCCTTTAAGCTATTATGGTATGCTGCAGGCAAGACAGTTGTTGCAAGGTTTTGGTTGTGACGGGTACAAGATCAAGGAAGAGAATGGTTGTGTGGTAATATGCTGGCAAGACCGAACCTTGTTTTCAGTATCAGCTTGGAGGTGTAAAAAATGAGATTTGAAATACTGATCTCCCTGGTTTTAGTACCTCTTCTTTCCTTTTTGGTGTGAAAGAATTCTCTTCCCTGTAAATGAATGCAGTTAAGGGTTGTTCTAATTGTCCCTTCACTTACCAGCCAAAAACAAGGCTGTCTTCTTTTATTACCTACATATAGAGTTTGTCTATTTCTTCTCATTTCATAACCAATGGAACCTTAAACTAACGTTTTGCTTTGTATTATGTGCGCTTGTATTTCAAGTGTTACAGCCTCAAATTGCATTGCTTAAAAGTTTGTGCTGCATCAGCAATTTTTTTTCTGGTCATTGCATTAGACTCTGTGCTGTGAATTGTCTCCTGAGTACATACAACAATGCCTGTATATCGAAAACAAAGAATTGTAGACAAATGGCGTTAAGATTTTCTGAGTTACTGAAAACAAAGAATTTCAGTGCATTTTCTTCTTTTTCAGCACTGAGAAAACTGAGCCCTTGCTTAATTCAAAAGACTTCACCTCCGATTGAATCTAAGACGACCAAACAAACATGAGTATGTCCAATTGTTCATTCAATAGTAAGTCTATCATATTTCTCTTTTATTTGGAAATTAATTGCAGAGAAAGAATAGCTCATTTCATGGTCAATGGACTGTACTAAAGGCTTCAAGACTTTGCAGCCTTCTCCCACATTCTCCTATTAATTCACCACCCCGGAGGAACCTCAAAAGCAGCAGAATATTGGAATTATTAATTGAGGTAATAAAATAGACGAAAAATGTAACTTTACCTGCTCAACTTACCCCCTACACATCATGTATTTTAATTTTTTTTAATTGTTTTCTTTACTTAATAGTTAAAGAAGTGATTATTAGTGTATTGATATTTTTTTATATTTTTAAAAAATATTTTAAAATGATAAAAAAATATAAATAAAGAAATTGGAAAAAAAATTGAAGAAAAATAAAAAGGTGATTTTGGCCTAGCGGTAAGTTGCATCAGACTACTCTGAGCAGCAGAGTAACACCGCTTTAAAATAGAATTGAAACATTATTAAACAAATGATAAATATGTTTATACAAATGAAAATTTTAATGCCACTCAAATAATATTGAATATATTCCAATTGTCCAACATGACTTGAGTGCAAATTTAATCATGTATATATATACTATTATGTTACAATCAATTATATTATTATACATTTCAGGGGTTAATGATAGGAACGAATCTAAGGGTATACTTGGGGCTGCATAAAAAAAGTTCTTTGAGATTTCTCTAGGATTTTTTAATCAATTTATTAATTGTGGTGTCCCATTCAAATCCAAGAAAATAGAAAAAAGAAAACATCCTGACGACATCAATTCAAACCAAAGTTAGAACAATTTCCATCAATAACCTTATAATAATTTCTATGGCATATGCAGAAACTTACTTTAGGTTGCATGAATTATGACTATTGATGGTGATGGGAGAACACCTCATTAGACTTTAGCCAAAAATAATATTAACAACAATTAATGATACTATAGTCCAAATTGCCACCGCCCTGAGCTCATCTTTTGCCTATATATATTACCATTTCTTTTTGCAATCGGCTGTCAGCAAAATTTAACTTTTGATTTTTTAATCTTCTTTAGAGTTAACAAGTTATAGATGTGCAAGCACTGGGGAGACAGATATTCCGAGATCTAGTCGATAGATATTGGAAAAGTCTTTGAGCAAACTTTTGGTATAATTAATATGTTAAAAAATTAAGAGAAATGTTTTTAGTCTATAAAAATAAATCTACAAATTAACGTGATTTGATGTGGTATATTAGATTAGAAAACTATTTTTATTATAAAATAGATCTAACATATCGTATGAAGTCATGCCGGTTTGCGTGTTTACTTTTATAAGATCTCTTTATTACTGCAGCACTTTTCAATAATTAAAGATCATGGATGTGGACCTTAATGTGGAGAAAAAAACTTCTCATCCGAATTTGAGGGGTTGAGTATGACATTAAAAAAAAAAAAAAAAGTCTTGCAATATTTATTATTGTTTGCCTAAGATTTTTAGATTACATCAATAAATGCTGACGCATGATATGCCAATGGACCTCAGCGCCTCGCAACACAAAGCCCAAAGGGGTTGGTGCTGCCTTCGGCTTGTCCTTCTCCAGGCTATTTGTGTCAAAACTGAATGCCCCATCAATGGGGCTCGCAATCTTTGCATGGACCTCCAAAATTCCTCCCAACAAGACAAGTATCTGAATCGTTGAGGTTGTCGAGCTAAAGCAGCTGTGTATGCTAGGAGCAGCCATCTCTGTATGTCTCTCTGTCTCTCTGTGTGAAAGCCTTTGTGCTGGACAAGATCCAAACACTTGGTGCTGCTCAAAGCAGTCAAAGATGAGTATGTGACCAAATACAGTAGTAATTATAACGTAGTTTTGGTGTACGGACAAGTGTTACTTCGATACCATGTCATTAAAAATTAATGTTTGCACAAAGAGTATTAATGTCATAGCATGTCGTGATACTTAATAATTTGAAAAATGATAGCTATAATCATGAGTGTGTAAGTATCGTACAATCACTTTAAAAAAAGTAAATAAATACGGAACTCACATAAAAAAAAAATTAATTTTTTAATAGTGAACCTTACTCCTTTTCAAAACAACTGCACGGCGTGTGCACACTTCATGACTTATGTAGCATTACTCTAATAATTTTTTAATCAAAGAGCATCTTGCACGAATTTCATGGAAACCGATAGCAGTCGTCCATGCATGATAAAAGAGTGCTGAAAATTATGTTTTATAATTCTGACCCAGTCTTCTTATAAAGATTCCACAAATATGCTAACTAATCTTACCGCATTATGAGATGTAAACCAGAACTCAAGCCAAAAAGAAGCTCATAGTCAATTAAAAATGCAGCCTAATGTTGAAGAAGGAATTAGAAAACAACTCCCTCCTCTATGATGTTTTTCCACACCCTAGTTGATCCTTAAAATTAATTAATCTCTTCCACATCCCCACATGAAAAAATAAAGAAATTTTTTTATGTGCGACGTTCTCATCCCAATTTCATCCCGTTATGATAAGATGACATAAGAAAAACTCTACAAACTACACCATCATCCTACTCTTATCTCATTATGATGAGGTGGCATAGCTCATCAACTTTTGAAATTCTCTTTTTAAAAAATATAAAGATGATCAAGGGTGATGAAAAGTGTAACATTTTTATTTTATGTAGTAGAATGAAAGTAAGATGAGAATATGGTTTGTAACATTACTTTTAAAAAAAATAAAGATATAGCTAGCTCTTAAAGTTTCTCTCTCTCATTCTCCTCCCCTCTCTTTTCCATTTCAAGTTTCTCACCACACTTGGTTTCATCATCAACCATCACAAACGCTTCTCTCTCATTGGCATACCTCCATATATAACCATTCCCCAAAAGAGCTTAGATGAGAAAGTTTCTAGAGTTTTATTGATCGCAAGCAAACTTTTTAATGAGAAACGGGTGCTAATCTTAGATGATCACTTAACAAGATGGAACTTTAAATTATCACCGATAATCCTCCTCATAAGAAGTTCCCTTGGAGCTTTTCGATGTACTGGTTATTATACAAACAAGGATATAGAATAGGATGGCCCTAATTTATATATTAAGAATGATTAAAAATATTATTTTCTAACGAAAAAGTAAAAGGATGGCCCTAATTTCTTTAAAATAAAGTACTATGTATATGTATTTTAATAATAACAACAAAAAAAAAAAAAAAAAAACTCATATTATATACCATACATCTACTCTTCTTTGAGTGATCTCGATCTGCAAGTTCTTTTTGGTTCTCTTCATCTTTAATCTTTCTATGCATGAATTTTCTTTGTTCTCCCTTGAGCTTTCTTTTTAACTTTCTTCCTCTCGTTAACAATGATCAATATGCTTAACTTTTATTCAAGACATTATTTGTGATATTTTATTACCATAAACATAGGCCATATCTATATATATATATATATATATATATCTATATATATATATATATTATCCCTTATAAGTTGGTATATTGATAATATTTTTTGTATTTAGAATTACGTTTATGATATTTATTTTTATTTTATGTGGCTGCATATTACTGCATGTTTTTCTACATGATGGCTTGCTATATATTGTAGAAAATTATATAAAAAATATATTTGGTTATTGTAATACTAGTTCAACCCCAAGATGAATTCCTGAAATCGCCATTATTTTATTGTACACATTGTGATTAAAAATATTTAATTGGGAATGGCTTCATGTTTGGTGAGTGAAATAAGATGAGAATTTTGTAAATAGTAATAAGATAGTTTGTGAATAGTAGTGATCAGATAGTTTAAGTTTAGTATTTTTTGAGTTTTGGGAAAATAGAAAGATAAAGTTGAATAAAAAATATTATAAAATTAAAATATTATTAGAATATAGTTTTATAATATTATTTTTGTTTAAAATTTTGAAAAAGTTGAATTGTTTTTTATTTTTTGTTTGAAAGTTTGGGAAAGTTGTAATGATTAGTTTGAAAATTTTGTATTTAAATTATATGTTTGGGAAGGAGATTGGATGAGATGAGATGAGAATTTTTGAATAAGATCTATTTCCAAACAAGCTATCAATCAGCACAATATTAGATCTAAAAGAAATTTTCATACTAATATTGGATGTAGAATTAATACAGGTTTTGCTATCATGTAATTCTTCATATGCATAAATATATATTCTTTTCATGACAAAATAAAAAATTAAAAAAAAATTCCGAAAGATCATATATATTATAGCCAATTTTAAATTGATCTGCAATATATGGATAATTTGCTCGAGCTAATCTTAGAGTTTTTTTTTCCTAAAATAATATGGATGGAACAAATGTTTACTAAAATAATACTACTATTTAATTCCAAACTACTTTTCTCTTCTTTTTTTTTTTTTTCTTATGAAAATTTTGATATTTGTATAATATATTAGAAAGCTAGCTGGAAAAGGTCGAAGCACATGATCCCATGATTATTACATGGAAAATTAGATGTATGCCGTTTAGGCTTATTCTGACAATTTTATAATGTAGAGTTTAAGATACGGCAGGCATGTACGGAGCAGCCTGTAGCCATTCATATTCCCCCGACTTCAAGCTCATGCAATCACGCCTTGGGAACTGTAGAGCCTGAAAGAATCGTAGCACAATATTAGGATTAATTATGCCTGATCTGTTAATTCCAAACTACTTTTCTCTTCTTTTTTTTTCTTATATGAAATGATTTTTTAAAAAAAAAAAAAAATGAAAGAATATGCATGTCATGAGTTCATTCATGATGATCATCAAGAAGCAGCCAGAAAAGTAGTCATGAGTTAATGGACTTTACTTCCACATTGCAGTCCATGCGGAACTGTTAATCCACAAGTTTGAACAACGAAGACCAGCTTCTCCATGCTGACAAGGTTCTCGATTTGCTGAGCATAACGTTTACACATGCATGGAAAGTCAACTCCCCTCAGCGCTACGCAACAATCCTGCGATGGTGGAACTTCTGGCCCATTTTTCCCAACAAAATCAGAGCATTCAGCTACAAGGATTGGAATACTTGCTCCGCATGATTGTGCTGACACCTGAATATGGTTCCCACGCATTAGGGTTGTGGCAACCATAACCAATATTGCCATGCCCAAGCTTCTTCTAATATTCATGTACTTAGCATGAATAATTGCCATCTGATCTCACTCACTCACACTCACAGCTCACAAATCTTGGTATGGCTGATGAATGTGTTGCTTAACTTCATGTGGTTATGGCCAAGAGATATGTGTATATATATACACAGAGTCCGAGAGAGAGAGAGAGAGAGAGAGATAAGTGTGGGGAAGGAATGAGGATAGATATATGAACATTGTGCATGCTACACGCAAGCATTTGTGCTTCATATTTATTGAAGTTATGCATTTATAAAAACCAATTTTCTTTTCAAAAAACTAGATATATATGCCATGAGTTGCCTCAAATTAAAGGGAAAGCGCGCGTACGTACGTGCATGCATGGGGCAGCATTAATTTCACTCTTTTTGAATTTTTTTCTTCTTTTTAAGTTTGATCAGTACGCACGCACGTAGCTCAACTCCTGATCCCCCAATCAGTTGCAAAGTCACGTTTAAATCGCTCAATTCAGGCGCTAATAGCATGAATTAGCACCGTCAACCAGACGTGCAGGGGACTTGGCTTATAAGACTTTCAGAGTTTACACTCATAAAGGAATATATACTTGGCAACTTTTTGTGTCTGCGACGTATTTCCTACAGAAATACCACGGAGGCACCGTTGTAGGGTTCCCTTTGTGGTGGATTATCTCAGCCGCTAGTAATATTTTATTAGGTTGGGTGCAGCAGGGACTTCTGAGTCTTGGTTTGATATATATTTTTTCTCTTCACTTGCTAGTTAGAGGACGTTTGAGAATTGATAGGTTGGGCTTATTTGTTATTGGTAGTACCAATTGGGTGGGTAGTATTTATTTAACGTGTGGGCGTTTCATATATGGTTTTCCTATGCCTAAAGTGAGGTTTCAATAATACTTGGCTAAGCCGTTTTCATAAAAATAAATAAAATAAATAAAAGTTCAATATGTGTAAATTGAAAATATAGGGAGAGAAAATTGAGAGTATAGCATATTCCATGTTCTCTTGCCAATAAACTGCAATATGGTCTAAGAGAAAATTACCAACCATAAATATGGTTTCTTTTGATAGTCCTCGAAGAGGTTTGTTCAAAATTTTCTGTTGCAGTTGTGAAAATCTGTTGTAGATGTGGTTGCACCAGTTCTGGATTAATTGCTGCAGTTGAAGAAGACCTCCGTCTCCTACTCCACAAATTTGGATAAGTGAGTGTATCGATTCAGAGTTTTCAAAAAATTAAGAAGATAGGTGGAAATGGAGGGACGACTCAATTATAACTTCGCAAACATCTACGAAACACGTAGAACTGTCCCATATGCAATTCTAAATAAGCATGGATGATTAGATCTGAAGTCTAGAAATCAAATGGAATAATGCATGTCACGATTACAACTCTAATAGTGGGCGATGAATGGGCAGTATACTTCGGTTAATAAATTGGTTAATTAGTGATGTCATTTCCATATCATTAATTTGATACCAACCATTTGTATCCCTAAAGGTAAGAGAAAAACTTGTACACTGATAATTATGTAAATAAGAGAAGTAAGATAAAACAGAAAGGTGATGGAGAAGAATTGTGTATTTATTATCATTCTTTCTTTAAATATATGAAGTGTACAATTGTCCTTGCCAGTAAAGCATTTACAAAAGAATATTCTAACCAATCCTACATCAGTGGCAAAATTAAGGTTACGTTTGGATGTTGAACTAAATTGAATTAAGTTAAGTTGAGATGATAAAATATTATTTTGAGATTTAAAAAAGTTGAATTATTTATTATATTTTGTGTTAAAATTTGAAAAAGTTATTGAGATGAGTTGATATGAGTTTGTTAACCAAACGTACCCTAACTCTAGCAGGCTGTATAAAACAGGTAATAGAAAGCAAAATAAAAATAAAAATCAGTTATCAATTCTGGAAGGTTCTTCCATTTCCTTTTCTATTTTCTCGATTCTTGTGATCCCAATAAGGGTGCTACCTGCACCATATGGTGCGGGGTCGCCCCCTCCCAGCTCTGCATGGGCCAGGGGGTGGGGTGAACTCCTAATCCACCCCGCCCTTCGCTCACTTCAATAATTAGTACATTTCACTAGGTCCAAAAGTGATAAAAAAAACACATTTAAGAACTCAAATTGTAAATTTAAATTTGTAAATATGACTATAATTTAAAAATTATGTAGTTTTTAGATTTGCTAGTACATATCTTGTGTAAGTTGTAGTGTAATACAAGAGTCTCACATTGCTTAAGTGTGAGACTCGTATTGTCAAAGAAATTTATAAAAGGATCACCCTATTACATTACAGTTTACATAAAGTATTAAGTAAAAGTTCTACTTAATATATATTACTATATTTCTATTAAAAAAAAGGTGTGGGGCGAGGTTGGGCCCTACCCGCACCCCACCCCCGCTAGGGTCCTAGATGATGGGCGGGGCAGTGGGGTGCGGGGCCCCACTGCCCACCTTTAGATCCCAACTTCCTTCTAGAGACTCTAATCCATGTTGACATTGTTGAATAGGCATGACTTTCTTCTTTAGCTGAAAGCCTTGCTGGCAATTACCTATTTGTTTTTCATATCTCAACAACCCCCCACAAGATGGAGAGTAGATATTTTCTACTCCTATCTTGGATAAATGAGAGAAGAGATTAGCAGAACATAAGGACTTGGTCAACATATCAGTGACTTGAGAGGCACTGCTCACATGCTCAGTCACAATACTCTCATCTTGAACCTTATCACAGATTAAATGGCAGTCGAGTTATATGTGCTTAGTCCTCTCGTGAAAGACCGAGTTTGCTGCAATGTGCAATACATCTTTATTATCACAAAACAACTTAGTTGCTTGAGGATGTTTTATTTGTAAATCATGAAGTAAATACTGTAACCAACTCAATTCAGAGCACATGCTGGCCATGGCCCTATACTTGGCCTCAACTGAGGACCTAGAAATTGTATTATGTTTCTTGGATTTCCAAGAACCAAAGAAGAGCCAATGAAAATGCAATACCCTGTCACTAATCTTCTTGTATTTGGGCATGCCCCCCCAGTCTGAATCATTGTAAGCTCTAAAGTCCACGATAGATGCTGAGGGATAAAACAATCCCTGCCCTGATGCTCCTTTAATGTACCTCAGTACTAATACTTTGTGAACATCATTCAAGTGTGGGAGCCTAGGAGTTTGCATAAATTGACTTAACAATTAGACTGCATATGAAATGACGGGTCTGGTTACGGTTAAATATATCAATCTTCCAATAGAAATTGAATGATCGAGGATAGGCTCTTCTACATCCTTCGAAAGCTTAAAGTTTTGATCAAGAGGTATTTTTGTTGGTTTGGATCCAATTGTGTCAGAATCTGCCAATATGTACCACACATATTTTGTTTGGCAAATATAAATCACTTTCTCTAATCTTGCTATCTCTATACCGAGAAAATACTTCAACACCCCTAGGTCTTTGATTTTGAATCTGTCATTGAGAGAACCTTTGAGTGAGGAGATGATGTTCATGTCATTGCCAGCTACTATGATGTCGTCCACATAAACCAAAGCTGTAGTGAAGGAATCTTTGGTGACTCTTGTGAACAAACTATAGTCTGCCTTGAGCTGTTGGAATCCTTGTCGAACAATAAAATTAGACAGCTTGGAGTTCCATTGTCGTGAAGCTTGTTTTAATTCATGCAGACTTTTCTTAAACTTGCGAACCTTTGACTGACCCTATTTAGAATACCCTTGTGACATCTCCATGTATATCTCCTCCTCTAAATCACCAAGTAAAAAAATATTATTTACATCAAACTGTTGCAAAAACCGATCCTTGGCTGCTGCCACAGCTGGTAAAGTACGAACAATCACCATTTTTGCAACAAGGGAGAAGGTTTCATGATAATCTAATTTCTCTTGCTGCGTACATCCTTTAGCCACTAGTCTGGCTTTGTACCTCTCAATACTTCCATCAACATTGAACTTGATTTTGTAAATCCACTTACATCCTATGGCCACCTTTCCTGGAAGCAAGTCTATAACAACCCAAGTATCATATAATTCTAGAGCATCTATCTCAGCTTTCATGGCTTCTCGTCACTCAACACATTTTTGGGCTTGTTGGTATGAATTAGGTTCAGTACGTGTTGAAATAGAGCTGACAAATGCTTATGATTACTTGACAATTTATGATATGACAATGTAGCACACAAAGGATAAGGATTACCTGACTTTGTAGGAACCTTGTCCTTGTTCAACTCCTGCGAATAAGGAAGTGAGGACTAGGCTTGCTGACAGATGAAGTCTTGTTGATGTGAGGGTGCTTTTCTGTTTCTAGTGGATCTTCTAGGAAAATGAGAGATGGTTGTAGTGTCTTGGGAAGATTCTGGAGGTGACTCTATCTTTTCTTCAAGATCAAAGTTTTCGAGTGAGTGGTTAAATTCTTCTATAGTTTGAACCTCGGATTGGAGATTTTGGCCATTTTAGTAGTCTAAATCAATATTGATAGTTTGAGTGAAAGGTAATTGAGGAGTGTCTGATATGGTATAACTTGTATCATCATTGGTGTCCTTGTAAGGAAATATGCTTTCATGAAAAATGGTATTTCTAGAAATGAATTGCTTTTTAGTTTCTAAGTCTAACAACTTGTAACCCTTAATCCCAAAAGGGTACCCCAGAAACATGCACTTCTTAGCCCTTGGATCAAGTTTGTGTCTATTATAAGTGAGGGTGGAAGCATAAACTAGGCATCCAAATACTCTAAGATGTAAACAATCTGGCTTGGTTTTGAAAAAAAATTCAAAACGCGTCTTATTTTGAAGAAGAGGTGAATGAGTTCTGTTTATAAGGTACATGGTTGTAAGAACACAGTCACTCCAATACTTCATAGAATCCCACTTTGAAACTTTAGAGCTCTAGCCACATTTAAGATGCGTTGATGTTTTCTTTTTACTGTTGCATTTTGTTGCGGGGTCTCCACACAGGAGTTTTGGTAAATGATACCATTCTCAAGATAAAAATGTTTCATATGAAACTCACCCCCATTATCACTCCTTACAACATTGATTTTTTTGGATCTAAATTGAGTCTCAATCATTATACAAAAGCTTTGCAAAGCATCACTAGCATTTGATTTGAGTCTTAGCAAATAAACTCAAGTACAACGACTAAAATTGTCTACAATGGTGAGAAAATATCTTGATCCATCATGAGCAATTCCATTACAAGGACCCCATAAGTCACAATGAATCATTCAAAATTATTTTGAGTTTTGTGTTGGCTAACAGGAAAGAGTAGCTTATGGAGTTTAGCTAAAGGGCAAATAAAACAATGCTCCTTTGTACTGGTAGCCTTGTGAACGGAATCAAGCTCCATTAACTCTATTCTAGAATCTGAAGGATGACCTAATCTATAATGCCAGAGATTGAAATCATCATGATTTCTAGCAATAGAAGTCAAAATGTTTGTTTTATTTCTAAGGGAGGATATGACTTCGTTTAGGGTTATAAGAGAGACATTCTTTTGGGGAAGATGATGTAGACCTTGCATCACCTCACCCATTCCAGTCATCTTCCAAGTTGAAAGGTCTTGTACAAAATATGATTGAGAGAAGAAAATGAAACAGCATTTAGAAGTTTGTGTTAATTTTCTAGCAAATATCAAGTTGAAAGAAAAAGATGGAACACACAAAATGTCTTCCAAAATTAAGGTTTATGTTACTTTGACACTTCTATCACGAGTGATAGTAGTAATATCTCCATTTGGGAGTGCCACTGAGTGAGAGATTTATGCCTTGATGCTTGTGAACATTGTAGCCGAACAAATCATATGATATGTTGCTCTAGTGTCCACAATCCAAGGCACATCAGAAACAACATTAGGTTTGGTATTATAAACATAAAGACATAAAGAGATATCAGAGTTTTTGGGCATTTCAGCCTGATTTGACGAAGATGGAGTGATGGTTTGGACTTGATTAACCGAAGGAATGTAAACATGAGTGTGTTGAGGTTTGAACAAAGTTATAAGCTGAGCATATTGCCCATGAGTGAAGGATACCTGGTTATTGTTACTTACCTGCTCTTGTCTAGGTGACAGAAGAGTAGTGGCTTGATTGGCAAAGTCTCCATTCCCTCTGTTCTTGCCATGAAGTTTGTGGCCTAGAGGGTATCCATGTATCTTGAAGCATTTCTCTTATGTATGCCCAGGCATTTGACAATGTGTACATGTTGGCTTATTGGGGTTTGCCTTGAAACATCTTTCAATGGAGTGCCCTGACATCTTGCAGATCGTGCAATAATATTTCTTCTGAGAAAATCCATTTTGCCTTCCCATTTCTTTTCCATGTGCTGCAAGTGCCATTGTCTTGCTGATAGGAGCTTCAATATAAATCTTCTATTCTCTTATAGCTGGATGATTGAATATACCTTATTGAGACGTGGAAATGACTTAATCAATAAAATTTGAGCCTTAATGTCCTTATACGAATCATGAAGACCGAATAGAAATTTCATCACCCAATCTCTTTCTTGATTACTCACAACAGTTTTCAACCCTCCACAAGTGCAATAAGGAAATGACTCATAGTTTATTAATTCATCAATCAGTGTTTTTAATTTTGAAAAATACATACTCACAGTGTCTTGGTTTTGTACCAAGGTTGCAATTCTCTGCTTCACTTCATAAATATGTGGTGCATTTTGCTGTCCAAAATGCTGCTCAAGCTCCAGCCACAATTGTTGAGCCGTCTCAGCATAAAGGGTGCTTGGGTTTATATCTATTGACATTGTGTTCTGTATCTAGGTGATGACAATGTCATTACAGCGGAGCCATGGTTCTGTTAATGGACTATCTGCATTTGGTGGTTCACAAATAGTCCCATTGAAAAAATCAAGTTTATTTTTTATTCGAAGAGCCCTTCTCATTAATCTTGCCCAGGAGTAATAGTTGCTGAAATCCAACATTTGACTGTGATGGGTCTGTCACGTTTGTATTAGTGTATTGGTTTTGATTAACATTTGTGTTTGAAGGATCGTTCTGAGCCATGGCTCTTGATACCACAAAAGAAAAACTTGTAGACTGATAATTATGTAAATAAGAGAAGCAAGATGAAACAAAAAGATGATGGAAAAGAATTGTGTATTTATTCTCATTCATTCCCTGAATATATATACTCTAAAATTGTCCTTGCTAGTAAAGCATTTACAAAAGAATATTCTAATCAATTCTACATCAGTGGTAAAACTAACTCTAGCAGGTTGTATAAAACACGTAATAGAAATAAAAAAAGAGAAAGAGAATGAAAATCAACTGTCAATTTTGGAAGGTTCTTCCATTTCCTTTTCTTCCTGACTTTTGTGATCCCAACTTCCTTCTAGAGACTCAAATCCATGTTGACACTGCTAAATAGACAAATCTTTATTCCTTAACTGGAAGCCTTACTGGCAATTATCTCTTTGTTCTTCATATTTCAACAGAAGGAGTATATAAAATAGTTGACATATTCTAAATTATTGAAGTAGAAAAATAATGAAAAGTTTAGTGATAATTTTTTTAATGTTAAACAATTCTCCTAGTCACTCTAACGGTAATGTATATTTTTTCTCCTAATTTTTTTGTGAAAAGTTAGGAAATTCTCATTTTTATACTACTGTTTTAACTTTGAATGGAAAATGAAGATGAAATTTTCAAGGAAAAATAAACCAAATTTGCTTAAATTACTACTCATTTTGAAATCATTTCCAAACTATCACTTTTGACAAGTGCACATAATTTTTTAAAAAATTGCAATGTACCTCATTTTTTCTTTTAGAAAAAATAATAACCCTCAAATATGTCTAAAAAAATTCAATTTTTTTGAAAATTTTTGTTTGAGTGGGATTTGTTTGTTTATTTGATATCTCATATATTATCTCGTCAATTAAATGGAATGAAAGAATGGGAAGGATTAAACAGAATAACAAATTCAAATAAAAAATAAGAAAATAAACGGCAGAGAATAGCTGAAAAGAGTGGAACTCAAATAGGTCGGCCGGGCCGGGCCAGCGGGGCAGTTCGGATTAGGGTTCAAGTGAGTGAAGTTCCATACCAAATTGTACAAACAAAACCCTGCAAATCTCTCTCTCTCTCTCTCTCTCTGTCTGAAAGTCTCTGTAATTCTCGCTCTTTGAAAGGAAAATTTGGGGGAAATGAGCAGTTGGAAGAATCTTCTATTACGAATCGGCGACAAGTCTCATGAGTACGGCACGTCTACAGACTTCAAAGACCACATTGTTCGTACCTCTCTCTCTCTCTCTCTCTCTCTCCGTGTGTGTATGTGCGCGCGCGCGCGCGCGTATCGTACTTTTTCCTGAAACCCTCGCTGGTATACTGCCAATTCGCGAGCTCTCTCTACTAACCTAATGAAGCAACTATCACAAGCTTTGCAACTGATTGATGAATTTTGGAGTTGTTTTTCTTTTCCGACTTGCAGGAAACATGTTTTAGCGCACTTCGGCGAGAGCTGGAACACTCCGAGAAAGATATTTTGGATGTAATGTTCACTTTCTTTTTAGTACTAAACGCGTACCCTCTCATTGCTTCAATTAGTGAGGAAATGAAGAAAAAGTAGTGGGTTTGATTCCTTTTTTAGTTCTCCAGATATAATTCTCTTATTTAGGTTTTATGTTGACTCTTTGTTTGCTTAGTGGGAAGATTTTGAACGAGAAGCTCACCTTTTTAGTTTAGCTGAAAAATCAGGAGACTAGGGTTGATTTTTTTTTTTTTTGGTCCATAATGTAGTATTTAAATATATTGGTAGACTCTGTACTTTTACCTGCTGGTTGATCACTTGAATAGTATATGAAAATCATAGAAATATCACACTTTGGAAAGTTGAAAATGTGGTTGAGTGTATTGCACTGCATTTGGCTGAGATTCTATGTTTTGATTAATGGTACACCTGAATTCTTCAAGAGCTCTCGGCTTCAGCATTAAGTCCTTCTATTCTCCTTCTCTTCATAGTGGTTATGGAAGGTTTGAGTAGAATGTTATGTGCTACAGTGGACATGTAACAACCATTGGAAGCCCAAGCCACTTCTGGACCTATATCCCAAAAGAACTAGTAAAGTCTACAATTATAGCCCCTTGGAATCATTAAAAAGAACAAGAACTTCTCCCTCCTAGACAATGTGGGATCTCATTCACTGCCTCCTATGTTCAATCAAGGGTATTACAATCTTCCTCCTTAAAATCTTGACGTCCTCGTTACACTCTTTTGTTGTAGATGGCTCGGCTTAAGTTACTTTTGACTGGGGATTAGCTCATATCCCACAAGTAATGACCCAGGGAAAGCACCCGACATATCTGCATTAGAACCACGAAAAGATTAGTCAATTTAGAGCTTCCTAGAGTCACTCATAAAGCTAAGTTTCACCAAGTAGCTAATGTGGAACTTAGCACTCATGACTATCTTTAATCTATCCACTTTGTGAAAGATATTCATATTCTCAATGTCAGACTGGGGTGTTACAAAGTTGTTCTTGTTTGTGAATTCAAGTTCCATGATCGACACCTTATTTCTTTGTTCTTCTGATACCTGCATCCATTGTTCAATACGCATAGATCCTCTTTTTGTGTGTTTATTATTCCAAATAAGAAAATATTGTTTAATACTCTTTGCTGCATCACATATTAATTTTATTGAATACATCTGTTGAGGTATTTACTTGATTTTCTTCTTCCACACAGTTCCTTGTTCAATGTGTTGAACAATTGCCTCACAAGATTCCTTTGTATGGGACATTGGTAAGTGCATTTCATCATATTTCTCTCCTTTTGCTTTTATATTACATTCAAGAAGCTCCATTATGTTTAATGCTTGTGTTTGTAGGACTAGATGTTTTTGTGTACCAGTTTTTTGTTTACTTTTCTTATATAAAAAAAATGTTTTTGTGTACCAGTTATAAAAATGTCGTTAAATTTCAGATATGAACTTTGAAGATGTTTGTAATTGTTAGTGTATCCGTCTGTGAGTGAGGAAGAAGGGGTTGCTTCCTAGTTTTGTATGACTCTGATTTCAGTACGTTGGGCACATTTATGAGATCATTAGTTGTGTAGTTGTAATTAAGTTATGAACCTAAAGTGAATGAAATGAAATAATATGCCAACAATAATTGGGTCTTGTTTAAATATTTAACAAGTACATCCTCCATCCCAATTTATATGTTTTGATTTAAAAATTTCAATGTTTTAAATTCTATTCTGGTGATCATTCCAGTTTTAAGTACTGGAACGAAATATTTCGGTGCCAATGCGTTCCGATGTACTGTTTCAGGATTAGCTATATATATATAAACCGATAATTAATAAAAGAAATGAGTATATGTAAGTGTGTATCATATATGTATTTGTGTGTAAATATATATATATATATATATATGGGGATAGTGCTAGGGGGCCTCCTAGCGGTACCGCTAGTCTATTTATTTATTTATTTTTCAACAATTTTTTTAATATCCTTAATCATTAAGAAAAAAATAAAAAAAAAAAATACACAATTTCACTAATAGTCACTTCCTTAATTGAGGGAATATCTCTAGTGGCTCTCCCCAATGGAATGTTATTTTCCTTAGAGCTGCCCAAGATTGGAAAATTAACACATTTACAGGTTTCTTCAATCTTGTGTACAATTATAGAGTGATTGGAGGAGCGGATTAGATGATGTGGTCACCATCCAAGAAGGGGAAATTTACTATACAGTCGTAATATAAATCTCTTATGACACACTCTACAAGAACATGCCCATGGAAGAATGTATGGAAGACTAAGGCCGTCCCAAAAGCTTCTTTTTTTGTATGGACAACTTTGTTTGGGAAGATTCTCACCTTAGATAATCTACAGAAACGCCGACTCATTGTATTGGATTGGTGTTGCATGTGTAAGAAAAGTGGTGAGTCTGTGGATCACCTATTATTGCATTTTGATGTAGCTAAGAGCTTATGGAATGAGATCTTTGTGAGAGTGGGACTCTTTTGGGTAATGCCAAGAAGGGTTGTTGACTTTTTGGCTAGCTGGCAAGGCATCCGAGGTAACTCTCAAATTGCAGCTATGTGAAAGATGATACCGACTTGCCTATGGTGGTGCATATGGATGGAGAGGAACGGTCAAAGTTTTGAGGATTGTGAACGGACAATGGATGAGCGTAGAATTTTTTTCTTCACACTTTATTCCATTGGTCAATTGTAATAGACTTTAATGACATGAATTTACATGATTTCTTGTAGCTTTAGACAATCATGACTAGGTGTGGCTCTTGTATATGTCCCGTGTACTAGGCTTCACCTATTTTTAATAAAATTCTTATTTACTGATAAAAAAAAAAATTAATTGAGGGAAAAAGAGATAGTGATCTTCCTCACATTTTCATTATTTATATTAGGTATGGGATGGAGTTTATTGAGAATTTTCCTTGGTTTCTATAAAGGATAAGGGAATATAGAAAATTAGAGAACTTATGCATTTTGGAAAGTGGATTCTCAATTCAAACATCCAAACAAAGAAACTGAAGACACTTAAAATTGGGGGAAAGAATGTGATATCTATTCAATGCAGAAGTTGAGTCGTAAATTCCCATTCCTCTTCCAATTTTTTGTGGAAAATTAAACTTATTCAGGCTACTGTTTGGAAATGTCTGAAGTTATTGTATTATTTGGAATGATGTAGTTACTCAAGTTTTCATAAATAGGACATAGAATTGCTTTAAACTCCTAGCTCAATGAACTGGAGATTATATCTCAGCAAAAGAGTATGGTTCATTTAACTATGGAGTACCATTCAAGCAACATAACAGTAATTTGTTTAGATAAAGAAACGTAAAGCATAGAGTTTCTACAGAACATTGAACAACTCTGCAAACAACATACCTCTCTCTAACGTGTCATTTGAGTATCAGTTTGTTATTGCAGGCAGGAAATGCAGTGTCATATTCTGTATTTTAATTTTCTGATGACTATGATTGCATTTCAGTTTTGCATTTCAAACCATTTTCCTAATAGATCTCTCTCCCCCATAGCAAAAATCACCTCTTCTCTCTCTCTCTTCAGGTTGGCTTGATGAACTTGGAAAGCGAGGACTTCGCTAGGAAAGTAGTGGAGAATACTCAGACTAATCTTCAGGTGAGCTAGTATGTGGCTGGCACAGCTTGCAAGAACACCTTCCTCTAGTAATCTTGCATCCTACATGCTTTGCTATCAAACTAAGGTTGAAAAGTAAACTGAGTATTGGATTGTTGCCATGCAAATGATCAATGACCTCATGTTGTTCTGCTGTTTTTTGTTTGTCATATTTAGTCTCATAATTTATGCTATAGAGCATGGCCATATATGTTTCCATCTGCTCCCAATTTGACATTCATTATTGCTGCTATTGCTGTGGAGATTGTGTTACGAGGGTGTAGTTGGATGTTTGGTTTGGAAATCATGCTTGGATTTGGCCAGAAGTTAAATTCTTTTGACTTGTTTTGGAGTATAAATCTGAGAAAAATCCAATGGACAATGCTTGGCTGGGACTGGGCCAACAAATACAAAGCATGGTTTCAAGGCTGACCTGAATTGGATACGACTCCATGAATATTATATGTCATTCTGGTCCAGTTCAAACTTGGCCCAAAGCTAGATCTGGAAATGGAGTTTCTCCTGAAGTGGGACAGGCTTAATTAGACCTATCTATTTCTTGGTGCAGACTTTGGGCTTGATGGGAGGTATTGGACCCCTATTAGTCGATGACCCCAGCACATGCTATGCTATACTTGACGGTGGCTCTATACCCATGGCCTTGTGGGATCAGTAAGAGGGACTCTTCGGGAAAAACTGTGTTAGCAAATTTGCTTTTGATTTTTCGGACTCCTTTTCTATGAGCGAGCTACGAGTGAAAGTTGGAGTCAAACATCCATGTCTCTTTTTCAAGAACGCATGCATATTTTATACCCCTCCTTCGGGAATTGGCTATTGAGGTCCGACATCTAGTTCCCTCATCCTCCCTTAGGAAGGAATTGTTCCCTCCCTCTGTATGAGCTGCCTCCTTGAAGGTATTGTCAACCATCCAAACATAAACGAAATTGAAGATAATGGCTCTTAATATTTTTTTGATAATTAATAAAGTTTATCGATCTTCAAAATTAGGCATAGCCCAAGTACACAGGTGGTATACAAGAGAGAAATACCTAATTATAGCCTACGAAGAAAAAAGACGCATACAAGTCACTAAAATTACCCCCATCTAATACAATATTGTTAGCCCAAAGTAACAAAGTTTGGAATAACGAGTCTCTAATCCCTTCCAATGAGCGTTCACTATTTTCAAAACATCTTCCATTCCTCTCATTCCATATACACCAGTAACACCACATAAGACATAAGGGCACCATCTTCCAAACATCCGCTACTTTACGATTTCACCGTGTTCCACTCCCAACAAGCCAAAAGGTCCACCAACTTCTTGGGCATCACCCAAGCAATGTGAGAAGAAGATGGTCCGTAGATTCACCATTCCCTTTGCACATGAAGCACCAATCCATTATGAAGAAACCACGCTTCCTCAATTTGTCTATGGTCAGAATTTTCCCGTGAAAGGCCAGCCAATTGAAGAAAGCAACTTTTAGGGGCGCTTTGCTCTTTGAAATGCGCTTCCAAGGGAAATTTTGAGAAGAGTGGGTAGACATAGCCTTATATGAAGATCTAACCTAGAAATTCTTGTCCCCGGGGTGTGTCCACAACAGTTTGTCCTCCACACCACCCTCCAAATTCAGTGCATACAAGGTGCTGAAGAAATCAGAAATGTCTACCGCTTCCTTACTCTGGTAAATGACACGTTCCACTGCAGAAGGCCATTTGAAGAGTCAATGTAATCAGCAATAGAGGCTTCCTTATGCAATGCAATTCTGAAAAGAGAAGGAAAAACCTCCTTTAAAGCAGTGTCGCCACCCCAAACATCAACCCAGAATCTGACCCTAGTTCACACCCTGCCACAGATATGAAATTGCGAATGAAATCCTCTCAACCCTTCCTAATAAATTTCCATACACCCACACCATTCGATGCTTGGCCTTCATTAGAGATCCAGCCTCCCAAAGTACTTCCGAGTTTGGCATCAACCACTGTCCTCCATAAAGCCTCGCTTTCTTGATGATACCACCACAACCATTTCCCAAGTAAGGCCTTATTGAAAATACTCGGCTTTCTAATCCCCAAACCTCCAAAAGGTAGGAGGGTGCAAATCTTGTTCCATTTAATCAAGTGGAACTTTTTCTCGTCCCTCAATCCACCCAGCAAGAAAGCACGGAAGATTCTTTCCATCCTATTAGCCACACCAGCCGAATCGGGGTTAATGAAAGGAAGTACGTAGAGAGGTTAGATAACATGCTCTTAATAAGAGTGATTCTTCTCCCTTTAGATAGATTACATTCTTTTCCAACCTGCCAATCTATTCTCAATATTTTCGATCATGCCATTCCATAGTACTTAGGATTTATGAGGGGCTCTTAATGGGAGGCCGAGGTACTTCATAGGCAAAGAAGAAACCTTACAACCCAAGATTTCAGCCAAGTCTCCAATATGGTTTACCAAGCCAACCGGTACCAATTCAGATTTAGACAAATTCACCTTAAGGCCGGAAGTAGTTTCAAAACAAAGCAAGAGAGCTCTCAATGAATGGATTTGATTAGGATCCGGTTCACAGTGAAAGTATTGTCAATGAAAAGAAGATGAGATACATTGACGCTCCCAAAGGAAGTACCACCCACTAAAAATCTAGACAAAAAAGACCCATCCACAGCTGCTTTTAGCATTCTACACAACATCCATGACTAAGACAAAGAGAAGAGGAAATAAGGATCTCGTTGTCTCAATCTGCGAGAGTTGTTGAAAAGACCCTCAGGAGTGCCATTAACCAACACTGAGAATCTAGTGGTAGTGATGCAGTACTTTATCCAAATGCACCACCTCGCCCCGAAGCCAAATTTGCCAAGAATATAAACCAAGCAGTCCCAGTTATCATGATCAAAGACCTTTTGCATATCTAGTTTGCAAAGGATTCCTGGAGTGTCAGATCTAATTCTGTCCAAACATTCATTGGCTATTAGTACCGAATCCAGAATTTGTCTCCCTTTAACAAAAGTATTTTAAGGCTTCAAAATGATCTTATCCATGACTGTGCTCATACGGTTGGCGAGAACCTTGGATATGATCGTAGACACTCCACTCACAAGACTTATAGGACGAAAGTCTTTCACCTGCACCAACTCGGCCTTCTTCGGAATGAGGACTATGAAGGTTGCATTAAGGCTTTTCTCGAATTTCATATGTGAGTGAAATTCGACATAGACTTTCATAACATCCTCCTTGATAATATCCCAACATACTTGGAAAAATGCCATGGAAAATCCATCTGGTCCCGACGCTTTATCATTGTCCATTCCTTTCAGCATTTTAAGCAGCCCTTCCTCTTCAAACATCCTTGCTAACCAGTCAGCACATGATTGATCAATCATGTCAAGTGTCAACCTATCAACCTTAGGCCTCCACGGAAATTGTTCCATTAGTAGATTGTCAAAAAACTGCACTATGTGATTCTTAATATCGGATCTGTCCAAAAGAACATTTCGTTCCGAATTGTGAAGTTGGCCACTCTATCAAAAAAACTGGTGCACTTATCTCCTTCCTTGAGCCAAAGGGCCCGGGATTTTTGTCATCAGGAGATCTCTTCCATGAGAGTAAGGTTTTCCAGATCAGCCACAACAGCAATCTTCCTTGCCTTCTCGTCCATGACAACCCCGACAGTCTCCTTTTCATCCAAACATGCAAGTTGCTCAAAAAGGATTTTCCTCTGATCATCGATCTTCCCAAATTCTTTATCATTCAACATTTTCAGGTCTTTCTTTAAAGCTTTATTAAGTTTTCCAGCCAACTCAAAGCTGGGCGTACTAGAAAAATCATAAGAGGACCACCACATTCTCACCTTTTCCACAAAACCATCAACTTTCAACCACATGTTTCAAATTTAAAATATATACGTCCCTCATGAAGGCCCCCACAATCAAGCAAAATGGAGAAATGGTCCGAACAAAGTCTTAATTGATGGTCCTCATGCAGTCATCAAAGGTTTCGCAGTATGTTCCCCTCATATGCACCACATCAAATACAAAGGGGTCATCCTCCAAATCTCTAAATTGTTATGGCTACTAGGTGGACTTTGCCAGCAAGTCAACAAATCCACTGCCCATTGGGGCATGACCCACTCAATCCCATAAGAAATAGTTCTGTTCATAAATCCCTAACCACATCACAGTGAAGCAGAAGACTATCAATTCTTGCCTAGCTCTGCTTACACATATAGCACCAGTCAACTACTGCTGTGTCTCTTTCTAAATTATCCAATGTTAAAATCTTCCACAAGGCTGTTTTCTAGACAAAAAAGGCTATCATTGAAGGCTTGTCTTTAAGTTGTTTTTAAAAAAAGTTCATTTTTAGTGAAAAATCAACCAATTAGGCCCGATATCTCTTCCAAATTATGATTTTAACTCCCATTAATGAAAACAAAAATCTTTTTGAAATCCTTATTGCAAATATTAACTGGATTGCTGCATTTGGCCACATTCAGTTTTCTTCTTTCTCTTTAGATTTGGATAATGTTTTGGTGATATAGGGGAACACAAGAAAAGCAAGTTGATGGAAATCTAGGAGTTAGAGATGATACAAGAGAATCAGGCTCTCACATAGGAAGAACTAGCTTGGAAGATAGAGTTGGTCTCAGATCTTGAGAGGATTATTTTATTAGAAAAGACTTTTTGGCTTAAAAAATCAAGAGCATTGTGGTTAAAGGAAGGAGATCAAAGCATGAAGTTCTTCCATAGAATCGCTAACTCTCATAGGAGAACCAACAACATTGAGATGCTGAAAATTGATGGTGTTGATTGTAAGGAAGCTCAGGTGATTCACAAGCATGTAGCTGATTTTTTTGAGCATTTACTTACCGAGCAGGAGGGATGGCGGCCTACGCTTGATGGGCTTGTTTTCGAGTCCATTGGTCCGCATGATGTTTCTTGGTCGGATCGGCCTTTTGTGGAGGTGGAGGTGGAGGTTCACAAAGTGGTGAGGGGAATGGTCAAAGATAAGGCATCAGGTCCTGACGGCTTTTCTACGGGCTTCTTTCAAACATGCTGGGAAGTGGTAAAGAACGTCCTAATGAGAGTGTTTCGGGTGCTATTCTTGGCTGGAAAATTTGAGAAAAGCCTTAACGCCACTTTTATCGCATTGATATCGAAAAAGGTTGGGGCAGCGGAGATTTGAGAATTTCGGCCCATTAGCCTAGTAAATGGGGTATACAAGATAATCTCCAAGGTGCTTGTGAATCGCCTAGATGAGGTATTGGGGAAGATAATTACAAAGCCCCTAAATTCATTTGTAAGGGGTAGACATATTTTAGACGCGGTTCTTATCGCCAATGAATGTCTTGACAGTAGACTGAAAGCTAGCACTGCAGGGATCATTTGTAAGCTGGACATGGAAAAGACGTACGACCACGTTAATTGGGATTCTTTACTTTACCTTCTTGGGAGGTGTGGATTTGGGGAGAGGTGGCGGTTGTGGATCTTCTGGTGCATATCAACGGTGAAATTCTCAGTTTTGATAAACGGAAGCCCAACCGGCTTTTTTAATAGCACACGAGATTTAAGACAAGGAGACCCGTTGTTCCCCACTGCTCTTTGTTATTGTGATGGAGGCACTCAGAAGAATGACCTCGGCACTGGTTAATAATGGTTTCTTGGCTGACTTCTCGATTGGAGCCTTGGATAGGGGATTTATTAATATTTCTCATTTTTTGTTTGCAAATGACACACTTATCTTTCGTGAGGCAAATCATAATGAGGTTCGGGCACTGAAGGCCCTTCTACTTTGTTTTAAAGCAACGTTCGGGTTGAAAGTGAACTTTGACAAATCAAAGATGGTGCCAATTGGAGGTGTTCATAATATAAGACAATTGGGGTGTAAGGCCTCTCTTCCTATGATTTAACCTTGGTCTCCCTTTAGGGGCTGCCTCAAGAGCTTCTTCAATATGGGACACAGTGATTAAGAAAGTAGAGCAGAGAATGGCAGGATGGAAGAGAATGTACTTGTCGAAAGGTGGTAGGATTATCTTGATTAAGAGTACATTGTGTAATTTACCGATAAAAAAAGGAGTACATTGTCTAATTTACCAACTTACTTTCTGCCTCTATTTCCTATCTCAATAAGTGTGGCTTTCCGAATTGAAAAACTCCAATGTGATTTCTTGTGGAGTGGGTGAGGAGTTCAAATTCCATCAAGTCAATTGGGAGAAGGCACGTTCCCTAATCTCCACTGGTGGTTTGGGTATTAGAAACATGAGAATTTTTAATCGGGTGCTACTTGGAAAATGGCTATGGAGATACAATAAGGAATTAGAAGCCTTATGGAAGTTGGTGGTTGAGAGCAAATATGGAGGCCTATGGGGGGCTGGTGTACTAAAGAAGTGAGAGGGTCTTATGGAGTGGGATTGTGGAAGCACATAAGAAAAGGATGGGGGTCTTTACTCGACACACAAGATTTGTTCTGGGTGAGGGTTCCAGGATTAAATTTTGGAGTGATATTTGGTGTGGTAACTTTACTTTAAAGGATTTATTTCCTTCATTTTTCCGGGTTGCAAGTGCCAAAGAAGCTTCGGTGGCTGAAGTCATGGTGATATTGGGGGAGCAAATCCGGTGGAATATAAATTTTACTAGGGCGGCACAAGATTGGGAAATAAGCAGTTCTGAAGACTTTTTCAGCCTTTTGTACTCCATAAAACCGAGCAACCAGCGAGTAGATTTGTTGTGGTGGATACCTGCAGGTAAATGTTCATTCTTGGTTCACTCTTTCTATAAGTCTCTCACAAGAGCTGAATATTCAGTTTCCATGGAGAAGGATGTAGGCGCCTCCCAAAGCGGCATTTTTCGTGTGGAAAGCTACCTTGAGTAAGATCATCTCAACCGATAACTTGAGGAAACACAGGGTGATCATCGCGGATTGGTGTTGCACGTGTAGGAAAGGGAGTGAGTTTGTGGGCCATCTCCTACTACATTGTGAGACAGCTAGAGTGTTATGGAATGAGGTGTTCAGTTGAATGGAGTTGGCTTGGGTTATGCCCGCGATAGTGGTGGCCGTTCTGGCTAGCTGGACAAATCTAAGAGGCATTCAACAAATTAAAGTTGTGTGGAAGATGGTCCCTATATGCATCATGTGGTGTTTGTGGCAGGAGCACAATGATCGGATGTTCAAAGACAATGAGAGATCAATGGAGGAACTAAAAGCTTTATTTATTAGAACTCTATGTACTTGGGCCATAGTTGTTGACTTTAATGGCCTTGATTTACATGATTTTCTTGTTTCTATTGCACCCACATAGTTAGGGCATGCCTTTGTAGATCTCCTTGTGTACTTGGCTATGCCTATTCATTGATTAATAAAATTGTTTACTAATAAAAAAAAAAATCTTTTGAATTCTCTTTCGAAATCTTTTGTACACACTCTATCATGTGGTTTCTCCTATTCTCAAGAGAATTCATGGTTATAAGACATTCAATTGGATTCTATTCACGATTCATAGTAGCAGATTGCTTTATATAATTTTACCTTTATAATCATTAGAGGTGGGGGTGGCTACTGTAGATTCATCATGGATATCATAGTGACTTCAGCTTTATCATTTCTGTATAAAGATAGAGTTTGCCAATAAATAGTATTTTTGTCATAAATAATTTGTATAATAATATGATGACTTGGGGAACCTGATCTGGCTTGATAGATGTAAGCTGCTGAATTTTTTGGCATGGCTCGGCCGCCCAAGATGCCAAATTTGTTACCCAATCTGATTCAAGCAAAATAGATTTTTATGTCATATGTTGTTCTTTGATGTTTTTGCAGAAGCATAGAAGCTCTTTGAGATGTTATTTTATTTTGTCTTGTTTCTTTTTATGGGATTACTCCTGTAGATAACCTCTTTTTTTTCTTCTCTCACTCTGGTTAACATTCAGGATGCCCTTGATTCTGGAAATTGCAACAGGATTCGTATTTTGATGCGGTTTCTGACTGTGCTGGTATGTAAACTTTTCTCTTCAAAATTACATACCCGTGATGAATGATGGTGAGCCAATGGCAAATGGAGAAATTCAATTTACCTATTGTGTTGTTCGATACATGCATTGGGAAACTGTTTCATCTTAAATGGATATTATGTTTCTTTAGTTTTTATTGTAAACCCAACGTTAGCCTTACCATTTTGTTGGATGGTTACTAAATGGAGATATATGACAGAGTGGATTCCTTTCAAAACAAAATGGTGGAAAGATATAAATTAGATTTTAAATTGCTATGAAGTGCATTGTTCCATACTCTTGGCTCAGTGGTTGGATGGTTTATATTCACGTTTTCCGCTTTTGTACTTATCAATAGGAGAATAAAATATGCTCAAGAAAAACCAAGAATCGATGGTATAAATTAAGGTTATTGTTACCATGACTTCCCATATACTTCACTTGTAGACTCTGTAGCACCCATTTTTCTGTGACTATCTCTTGGTTAATTCTTTCGTGTAATAAAAGATCGTACTGAGATGACATCTATATCTACCACTGTCAGATTCCAGTTTGGATGCTTCAGAATGTAGATAAAATCTATATGGTCTATTTATGTTCATGAACATGAATATCTTTGTTTTAGCTGTTACTAATCTTGTTTTCCTGTGCTGAACTTTTTGGCGCGATCTACTTCAATCTACAGATGTGTAGTAAAGTTCTCCAATCCAGTTCTCTAGTTGTCGCCTTTGAAACACTGTTATCATCAGCTGCCACAACAGTGGATGAGGAGAAGGGAAATCCCTCTTGGCAAGCATGTGCGGACTTCTACATTACTTGTATTTTATCTTGTCTCCCGTGGGGAGGAGCTGAACTGGTGGAGGTAATGTTATTTCGGTGCTGCACATATAATCTGCTGATTTTATTTGGCATTTTGCTACTTTACCTTTCAAAGATATATACGATCCCATCAAACGTGAGTCTTGGGTTGTGTCTGCATCATTGCCCTTAAGTTCTAGATATGTCTTTCAGAATCTACGTCTCATTATCAGCATTATCAACATCGTCAATCTTGAGTCCTCAAACTTAGGTATTTTATACTGGTGCTTCTTATATTTTATGTCTGTTTGGCTGATGGGCATATATGTCATAGCTATGGATGAAGTAGGAAAAAAAGGAGAAAAATAGGATCGTTTGATAAATTAAAATGCAATCCTTATTTAAGTAAATAATGAAATTGAGGATCTACAATTATCTTAGTTCTGCGCAGTCAATCTAGATACACACTGATCAGTTCAGAGAACAAGCCCCCTATGAACAATCAAAATTATTATATTATAATATGACTACTATACAACTAAGAAAGTAAGAATGAAGAGAGTTTTGGAGACAATAAACCTGTGGTTAAAAGTTTGCATGGTCTTTTGGAATGGTCTTGGCACATGTTAACTTAGATTGCGTGGAAGTTTATTGTGGTTCTTCCTGTGTTCTTCTGGTCTTTTGTTTTAATTCTCTTCTTGAACATTAAAAACTCTCTCTCTCTCTCTCTCTCTCTCTCTCTCTCTCTCTCTCTCTCTCTCCTCTCTCTCTCTCTCTCTCGTTTGTTGACATAGCACATTAAATGCAGCAAGTTCCTGAGGAGATTGAGAGAGTCATGGTTGGTGTAGAAGCTTATTTGAGCATCAGAAGGCATGCTTCTGACCGTGGCTTATCATTTTTCGAAGATGACGATGAAGCTAAGAATGGACTTGGTGAAAAGGTATGTTTTCTTACCATAAATATTTATTTCCAGGGAGTTTTATTTGCTTTTTTCTTTTGGGTCATCAATCTGTCCGGTTTTCTTTTTGGGTGAATTGAGCAATTTTATTAACAAACACAACTTCATTTTTTGTTGTTTTTATTGCAATTGTTCCTTTGTCTCTAGGTCCACGTAGTTATTGGGGATGCTTGTATACAGATATTTGTTGCTTCTGCTATCTTGCAAAAGTTTGTGAATCTCTTGAGTAGCCTAAAAGAGGATCCTGGAGAAGAAGTCCTTTGCTTTGGCAGCCATTTCCCATCTTTTTTTTAGTTTATAAAAGAAGAGCAATTTTTGATGTTTTGAATAGTTAGATGTTATGGTGAAAATTCCTGTGTTTGAAGCTGTTTTAATGTCTATGAACTAAGGGTCAATGTGGACTTCAAAATTAGTGCCTTGCTCAAGTTTTTTAACATTCAATTTTAGTTATGTTATGATCTTATAAAAAAAAGTTATAATCGTATATGTACGATTCTATTTTTGCAACAATTATTTTCTTGTTTCTCCTTGGATGGTGCATCTTTTCTACTTAAACTATCTTCTTTTATTTTCTTTCATCAGGATTTCTTGGAAGATTTGTGGAGTCGGATACAAGATTTATCCAACAATGGATGGAAACTTGATAGTGGTATGGTGTTTTCTTTTCTTTTCTAGGTTGGTACAATGATAAGTAATCATTAGTACTCGTTAAACATTAATTATTAATTATCTTCATCCTTTTTTTTTAGGTTTTTTTTTCAAATAAATAATAAAAGTTTCCTTAAAAAGTGCTGAAGGCACAATCCAAGTACATAGGATATCTACAAGAAGGCTACATCTCTAGAAATAGATCTGTTTCCTTTGTATGATTCATTCCTTATTTTAACCATTGCCTTTTGGGTGATAGTTCAAGTCGAGGGAGGTCTAGAGGGACGGCAGGAGCAGTATTATGAAGCCTTCCTCCATCCTTGTAGGAAGGGTTGGACTATTAGTTTCAGGTGTAGTATGCAGAATGGTCCTATTTAGCTTCTAAGGGAGTTTCGGGTGGAGTCTTAGTTTTGTGGAAACAAGGGGTTGGCTTAATTACAGTGATTTGGTTTGCTGTGGGGGGCGCTTTTGTCCCAGTCGGGCTTAGTGTATATTGGATGGACTTATTGTTCATTAGCGGTTCTCTATTATATGCTAGGTGTTCTCTCTTGTATACACTCAGTGTACTTGGTTATGCCTGTTGATATTAATAAATTTTTACTCATCAAAAAAAAAAAAAAAAAAAAAAACCATTGCCTTTTGCATTGTGTGATCTTGGCCACCAAATCATTTATTTTTCTGGTAGTATTTGGACACATATATAGTTTTCAAATGTTTTCATGATTTACAGGTAATGTACTAGTAGTAATCAACAATGACTTTTACCAGTTGCAGTGATTTAATTTCGTGCATTTATTTGCATGAAATTGTGGAAGGACTCATACTATAGTTAATTTTTTACAGGAATGCAATATTGAGTGTGGTTGCATTTATACTTATTAACATCTCTTCCCCTGATATGTGTTGTACTTCTTTCACTTGTCAGTTCCTAGGCCTCATCTTTCATTTGAAGCTCAACTGGTTTCTGGTAAGTCTCATGAGTTTGGTCCCATCAGCTGCCCTGAGCAACCCCATTCACCTTCAACACTTTCTGGGATAACTCATGGTAAACAGAAGCATGAAGCAGAGCTAAAGTATCCTCAAAGAATACGCAGACTGAATATATTTCCTGCAAGTAAACTTGAGGTAGCTTTTGATGGAAGATGATAATGTTTGTGTGTACTATTATTCTTCTTTTTCATATTGATGTGTATATATCAACCCTTTGGAAAAAGACAGCACTGCAGAAAGATTGCCACCTTTCGCTCTCTTAAAAATATTTCTCTCCGTACATTTTTTGTTTTCTTGGTTTTTTGCTTCTGGAGGTGGGTTGTCAATGGCATTATTTCTGTTGATGATTAGCGTGTAGTCCAGTTTTTTCGTGTAGTCCAGTTTGGTGATTATCAAGTTGGCGCTGTTGGTTGGTTTTGATGGGAATGTGCAGAGATGTTTTCATTGAACAGAAGTTATTTGCATTTAGGAAGGAGAATGATAGGTGGTGGAGTATCACTGAGAGTAGTCGTCGTGTGATGAAATATATTTCCTTGAATCATGAAGCTTTGGGGTGGTTGGGCTTTACGGTGAGGGATTGTGTTGCGTCTTTGGTTTCCTCTTAAGTTTCTAAGAACACGTAGAAAAGGAAACTCAGTGTTAATGGTGCAGAGGGGATGCAACCACAATGGCAGGTTCTTCTCCCTTTCGGAGTTTGGGCATGATAAGAGGAGGGTATGATAGTGGTACCGGAAGGGAGGAAGGGTGAGGAGTGGAGGAAATTTGGAGACACTATTAAGGAGCTTACTCTTTCTTCCTCTGTTTTGAGTGGGAGAAATAGAGGGGTCTGCGTTCCTCAGGCAGGCAAGCTGAAGGGGCATAAGGAAGATGGTGGTGCTCCATCGTCGATGGTTGATGGTTCACGTTCGTACCGTGAGGTGGTGCAGAAGGTACTGCCTCGCGTGAGTGCAGTGGTACCAGATGTGTCCAGCTCAGAGATCGTGCGTAGAAACGAGGGAGAGGGCAGTGTGTTGTTGGGGCTAAATGAGGATACACTGTTACGGGCGTTGGTTGATATGGAGGAGAAAGTAGGGGCTCTTATGGAAGATTTATTATGCCTTAAACGTTGTGTTAAAGGAAAAGAAGTGAAGATGGACTTGGGCCATGTGTTGGGGTTTAATGAAGGGAGGGGAAGGACGGCAGTAATGGGCTCAAGGGTGGGGAAGGCTAAGGGCCTTGGGCCGGGCCAAAAGTTGGGCCCAAAGAAAATTTGGCAGGCTTCGACTCGGACTTGGGTGCAGACCGACATTTCGGTCCAAGCAAAGGGCCCCCCGCGATGCCGATAAGTTTCGTGCCGGACTCCACACCGGCACAGAAACTTCCTCGATCACCGTCGATGATCCTGGTGAATTTGAACGGTGGTTTTATCAAGAGAGGGGAAGGCCGGCCGTGATGGGCTCAACGATCCAGGTAGCGGGCCCTCCTGCGGCGTCGATATGTGTCGTGCCGGACTCCACACTGGCACAGAAACTTTCGCCGGTCACCGGCGACCATCTCGGTGAGTCTGAACAGTTACTATGCACCGGCACAGAGGTTGGTCAGTTGGTAGAAGTGTCGGTTGAGGATGGATCTGCTTGTGTTGATCTCCCGTCGCCATCGCGTGAGCTGTCGACTGCACAGATCCAGTCACGTGGGGTGGTGGGTGGCCCAGATGGGTTGCCTTTGCAGTCAGTTATGCCGTATCATGGATTGTCGTTAAAGGGTTCTCCGCTAGGCTTTTTACCACTAGAGTTGGGCTTTGTTGATGGGAACAAGTTTGGGGAGGTAAAGAAATTGGCTTTATTATGTGATGTACCAGTGGTGAACCAATTAAATTTGGTTGAACCCAGTGGTGAACCCAACTTAGCTTGTTGCTCAGAACTGGCTTTATTTGCCCTGACAGTCCTAGTGAGGAGGGGGCGTTTTTAACTCCTCTTTGTACACTCCCTCCCAGCTCTAAGTATGGGAGTTGTCCGTCAAATTAGGTTTTCAAGAAGGTAGAGGAGATTCAAGCTGTTATTGGGGTTTCTTTTGGAGGTTATGAGGAACAATTCAAGGCCCTTCTTGTAGCTCTCGAAGCTAGCCATTCGAAATCAGCTTCAAAGCAGGATAGAGAACTTAGACGGCTAACTTGTTCCATTAACTATGATGTGAAGGAAGGGAGTGGAGGAAGGGATAGATCGAAAGGGAGGGGCAATCTAGGTTTTTATGAAGCCTAAGATTTTATCATGGAATGTACGGGGGCTCAATGATCGCAATAAACGCCTTCGTATCAAATCTTTATTGCGGATGTGGAAGGGTGATGTGGTTTGTTTTCAAGAAACAAAGTTGCAATTCATTGATAGAAGAATTGTGCGAAGTTTATGGGGGTGTTCGTATGTGGGTTGGGCTTATTTGGCTTCTTTGGGTGCTTCAGGCAGAGTTTTACTAATGTGGGATAAAAGAGTGGTAAAGGCGATTGAGGAGTGTATTGGAGAATTCTCGGTTGTGACTTTGTTTAAAAATGTGGTTGATGGATGGGAATGGACATTTGCAGGTTCCTATGGTCCTAATGTGGACAGGGACAGGAGAAGGTTGTGGGTGGAGTTGCCGGGCTTATATTCACTATGGGAAGTGTCATGGTGTTTGGGGGGTGATTGTAACATTACTCGCTTTCCTAGTGAACGATCTGGGCATTATAGAAATTCTGTGGCTATGGAGGAATTTTCTGAGTTTATCTTTGATCTGGATCTCATAGATCTCCCCTTGGTAGGGGGAGAGTACACTTGGTCAAATGGGAGGGTTTGGTCGAGATTGGATAGATTCCTTGTCTCCCCTTCGTGAGAAGCCCACTATCCGGAAGTAAGCCAGAAACGGTTAGCTCGAGTCAGCTCAGATCACTTCCCTATTCTTTTGGATTGTGGGGGCATTCACAGGGGTCGCCGGTATTTCAAGTTCGAAAACATGTGGCTATCAGCGGATGGGTTTGTAGAGATGGTGAGTGCTTGGTGGTCATCATATCAGTTCATGGGTACTCAAAGTTTCATTCTTGCAGGCAAGTTAAAGGCGCTGAAACAAGACCTGAAGAAGTGGAACTTGGAAGTTTTTGGTCACATTGACGATCAGAAGTCTACATCGCTGGAGGAATTGCAAGAGCTAGAGGGCAAAGAATTATTGGGAGATACCTCGGAGGAGGTGGTTTTGAGGAAGGGCATGGTTATGGCAAACTTGGAAAGAGTTTTGTTGTCAAAGGAGACTTCATGGCGTCAAAAATTCAGAGCCCTTTGGTTGAAAGAAGGAGATAAGTGCAATAAGTTTTTTCACAAAGTGGCTAATTCACATCGGCGTAATAATGCTATTGAGGCACTTCAATTAAGCTTTCAGGTGATTTCTTCTCCTCTCGAGCTAGAAAACCATATAGTACGCTATTATGAGACCCTTCTCACAGAATCGGCTTCTTGGAGTCCAAAGCTTGATGCCTTGCCTTTTGAGGCAATTGACTCGCAGAGTGCGAGTGTTCTAGAGAGACTTTTTGCTGAAGAAGATATTTACAAGGTAATCTCTGGTATGGCTAAGGATAAAGCACCGGGTCCGGATGGTTTCTCTATGGGTTTCTTTCAAACTTGTTGAGACATTGTGAAAGTTGATGTAATGCAGGTTTTTAGTGAATTTCACTCTTTCCAAAAGTTTGAAAGATCCCTTAATGTGACCTTTATTGCTCTCATTCCTAAGAAATACGGGGCTTCGACTATTGAGGACTTTCGTCCAATAAGCCTAGTTAGTAGCGTGTACAAGATTATTGCTAAGGTCCTTGCCAACCAGCTCAGCCCGGTGTTGGAGCATATTATTTCCAAGTTCCAGAACGCCTTTATTCAGGGTAGACAAATTCTTGATTCGGTACTCATTGCAAATGAGTGCTTGGACCACAGACTTCGGGAGGGAGGTTCAGGTGTTCTTTGCAAGCTTGATATGGAGAAGGCGTATGATCATGTGAATTGGGAATTCCTCTTATACATGCTTGAGAGATGTGGCTTTGGGGTTAGATGGATTTCATGGATGCGTTATTGTATTTCAACGACCCGGTTCTCAGTTCTAGTCAACGGCACACCTGCTGGATTTTTTGATAGTTCACGGGGATTGCGGCAGGGAGATCCTCTATCTCCGCTTTTATTTGTTATAGTCATGGAGGCTCTAAATAGGATGGTGCAGGCTGCTGTTGGGGGAGGGTTTTTAGCTTGTTTTCAGGTGGGCAATGGCTCTGGTGGCTCTACTATCATCTCACATCTTCTTTTTGCAGATGATACTTTAGTCTTTTGCGAAGTGGATAATAGCCAAATCCAAACTCTACGAGCATTGCTACTTTGCTTTGAAGCAGTGTCAGGGCTCAAGGTGAACCTTGGCAAGTCTGAGATGGTTCCTGTGGGTGCGGTTCCTAATATTCTCAGTTTAGCAAGCCTTCTGGATTGTAAGGTGTCTTCTTTCCCTATGGAATATCTGGGCCTTCCATTGGGAGCAACTTTTAAGAATAGAGCTATTTGGGATGGGGTGGTGGAGAAGATAGAGAAAATGTTGACTGGTTGGAAACGGGTGTATTTATCAAAAGGGGGCCGTCTCACTCTTATTAAGAGTACTCTCACTAACCTCCCACATACTTTTTATCTTTGTTTCCTATGCCAGCAGGGGTGGTAAACAGGATGGAGAAATTATTTAGGGCTTTCTTATGTGGAGGCATGGGGGAGGAGAATAAATTTCATCCGGTTAGATGGAAAATAGTTTGTGCCTCAGTTGTGAATGGGGGATTGGGAGTGTGTAACTTGAGAACTTTTAATAAAGCTCTATTGGGAAAATGGCTTTGGAGATATCACTTGGAGGATGGATCATTGTGGAAGGAAATTATTGACGCTAGATATGGTGTCGCCAGGGGTGGTTGGTGTGGGTTTATGGAAGTTTATAAGGAAGGGGTGGCCATGCTTTGCAAATCAAACCCGTTTTATTGTTGGTGAGGGTAATCGAATAAGTTTTTGGCGGGAAATGTGGTGTGGAGATCAAGCTTTGGAAAGGGCTTTTCCTGCTCTATATCGTATTGCAGTTAACAGGGAGGCGTCAGTGGCAGATGTGCGGTTATTTTCTCATGGCTCGTATTAGTGGAACATTCTCTTTAGTAGGATTTTCATGACTAGGAATTATCTATTGTTGCAGAAATTTTCAGCTCACTATACTCTACGGGGACCCCTACAGCCCAGCGAGATCGATTGAAGTGGAGGGCTAATAATCATAAGTTATGCACAGTGAAGGCGTATTATAACATCTTGACAACACGAGCATACTCCGTTTCCCTGGAAGAATATTTGGAGGTCTCGTGTGCCTTCTAAAGTAGCTTTTTTTGTTTGGAGTGCCGCCCTTGAGAAGATCTTGACCACGGACAATTTGAAGAAGAGAGGATGTGTAATCATGGATTGGTGCTACATGTGTAAAAAGAATGGAGAATCAGTGGACCATCTCTTACTACACTGTGAGGTAACAAGGGTGTTGTGGGATGAGATCTTTCAAAGGGTTGAGGTTGCTTGGGTTATGCCTATGAGGGTGGTGGATCTGTTGGGTTGTTGGAGGAAGATGCAAGGCTGTCAACAAGTGGCAGCGGTGTGGAAGATGATTCCGTTGTGCATCATGTGGTGTATTTGGACGGAAAGGAATATGCGCTGTTTTGAAGATAAGGAACGCACATTGGCTGAGTTGAAGAATTTTCTGTTCCACACTTTATTGTCTTGGCTTTCAGCTATTGTATTGCAGGGGGACAATGTTCATGATTTCTTGTTCTTAAATTATCGCATGTAGATTGTATTTAGGTGTTCTTCTGTATACATCCCTGTGTACATGGCTATGCCTATTTCATTCATATATATAATATTTATCTCTTACTTATAAAAATAAAATAAAAAATATCAACCCTTTGGTTCTTAAGTTGTTTGATTTTAAAATTATTTTTTTTATAGGTAAAGATGAATCTTTTTTATAAGGGAGACACCTAAGCATGATTAACAACTGATGCAATAAAGTCATGGATAGTCAGTCCATTGAAATCTATCATACTTGACCAATGGAATAAAGTGTTGATCAAGAAAATTCCAAGCTCATCTATTGTCTGATTGCGATCTTCAAAGCTTCTTTCATTTCTTTCGCTGCAAAGATGCCATCATAGGCATATTGGGCTATCTTCCATATTGTTGTGATTTGTGGATTGCATGAAGACCTCTCCAATTTGCTAATAAGGCCAAGCAAACCTCTTGGCATAACCCATCATAGCCCCATTCTTGTAAAGAAATCATTCCATGAGGTCGTGGCTACCTCGCAATGTAGTTGATGGTCAGAGCTCTTCCCTCTCATAATTACACATACAACACCAATCCATCGCAATGATCCGACGTTTTCTTAAATTGGCTATAGCGAGAATCTTCCTTAAGGCAAGCTGTCCATACAAAGAAAGCTGTTTTTGAGGTAGATTAGTCTTCCAAATACTCTTCCAAGGAAATGAACTATTATTTTGCATACCAAGGAACTGATTTGAGGAACAGACTATAAACTTCTCGTTTTTATAAGGGCACAGAATATCTTGTTAGCAAAAGATGCTAACTAGGTCCTTACTATAGCAACCTAAGGAAACGTTGGATCATGGTGTTGGATTGGTGTTACGTGTAAAGAGAATGGGGAATTGGTAGATCACTTGCTTCTACATTGCGAGGTGGCTAGAACCATGTGGAATGATTTTTTTGTGGGATGGATCATGCCTAGAAGGCTGGTGGGTTTCCTTGTAAGTTGAAGTGGTCTCCAAGCAATCCACAAGTGATTGCAATTTGGAAGATAACCCCTATATGTATGTGCTGATGTATTTGGAGGGAGAGAAATGATGGAAGCTTTGAAGGTCGTGAGAGGACAGTGGATGAATTGAAAGCCTTTCTTTTACAACCTTGTTCCTCTGGGTGGGGGCAATAGATTTTAATGGGCTTTAATGCCCATGAATTTCTTTTTTTGGTTGTAAATTTTAGTTAGATATTACACATGTATATGTCCTGTGTACTTGGCTATGCCTATTACTATGAATAAAACTTCTTGATTACCTATCAAAGAAGAAAAGAAATTTTGAGGATCAAGAACGGATGATAGAGAAGCTCAAAACTCTTATTCAACACTTACCACTTGGGCGAACTTGTTTGCATGAGCCTCATGTAACAGGTTCGATTCCCTTTGAGATCAAACTGCTATTTAAGTGGGAGCTCATGGTAGTGGGTTACTGTGCTAGTCTCCCCTAGGGTTTAGGTTCCATGGGTGAGTCTTAAGGGCTCTGTCATGGGATGGTTCTCCCATCATAAAATAAAAACACTTTTCCCTCTCTAGACAGTATTCATAGATTTTAATGGGTTTGCACTCCATGATTATTGTGTATCCATGGAATGAGCCTTTGGCCTTTTTTTAATGAGATGATTATACTTATGAAGAGAATGCAAATGAAGATCGGGTTGTTTTTTTATACCTGTTGGTTTCTGCTGTTTCTGATAATACAACTTTATAAATGAAAGAATGGAGGACTTTGGTTGTCTTAAGGAACTAATCTTGGAACTTGTTTTTTTAAAGTAAATGATTGTATTAATAAGAATGGGCATAGCCCAAGTAGAGAAGAGGGTATACAAGAGGTAACACCTATTTAGGAAGAAGAAATGGAAACAAGAAAATCATGAAGATCAAGGCCATTGAAATCTACAGCTTTGGCCCATAGAAATGAAGTTCTAGCAAAAATGTAATCTAAGCTGCTCTAATGAACGCTTATTGTCTTCAAACGTCCGGTCATTATGCTCTTAGCACCACAGAATACAAATAGGAACCATCTTCCACACATCTGTGATTTGTGGAATACTGCCTAGATTTGTCCAATTGGCCAGAAGCTTAACCACTAGATTTGTGGAATACTGTCAATACTATACTACTTAATATTGAGTTTTAGCATGCCATCATTGAAGTATTTAACTTTTTATTTCTGTAAAATGAAAATTGTCACAGCATTTGAATGGTGATTGATTGATGCTACGATTTTCTGTGCTCTCTCCCTCCCTCCCTCTCTTGAATGACAGGACCTACAACCTATTGATCGGTTCGTTGTGGAGGAGTATCTGCTAGATGTGCTTTTCTTCTTCAATGGCTGGTTTGTAAATCACTAGTGCCAGTTATTTAATGATTTGATTGATTTTCTTATCCTGTATAATGTACCAATCAAAAGAATAAATTAATCAATTACAAAATTTCTATAGCTGAGAGAGATAAGCACAATGTGTCCGGATACCATGGTATGAATGTTGGGACACAGAGAGATTTCTAAAACCTAGAACGTTTCTTTCAATTGGTAGTTTGTTTCAAGCCATTTTCTGTTTGTTTATGCTGCATACTTTTTTGCTCGTAGTTTCAGTTTGTCTAATATCTGGTCTCTAGTTTGATTTGTTTGGTCTATATGAATTATGCTGCTGTTTTTATGCTCCTTAATTTACTTTATTTGGGGGAGCTTAACCTTATCTTCTATATGTATTCTTTTTATTTTGTTATATTGTAATTTTTATTGTCCTTGTATCTTGGTTCATGCAAAGCTAGTCGGAAGGAATGTGCTGCATTCATGGTTGGCCTCCCTGTGCCTTTCAGATATGAGTATCTTATGGCGGAGACAATTTTCTCCCAGGTATGACTTTTGACCTTACCGTCGTATATGCTTTTGATATTTATTTTTGATCGGTAAACAAAATTTTTATTGATCATAAGAGTAGGCAAAAACCCAGGTATACGGGCTCATTCCATTGAAATTGGTTACAATTGACCAATGTGGTAAAGTATTGGAAAATTTCCAATTTCCTAAGCTCTTCCATTGATCTCTCTTGATCTTTGAAGCTTCTATCATTCATTTCCCTCTAAATGCACCTCCATAAGCATATTGAGACCATCGTCCATATTGCTGCAATATGAGAGTTACAATATGAGTTACCCTCAAGGCCACTCCAAGAAGCTAAGAGATCAATCACCCTTCTCGGCATCACCTTTCTGAAAATTTGACGATCATGATGGTCTCCCTAATTATATAAGATTCTCTCCTTTTGTTTCTTTTTCTTTTCTTCTCTTCTCCTTACGTGTATATAGAAGTGATGCTTTCCACAAGCATTTTTTTATAAGTAAGATGAAAATTTTATTGATACGAATTCAGTCGGAGAAGTCCGTGTACACAAGAAGTATACAAAAGAACACCTAAGTACATTCTAGGAACTAGAAATTAAGAACAGAAAATCATGAACACTAGTTCCGTTAAGCACAATGGCTGAAAACTAGAGCAATAAGGTGTGTACAAAAAAGTTCCTAAGTTCCTCCATTTCACACTCCCTATCTTCAAAGCACTGAGCATTTCTTTCCATGTGTCTTACAATGGCTCCACTCTGAGCTACCTAAGCACCGAATACTCCGCCCCTGCTTTGCTCTCGGGACTGCACCAGCACCAATGCCTGCACCAAGGCCTCCCTGTACGAACTATTTTGCGGTTGATTCACTGCTGCCAACGGCCTCAGAAATACCCCTCCATTGTTGCGGCTCACTTTTCCTCCCTCTTTTACAACCTCCCTCAACGCCTCCACCATCCTCCACCCTTACCATTCAGCTCTTCCGGTATGAAGATAAAGTTATGTCTGCCACCGCCACCGTACTCCACTAAGGCCAAGTAGCGACCACGGGCGTTTGAACACTTCTGCGCAATGAAGCTTCTGGTACCCTTCCTTGAAGTGGTGTAAAAATCTTCACCCTTCAAACATTCCTCCAGAGATTTGGCAAACCATTGCACCATGGACATCCCCAGCTTCATCTCTTTCGCTGCCTTCCAGCTCCTCTCAGTTATAAGCAATGCACTTCCATCCTTCGTCAAAGCAAAAGCTTTCGATTCTATCACTAAGTGTTTTAGGAACCCCGTAAACACACTAATCTCGCCTAGAAACTCAACACTCAAATGTAATCTCACCGTAGAACCCCACTAAACATCATCATTGATGGTAGAAATTTAGGGATGAAAAATAACTAACATGGCTGTAACCCAAAACAACTGGACTTTACAAACAAAATTACAAAAATGTGCTTTAAGCTTGCTAAAAGAAAGTGCCAAAAAGCCAGCTTGATGCCCCACCCCCTTTTTTCTTCAGTTTAGTCTTGACTTACAAAAAGAAAAAATTTGAAAAAGGATTTTTATTATGTTTATAATCTGAATTCAATTGTTTGAGTATAGTTTTAGTACTTGCATATAACAGTTTGGTTTTGGAGAATGTGAGACTTATATGATAATTTGTGTCTTCTTGCAGTTACTTTTGCTACCACAACCTCCATTCAGGCCAATGTATTACACCTTGGTTATTATTGACCTCTGTAAGGTACTGCAGAAACTTTATTTTAGTTTAGAATGTTGGAAGGAACCAATGGAAGGTCTAAAGTCTGTTCCAAATGCATTTAAGATTTTGCCGCATTTTTTATTGCCTGACTATGACCTTTTATTCTTAGGCTCTTCCTGGGGCCTTTCCTGCAGTTGTGGCGGGTGCAGTTCGGGCTCTTTTTGAGAAAATAGCTGATTTAGATATGGAATGTCGGACACGACTCATCCTTTGGTTTTCACACCACCTGTAAGTTCGGCTTTCAGACCTTAAGCAATTTAATTTCAGAATGTGGAGTTTATTGATCATTTTTCGTTGCACTGTGAGGTGCCTAGTTTTTTATGGCTTCTATCTTTTGGTTGTTTGGGTTACTTGGGTTATGCCTCTTTCGGTGGTAGATCTTTTGAAGAGTTTGAGAAGGAAATTTTCGTGTTCTCAAAGTGAAGCATTGCAGTCTTGTAGAAGCGGGTCCCATCTTGCTTGTGTTGTATATGGAGAGAGAAATAACTGGAGTTATGAGGATAACAGAAACTCAAAAACTTCTTTTTTCGAGCCCTTTACTATTGGATGATTGCTCACTTTGGTTCTTCTATTTCCAGTTTTCAGGACTTTTTTCTCATTCTAATTCTTATAGGCATTTCTTATGTGTACGCCACGTGTACAAAGGTGACAACTTTTCATCATGTGTATACGTGTGTGTTTATGTAAAATCTGGCACACATCAGTCTTGTACAATTATTGTTTACCATACTAAGTTAGATGTCCATTGCACTAGAATCAAGGAATACTCTTTCTTTTTTCTTCAATAATTTATGTTTGGGACATTTCCAGGTTAAATTTTCATTAAGAGTTCTTGAGACTAATTGCAGACTTGCTTTCATCGATTTGGGATGGTGTGATTGAGAAAATAGAAAAAAGGTTGGCTGGGTGGAAAAGGATCTATTTATCCAAAGGGGGAAGAATTACTTTGATTAGAAGTACGTTGTCCAATCTTCCAACGTATTTTCTTTCCCTTTTTCCTTTGCCCGTAGGGTGGCTAGTAGAATTGAAAGAATCTTCTGTAATTTTTTATGGGGTGGTCTTGGGGATGATAGGAAGCTCCATCTTGTAAGTTGGGATAAAGTCTATTCATCAATTACTTGTGGGGGTTTGGGGATCTGTAATTTGAGGCTTTTTAATAAAGCTCTTCTTGGTAAGTGGCTTTGGAGATATCAATTAGAGAGGGATGCGTTATGGAAAAATATTATCGATGCAAATATGGGAGGGCTTGGGGAGTTGTTGTTCTAATGAAGTTAGAAGTGTTTATGGTTTGGGCTTGTGGAAGTACATACGGAATGGGTGGGGGAATTTGTTAACCACGTTTTGTTTAAGGTTGGAGGAGGAGATAGGATTTGCTTTTGGCATGATCTTTGGTGTGGGGATTTGGCACTCAAGAATGTTTTTCCATCCCTATTGAGAATGGCAAGGGATAAAGACGCCATTGTAGCTGATTCTATATCATTTTCTAATAATATTCCCCAATGGATAATTTGAGAAAGCGTGGTATAATTTGCTTGGACTGGTGTTACTTGTGCAAGAAAGATGGGGAGTCAGTCGATCGTTTGTTTCTGCATTTTGATGTGGCAAAGACTATTTGGGTTAAGATTTTCAGTAGGTCGGGTGTAGCTTGGGTGATGCCCAAGAGAGTGGTGAAGCTATTGGCTTTTTGGAAAGGATATATGGGCAGCCATCATATTGCTGATATTTGGAAGATGATTCCTCTTATGTTTAATGTGGTGTTTATAGCTATAAAGGAAGAAAAATTTTTCTCATCAGCAACTATTCACTACCCCACACCCTATGAAAAAAAAGCTATAGGTGTGGGGTGTGGGGTAGTGAATAGTGGCTGATGCATAACATTCCTCATAAAAGAATAGATGCTGATTTGATGACAAAGAACGTTCATTGGTTGAATTTAGAGAGTTTTTCTCTCTTACTCTTTGCTTTTGGGCGAAAACTCTTGTTCTGAATGGGATATTTTAAATGCTCCTTTTTTAGACTTTGCTAGTCCCTAGTTCATAGCTTGTTTTTAGGTGTTCCCTTTTCTATACTTCCTGTGTACTTGGGTTATGACTATCTACTTGCATTAATAAAATCTCTCATCACTTACTAAAAAATCTATGTTCACATGACTAGAACATAGGCTTTTAGAACTATGTTTGCCTTCCTAATTGATACTCCCATGAAAAAAATGAACACATTCTTGAGTTGGTTTGTGTACATTTTGTGATGGCTTCCTAACCATGCAGGTCAAACTTCCAATTCATCTGGCCATGGGAAGAGTGGGCTTACGTCTTGGACCTTCCAAAATGGGCCCCACAACGTGTGTTTGTCCAGGAAGTTTTGGAGAGAGAAGTCCGTTTGTCATACTGGGACAAAGTGAAACAGGTAATACATCCTGCTGTGGGCTGTTTAAGCATGGTTGTAATTGTTTCCTTTTAGACTCAGCCTCAAGATATGGTGGTCATAAAGTGCCTACAGACGTAAACTTCAATCACTATAATATAGGGCAAGCCTTTTGTATTTTACACTGCGCCCTGTGCGGCCTATGCCTCATCTGATTAGATTTTGACCATTTTATTAATTTCTTAATAAATGCTTGTGTGGACATTTCTCTGGACTATCTTGCATAAATTAATCTCTCTGCACAATCTTTTTAAAAATTGATCAAGTATAAACAGATTGTCTGCAAATTACCAGTTTAGTATGGTAATATTCTGCAGAAATTATTTTTATTGAAAGGAAAATGATAAACTTACAACCCTTTTACAACTGTTTTCTAGAACTCTATTTCAAAGGGAGGGTGGTTATGTATAATTGAAAATTTTTTAATGAAATGATGTAATCACATTGGTTGGCTATAAACACAGTTTGTGTCCATGGTGTCACTTATCTGACATATTTCCTTCATAATTTTTGTTCATTTAGAGCGTTGAGAATGCACCTGGTTTAGAAGAGTTACTTCCCCCAAAGGGTGGACCAAACTTCAGATTCAGTGTGGATGGTGATACAGAAAGAACTGAACAACATGCACTTTCTGCGGATCTTAGTAACATGGTGAAAGGAAGGGCTGCTGCCCGTGAAATAATTTCATGGATTGAAGAAAGTTTGTTTCCACTTCATGGTCTGGAAGTAACTCTCAAAGTGGTTCTGCAAACTTTTCTTGACATTGGATCTAAAAGTTTTACTCATTTGATCACTGTCTTGGAAAGATATGGCCAAGTAATAGCAAATATATGTCCTGATCAAGATAAGCAAGTCATGCTTATAGCTGAGGTGGGTTATTACTGGAAGAATAATGCACAAATGGCAGCTATAGCAATTGATAGGATGATGGGATACCGGCTTATATCTAATTTAGCTATTGTGAGATGGGTCTTCTCTCCAGAAAATATTGAGCAATTTCATACGTCTGATCATCCTTGGGAGGTACGTTAGAATTTCTGTAGACTTTTGTTTCCATTAACTTGATGCTTTACATATATTTATTGAGTAGAAAAATCTCTTCAAAATAACTTCTACAAAAGCCCCCCCAAAAAAAACTCAAAAAAATTATATTTAAACAACTTTTCAATTCTACCTCACTTTTCACCAACCCAATACAGATCATATCTTAACAGATTTTTATTCAAACAATTCTCAAAACTTTTGACAAAACCTTACAAAAACTACATTCTCAATACTTTTCTAAAACATTCTCAAAACATTCTCGACATATCCTAACCCAAACATACATATATAACTTGCCCTAATACCCTGTAGATAATCCAATTATGCTATTTCTTGCCGGGTTTCTTGTCAACAAATTCTCATTTTCATGTCTGATTGTTCCATCTGAGTTGATATTTGCCTTATGACTGATCTATGTGCATAAAATATACAGAGAATCTAAATTCTCAACTTGATTTGCCTCTCTAAAAATGCAGAAACCCCTTCCCCCAAATCTCTTAAAACTAGAAAGTTTTGTTCAAACAAAACTGCTTTAGACATGGTCCCCCCTACTGTAGAGTAATACTTGTATCTTAAGTTACCTAAAACTCTTGTTTTATAGACTTGTCTTTTTTGTTCTGCTGTTTACAGGTTCTAAGAAATACTGTTAGCAAGACATATAACCGTATCTCTGATCTTAGGAAAGAGATATCGTCTCTTCAGAATGGTATTGTATCAACTGAAGAAGCTGCAACAAAGGCAAAAACCGAGTTAGAAGCTGCCGAAGCAAAGCTTACACTTGTGGATGGTGAACCTGTTCTTGGTGAAAATCCTGTGAGGTTGACTCGATTGAAATTGCGTGCTGAAAAGGCAAAAGAGGAAGAGGTGTCAATACGTGAGTCTTTGGAGGCAAAGGAGGCTCTTCTTGCTCGGGCCCTTGATGAAAATGAGGTATTTGAGTATTTATCTTCTCCCACCACAACACCCCCCACCCCCCCCCCCCCCCCCCCCCCCCCCCCCCCCCCCCCCCCCCCCCCCCCCCCCCCCCCCCCCCCGCGGGAGACGCACACCTTTAATTTGTTATTGTTATTTTCACTTATTCACTTGATGAAGCACGTATTATTATCTGGAATTAGGTGCTATAATTAAAGAAATTGTGGAAGCTGGAAGAAGATTTTGATTGATTATATATTGGTGGCTAAAAGCAGGCATTCTTTGCTCATGCTTTTGAATGATTGTGTGAAAATGGTTCCTTTCATTATTGTTAGACAATGATTTTGCTTCCTGCCACTGCTTGAGTGACATGAGGAACATAATTCTGATTCTTTCAATTCCAGTCTCCAATCATTTTTTTTTTTTTGATAAGTATTCCAGTCTCCAATCATCTTGACCTGTCGGTGCAACATTGGCTAAACAATGGTTTTTATGTTCAGTTCAGACCCTTTCCTTTTCTTTTCTTTTTTTCTCTTTGCCTTGGCATGGAAAATGGGCCAGAAATACACGCTTTTTATTGGAGATTTGTGCTCAGCATGCATGTTGGTTGAGCTTACTGCTGCTTGGCTTCTGTTAAATTATTTATCCTACGGCATATCTGAGTCATCATTTGTTGCTTCCTAAATGGAAGTGTCATTGACAACAGCTTACAACATTAAACAATCTTTCAAGCTTCAATGGCATGGCTAGAAAATACATACTGGTCGCTGCCTCTTGATTTGTGGTCACCAGCAAGGTGTAGTGGGGTTGAATTATGAGAATAATGCTGAAAATCTCGGAATAGAATTTTTTTGTTTCCATTCCTAATTCAGCACTGCCTCACACTTATTTGCTTATACAATGATTTGCAGGCATTGTTCCTTGCTTTGTACAAAAACTTCTCTAATGTATTGATGGAACGCCTGCCTGATGCATCTAGAGCTGGAACACTGTCGGAATTAAAGTCTGTTCATGCAGATTCAATGTCGGTTGACCTTGAAGAATCATCAGCAATGGAGGTGGACAATGAGAATGAAAGACAACAAAAAAGGTTTCCCTCCCCCAACCAACCCAAATAATAATAATAATAACAATTAAGGAAAAAAAAAACTATCTTTTGATGACTTCTTATCTAATGATATTCATGTGGAACTATACATTATCACTGTTGTCTTATTTTTGGCAGTCAATCAAATGGTGGAAGGACTAGTAGTGATGGCTATAACATAGGTGAAAAAGAGCAGTGGTGTTTGTCGACTTTGGGCTATGTCAAGGCCTTCTCGAGACAATATGCCTCTGAGGTAAATAAAGTTTCTGGCATTCCTGTTAGCTTCTTTCTTTCTTGATGAGTGTGTCAGAGTTTCCTATTCCCACTTTTTCTGTTCTCATTTTCTTAACTCACACAGATGCAACACATTTCAGCTAATGGAGTTGCATATGTTCGTTATTGCTACATTATGGCATATATATTAGGGTTAAACTATGTTCGGGTGCCACTCAATCAAGATTCATTGGGTCACCCATTTTCACATATGGTGATCTGAACCCCAAGGTGTTGGCCCAAGTGGTGAAGGCCTTGGTTTTAGGATATCACTCCCTTCAAGGTCCAAGCTTCAACACCTCATGGGTGCAAACAATCCTTTGGGGCCACATCCTCTAGTGAAAAGCCAGCGATTTAACCAGTTTCGTGTAGGAAAACTTCCGAGAGTGCGGTGCACGGGACATGAGTTTACTTTGCAGGGGTGGGTCTGAGGGGCCCTGCCTTGAAGAGGGTCCCCGGCATATAAAAAAAAAAAAACATATGGTGATCTGTTTTGAAAATCTTAAGTATCCACTAGATTAAGGAGTTCGTATAGAAGAGATGAAGGTATAACTAATGATTGGGTGGCCCGCCATCAACATTCATTGGAATAGTGGGAGATAATATATAGATTCAAAATCTTTTAAAATAAATATATAACCCATAAATAGATATTATCTGAATTCTTCATGAATTATTAAAGTTGTTTCCTTTATAACACTTTTTTTTTTTTTTTTTCTTTTTGTTGACACTTAATTGTTGGCGGGCAGATATGGCTGTACATCGAGAAGTTGGATGTGGAGGTATTAACCGAGAATGTGCATCCTCTCTTTCGAAAAGCCGTTTATTGCGGACTTCGTCGGCCAATCAATTAGATGTGATGTGAAGTGATGTGATTTATTGCATAGGGAAGCAAATCGGAATGAGTTGATACGTTGCTGGAGACTACTTCGCTTTTATTAATGCTCTAACATCTCATCTAGCTGAGGCAGATTTCTTAGGCAAAACCTTTAATACTTTTTTTTGGTGGCTTGTTATATGTTTAGTTTACAAACCAGAACGTAGTATTCAAAGCAACTTTGATTAGAATTAATGCGGATGTGTATATTATGATTCATTTGTGCAACTATTGAATCGTCTGCTTCCTTGTGTTAGGAAGGAATACTTACTATGTTTGATGGGGCCATATGAATGAATATCTTTCAATCAAATTCCATCCATTCCGACTATAATAGGTAAAAAAACTCTTTTTTGTTTTTTGGGCAGGGAAATTAGGCATCTTATATGAGAGAAAGGAGCCTTGACTTGTACATTCTATTGGCAATGAAAGGGAAAGGAGTAAAAAATCAACAAACTCTTTCTGCCAAATCAAAACAAAAATGGGTGGTCCTCTGGTTGAAGAAAAATATGATCAAGTTCTTAGAATCCGAGTTAACATCTGAACTTAATCTCTTCATTAAATGTGGATGAAGTTCATGAAAGATGTAAGAACTAGTGAAGTCTAGGGAAGTGAGTTTGGGCATCACTACTTTTTTTTTTTTGGGTCTTGATCTAAAAGTGCCAAACTTGTAGAGCATTGGCCAATAGATCTTCAAACTTTGGCTAGGCATGAGTAAAATCATCTACATTGGACTAGCCAAATCACTAAAACTTAACATATGAGTTACCGTAAATTAAGATACCTAGTCATTTTTGGCTAGATACTATTCACTCACCAAAGTAATATTTTAATCATTTCCAACAACCATTATATTATCTAATTATTTTAAAGTCTATATTATCCATTTCAATTTTGATAAATAATTCGTTATTTTCTACCTTATTCTATTTCATTAATAATAATTAAATTGTGAAATTAAAATTAAATTATTAATTAATATATAATTCTATTTTCTACATTACTTTAAGTAAAAATTTTAAATTATTAATTAATATGTGAAGTGTATTTACAAAATATTACAAAAAAAAATTGTAAAATATTATTAAAATATATAATATTATATTATTATTTTAACTTTAAAATGACTAATCCAATATGGATTCACCTAGTTAAAGGTTAATGCTATAGCCAAAATTTGGACTCTAGGCCATTGCCAATGCTCAAAGTCCCATCCCAAGCCTAATCGAAAACAGATACTTCTATTTTCATGCTAGTTCGGGTTTTCACATTCCATCTTCTATCCTCCAGTTAGTTCTGTTAGATTTCCTTTGCCAATTATAGTTTGGGATTTGGGAAAGAGAAGGAGAATTTTATAAACGTGTTAAGTTACTCAGCTATCAACTTGCATATAATAGCTTTCTAAACTTCAATGCACGTGTCAGCAACGCATCAGAGAATCAATTTTATATAAATAAATAATAGAAAAATAGTAGTTGAAAAAAAACCAAGATTCGTTTACATAAAAGATCACTAGGTTTTACACTGGTTTCCAATCTATTAAAATCTTCACCTATACAAGCTGTACATGCCACTCTTAACATGGATAAACTTAAATATTTAGATGAGCCAAATCTTTGTTTTTACATATTCTTTTATTTTCTTTCCATTAATTATGAGTACTTTTATTATAAAACCTATGTGCCACACATTGTTTAATGGTATAATTTTAAAAATATTTTAATGCATGGCATTGGCCATTGCAAAATGTTTAGGCCCTACTTAAAATTATCTCAATATATCAATAAATGATAGTGAAATGATTTAAATTTAAGATGTTACATTGGGTTTTGGGAAATGAGAGTAAAAATTGAATAAAAATATTATAGAGTTAACAAATTGTTTAAATATTATTTTTATTTTAAAATTTAAAAACGTAGTATTGTTTTTTATGTTTTGTTTGAGAGTTTGATAAAATTGTAATGATTAAATTATGATTAGAAAAAAAAAGTTGAAGATTTAAAATATTTAAGCACAGTTGTGTTGCCAAACAAACTTTTGAAGTTCTAATTATGTGGGTCTTTTTGAAATTTTATTTATCATTTTTTTATTTAAAATAAGAAATACAATCAAATATCAATTATAAAATTTAAAATTTAAATCTTATAAATCAAATTATGTCATGTATACAATGTGTAGTGTGATGATTTATCATTTTATCTTAATGTTTAAATATGTAAATATGTATGTATTTAAATAGAAAAATAATAAATAATAAATCACAGATTGATTAAGTGGACATGTGTGGTGGGAGAGTTCACTGTAGCATTTATCACGATTTAGAACAAAGGAATTTGTAAAGAAAAATGATAGGAGCCTCCCGTTTATTTTGCCTGATTTCTTTTTTTTTTTTTTTTTTTTTTTTTTTTTTTTTTTTTTTTTTTTTTTAGTGATTAAAAATTTTATTTAATAATATTATGAATTTTGTTCTTTTTTAAAAATATTTAAAAATGTTAAAAAAATGATGTGAAAAAAAAATATTAGCCATTTGTATACAGCTGGCGTACCGCTTAATGATTTTTTTTTCACATTTTTTTAATACATTTAAATATTTTTAAAAAATAAAAAAAAATACGTCAATACACTTAAAATCACTTCCTTAATTATTAAATAAAAATATATATATATTTTTTGACCAGCAGTCAAATGGAGAGGTTAAAATTAGGACGCAAAGTATCTTTTTATAAAGGGCAATGCTACTCTGACGCCCAGCATTTACTGCTGGGCATGCTGCCTAGTCTTTTTTTTTTTTGCTTTTTTCATTTCATATTTTTTAATACATTTAAATTTTTTAAAAAATAAAAAAATACACTAATATAGTTAAAAATACTTCCTTAATCATTAAATAAAATAAAAATTTTTTTACCAAACAGTCAAAAAGAACGGTAAAGTTGAGACGGTATACTAGTATTTTCCTTTTATAAATTATAAGGATGGTGATCACCCGCTCCCCCTCGGACACCTTGGAACCCCCCCCCGCCCCCCCTTCTCTTCTCTTCTCTTCTCTTTTCTCTTCTCTCATTCGATTAGTTCGTTTCACCCACTTGTACTTGCACATATAGAAAAGTCAAAGTGCTGACTTGCACATCTCTCTCTCTCTGCGCGTGAAAAGCATTTCCAGAGCGAGAGAGACACTTTGCCCAAAAGGCAATTCTTGCGAGAAACACCACAACCCTGAAATATCTTCAATTGTTTTTTTCCCTTCCCACAGATCACGCAAGGGCTGCTCCGAATGGAGTTCCTGGGAAGGTCCGTGAAGAAAGAGTTCAAGGGCTTCGGGGTATTCTCAGGGACCGTGAGATCCTACGACGCCTCGTCTGGGTTCTTCGAGATCGTATACGAGGACGGCTGTTCCGAGGAGCTGGAGTTTTCCGAAGTGGCTTCTCTCTTCGAGGGCAGAGAAGAAGCCTCCGCCGCCTCTGAATTGCCTCACGAAAAACCGCGGCTCGGCCGTAAGCCCAAGAAGCGGCGTCGTATCGAGCGGATGTGCGAAGTTCGAAGCAGTTCAGGTAATTTACTTAATACTCCTGAAGGAAATTTGAGGGAAACTGTGGGGACCTGTGGCAATTTACATGGAAACGGTAATTTAAATGATGGGTTTGTAAGGATTTTAGAAATGGGACAAAGGTTTGGAGGGAATTTGAGAGAAAGTGTGGAGGTTAATCTGAATTTGAATATTAATATTGAACAAACCCCAGAAAACGAAAGTGGGTTTGGGGTGGATTTGAAAGAGAGTGTTTCCGTTGGTGGAAATGTTAATGGAAATGATAATTTGAAAGACGGGTTTGATTTGAATGCTGGGATTAATGTGAATGAGGAGGTGGACTTGAAGGATGGATGTGATACACGTTTAAAATCTCAGGAAACTCCGAGGAAAAGGGATTGTATTGATTTGAATTTAGACGTAAGTGGTGATTTTGATGAGAACTTGACTGAGGCTAATTTGGGTTGTTCGGTTTCGGGAAACCAGAAGAAGAATTGTGGTTTTGATTTGAATTTGGAGGTTTGCGAGGATATTCAGGATCTTGATGGTGACGATGGAGTAGAATTTAGGGTTAGCAATTCTTCTAGGATTGAAGAAACCCAAAAGAAAGAGATTGCTGGAGACGTTGAAGAAAAATGTGAGGAAGATGGTGGCGCAAAGGGGTCTTTGGAGAAACTTAATTTAGACATTAATGATGGTAATTCAAAGCAAGAAGATATTAGTGGGTCACTTGAGGCTGCAGTGGGAGATGTATCTTTAGTGTTGGCTGAAGGACTTGAGAAGGAAATTGGTGTTTGTAGTGAAGATCTGAAAGCTCATCGTTCTCTTGGTTTTTTGGATGAAAGCTGCATCAAGGATCATGGTTCTATGGAAGTACGGTTAGAGGATGGTCTTTCTGAGGCTGGTGCTACAGTTGTTCAAGGGGACCAAGGTGGCTTAGGAAGTCCATGTACACAAGGAAGTAGCCGAAGAAAGAGGAGGAGACAAGCAGATAATTTGAAATCAATCACGGAAACAGTTTTGAGGAGAAGTTCTCGCAGAGGGTCTGCTCAGAATCATGTTGTATATTCTTTCCAAGATCCATTATCATCATCCCCTGCGGTTAGTGTTGTAACAGAGGAAATGGCGGCAATTTCAGGTTGTGAAGCATCTGAAAATACCAGTGTACTTCCTCCAAAGCTGCAATTACCCCCTTCTTCACAAAATTTGGATTTGGACAACATTCCCGTTCTTGACCTTTTTTCTGTCTATGCATGTTTAAGATCCTTTAGTACTTTATTATTCCTGAGTCCCTTTGAGTTGGAGGACTTTGTAACAGCACTGAAGTGCAAGTCTCCTAGTACATTGTTTGATTGCATTCATCTTTCTATTTTGCAAACTCTGAGGAAGCATTTGGAGTACCTTTCGAATGAAGGTTCTGAATCTGCTTCTGATTGCTTAAGGTATCCTTTTCTCTCTTCCTCTTGCTATTTTCTTCTAAAGTAATTTGGTTCGTTATATTAGTTCTTAACATTCTCTCTATCAACATTTGGTGTAGGAGTCTTAATTGGGATTTGTTAGACTTAATTACATGGCCCATTTTTATGGCCGAGTACCTACTGATCCATGGTTCAGAATTGAAACCTGGATTTGATATCAGTCGCTTAAAACTATTCAGAACTGACTACTACAAACAACCTGCTTCTGTGAAGGTCGAGGTACTTCGGTGTCTGTCTGATGATATGATTGAAGTGGAAGCTATAAGGTCCGAGCTTAGTAGAAGATCGTTGGTAGCTGAGCCTGACATGGTTTTCGATCGGAGTATGAACCTTGATGTTTGCAAGAAAAGGAGAGTTACAGTAGATGTTTCTGTGGGCTCTTGCTTGACAGAAGAGATTGTTGAGGACACCACTGACTGGAATAGTGATGAATGCTGCCTTTGTAAGATGGATGGAAACTTAATATGCTGTGACGGTTGTCCTGCTGCTTACCATTCAAAGTGTGTAGGAATTAGTAGTGATCTTTTGCCAGAGGGTGACTGGTACTGCCCCGAATGTGCAATTGACAGATGTAAGCCTTGGATGAAACACCAGAAGTCACCCCGAGGGGCAGAGTTACTGGGAATTGACCCTCATGGGCGGCTATTTTTTAGCAGCTGCGGTTACTTGTTGGTGTAAGTTGGTTATTATTTGAATATGACTGCTATCCGTACACAAGTGTTACTAATAGCCATTCTTATTTATATGATAAATCACCTTGATATTGTGTTCCCTAATCATCTGCTATCAAATCCTTCACATAAAAAGCTAACATTTAACTTTTAGGGACCTCTACAATTACTAAGTATGGTTTATGTCATTCTTTGCATACATCTCAGAATTGCAAGATTCATGTGTATAATAGGAGGAGGACTTGTACAAGGTTAATCAGTCTATCTCTTATCAGCTGTTGGATCTTTAATTGTCCTTAAAGGCCACGATATTGCGGGTTGTTAGTTCTTTTATCCTTGTTTTATTGTTTGGATTTAAACAGTAGTGGCTGCCTGATTTAGTTTTACAATTTAAATGAATTGATTGCCTTGGTCTTTGATTGGAGTTCTGTTGACCTTTTTTTTTCAGGAAAAAAAAAATAGAAAAGTTAATGAGGAATGGGAGTTTTCTTTAAATTACAATTCATTTTGTTGGACCATTAATTTCATTTTTTTCCTCTCGATTTTAAGCAATTATACTTTGTTTCATCCTTTGTTAAGCATAACCGTAATGCTGTGCATCTTCTTATGCTCCACCTGATTATTAAATTAAATGTATAATTCATGCTGGGCTAGGCCTCCTTTTCTTACGAATAAAATTCTTGATTACCATTAAAAAAAAAAAAAAAGACTGTATATGTCATGCTGAGCAATTTTGTTCCACACTTCTGATCACAGTTATGTTCTTCCCTCATATATGTCTGGATTTTCAATTCGCAGGTCAGAGTCATGTGACACTGAATCTGCATTCAGTTACTACCACAGAAATGATTTGAGTGTTGTTATTGAAGTGCTAAAGACTTCAGACATTTTCTATAGTGGCATATTAATGGCTCTATACAAGCACTGGGATATCCCTTTGAACTTAAAAGGAGCTAGTAGTTTTGACTTGAGGAATCATTCTCTATGCTCAGACATTTTTACAAAGAGGCAAAGCTTGGCTATTTTAATGCCCTTGGCACCACTGACATCTTCAGACACAAATACTGTTAAGAACGAAACTGACGACATGAAAGTGGAAGAACATCCTACCAGTGGATGCTCTGATCATCTTGGCTCTAAGGTTTCCGAGTCTGTGAACTTCTTAGGTTCCATTAATGCTACAGAAAGTCCATATATAACTTTAGAAGGATCAGCTGGAGCTACACAAACTTGTGTAGACATTCAAAATTATCAAAATCATGGGGCCCATGATTCAAATAGATCTGCTGAATTCTTACATCAGTCTCAAATACAAGGAAAGTACTCACGTTTTGGAGACACTTCTTTGGCGTCTACCAGCATAGATGTTAGAAGAGAAAGTAATATGGAATCTACTGGTCCTCGGCAGTACCCATCTGCTATAACCACTAGAAAAGGTGACACATTACACACAAATTGCGGGATTGGCTACACAAACTATTACGGTTTTGCTCAAACTGCCTCATTAGTTGCAGAGGAGTTGATGCGTAAATCATTAGACAAAATTGATGAAAACTTCCTACTATCAGTGGAGGATATAATCTCAACACAAATGAAGGCAATTTTGAAAAAATCTACCAAGTTTTGTTGGCCAAATATTAAGAACCAAAACATAAATGCAAGGAAAGAGAAGTGTGGATGGTGCTTTTCGTGTAAATATCCAACTGATGAAAGAGATTGCTTGTTTAACATGTATTTGGGGCCTGTTCAGGAAGGTTCTAAAAATGATGTCTTTGATCTTCAATCAAAAAAGAACAGGAAGGGCCATCTTGTAGATGTCATATGCCATGTTCTCTCCATTGAAGATCGTCTGCATGGGCTTTTATTGGGTCCATGGCTGAATCAAAATCATATCAAGTGCTGGCATAAAAGTATTCTTAAGGCATCCGATCTAGTGTCTATTAAAACTTTATTGCTTGCAGTGAGTATCTTTTCCATTTCCTCTACATTTTAAACAGTTAAAACTTTGGTTATGGCTGTTAATATTTGCAGTATAAATTAGCTGGGCCTGACAACTGGGATTCAGCTTCTCATAGACCTTTTAACTCGTTTTTTAGAAGTTTCCTTGTAGGCTTAAACTAGCTCGCTTGTGTGCATTTCTTTCCACTGGGGCCACTGTTTTCTTTGAGAATTGGAGGGGTCTTTTTATGTTGCCTGGGGGGGAGATTTTAGTGGTTCTTAATATATTAGAATTTGCAGATGATAACAGATTTGCTATTGCGTCTTTTGTCCTTGGCTTGGGTGGCAAGGGAGAAGGGTTGATTGAGTTGTTTTTTAAGTGAAAGGTGTATTTCTTTATTCCTGGGTAACTGTTTTCTTAGGTTGGTGTCATAACGTGTCAGTGTGATCTGAACCAACATACTGGCTAAATCCCTAGGTTTTAGTTTTCAACATTCCATATTTCACCAATTGGTAATCTACGCTCTCCTTCTCTGTTACTTGGTTTGGGTTATTCACTTCTTGGTTTGAAGTGGCTGAAATTGTGCCCTTAGTGTATCTTTTGACTTCTTATAATTAGCTGTCTTTTTTATTGGCAAGGAGTTTCCCGCACCTCGGGTAATTCAAGGGGACGTTTCCCCAGTCCGATGGCCTCTAGAAATTGTTTGCACCCAAGAGGATTTGAACCTTAGACCTAGAGGGAGCATACCATCAAGACAAAGGTCTTTACCACTTGAGCCAACCCCTAGGGTTTTCTTATAATTAACTATCTTGATTTCATTCTTTAATACTATTGGGGTAATTTATGGTATGGGATGTCTGCAGTTGGAATCAAACTTGCATCCTCTTGCTCTCTCAGCTGAGTGGTCAAGACATGTGGATTCTGTTATTACTGTGGGTTCAGCTTCTCATGTCGTAAACAGTTCATTACGTGCATCATCAAAACATGGGATTAGCCGAAAGAGGGTTAGGCCATCAGAACCAGAGTCCAATCCTTCTTCAAATGCTGCCAGTGGATTAAGTACGTTCTGGTGGAGGGGTGGTAGGATTTCTCGTCGGGTGTTTAATTGGAAGGTTCTGCCTTGCTCCTTGGCTTCCAAGGCTGCCAGACAAGGTTTGCATATTGTCTTCTCTTTCTTTTATGTAGTTGGAGTAGAAGTGTTTAGTCAACTGAATGATTATTCTGAATTTGTTTGAAGTTTAAAATTCTGCAGCTGGGTGTACGAAGATACCAGGCATATTATATCCTGAGAATTCAGAATATGCAAAGAGAAGCAGATATGTTGCTTGGCGAGCTGCTGTTGAGACAGCATCAAGTGTAGAGCAGCTTGCTTTCCAGGTATATCTCCCAGCATTTCCAATTTTGTTAGTATCTACTATTTATGCATTGCAATGGCCTTCCTCATTTGTTTTGTGCTTTGATATACTTGTGTCTCTGCACTTCTGTTAACTCTAAATGCAAAATCAGGGTTTTGTTTTACACATCTTAGTTTGTAGTTTAGGTATCGATTGGATCATGCATAAGTCTAATCTGGTGATGACCTTTCTGGACTTCTCTTGCCTAAATGTTCTCTTTTATGCAACTAAATTGCTTGATTTGAGATGTGATGGCTATTTTTTAATCTTAAGAAAGAAAATCTCTAAGGGTTGTTACCCAAGTACATGGAGACTATACATGAAATTCACCTAAATAATAAAAGGAAACTTCCATGAAAGGAAAGTTTACCAGCATGCCAACAGATCTACTACCTGTTGAGGCATTACCCACTATAGCTCAAACATGCTGAAAATTTAGTTCCATTAAGCATTGACTCACAGTATGAATTGACTCTACAATGAAGTAAAAAATGATCAACCACTTCCCCACTTCTTCCATGATAAGGATTATCTATCCTACGAGGCCAAAATTGTAAGATATGATTTGACTTAAAACACACCTTATTTGGAAGGAACATTAAAGTCTATCCTCACCATCCATTCTTACTTGTGTCAAATAAAGCTTGTCAAAGAATGAAGGGTAAAGGCCTTGGGCTTGGGGTTATGCTCCCCCCAAGTCTAAGGTTCAAATCCCCTTGGGTGCAAACAATCTCTAGGGGCCATCAGACTGGGGGATTTTCCCCTTGAATTACCCAAGGTGCACTTGTGGAAAACTCCTTGCCGAGGGCCTGTGCACCCCCAGGATTAGTCGGGACGCTGTTCCTGGACACCCGGTGCCAATCAAAAAAAAAAAAAAAAAAATGAAGGGAATCCACCTCCCAATGATTGACCGCTATGATAATATCGACATCTCAGTTTTTAGTTTTCAGCCTCATTTTTTTCAAACTTAAATTCCTTTTACCACCTGAAAATTCTCCACATCCTAGAAGAATGGGGAAATGAATAAAGTATAATCTTGGTAGCCTTTTCTGAGACACCACAGAAAAGTGGCAATATCACATTAAGAGTACATTTGCATCGTTACATTATGTCATACATGCTCTTAAAGCAAAGTAAACCATTGCACATAACAGTAATTGTCAGGACTAGTGAATTTTCTAGATCTAGCTGGTATTTGTTCATGAATCAGCTACCTGCTGAAATTTTCAGTCCACTAATTCATGTCACGTTAACAGGTTAGGGAGCTTGATACGAACATTAAATGGGATGACATCGAAAACACGCATTCTCTTCCTGCATTGGACAAGCAATCTGTAAAATCAATCAGACTTTTTAAGAAAGTTATTATCCGCAGGAAGTGCACTGAAGGGGAAGTGGTAAAGTATCTTCTTGATTTTGGCAAGAGGAGAGCTATCCCTGACATTGTTAAAAGACATGGGTCCTTGGTGGAAGAATCCTCTAGTGAAAGGAAGACATATTGGTTGGCGGAATGTTATGTTCCCTTGCATCTTTTGAAAAATTTTGAGGAGAAAAGACTTGCCCGTAAATCCTTGGAGATGAAATCTGCAGAACTTCTTGATTGTAGAGTGAGAAAGAGATCCCCTCAGAAAAGGGGATTTTCGTATCTGTTTTTAAAATCTGAAAGATCCGAGTATTATCAGTGTGGACACTGCAATAAAGATGTGCTGATCAGGTATTATATATTTATTGCGTTGCATATACGTATCTTCTTCGCCCCATGAACTTGTTTTTCTGCCCTTAATGATTCTGCTTTGGAATTCTTGATGTTAGGCTATTGTATTCGTATGTTATGTATGGTTAGAAGTATTATGAATATCAGGAAATGGTTTTCATATCTTACTTCTAATATATAGATTCTCAAGCCATTGTTTAGAGTTTGTGGAATTGTAGTAATGTGGGTTGGGTTGAGTTGGTGTCAAATGGGGATTTGGGTGGTATTCTTTTAATATGGAATAGGAAGGTGGTGGAGTTGAGGGATCGTTTTGTGGGGGAATTCTTGGTGGCATGTCATTTTAAGAGTATTGAGGATGGGTTTGAATGGGCGTTTGCTAGTGTGTATGGCCCTAATGTGGATAGTAGAAGGAGTTTATTATGGGATGAAATGTCGGGTGTATATGGTTGGTGGAATTTACCTTGGTGTTTTGGTCGGGATTTTAATCTCACTCGTTTCCCTAGTGAGAGATTGGGGGAATCATATTTTTGACATGCAATGTCTACTTTTTCAGATTTAATTTTCGAATTTAAATCTGATAGATTTACCTTTGGTGGGAGGAGACTATACTTGGACAAATGGTAGGACATATTCAAGGCTGGATAGGTTTCTGGTTTCGACTATACTTGGACAAATGGTAGGACATATTCAAGGCTGGATAGGTTTCTGGTTTCGCCTTCTTGGGAGGCTCATTTTTCTGGTTTTGAGTCAGAAATTATTGCCAAGATTGTGTTCTGATCATTATCCTATCATGTTGGATTATGGTGGAATTGAGGGTGGGAGAAGGTATTTTAAATTTGAAAACATGTGGCTGAAGGATGAGAGATTTGTGGACAGGGTGAGAAGTTGGTGGAATTCTTATAATTTTTCAGGTACTCCTGGTTTTGTTCTGGCTGGAAAATTGAAATCTCTTAAGAAACATATAAAGAGATGGAATAAAGCGGAGTTTGGGAATTTGGACAGCAAGAGGAAGCTTCTTATGGAAGAGTTGAGAGGTTTGGATTAGGAGGTACAAGGGGTTATTTCGGGGGAGGACAGGAAAAGAAAAATAGGGGTGGCTTCTGAACTGGAAAATATAGCTTTAATTATGGAAATTTCGTGGAGGCAAAAATCTTGGGTGCTGTGGTTGAAGGAAGGAGATAAGTGCACTAAGAGTTAATTTAAAAAGTTCTATTTAGTTAGTTGGAAGAAGGTATGTCAACTGATTGATTGTGGTGGGTTGGGGATAAAAAACGAGATTGTTTAATTGAGCAGTACTTGGGAAATGGCTTTGGAGATATCACTTGGAAAGAAATGCCTTATGAAGAAATGTTATTGATGTAAAATATGGTAGTTTGTGGGGAGGTTGGTGCTCAAAAGATACAAGAGGTGCATATGGGGTGAGTTTGTGGAAGTTCATTAGGAAAGGATGGGGGGGATTTTCTAATCATATTAGATTAAAGATTAAAGGTGGGAGATGGGAAGAGGATACTTTTCTGGCATGACTTGTGGTGTGGGGAGTCTACACTTTGACAATAATATTCAGTGGAATGTGAACTTTTTTAGGGATGTTAATGACTGGGAAGTGGATGATGTTAAGGCTTTTCTGGAAAGACTTTACAGTTCAAAGTTGATGCTAGGTAGGGAGGACAGCATGCTGTGTGGGTTCCTGCAGGAAATTCTAAGTTCTCAGTTTCCTCTTTTTACGGCATATTAACTAGTCACAGGAGCTGTGAATTCCCCTGGAAAAACATATGGAAAGTGAAAGTTCCTTCCAAGGTCGCTTTTTTCTGTTGGGTGGTATCCCTGGGCAAAGTGTTGACAACTGAAAATCTTAGAAGGAGAGCTATGTACATTGCTGATTGGTGTGTCATGTGCAAGAAGTATGGGGAATCTGTTAATCATTTCTTTCTGCATTGTGAAGTGGCCAGGTTCTTGTGGAATGAGGTTTTGAATCGGTTGGTTTTCTTTGGGTAATGCCTAAGGAAGTGGTGGATTTATTGGTAGGGTGGAAGGGATTGAAGGGTAGCAAGAATGCTGTTGATATTTGGAAGATGATTCCTTCTTGTCTCATGTGGTGTCTATGGCTTGAAAGGAATGAGAGATGCTTTGAAGACAAAGGACGTTCATTAGGAGACCTTTGGGATTTTTTCTTTAGTACTTTGAGTTTGTGGGCTAAAACTTTTGGAATGGGTTGATAATTTCCAGAATTTGTTTTAGATTTCCTTTTGGTATTAGAAAGTAGTAGGTATTTCCTTTGTATACGTCCTGTGTACTGGGCTTATGCCTATTCTTGGGATATGTTCTGAGTGCACATATTTAAGGATCATATTTAATGAGAAATAATGCCCAAAAATAGAAATATAAAATATTAGACACAAACACGTGTTTGTAGCTTATGGTATTCTCATGCTTGTAAGGTCAATATGGGATTTGTGGGTCTATATCGTTTGCTAAAAAATCTTGACCAAAAACTTTAGGTGCTTCAAGGATGGAATGATACTGATTAATCTAGAAGTAGTATTTAATCATAAAAGTATTTTAAAAAAAAGTGAATAGATGTTATTGTTCCTTGAAGACACCCCCTTCAAGGATGAAACTTCTTGATACTTGTTCAAGGATGAACAAGTATTTCATACTTGTTCAAGTATGAAACTTCTTGATAGCCTATGTGAAATTGTATCACGGGAACATCACTCCTAGGCACTAGCCACCATGTATGTTTAGAAAACACAGGATCTTCTTCTGGATCTCTTTGGAGGATTACTTAAACTGTTTTAAGTATGAAACTTCTTGATAGCCTATGTAAAATTGTATCACTAGAACATCACTCCTAGGTGTTGCTCTTGTATATGACCCGTGTACTTGGGCTTTGCCTATTCTTATGATCAATAAAATTTTATTTACCAATAAAAATGAACACAAAAAAGAAAAGCTGTGGGAGTTAACAACTATCTTAATTTACTAATGATTCTGTCCGAGTACAGTTTTAGTTATTGCTGAATTTTTAGAAATGACGCCTTGACATGGCTAATCGCCCTTCCCATGATTAGAATCTTTGATATCTTAATAGGGCTAAAAATAGTATAGCAGTCCAGTGGTTCGACTTTATCTCCTCAATAACATGTTAGATGTGTTCATAAGCTTGAGGGCCTTGTTCTATATTTTCTAAGCAATTCGATTATCCCTGGAATCCTCTTTCCTTGTTCTCTGTATTCTTTACTTTGTTTCCTGTCTTTTTTTTTTTGTACTTGAACTCAATTACCTCCCATTAGACTGTTCTGAGTACTTATGGAACTATTAAAACTTGCAAAAGGCCTGAATACTAACGCCTTAGTTTATCTGAGCTTCATATATCGATCACACTTTTGACCTTCATGTTAAATGGCCAATGCATGGTCCTCCAATTTTGAGTATATCATGCAACTTGGCTGGCTGGTGCCAGGTATTGTGGGATAGGGAAATAAAAGGACACAGTATTATACTGTCAAGATTTTTTATTCGTCTTGTTAAGCATTTTATCACTCCCATCTTAATTTGTAATCTTACCGATTTCATTTCTTCTTGTTTCCTTTTTATTTATCCATTATCTGTTTTTAATATTGGCAGGGAAGCTTTGAGCTGCATGTACTGCAAAGGTAAGTTTTCAGCTTCTCATAAAGCCTCTGGTTTTTGTTTTTGCTTAGTTCATTTGTTGTTCTGTAAATAAAAAATTTTAGTGACTTAGTTTGTTTTTTCTAGTTTTATTTAATTCTTCCATTTTTTTTTTTTTTTTTTTTTTTTTTTGTTATGCTTACTGCTTATGTGACTGAAATTTAAATTATCGATGTGTTTATGCATACTGTCTCTCTGATAAAAAATAGATGTTGCTTAGATATTCTTTGTTCTATATCGGATAGTTACACTTACAATATGTATCCAATTTAGTCTTTGGTTTGTCCCCTTTTGCCATTCACACTTGATAATAGCCCGACCTCAAGAAAGACTTGGTGAGTACCTTTTATACTTGTCTCTTATGTAGTGTGTAATGCAATAGCAGAAATCGCCCTTTTTCTTTCTGTAATTATTGATGTATATGCGACCATGCTTTGCAATATGCTACCACATATACCATTTGGGTATCATAACTTGGAATAAGCCAAGGACAGTCCGACAGTCGCTATCTTAAATTGCCACAAGAACAGCTGTGTCCATTTTGTAGTTCCCTTGTATACATTCAAAGTTACTAATAGTGTGGCGGTAGTTGTTCTGTCCCCTGATGTACCGATTTTCTTTGATTAGTTATGATGAGTTGAGTAAAATATCTGTTGAAACTGGAGTTCTGTTGAATTGTTGCTATTGAAATCCCCCCCCCCCCCCCCCCCCCCCTTCCAAATAGAAAAGGAAAGGAAGGGGAAAATTCTGACCTTGTATGGTGAATAATTGTTAATTTGGCTTCAAGGTTGATGTTTGTTGTGTAATTCCTTTTTACACTAAGTTTGGTACTTGGATATCATCATATTGCAGGATTTTTTCATAAAAGGCATGTGAGAAAGTCTGATGGGGCTGTCACTGCTGAATGTACCTATAAATGCCACCGATGCCATGATGGGACTCGAGCGAAGAGTGATTCAAAAAGAGGGAAAATTGGCACAAAAGGAGGAAAACTACTGTCACAGAAGAATAAAAAAGTCTCCAAAGATTGCAGGTCGGTGAGACTAAAATGCAGTAAAAAAGCATCAAAGGGTGGACAAATTCGATCTCAAAACAGTAAAAAAGCTCTAGCTGTTGTGCCTCTACGTCGTTCACCTAGGAAAGTCAAATGCTTGCCACTGCAAAATAAAAAGCGTGGAGGACGCAGGAAAGCAAAGCAGATAAAATCCAGAAAGTCCTATAAGAAACCAAAGAGAAGTAGTTCTTGGAGGAAGAAGAGAACACATGTTTACCAGAGTTACTGGCTCAATGGTCTTCTGTTGTCCAGGAAGCCAAATGATGAACGAGTGATGCATTTTAGAGAGAAAAATATTCTTGCCCCTTCTGATAATTTGTCTGCAATTCTTGATCAACCCAAATGCCATCTTTGTTGTGAAGCAGGTTGTGCATCTACATTAAGTTATATATTATGCGAAAGTTGCGGAGGTACTTTACTTCTTTTTCCATTTCTTTTTCTTCATTTTTTTGGTTAACTCTGATTTTCAAATTTTATTTTTAGACATTTGGATGTTGATTAGGAAAAGGATGCATGTTGAAGCATCGTCTGCTTTTGCTTTTAGCTTTTTAATAATACCCTTTATGACTGCCCTATTGATTTTTAGTTCGTTTATGTCTCTACATAATATATATCGTCACTGGATGGTCTATTGTGCAGAGTGGTTTCATGGAAATGCTTTTGGACTCACTCTGGAGAACATCGATAAACTTATTGGATTTAGGTGCCACGTATGTCGCAAAAGGGACCCTCCTATCTGCCCCCACTTGCTAACTCTGAAGAATGATGTGTCCCAGTTGGTTGAGGTGCAAGGTATTGCTGTGGTTGAACGTAATGATGAAGAATCTAGTGCTGTCTCACCCTTGAGCGAGGTATGCTTTTAAAAAAAACTTGCTCCAATTCCTGCACCTTGTTTTTTATATGCTTTCCTTTTTAGGACCAGCTATCACTACATAGGTTGTCATTTTTCTGGAGGATCGATGATACTTATTTTGGGTGTGTGTTGTTGGCCCTTTACACACCGTTATCTACAAAACCTAAGGTAACTGTCTACCCAGTTTATGTGCCTTCTTGAGGTCCCACTTTAGGTTTGCCGATAGTCTGCATGCCTTGGCAAGTATCTACCAATTATTCCCATTCCCTTTTGTTGATACCTTTTAATTAATTGGTATTTTGTGTTACCCCTGGGATTAGTCGGGACTTTGTTCTTGGACAACCAGTGCCCAAAAAAAAAAAAAAAATTTGGTATTTTGTGTTTTGCAGGATTTTGGGAAGTAGAAGTCATGTCTTTAACATGGCATTTAGATGTTGGGTTCTTATGTTCTATTCATTGAGTTATATGTATTGAGTACCTGTTAGGATGCAGCCTAGTGGTTAAAGGGCGGGCTTGGGTTGAGTTGTAGTTTCAGACATCTTGGGTTTCATTATGCACCTGGAGGTCCCCTAGATTGCATAATATACGGTTATAGTGGGGATCATGTATCTGGGGTTTAGTCTTCATGATGGGTCCAAGGGCCCTGCTGTAGTGAGGTTCCTTGTCATTAAAAATAAAAAAGTTTATGTATTGAGCGTTTCATACATTCTGCTTGATGCTGACAAAATAACCTATGGGGTTTATTTCGAAAGTGCATTTTGATTTAAAAAAGGAAATTGTGTAATTTTTTATAATTGGCTAAAATTCTCTTCTAGGATGTGGGATAAATATGATCAGAAGTAAGGGGGTTTATTTTTTTTACTTTATTGGAAAATTGACTAGTTTTATCTATTTTGTTTATGCAAAATAATGTTTGTAATTTGATTACCTATCATTGCAGATCGTATGTAATTAATTGTCATGAGATTTGAGGGTGAATACCTCAGCACGATCAGATTCTGATCTTCTCTGGTTTGTTGAGAAACCCATTGGATGAAAAAGTGAAGGAATGGATAATTATGAGTGGGTTTACAAGTTTCAACTTGGAGATAACCAGAGATCTTCGACTAAGAAGAACTCTTCTCTTTAGGAAAAGGAAGATTGAATATACTGTGGGCAAAGCCAGAATAACCAAACAGAAGGTTGCGGCAGCAAAGCAGTGTATTGAGCTATTCCAAGAGGGTAACATGATACTTCACTAGAAAGGAAGGAGAGGTATAGCTCATACCTTGAAAAGGTTATTAATTTTCACAAGAAACCTTAAACTATATATCACAAGTTTGTTTTGATGCCTGAGAGTTTTTGTCCCATCCATTTATTCACTGAAAAGGGAGGAAGAAAAAGATTGAGAACTGTTTTTGTTTGATCCAATGATGTCTAGTTATGCCATGTGTTCTATCTACATTATTTTTATACTGCAAAAATTGTCATAAAAACATTTTGTGCATCCCCATCCCCATCCCCAGGGCTAGGGTGGTGGATCAAATCATAGTGTCAAGTCCCATGGAGTGTGTGATATATACAAACTTAGAAAACACATGGGTTAATTGTAGCTATCGACTGTAAGCTGTGGTGTCATGCTCTGTGTGCGTGTGTGGGGTTTTTGTTTTGTTCCACAGGACTTCTACTCTATGGTAACATAGACTTTTGACTTATGTCGTCACAGTTGGCCAGATAATGGTCTTCCAGAATTCCTTGATGCTCCTGGAAATTTATCTAAATGATTGCTCTGTTGTCATATTTTTTAAGTGATAAGAATGAGAATTTTGAGCCTTCTATTTTAATCCTTTTGGCGTCAACCTATTTTTCTGTGGACCCAAAAATCTATTCGATTTTTCTCTTTTCCAAAAACTCTTATATGGGATTCACGAATCTATGACTTGTTACAGGTTTTCATTGAGCTTCAGAAGACTGCAATCTCTGCATATTTCTGGGAAGATGCCGGCTATTCTCGTGATGGTGATTGTCCATCAGTGCTAAATCCAATCCAATCCAATCCTATAACCCTTTTTGCATTCTTTTTATCAGGTGGGTTGGGTTGTGGTAACATACGGACTTTGGGAGTGACTTGACTTAGGTTTTAGTTCACATGACTGACAATTGATGCAATTCAAGGCAAAAGAGTAAGACAACAAATAGACTTGAAATTCTTGCAAGATTAGTAATTTATTCACAAGAGAATGAAACTTGTCAAGAAGGTGGTTTGTGCTTTTAACAAAATAAACAAGGAAAAAAAAAAAGGAAAAAGGCATTTATGTTTTATAATCTGATTGTCGACCAGAATTGCAATTATACAGTCAGTATGTATGAGAGAGAGAAAGAGAGAGAGAGAGAGAGAGAGTTGTGAGGAGCCAGAATGATGTATACTGTAGCTTAAAGTAATGAATTAATCCTTTAATTTTAATTTTTAATACATGTACAGTATAAACCCTTTGATTATAATCCTTTTCTCAATGGTATAGACAACTATTTTCTTTTGGATGGAACGAGTTGCCACCTTAATAAGATGTGAATTATATCCATTTATCTTTTTCGTTGACCCTTTTATTCCCCTTAATCCTGAGAAATTAAAATTACATATTAAAATCCTTGTTTTGATACCTTTTCATTCGAAATTTGAATCATAAGATGCTTTTCAAACGTATGCGATGGGATTGCAATGCAGGAAATAAATAAATAAATAAATAAAAGCTTTATTAAAAAAAAAAAAAATCTAATTCAAATAGCTTATCTATAATATTATGGCTGTCTACTATATGATCCAAATAAATCTCAATTTTCTTTTTTTATTAAAAAAAAAAATTAAAGAGGAATAAGAACAATTACTCTTAATTTTGAAGAAAATAACTCAAACTATCACCCAAATTTGTAGTCACCTCCTTTAAAAGTATAAATTTGTACGAGCTGCACACACCGATACCAATACTATATAAACTTGAAAAACTACTTTCTTGGTAATTTAGTAGGATGATTGATGAAATAATTTTGAGTTATTCAATTTTTAAGTTGGTGTCTAAAGCACACCATCTATATTATTCAAATGGTGGGATTTGATTTATAAGATTTAAAATTTAAAATTTATCTTTTAAATTAAATTGTGTCATGTAGGTTATATCATATAAGTACTTTATTATATTTTTTCAATAATTTTTGGGGGATGGCTAAAAATTGAGTGGTAATTAGGGGGATGTTTTATGTATTTTCTCCTCAAGTTTTTAATAGTTTATTGGCTATGGCCCATTCAGTAATTAGATATTATCTATATAGAGTTTTATTAATTAATTTTGTTTGTTCAATTTTTAAAGCTACAAATTCAATAATATTTTGAAGTGGATATAGTTGTAAAGGGAAAAACTTTAAACCCGGTGTGGTGTTAAGAGAAGATTTATGCCATCCAATAATACTGTGACATGTATGCTTTCTATTAAAAGAAAAATAGAATTGACCAAAAGAAAAATAGAAATGATTGTAGGTAAGTTCCATATACCTACTCTGTTGGTCTCTCTCTTTCTCCCCTCTCAGTCTCCTTTGACTGAAGAAGTTTTCGTCCTGATAGAATTTGAAAGGAAAGTGTATTTCTATATTCTCGTTAATAAGCAGAGATGTACAAGGAGGTTTTTATAGACAAATACAAAAGGAATCTTTCCTGGGTATTATTACAAACAGAGAACATGCGCTGCTGTATGATATTGCATGGTATTGCATTACACAAAGTTTGTACAATTCTCATGCCAAAACGGTTACAACAGAATACAGAGGACACACACAAGCTGTCTACGTAATTCCTGAAGGTTCTAGAGCAGTAGCAGATATGGTTGGTGCTTGCCATGTCACTTGTGATTTGGAGTCCAACGTAGATGGCTTAATACGCCTCCTCGAGCCAAGCAAGGTGTCAACAACAGTGAGGTTTGTTCTGAGAAGATGAAACCGAGAGGTTACAAGGGGCTTTGTGAGGATATCAGTCAGCTGGTCTTTTGATAGTTGAAAAGCAACTTGAAGAGTTTTTGTAGCAACTTGGTCACGAATAAAATGGAAATCAATTTCCATGTGCTTGGTGCGGGAGTGTAGGACAGGGTTAACGAACATGTAGGTTGCACCAAAATTGTCACATCATAGAAGAGGAGTTTTAGAAATAAAAATATGCAATTCCTTTAAGAGATTTTGAATCCAAAGGAGTTCAGCAGTTGTGTTGACGAGGGCCTTATACTCAGCCTCGGTGCTAGAGCGAGCAACAGTGCATTGCTTGCGAGAACTCCAGGAGATCAGATTGTTTCCCAAAAAAATACAAAAGTCACTCATAGAGTGATGATCATCTGGGCAACTAGCCCAATCCACGTCTAAAAATGCTTGAAGTTGTAGGGAGGAAGACTTGTGAATGAAGAGACCGAAATTCAGAGTTTGTTTAAGGTATCTCACTAGGTGTTTAACAGCATGCCAATGTGTGTTTTGGATTGTGCATAAACTGACAGATTTTGTTAATTGTGAAAGCAATGTTCGGACGAGTGAGAGAGAGGTATTGAAGGCTCCCAACAATGGAGTGATACACTGTAGGATCCGAAAAGGTTGGAGTCATATTTACTCGAGAAAGAATATCACTGATATACTTCTGTTGAGAGAGTAAAATTCCAGTTTCCAAATGACAAATTTCAATACCAAGAAAAAAGGACAACTGGCCTAAATCTTTGACGGGAAAAACATATGCTAGAAATGAAATGAGTTGATCAATTTGAGATGGATGAGAACTTGTCACTATTATATCATCTACGTAGACTAGTTCATAGATAAGGATGGATTTGCAAGAGTAAATAAATAGAGACGGGTCAGCTTGGGAAGGGAGAAATCCATACTCACAGAGGCGAGATGAAAGTTGTGCGAACCAAGCACGAGGTACTTGTTTAAGGGCATAAATGGTCTTGTGCAAGCAACAGACGTACTCGGGGTGTTCAGGATGAACAAAACTGATTAGCTAGGTCATGTAGACAGTTTCGATGAGATCTCCATGGAGGAAAGAATTTTGGATGTCGAGTTGCCGAAGGGGCCATCCATGAGACACGACGAGAGAGAGGACTAAGCGGATTGTAGTTGGTTTGACAACCGGGCTGAATGTCTCGGCATAGTCGATGCCTTCCTGCTGGTGAAAACCCTTGGCGACGAGTCTTTCCTTGAGTCTTTTGATGGAGTTGTCGGCATTGTGCTTGGTTCGGAACACCCACCTGCATCCAACAACATTAGAAGAAGGGGGAGGGGGAACAAGGGACCATGTTTTGATTTGAAGTAGAGCTTGAAATTCTTTGCTCATGGCGTCACACCACTCAAAGAAATGGGATGCAGTGGTGTAAGACGATGGTTCTTCGGGAACTTCGATGGTAAGGGTAAGACATTGACGGGGGCTTGGGTATGGGATTTGACCATGTGTGAATGATTTCGGAAGGGATTTGTTTGTTTTAGACCGTGTAATGATTGGTGAGCATGGGAGGGACAGTGGCGGTATGAGAGAAACATGAGGGTTAGGGTTAACTTGAGTCGGATTTGGGGGAGAAGACAAAACATGTTGTGAAGATGAAGATGATGGCTTGAATGTAATGGGGCTGGAAGGAAGAGTCAATGGGTTTGGATGATGTGGTGGACTTGGGCCCAAGATATAAAGTTGGAGAATTGGGAAGGTTGTATGTGTTTGTTGAGATATGCTGAGGCCCGAATGAGATTGAGAAGAGTTTAGACCTAAAACAGAATAAAAGGGATAGGGAAAATAATTTTTATTAAAAATAACATCACGAGATATATATAGCCGATTGGTGGGAACATGAAAACACTTATAGTCTTTATGTATAGGACTATATCCAAGGAAGAGAAAAGAAAGGGATCGGAAGTGAATTTTGTTATTGTTATAGGGCCAAGGATTGAGTCAACATTTGGACCCAAACACTTTGAGAATGAATGAGTAATCGGGATCTTTGTTAAAGAGAAGTAGATGTGGTGACTTGTTGTGAAGCGAAGGTGAGGGAAGAAAGTTTATAAGATGAGCGGCAGTGTGAAAGGCATCAGACCAAAATTTGTATGAAATAGATGTTGCTAAAAGAGCAAGACCAGTCTCAACGATGTGGCGATGTTTTCTCTCCACCACACCATTTAGTTGGTGGGTGTGAGGAGATGAGAGTCGATGTGTAATGCCTTGAAATTGAAGTAGATTAGTGAGGGGTTGAAATTTTCCTCCCCAATCACTTTGAACAATTTTAATTTTGGCATTAAATAGTCGTTCAATGTATTTTTGAAAAAGAACAAAGGTAGATGTAGCATCACCCTTAGAAGCAAGCAGGTAAAACCAGGTATATCGACTAAAATCATCAACAAAATAAATGTAGTACTTGAAACCATCATGTGAAATATAAGGGGAAGGATCCCAAACATCTACAAAGATCAAATGTAAAGGTCTTGAAGACCGATTAACATTAAGACTAAAAGGCAGTTGCCTACATTTTGCAAGTGGACAAGCTGAACAAAAAAAAAAAAAAAGACTGAGTGAGAATAAACAGTAAACACTTGGTGTGCAAGATGTGAGAAACAAGACGAAGAGATGGGTGGTCGAGTCTATGATGCCACTGAGCAACTAAAGTTCTTTCACCAACAAATGCAGCAAGAGATGATTTTGTGATAGTTGGAGAAGGGAAAACATAGAGCCCATTATGAGTTGGTCCTTGGAGAAGAGTCCCGGTTTGCTTGTCCTTCACAAGAAAATGTGAATCATGAAATTCAAAGAAGACACAATTATCAAGGCAAAATTGATGTACAGAAACTAAGTCCTTGGTAATCTGAGGAATATGTAATAAATTGTGAAGAATAAAATTAGAGGAGGAAGAAGAGATATGAGAATCACCAATATCAGCTATCGAAAAGGTCTTGCTATCGCCAACAGTTATTTGCTCAGGTCCAGTATATGGTTCAGAGGAGATGTTTAGGTTTTGAAAGTCAGATGTATATGATTTGTGGCGGCTGAGTCGGGGTACCATTGAGAAAAGGTGTAGTGAGCCGATGGTGGTTGTGGGGGTTGTACAAATATGCTTGGTCGAATAGATAGTAACACTGTAAAGCAACATGACCAATTTTATTACAAACTTGGCAGGTCGGTTTGTTGGAAGGCTGGGAAGAAGGAAATGAAGGGGTTGTTCGACCACTGCGGTTTCGACCACCACGAGAAGGAGAGGAAGTAGAGATGTTGGCTGATGGAGTTGGGAGGAGTTCTTGCTGAACAGAGTTAAGTGATAGGCAACTTTCAAAAGTTAAGAGAGGATTGAAAATTCAGCTGAGCTTATTGGAGTAGCTCTGGTAGTGACTGAGACAACAAAGGACTCAAATTTAGAGTTAAGGCCGTTGAGGAGGTAAGAGATGACCTCGGAATCACAAAGTGGTTCTCCGGCAACTATCATAGTGTTGGAGAGAAGACGAACTTTTTGGCAGTAGTCAGTGACCGAGAAGGGAGCCCTTTTTCAGATTTGTGAGCTGATGACGAATTTGAAAAATTTTGGCTTGAGATTGAGAAGTAAACATAGTTTCAAGGGTGACCCAAAGTTCACGAGAGGTGTGGGAAGATATTGCTTGAGAAAGTATTGGCTCAGTAAGAGAGGAAAGCAAGGCACTGAGGAGAAGTTGATATGTTCGGCGCCATTGAAGATATGCAACGCTGGTTTGTGGAGTTGAAGGTGAGAGATGGGGAAGATGAGGCAGGAGGAAGAATCGGGGGGGGGGGGGAGGAGAAGGAGGAGGTGAGGAACTGTCGATAAAGTGAAATAGTTATTGGCCATGAAGGTAGGGGATGATTTGAGCATGCCAAAGGAGGTAGTTTTCGGAGCTTAGTTTGACGGAGACAATATGGGAGAAGTTGTTGGGAAGCTGGAAATTGTTTGAAGGAGAGATATCTTTATCTGAGGAAGAACCAGCCATGGTGGAGAAGAAGAAGGAAAAAAAAAAAGACGTTAGTCACTTGATGGCTCTCGATAACATGATAGAATTTGAAAGGAAGCTGTATTTCTATATTCTCATTAATAAACAGAGATGTACAAGGAGGCTTTTATAGACAAATACAAAATGAATCTTTCCTAGGCATTATTACAAACAAAGAACATGCGCTGCTATATGGTATTGCATTACACAGAATTTGTACATTTCTCCTGCCAAAATGGTTACCACAGAATACAAAGGACACGCACAAGCTGTCTACGTAATTCCTGAAGGTTCTAGAGCAGTAGCTGATGTGCTTGGTGCTTGCCAAGTCACTTGTGATTTGGAGTCCAACGTAGATGGCTCAATACGTCCCTTTCTGTCTCTCCCTCCCTCTCTTCGGATTTCCTAGGTGGTACCAAATGTGCACAGGATTGAGGAACATCATCGGAAGTATGAAAGGTTGTAGAAGAAAAAAGAGAGAGAGAGAGAAAAAAAAGATAGTGCCTGAAAGACGCCGCCATTCTAAAGCCCAGGTAAGCTATTTTGGGTGGCTCCTACCAAAATTATCCACTATTTTTTTGCTATAAGACTAAGAACTTACTTGCATATTCTGTTCAATGCTGCATATGAGAAGGCTAAGAAGCAAGAGCAGTCATCTTCCAATAAGAAACGTGAAAGCATGCCAGGCTTTTCAAGGGATGCTTGGAGGCTTCCCAGGAGGGATGCTTGGAGGTTTCCCTAGTAGCATGCCAGGAGAGGTGCCTCGAAAAGTTAATTTTTGCAAAATATTGCATGCGAGTTTGATGGTACTTCATATTTATTTGTGTGAATGTGTTATGATTCTAAAGTTAAAGGTCTAAATGAATTAATATTCAACAATTATAGGGTTTTTGGCTCAATAGTTAGACCTTTACCAATTTATATAAGAGTAGAGACTACATCACGAGTTCAAGTCATGGAGAGGACAAACCATAGGTTGGATTAAAAAACTTTGATACTATGTATGTTTATAGTGTCAAGTCATTGAATATGATAGATGAGTGAATCTATCAAAAAAGAAAGAGTTACTATCCGGTTAGTGTTGATAGAGTGGCCCATCATGAATGCTGAATTCAGATTAAAAATTTAACCAAATTAATACTCAATAGTCATAGAGCTTTTAAATCAATGATCGGCTCTTTACCATAATATCAACATAAGGCTACGGGATTTGGTTGTCTACAATCACATTTGTTTTGTACTTATTAAAAATTGAGTCACAAGTATATTGAAAGGTGTAAACCCCCTCTTAAGAACGTCATCGGCCCCTTGCCTCTCAGTTCTAAATCGTATTTTATCGAATGAACTCATATAATCAAGATTGAATTTTATAATTTCATTGATAATTTGATATTAAAGAAAATTTGGAGAATTTTGTGTCCCCACTTACCTTTTAATATATTTTATTTTCTGCTCACTCCCTCGGCCCCTCCTCGCTCACGTAGCGATGCCTTACTTCTATTAAAACAGTGATTGGGTATCGGATAAGAAAGAAGGAGCCCAGCTCTCTCTCTCTCTCTCTCTCTCTCTCTCCCAATGGCATTCTCGGCCTCGGCTCCAACATCCTCATATATCTCACAGCTCCAATCTTTTTCAACATTCAAGTTACACCCTCTTCTTTTGAATCACATACGTCCTCGCATTCGTTGGTCTCGTGTCCGTGCAGTTTCCGCAATTGCAAATGCAGCTCTTGATTCTGGCAATGGTGCGCTACTCGCCGCAGAGAAGCCGGATCATGCCACTCCTAATTATGGAAGACAGTACTTCCCTCTAGCTGCTGTTGTTGGCCAAGTACAGCCTCTCTGTCTCTCTCTCCTCTCTCTCTCTCTCTCTCGATAATGGTATTATGGTTTGTTAATTGTGTATTTTTCATGAATTCGTGATGGGGCCTTTCCATTTTGAACTTTTATGGCTGAACTGAAAGTGGGTTTTAATTTCTTTCTTTGCCTCTCTTTCTTTGTACTATTTTCTGGGTTTTGCTATTTTGTTATTTTATGGTTGGAACTGAAATTGGGTTTTGATTGTATCAACTGCTTGACTGCCCAATCTCTCTCTCTCTGTCTCTCTCTCTCTCTCTTCACCGCATGAGAAACCGTACCTCATGGTAGATTGCAAATTCAACTGTAACTGGTAAGTACCATTTAGATACGTTGTAACGTTATCATCGAAATGTTGTGAAAAATTACTTATTTCTCTCACTTTTTACTTACAATAACAATCCGAAGGACTAGCTCGGTTATGGTGTCAACAATTGTTACACATAAAATACTCTCAACTATTGTATAGTTCTGCATGGGCGTGATTTGGTAACTAGCATGATTGTTAGCGAGCGTGAAAAGCTTTTTATTATAGAGGGATATATTTTCGCCCGGGTTTCAATCCCAGAAAGGTGCATGAATTGTATTAACTTAAGCTCAAGCATTTATAATCTTCAGTTGAGTTGGGTGACATTTTTTTGGTTCTATCATAAAAGAGGGAGTTATATAACAGTTTTTCCAAGGGAGTATGAAGTCTTAGGCTGGTAGCTGGTCCATATAACTTTAGGAATAGTCCCGGATGTTGATTGTACATTTTCACTCTGTAATATATTTAAAAGAGAAAAATGGCATCATAAAATTAAATGTAAGGTGTTAATAAGCAGAATTCATGCTTCAACTGAAGTTGTGGCCTTTAACTGAAAAGGTGGTGCCAACGCAAATTGTTTTGTGCATTGGATAAATACTTGGTTGGAAGAAAGATGTGAGAGACATGTCAGAATATATATATATATATATTTTATAAGTAGACATGTAAGAATATATATGTATATGTATATTAGTTGGCTTGGTCAATACTTCTGTGCATACTTTGGTTGACCTGTGAATTTTCTTTAAAGGTACTGTCGCTAATCAGCAACTCTTACATTATTTTTTGAATTTTTTGAAATTAATTATTTATAGGATGCTATAAAAACTGCTCTTTTGCTTGGGGCTACTGACCGTGAGATTGGAGGGATTGCAATCTCTGGAAAGCGAGGAACAGCCAAGACAGTTATGGCACGTGGGTTACATGCAATTTTGCCTCCAATTGATATTGTTGTTGGTTCAATAGCAAATGCAGATCCAGCCTGCCCAGAAGAGTAAGGTTATTGATTGTATAAGTGAGATAGGAATCTTTTCTAATACAAACATGTTTTAATACTTAATTCATGGGAGATGTTTTGAAGACAAAGAATCATCGATGGAAGAAATTAGGGAATTTTTCCTTAAAACACTATGTCTATGGGCTAAGGCTTTTGTAATGAATAGTGATGAAGTGTTGGAGTTTTTCTAGTTTTTGCTTTCTTTTTAATCGCTGTACGTAGGTATTTCCTCTTAATATACTTCCTGTGTACTTGAGTTATGCCTATTTATGTTAATAAACTCTTATTAATTATAAAAAAAAATACTTAATTCAACAGAAAACAAAATACAACTGTTTGTATCTGAATTTAATTCATGGTATAAGTCTAACTGACCATGAGATAATTTGTAAAAAAAAAAAAAAGCACACATTGGATCATTGCCTCATGGACTCGATGCCTTTATAAGCCTATCATTTTCTCAAAATTCTTGCATATAGGACACCATTTGGTGATCAGTTAGTATCTTTCATGTTATAATGGTACGATGCTGATATGCTGAGAATATGTTGTGTGCATAGTTATTGCTCTCGTCTTGGATTGCTGGAGAACTATTAATTCAGTGTCAAGTTTGAACCAGCTATGATTTTTTTATTGGTAACTTTGAACCAGCCATGACTCTTAGCTTTTAGAAGCAGAAAATATTGTTCAGGCTCGTCCATTTTGTCCTGAACTATGGATGCCAACTGTGCAATAAAAATTTACTGGATCTAGGATTGATTGATCTAGATTCTTTATATGGGTTTGTTTAGGTTCAGATGGTTCAAAGTCCAAACTAGAAGTCTATAATCTCTTTATGTTTCAACTTGCTTGACCATTTAACCATTTTTGGAATGGATGGTGGTGGTTAATTGATTGTAGGATTTTCTTTCACAAGAGATAATATTCAATTCCATGTTCTAAGTATTATTGGACATCAAGGTGATTCATTTGTAAAGGTTACAATTACTGTCAACTTGGTATGGGAAAGTATTAGCTTCAGAACTGTGTGAAGGATAAATAAAATGTTCAACAATCTGTATATTTAATTATCTGTTTGTACTTCTATATAGAAAGGAACAAGGGAAGAACTTATCAAAAAAAGAAAGGAACAAGATTGTGTTGTGAGAAGAACTTAAGTCCCTCTAATACATTATGTGAATTTCTGCGGCATGTGTATTCACATAGGAAAGAAAGTAAGATATGCTATGATGAACCCTTAAAGAACTGCTCCCCAAGTTTGAAACCCACCACATATCCCTTTGCTCCCATCCTCGAGGTTTTATCCATGTAATGCCTCGCAGACTCATTGTCTGAGAAAATAGTAATTTATTATGTAGTAACGTATGGCGGAGTCCCGTTTCTTGTTTAAACATAAAATAATAATTTACTATGTGGAGACCCACTTAATCCATTTCAGCCAAAAATTTATGTAGTGACCCAATTATCAGGACAAATAGAAGATATTTCACTTGAAAAGCAAGTGAAGTGGTAACGGAAAAGGTTATTAAGCTAAAACATTGAAATGTTATTTAGTGGAAAATATTTAAACAAACGACAGCTTGACCCAATGTGTTCTTGTACTTGTTTCTCCAATATGATGCAATGATGGTAATATGTTTGTTTCATTCAAGATAATAACTGTTCAAATTTTTGAAGGTGGGAAAATGATCTAGCTGAACGTGCAGAATATGACTCTGCTGGTAATGTTAAGACCCAGATAGTCAGATCTCCTTTTGTTCAGGTACTTTTAGTGAGAGAAGACATTCATATTTACAATTCTTTCATTGCCTAATCACCTTAGGTTATTCATGCTACAGATTCCCCTTGGAGTCACAGAGGACAGACTCATTGGATCTGTTGACGTCGAGGAGTCTGTGAAAACAGGAACAACTGTTTTCCAGCCAGGCCTTCTTGCTGAAGCCCATAGAGGTGTTTTATATGTTGATGAAATAAATCTCTTGGATGAGGGTATTAGTAATTTGCTTCTTAACGTATTGACTGAAGGAGTTAATACCGTGGAAAGAGAAGGAATAAGCTTTAGGCACCCATGCAAGCCACTTCTTATTGCTACTTATAACCCAGAAGAGGGTGCTGTACGTGAGCATTTACTAGACCGTATTGCAATTAATTTGAGGTACAAAACTTGTACTTAGCTAATCTAATGAGTTAGTACTGTCAATTCTCTCCTGTTCCACTAGTCACACCCTTGTTCTGCAGTGCAGATCTTCCCATGAGTTTTGAAGATCGTGTTGCCGCTGTTGGAATTGCAACACAATTTCAGGAGCAAAGTAATGAGGTGTTTAAAATGGTTGAGGAAGAAACAGACTATGCAAAAACTCAGGCAAGTGTGCTGTAAAATAAATATTAAATGGGGAGGGATTTTCTGCCTTGTCTTCCCGAAAATAGCATTCTTTGCTGGGATGGAAAAAAAGCAAAAAAATAGGTCCGCCTGCTTGGGGGGCAGGGGGGAGGGGGATTCATTGGAAGTTTCGCTTGAGAGACTATCAATGATCGTAAGATGTTAGCTGATAAATGGATAATTCATCAATTGCCGATGGCCCAAAAGAATGCCAATGCAACAAGATCTTAATTTCATTGTTCTATAGATTGCATTCATTGACCAAGAGAATATGTAGGGAGCTCACCATAATTTCATTTTCTGTCTGGAGTTCAGATGTCATTATCAATCATCATACTCGATAGCTTTCTAGGATTCAAGGACAATTATCTAATATATAATCATCACATAACCGTGGTGTTGGATGATAAAATATTAATAGATGTAAAAAAGCATCACAATTATCTAAAAGATGTTGCAGACAAGTTCCTCATCTTATAATTAAGTCAGTCTTATTAAAACAGAGTTACACAGGATCTCTTCCTTGATTCTACTTGGACCTCACCGGTCCACTGAGAATGATTATTAAACAAAATATTGGTTTCATGAATTTATTTACACATTGCAGATTATTTTGGCAAGAGAGTATTTGAAGGATGTTGCTATCAGCAGAGAACAATTGAAGTACCTTGTTATGGAAGCCCTTCGAGGTGGTTGCCAGGTTCTAACTGTGAAACTCTTTTTAATTTCAGCAATTCTTTCCATTTATTTGTTCTGTGGGAGGAAAATAAGTCCAGCCACAATGTCATGTCGCCTCTACCCACTTTGAGCTGCTAATTGAGTTGAAGACTTGCATTTTATGATCATCCCTATAGAGGAGGAAGTTGATATCTACTTGGCCTTATGGCCAATTACTCAAGTCAATTCAATGATGCCCTGATTTCAAACTACCCATGATTGGTTAGGCAAAAATTACTCCATTCTTTTTCCTTTTTCGTTGTTGTTTGGAACTATTTGGGGCCACCATGCTACTGTTAGTCTTTGGCTTTACGTACACAGCAGAATAAACCTGCACTACAAATTATCCCGAAATCTCATATATGTTTCTTTGGATTTCCATCTTTTGGTGCATGGGATGGGGGTTTTCCATGACGTAGGGTTATATATCAAACATGACAGCAGGGGACTTCATAACTAGGGGATGTTAGCTGGCATGCTACACTCGTCAATTTTTTTGTGCACGTTAATCATGAAATTGGAGGGTTCTGTTACCATAAATAATAATAACAAAACAACAGCAACAACAACAACATTAATAATAATATGAAAACGGGAAATTGCTATGATTTTGTTATGTTTTAAGAAGTACATTTTAGCTATTTGTAGTCATTATTCCATTGCATGTGTGTGTGTATACGAAGCACATCTATTTGGATTGCAAATACATATTCTTAAATGGCTCTTTTGTATTACAGGGACACAGAGCTGAGCTATATGCTGCCCGTGTTGCAAAATGCTTAGCTGCTCTGGAAGGACGAGAAAAAGTCTACGTAGATGACTTGAAGAAAGCTGTTAAGTATTCTTCTGAAAATATAATGACATTATTTTCTATCCTTAGTTATGTGCATGAACCTATGGCATTGCAGTATTTATGAATCTTATTGCCAGGACATCTTTGCTACAGTAATATCCCAACTATCAATGGTGGCAATCTTAAGCTACTTACCTTTTTTTCTATGTTTGGAACGATACTGGTGCTTATGTATGTTGCTGTCAGCCTTGGCCAGTTATGTTGTGCTAAATCACAAAGTACATATTTTAGAGAACGATCTGGTGTATAGGAGGGGATTTTAATGTCATCAGATTCCCTAGTGAATGATCTGGTGAAGTAGGATGCGTCCAGCAATGACAGAGTTCTCAAATTGTATTTTTGACTTAAACCTGATGGATATTTCTCTATTGGGGGTTCATTTACTTGGTCGAATAATTAGACATGGTCCCGATTAGACAGATTCCTAATTTCATCGGAATGGGAGGGGCATTTTCCGGAGGTGAGCCAAAAGAGGCTACCACGTCTTTGCTCGGATCATTTTCCTATTCTGTTGGATTGTGGTGGTATTCGGAGTGGGCGTCGTTACTTCAAGTTTGAAAACATGTGGTTGAAAAGTGAAGGCTTTGTGGATAAGGTAAGGCAATGGTGGTCTTCTTACCAGTTCCATGGTAATCCCTCTTACATCCTAGCCTGTAAGTTAAAAGCTTTGAAAATTGACCTTAAGTTGTGGAATTCACAATCCTTTGGAGATATTGGAGAGCGAAAAAAAATTCATGGTTGAGGAGTTGCAACAGTTTGAGCGGATACTTGAGGCTAGAGCCCTTTTACCGGAAGAGTTATTGCGCAAGACAGAGTTGGTTTCAGAATTAGAAAGAGTACTATCCTTTGAAGAGATTTCATGGCGCCAGAAGTCGAGAGCTTTGTGGTTGAAAGAGGGGGATCGGAGTACTAAGTTCTTCCACAGAGTTGCTAATTCTCATAGAAGAATCAATATCATTGAAATGCTAAACATTAATGGTATGGAGTGTAAGGAGGCCCCTTTGATCTGTGACCATGGGTGGAGTTCTATGAACAATTGCTTACAGAAGGTGAGGGATGGAGGCCAAAGCTGGATGGCCTCGTTTTTTACACTATTGAGCCCCAGGAAACATCCTAGTTGGAGAGGCCTTTTGAAGAGGGGGAAATGTTTGATGTAGTCAGGCGTATGGGCAAGGATAAAGCTCTAGGCCCAGATGGTTTTTCTATGGGCTTTTTCCAAGTTTGTTGGGAGGTGGTGAAAGAGGACATTATGAATGTATTCCAGGAAGTATCTTTAGTTGGCAAGTTTGAGAAACGTCTAAATACTACCTTTATTACGTTGATCCCGAAGAAGATTGGAGCGGTGGAGGTTAAGGACTTTCGACCCATTAGCCTTGTGAATGGGGTGTATAAAATTATTTCCAAAGTTCTTGCTAACAGATTGGGGACGGTTTTGGGTAAGATCATTTCAAAGCCACAAAATGCATTTGTTAAGGGACGACAAATTTTGGATTTAGTCCTCTTAGCGAACGTGGGACTGGATAGCAGATTAAAGGCGGGTTCCACTGGAATTATTTGCAAACTAGATATGGAGAAGGCCTATGACCATGTAAATTGGGATTTTCTCTTGTACTTGTTGGGGAGATGCGGCTTTGGGGCTAGGTGGCGTTATTGGATTAGTTGGTGCATCTCTACAGCCAGATTCTCTATATTGATTAATGGTTGCCCTACCAGCTTTTTCAGCAGCTCTCGAGGTCTAAGGCAGGAAGATCCTTTGTCCCCACTTCTCTTCGTTATCATTATGGAAGCCTTGAGCAGGATGATATCGGCGGTGGTTACGCATGGTTTTGTGGCTGGTTTTTCAATTGGGGACCCCAATAGGGGCATTATTACTCTGTCTCATTTACTTTTTGCAAATGACACGCTCCTATTCTGTGAGGCAGATAGAGACCAGTTGAGGGCAGTGAAAGCTTTGTTATTATGCTTTGAAGCTGCATCAGGTCTGAAAGTTAATTTTGACAAGTCAGAGTTAGTGCCAGTGGGGAATGTGAGCAACACTAGGCAACTAGCTAGTATTCTTGGGTGCAAGGTAGCTTGGGATTGCCATTAGGGGCTGCTGCAAGGGCCTCATCCATATGGGATTCAGTCATAGAGAAGATAGGAAGGAAATTGGCAGGGTGGAAGAGACTGTATTTGTCGAAAGGTGGCCTTTGACTTTTATTAAGAGTACCCTCTCTAACTTACCAACATTCTTCTTATCTTTGTTCCAATTGCTTGCCAGGGTAGCAGCTCGGATTAATAAACTGTATCGTGATTTCCTATGGGGTGGGATAGGGGATGAATTCAAATTTCACCTGGTTAGCCGAGATAAAGTGTGTAGACCAATCTCGTCAGGTGGTCTGCGTATAAAAAATCTGAGAACATTCAATCAGGCCTTACTTGGAAAGTGGCTATAGAGGTATAACAAGGAGCCCGAAGCCCTTTGGAAACTGGTGATGGATTGTAAATATGGAAGCATGTGGGGGGGGGGGCTGGTGCACTGAAAAGATATATGGGGTCAGCGGTGTGGCGGTTTGGAAACACATTAGGAAGGGTGGGGGGCTTTTTAGTAGCCATTTTATATTGGTGTTAGGGGGGGTTCTCGCATTAAGTTTTGGAGAGACATATGGTGTGGGAATGAGGCTCTAAAGGATGCATTTCCAGCTATTTTCCGAGTGGCATGTAACCAGGATGCCTCAATAGAGGACCTTATGACTCTATCAGGAGACCAAGTGCAGTGGAATGTCACATTTAGTAGAGCAGCGCAAGATTGGGAAGTGGACACCTTTGAGGCTTTTTTCAGCCTTCTATATTCTGTGAAGCCCAATAGATTGCAAGGTGATAGGATGTGGTGGACTCCAGCGGGTAAGGGCATTTTCTCAGTTTGATCCTTTTATAAGTCTCTTTCCCAAGCCGCAAACATTCCCTTCCCATGGAGGAGAATTTGGAGAAATAAGGCGTCGCCTAAAGCGGTCTTCTTTTACTTGGACAGCAGTGTTGGGGAGGATCCTGACGACCGACAATCTGAGGGAGCGCGGGATAGTTATACTTGACTGGTGTTGTATGTGTAAGAGATCTGGCGAGACAGTGGAACACCTCTTGTTACATTGTGAGACATCTAGAGCCTTGTGGGTGGAAGTTTTTAGCCGTATTGAACTATCTTTTGTTATGTCTGCTTCTGTGATAGATCTCTTGGCCAGCTAGATACTTCCAAGTGGAGTTCAACAAATCAAGGCGGTGTGGAAAATGATCCCGATCTGTATTATGTGGTGTATATGACAAGAGCGCAATGATCGGACTTTCGAAAACAAGGAGCGGTCTCAAGAGGAACTTCGATCCCTATTTTTCAGCACTTTATTTCTATGGGCCATTGCTTTAGATTTTAATGGCCTGAATTTTCATGACTTTTTAGTTTCCCTTACTTCGACCTAGATAGGTCTTATCTCTTGTATACCATCTTGTGTACTCAAGCTTTGCCTATCTTTATTAATATATTCTTGATTACTTATAAAAAAAAAAAAAAAAAACATATTTTAGAGAAAGCGGAAAATAAATATTTAAAAAACTGGAAATCAGATATTGAAGATCGTTACCATTATTTCATTGCAAAGCAATCTCACTCAAGTTTTAAACTGTCATGGGATCAACATCCTAATTGGTACAAATGTCTACCAACCCTTGCAATTTTGTATGAATAGTATATTAGTCTAGACTGCTGTTCGTTGTTATACTAGAAAGATTTGTGTTTCAGAATTCCACCTGTTATATTGGTGCATCTATAGAGTGAATAGAAAGAGACATGGAGAGGCATAAGGGCATAGATGGTCAAAATCCCACTTTGACTGGTTAACAAGGGCTCAAGGCATTTTCCTTTGGGAATAAGCATGTATCTCCATCACAGTTTTCCATTTGTCATTGTCTATATCATAGCCTTTTTTTCATTTGGACAAACGTGCACAAACTTCCTATTCTGATATATTCTATACAACAGGTAGAACTTGTGATTCTTCCTCGTTCAATCATCAATGAGAATCCACCGGAACAGCAAAATCAGCCGCCTCCACCTCCTCCTCCTCCTCCACAAAATCAAGAATCTGAGGAGCAGCAGAATGATGAGGAAGAAGAAGAGGTTTATTAGATCAAAATCTTGAGTTTGCTTTTCTTTTGGTTCACTACTGCTTGTAATCTGTTAATTTTACCATATTCTTTAATTCTATCCATCTCTTACCTTTGATCTTCTATTAAAAAATTCTTTAAAGTGAAGTATTGGTTTGTTATAACGTGAAGGTTCCCTTCCTAAGCAGGATGATAATGATGAAGAGAATGAACAGGAGCAAGAACAAATACCTGAAGAGTTTATCTTTGATGCAGAAGGGGGTTTAGTGGATGAGAAACTTCTCTTCTTTGCACAACAAGCACAGAGACGCCGAGGGAAGGCTGGGAGGGCAAAGAATGTGATATTTTCAGAGGACAGAGGCCGATATATAAAGCCAATGCTTCCAAAGGTTAGTCCTCCCCTGACCAACTCTATTTCTTGTGTCGAAAAGAGAGATATAACATTTTCTTTTTATGGCATTTTTCAACCCATTTGCATTTTATGTGTTGACTCAAATGAATTTACCTAAACTTTCAAAACCTGTTATTTTAATTATCAGTCCTTGTTACTTGTTAGAGTCTCATAAATCTCAAATTGTGTTTTACAATGAAAGTTTGGTCTACTGCTGTCTTTTCTTAAACAAGCTTCTTATTGGTACACAGGGCCCTGTAAAGAGATTAGCTGTCGATGCAACCCTCAGAGCAGCTGCACCATATCAAAAGTTGCGGAGGGAGAAGAACACTCAAAGCGGTAGGAAAGTTTTTGTGGAGAAAACTGATATGAGAGCAAAGAGAATGGCACGAAAAGCAGGGGCATTGGTAGTAAAACTTGTGTCTTATGTTTTTCTTTTGTCCTGAACTTTTTAAAAGAACAAAAATATCGAAACTGAGTCTTGTCACTTTTAGCACAAGAATATCATACTGAAAGAATCCAGCACCATTTTAAAATAGTGAACGTTCTTTACTGATAATTTACATTATTTCTACATGATTGATTTAAAAATTTCTGCTGTGAGCACCAATATACTTTTGACATATTAGATTGGGGCCCGTTTGGATACTTAGAATATCTTAGTATATTTGTGAATAGTAGTGAAATGGTTTCAGTTAAGATGTTTTATTGAGTTTTGGGAAATGAGAGAGAAAAAGTTGAATAAAGTATTATAAAGATAAAAAATTATTTGAATATTATTTTTGTTTTGAAATTTGAAAAAGTAGTATTGGTTTTTGTGTTTTGTTTGGGAGTTTGGAAAAGTTGTAGTGATTAGATGAAAATTTAGAAGTGTTTTGTGTTTGAGTGATATTTGGGAATGAAATATTTGAGAATACTTGAGAACAGTTGTGTTGCCAAACAGACCCTTAAAATAAAAACATTATGGCAGGTAATTTTTGTGGTTGATGCAAGTGGAAGCATGGCACTGAACCGAATGCAGAATGCAAAAGGTGCTGCACTTAAGCTACTTGCAGAAAGTTACACAAGCAGGGATCAGGTGACTTGAAACATAACTACTTTTATGAACTTCATAGTTGCATAAATTAAAGGCTTATTGTTTGTCCTTTAAAAAAGTTACTCTCTTCAAATCTAGATTTTTGTAAATCTTAGTTTTTTGTAAGTGTCTATATAATTGTTTAAAACAGTGGGAAAAATTGAATGGAGCATAGCTGCGTATACCATTCAACAATTGGCATGCAACCATACTGCATAAAAATCCTTTTTTTTTTTATTTTCCATTTAAATATGTGTGTAAATTACGTGAAGACAACTGCAAAGTTGTAATTTCCATGCTCTGTAAATAATTATAATATGCTTTAAAAATGTCAGTAATCAGTTAATACAGAATACAAATAAATAAATAAACTTTGTGTGAATTCTTACTTCTACAAGTCCTTGCTTATTATAAAATTTCCTCAAAAGAATGTTCATAGTATAGATTTCGGAAGAGTGGTACCTATATTAGAAGTGTTAAAGCACCTCATCCCATCAGCTCAAGTTTTGGAACAGTGGGTGATTTTAGATGATTTTGGATCGGTGATCTGGAATCCGAACTTTGGATCCACTCTTTATCCCCCATTTCAATTAAATATTTCACTTGTTATAGAAACCTATTATGGAGAATCTGGCTAACACATGAGGGGGAATGTTAAAAAATATTAATTCACTTCTTTCAATCACCTTAGGTATAGAAGATTGTTTTATAAGATTTATTCTCAATTAATTCTGTCAGTTATGTAGATCTATGCCTTATCTTCTTCTTCTTCTTCTTCTTCTTCTTCTTTTTTTTTTTTTTTTTTTTGGTAAATAGATCTATGTCTCATCAGTTATGCTAAGTAGTATCACTATTGATAGCAGTCTCTTAAGGACTCAATGCATACTCATTGCGTGTGTTCCATGGATGTTCTGCAAAGCATAGCTTTTGCACATAAAAAATGCGATGGGAGGCTTATAGAACAACATTGATACCAACAGAAAGGAGGGTGATTTAGCACATTGATAACATAATTCATGTAGAAAATGAAATTCAAAGGGAACAATAGTGAAGCAAAATACTAGTCAGTTTTGAATAGCAAACCTCTTGCACATGGTCATCATGAGGTAGATGCATTTGACATAATTAAGTCACTCCCTAGTCCGGAGTACATTATTAAAGTCAATATTCCACATAATTTATGATATAGAAAAATTTTAAAAGTTCATTAGAGCTAATTAGCAGACCGTGAAAATATAGGGAATGGTATTCTTTGATGTCTATTTTCTTTGGAAAAATTCTACTCATCATCCACACACCACAAATTTTTATTTTTTATCTTTTTCTCTTACCAAATATGTGGTGTATGAATGATGAGTAGAAGAATTCAATTAATTTTAAGAAGAATAAAACCAAAAAATAAAAAAATAAAAATAAGTGTGGTGTGTGGGGATGATGAATAGCAAAACTCCTTTCTTTGATAATGACTTTTAATGTGTCAACTCGTATGTTAAACAGGTGTCTATCATTCCATTCCGTGGAGACTCGGCTGAAGTTCTCCTGCCTCCATCTAGATCAATTGCAATGGCAAGAAACCGTCTTGAGAGACTTCCATGTGGTGGAGGTTCTCCCCTGGCTCATGGTCTTACAACGGTATGTGGATTTGTAAATCCCTTTGGACTACAGTCTTCTTCATTTTTTACCTTTTTGTTTTGTAAGTACAGGCTTCTTGAAAAATTATAACTCTTCTAATCTTGTTTCTTCCTTTTTTCCTCATGAAGTTAAGTTCTAGTTGGGCATCTTTATAACGGAATACAGCAAATGTACTTAACAGTCATTGTGTATGATTTCCAACTTTGTCCTGGAAACCATGTTTGCCCTTGAAGGCAGCTCTATTTACATGTTTCCGTTCTCAATCTCGAATTTATTACAGAAGCATCTTCAGGTCCTTGTACTTGTTTAATTCCATCATGAGTATGATGACTTTTGGAACTATATAATTCCCGATTCCCTAATTTGTCCCTGTAAGTATAGCTATGATCTCTCAATATTGACTGACCTTTCTTTAAACCTAAACCCACTTAGGCTGTCAGGGTTGGGCTAAATGCGGAGAAGAGTGGTGATGTTGGACGCATAATGATTGTTGCAATAACCGATGGTAGAGCCAATATATCACTGAAAAGATCCACTGACCCAGAAACTGCTGCTAGTGATGCTCCAAGACCTTCAGCACAGGAATTGAAGGTAAAGTTTTTAACGCTAATAAGTGCCATACCTGCTAGTGGATGGCTTACTTTGGAGGTTTTCTTGGCCAATTATAGATGATAATGGCCCATCGCATCTTCAATTGCTTAAACTTTATGTAAACTAATTTTGATTACGCAAACAAATATCTTAACATCAAATGTTCCATACTTACCTTAGCTTTCTAATTGTTTTTCATGAAAATCTTGCATGTGAAACCCATGACTTTCCATTGCCACCTCTTGATTTGCTCATCATGTGTAGAAAAGACAATTGCTTAGAAATTTTGCATAATTTCATCAAAAAAATGAAAGTCATAGGATATACATGTATATGAGTAATCAAGAAATATAAATATTGGATACAATTGTTTGCATCTGGAAATGCTCTTCTTTGCTGCAGTGGTTTTCAGCTATTGTTCTTAAGGGAGGGAATGCTCAAGAGTTTTTGTTATCTTTTCAGGTTTCTAGAATGTAATTAGGTGCTTCTTTTGTATACTTCCTCTGTACATGGGTTTTGCCTAGTTTCATTCAATAAAGTTTCTTACTTATAAAAAAAAAAAGAGTAATCAAGAGATATAAATATTGGATACAATTCGAGTTTTTGCAATGAATTTGACATTATGGTAACTATAATCAAGAAACATAAATATCGGGTACGATCGGAAATTTTTGTAACATTTTATGTGCTTGATAAAGGATGAGATCCTGGAAGTGGCTGGGAAGATATACAAAGCAGGGATGTCTCTCCTCGTCATTGACACCGAAAACAAATTTGTTTCAACTGGTTTTGCCAAGGAAATTGCAAGAGTGGCTCAAGGTTGGCTTACTGAAACATTCAATATTTTTCTAACTATGAAGACCGAAACATATATTCATCAAAGCTTGTTTCTGCAGGGAAATATTACTACTTGCCGAATGCGTCAGATGCCGTTATCTCAGCCGCTACTAAGGAAGCATTAACGTCTTTAAAAAACTCATGAACAACTAAAGAGTGTTATTTTTTGCTACCAAAACCTGATGAAACTGTTACTGGCTTATTTTCCTAATAAAACTGTTTTGTTTTCAGAATTGTCTAATCTATTCCACTTGTATGTTGTGCGGGAAGTAACATCATTTCTTCTTCCTTGCTAAGAAGTTAACTGAAATCTTTCTTGTTGAGTTGTTGTGCAAGATAGTTTGTTTCTTTAGTACATGTAGAATCATGCATATTCTTACTGAGCATTGTGTTGCTTCATTGAAAATCTAACAAAAAATGATGATGTTGAATTCCCACCTAGCTTTGAATCATGTTGCTTCATTGACAATCACATCTAGAGGTCCCTTCCACCAACTTCTCTGGAGCAATGAGTCATGGCCACTCAGCTCCGATGACCGTTTCCGACTGACAGTTTTTTTTTTTTTTTCCCAAATTGTAAAATCTGCAATTAGGAATGAAAATACTAATTATGGGTTAATAAACCCAGAAATTTCGTTTTGGTTTCAAACAATTTAAACCATAGAGTTCAAAATACTACAATATGGACAAATCCCAAGCCCTATAGTTAGTTCAGATTCTCAGAATAATAGAAAATCCACTCTCAAGTTATACTTAAGATCTCTGCAAACACCTTTACCCGAAGTCAACATTTCCATTCGATCTTTTTACGTATTTTCAAGCTGTTCTACAAGTTTTAATGTAGGACTCCTTTCGGCCATGTTTGTTTGTTTGTTTTTTTTTTTTTCAAAATTTTCCCCAAATCAAATCCAAATACCTTTGAAATCTGGAAAAAAAAAATCAATTTCAAAAAAAGAAAACATTTTTACTAATCAATGTAATCATCTGCCTAGGTCTTCATTAAAAACAATAAACAAATTTTAAAAAAAATCTCAAGAAAAACTTATCAAAGCACCTATTCAAATCTACAAACCTACTTTCACAATTGCAAATACAAAACATCTACAATTAACTTATCATTTTTCTTATCCATTTTCATAATACCCAATAAAAACATTTTTTCAAAATTCTTTCTCATAATTCTCAAAATTTTGATAACCAAACGTGAGAACCTTTCAAAAAGCATTGAAATTGAATTATTAGTTTAATTTCGAAAGCGGATCTTGCAAACCGGGTCTGAAATGATAAACTCCTGAATCCGGATCTTAAAAGGGGGTCGATTCAGACCCGACCACTACCTTCGTTTAATTTCGAATTTGAAACCCCCAAAATGCTGTATCCCTCTGCCACTCGTTTACAAGTTTGAAGCTACCAGACTTTCGGAAAAAAAAAAGTTTGAAGCTCACTGAACGTCAAACCTCCATACTCTCTCTCTCTCTCTCTCTCTCTCTCTCTCTCTGTGAAACTCCACTTTCCTGAGTTTTGTCGGCTCACTCTCCCCGCAGATACGGAGTAAGTAGTCTTATTCAGTTTACCATTTCGCTTTGAATTTCTAGGGTTTGTTTACCATTTCTCTTTTACATTTGGCGAGAAAGTTCCCATGTAAGTTACCGAAACCAAAAAGATGAACAATTTTCTTTCTTTCTTTTCCCCCTTTCTCCAGTTTCTCGGCAGTCCAACAGGGTCACGGCTCCGATTGTATTTGAGATTTTGGGTCTCTGGGCGTTTGTTGGTTGCTGCAAATTCAGGTATTCTTATTTTTCTGTGAATTAAAGTTAATTTTTCTTTGATAGTTATTATTCCGCACGGAAATCAGTAATTCTTATCTGGATTTATAATTTCAAGAATACTTTTTTTGGCAGATGGAAGCTTTGTATTCGAAGCTTTACGATAAGTACACCAAACTCAAGGTATCTCTGCTCTTTACTGTTCTTCTATTCCTTTGGATTACTTAAATTATTTAATGTGACACTTTATTTTCTTAATGTACATTTATATTTCAATGATGCTATGTTTCGTCTGAGATTATTTTTTGCAGAAGAAAAAATGGCCCGAGTTGGAGAAGCTTGGTAAAGATCAAGAAGTAAAGTTTGTGACTTATGTGAATGGTATCATTTTCCCATCTGTACTTCGTGTGTATTATGTCTACTTGTATGGATTTTTTTTTTCTTTTACGAGTCACCTCAAGTGTACTGGTGTGATTGTGCTGTGATATGTGGCAGCCGGGAGTCAAGAGTTTTTCTGATCTTTTTAAATTGTGTTTGAAATTAACTGAATTCAGATCCCTTATTTATGCTTGGTGCCTTGGAGTAGGGCTCAACCCGATCTCCGCAACGGGTTAAAGGCCCCTTTTGGCCAACCCTAGCCTGCAGAGATCCATGTTTCAAAGATTTTCAGGAATATTTTTGTGGGTCCTTGGTTATTCAGGCCTGGTGGCTCTGTAAAAGCATAAATGAAAATCTCTGAGTAATATCATCAGTCGTCCATAAATCCCAACTTTTTTTTTTTTTTTTATAAGCCATAAATCCCAACTACTTGGGATGGGCATACAGGCCTTTTCCATTAAACCACTTAGTTTGGAATCTCATCTCCCTGAAAATTGAAGTTTATAACTGACATGGTTGTTTGAAACCGTTTCTAGTAGTGTTGTTCTTTTGCCCTTTAATTTGATCAATCTTTCAATAAAACTGTGCCTTGCTCCTAAGTTTTCTGTTAACTTAGGGAATATTTTTTGAGCCAGACCTTGGTATTGGATTGAGCATAACAACCTTATATGAAGTGTAGTTTTTATTTTCACTCAAGCATAGAGAACCCTGCTAAGCTTAATTGGAGCTAATCATAGTTTTCATCAGTTTGACGCTTCTTTTTTCCTCACCTGTTGCAGCTGCAGAGGAGCTGATCCAACACTTGAAAAATGAAAATGACCAATTGCGTGCTCAGGTTGATGACTTGAGAAGTGAAGTAGCCTCTATTAGGCATGCTTTTTTACCTTCCACTAACTTTTTGCTTTACTTAATATGGTTTTCCCCCCTCATTGTTGAGTACCACTTGTTCAACTTTTGGTGGAGCCTTAATAACTGTAAATTTGGAGAAACTTGTGTATATATAATTATATATATACAAATTTTGGATGATTCCAGCTCTTTATAGTTGGGCTGAATATTACAGCAATTAAAGGTTTCAGAATTCAGATATAGATAACATAATATATAAGGCATAATGCAGACATTTGAATTTGCATTTACAATTATAGTTTGCTCATATTCAATTTTAAATATATTTAGTATGTATAGCAATAACAGTCTAAAACATATGTTACATCCATTTTCAGGTCCACCAAAGATGAACAGTTTTCTGAGTACCAAAAATGTTTAGTGGAAGAGAACCAGAAGAGTAAGACATACACACTGGTTAATTTATGCTGCTTGTTAACTCTTATACTATCTTACTAGCTCAGCGGTGTTAGCACCTGTATCATGGAATCTACCCTTATAAATACGTTTATTTTTTCTTTTTTCCTCTCTATTTTGTTGTTATTTGGAACTTATATGGGTACTTGACCAAATTTAGCCAGTTAATCTGTTTGATATGTTCTACCAAAGTACCACTTTGATGTGACTAATTTGGAGAGTAATAAATATTTAGTTGTAAATCCTAATTGTTGGTAGTTTGTAATGTCTTTGTTATATTACCAATCAATTCCCTCCTGTTCTGCCAATGTTGGTCAATTACCTTCCATCATTGAGATGCTAAATTTATGGCAGATAAAGTTCTTTCTGAAGAAGTAGAGAAGCTTCGGAAGCTACAACAGGAGGACATTGTTTGCACTCCGAAGGATGGCAGAAATGATAATGGACAACTAATCGTGCCTAGAGATGCACACGTTATATCGGAAGTGTCCAATAGCTCATCAAGAAAACGTAGCAGGATGTTTGGCTCTGAGAATCAGGAGGATGATGCCATGCAAAGAGAATCTGAGAAAAACTTATCCAAGGAAACTGTGTCCAGTAGTGTTTTTGTAAATGTTCAGCAGGTATATAAGTTAATCATATATATTTTTGGGTAGCAATTATTGGTTTTAGCCTTTTCTTCTGACCATTTTAGTGTACCCACTCAGCCGGAATGCTGTAGAAGAACAATTGATACATCAGGTTGGTGTTGGAAATGAATTCTCTGATATTTTCCTTGGTGCTTTGTTATTGGTTTATTTTATGTACTACATTGTTTTTTAGGTGGTGGTCTGAATGAATGTGGCTCTGCATACTGCTTGTTTCAAGCTTTTGTTGAGTATTTGGTGGACATGAAACTATCTGTTGTTAATCAAACTGAGGGAATGTCTATTTCTGCCCTACATCAATCAAGTGGTAATTCATCAATCTGGAATTATATTTTTAGTTGTAGTTTAGCCAAAGCTATACAGGTACTACAGAAGTCCATTTGGTCCCTAAAGTTTTCATTTCGACAATCTAGTGGTCATGTTTTTAGATTTCATTGATTGCAGCACTTGCATCCACATCCAAAATGGTGTTATTCACGTGTTTTTCAAAGTTTTCAAGTTTGTTTTTCCAGATTTCATCTTACTTACTGAAAAGCGGAGTTAAATTTTTCTCAAGTTTATTTTCCACCCTAAGAACAGCTTCACAAGTGGTATTACTGCTTCCCTGCTGGCAAATTGCACCGCCACTCTCTCACCTCCCGATATGTTCTCTGTTTATAATTAGACCCACCCTCGCTGCAACCATACCCATCCCTAACCTTTTGAAAGAGCCAAGATCGGAATTTTATCTTTTTGTTTAGCTTTATTTTTATTTGTTGGAGTTCAATTCTGTCTTTAGGGCTCCTTTTGCAATCTGAGACTAGAGGCAAACCTGCAAGTGTCTCTTTGACTAGTATCACGATGACGGATGAAACAAAATAAATAAAAATGGACAGCTTTACTGTTATAAATTCTTGTCTTATCCCCAAATCCCTGGATAAATACTTAACCCAACTTTCCCCAAGTCAACGATCTAAGAAGAGGACAAAGAAAAGAGGCAACAATGGCTCTGGGTCTCAACACAAGTCCCTAGGGGGATGTGATTGAAATTCGTCTTCTCTTTGTTTGTATCACCAAGACACCCAAAGGGCCAGCCATATGCCAATTAAGAATTCTCAAATGCAAAATACAAAGTTCTCTTCTCCTTTCGTTCTCTTCTTTCTTTTTTATTTTTACTTGGTTGTCAGGGTCAGGGCCTTAACCTTTCTTTTCAGCAAGTAATATTCTAGAAAAAAAATCGTTGATCTTGCAAAATCATTGGAGTTTCAAGTCGGGTGTATAATAAGATAAAACCTATGTTAAGAATAGTAATCTTCATATTGGTGTATCTATTTGTTATCTTATCATACCTGAGTCCTGCTTGGTTAGACCTCAAAAAGGTTTGTTTGCTTGTCTAATTGAGCCTCTAAAACCTCCACAGTTTAAGTTTCTGCAGCAGATATCGGCATACACTGCTTTCTGATCTGTCTGTTTCTCATAGGCAAATTATGCTTAATTTGGGTACTTAAGTGGAATTGAGTTTTGGCTTCAAGATTTCCATGGGTCAGTTACTGCATAATAAACACGACCTTTTTAATCATGGTTATGTCAGGGTACTCATTCAGTCTAACATGGATCGACAAACCATCTGGAAAGGGAGCAGAACTTCTGTACCGTGTCTTATCATTGGGAACATTTGAGAGAATAGCACCAGAATGGATGAGGGAGGTCATTATCTTCAGCACAAGCATGTGTCCAATCTTCTTTGAAAGAGTATCCCGTGTTATCAAGCTGCATCACTAACGATCCTCTTCACAAGTGCAGTTTAGGTTGCTGTTGCTGTTACTGTCAATCTGACTTTCTGCAAGTCTTTTGCAAATTGATGGCTGTGGCTGTGGCTGTGGGAGCAGACGTTTTTATGGGCTAATCTAATTGTGTTTGTACATTAGACCAGGGAACTGAGCGATTTGATATAAACTGAGAGATCTTCTAATGTAAATACTATGATGATCCGTGGATACCTTGATTAGCAGTATGATTTTCTTGAGTTAAAAAGAATTTAGAATGTATTCAGTGAGGTTTATGCAAGTTCTTTCTTTGTTGGGCTTCCACCAGAATATAACGGTTTTTTCTGTATTATGTGGCGTTTGGGTTCGAAAGGATAATGATAAGGTTACTACCCTCTTACTATCTATTTACTACTCTTTTTTTATTTGATTTTTTTTTTTTTTTACTTAGTGGTTAAGGAAGTGATTATTAGTAAACTTATATATTTTTTTTAATTTTTCTTAATGATTAAGGGTGTTAAAAAAATACTTAAAAGAAAATGATAAAAAAATAAAAAAGTTTAAATACACTATAAGTAGTAAATGGGTAGTAATTCTATCACTACTCGGAAGGAAAATGTTTTAGCCACAAAGAGATTATACAAAAGTAATCTCACAAATTGACGAATTTGATGCAGTTTATTAGATTATAAAGTTATTTTTATTACAAAATAGATCTAACTAATAATATGAAATCACATTGTTGTGTTAGGTTATTTTGTGTAATCTCTTTGTGGCTATTGCACTCATGGTCAAACCTCTAACTAGTTCAAAAAACCAAAAGCTCTAACTTGCACAGCATAAAATAATAACAAATTTCAACATCAACATATCAACATCATCATGGTAACCAACCATGAAGGAAGTTGGCTTGAATAGAAGGATTTAAAATCTTTCAGAGTCATATGAAATATAAATCACGGTTTATATATTTATCATTTTTTAATCTTTTAAAATGGAGAGAAATAAATAAATAAAGTGCAATTTAATCATTTGTATAATATTGAATGATCAATAAATTGAAATCATTTTATGTATCTCTCACCTTAAGTACAACAGCATTACAATATGATTTCAGTGGTAATATTAACAAATTTCATGTCAATAAAAATTAAAAATTAATGTTACACCTTTCAAACATTAGTGTGACATGAGAAAACAGTTGATATGGCAAAAATGGTTTGGGATAAGTTATAAAGAAATGAGTAGTTCTATACACCACATTCACATTCTACTTTCATCTCATTATGTAAGATGTGACATGTTTATCACTGTTGGATGATATTTTATTTTTTTAAAAAATAAATATAAAGATTGATGGGCAATGTTACTTCATCATAGTATCATAGTAAGTTGAAAGTAGGATGATAGTGTGGTGTATAAAATTTTTCTTAATATTATTAACATAGAAGTGGCATCTTAATACATATATAATAGTTTTCATAAATATTTTAGAAAACAGGAGCTGGGATTGAATTACGGATTCTGCGCATGTTAGTCGTAAGACATACCCGCCGCAACGTTAAACTGAGAAAACTAGCCGTTGTAGTTGAAAATTCGAACTCCCGAGTCTACCCCTGCCATTGTTGTAACGTTCGAAACAAATTTGAATTCGCCGACCGGGCCTATAAGTCACCACTCTCCCACACCTTTTTAAACCCCAAACCTTCTAGCCCCTACGCTCCCCAAATCTTACTCTCTTTCTCTAAAACAGTAAAAACTCTCTGTTCGTCTCTCCGTAATCAGTAGGAGAAGAAGAAGGGAAAACCCCAGTTCTTTCTCTTCTTCTTTCTTCTATTTTCTCTCTTACTCGCTCTACAAAGCCCACTGTTTGGTTCTCAATCTCTCAGTGCCCCTCTGTTTTTATTTTGGAACCCAGGAAACAATAATAACAAGTAGGATCTATGGCGACAATTAATGGGTTCACTGAAAGTGCTCAAGGCTACCAAGACATTGGTATTAATACTACGGTGACCGCTGCAGCGGCGCCACCGAAACAGCCCCATCCTCCCGCAAAGAGTGTTGATTCCCAGTCTGTTCTCAAAAGGTAAATCTCCTTTTCTGTTGTCACGCTGTTCCTGTGATGGTTGAAGATTGATATGATAGGCTAGATGGCTCCTTAAGGGTTTGGGTTCTTTTACTTTTTATCTTTTTTTCGTTGTGAGTTTTTGAGTTCTTGAATTGGTTATTTGTTTCTGCGTTTGCATGTATATTGGGTTTATCTGCATGATCTTCTCGTCGAAAGGCTTCTTAGAAAGCTAGATAGGTTATTTAGGGTATTGATCTTTTATTTCTTTATTTTCTCTCATATTGATGTTGAATATTTGATCTTTCTTGGGGATTTGTAGGGTCTCTAATTCGGTTTTCTATGTTACTGAAACAGGTTGCAATCTGAATTGATGGCCTTAATGGTAAGAACCATGCCATAGTTTTTTCTTCAAGAATGGATTGTCTGTTTTCTTTAGTTACTGGGGACAAAGTATAACACGTTTTAAATTTTCAGAATTTTCTTTAATCTCCCTCTTTTTTTAATCAGCAATCTACAAATTATTCTGGTGATCTGGGGTTTTAAAATTAACTTTCTTGGTTTATAACTTAAATTTAGATGAGTGGTGAATCTGGGATTTCTGCCTTCCCTGAAGACGACAATATATTCTGCTGGAAAGGAACAATTACCGGAAGCAAAGATACAGTGTTTGAAGGAACAGAATACAAACTCTCCTTTTTGTTTCCTAATGACTACCCATTTAAGCCCCCAAAGGTCAAGTTCGAGAGCGGCTGCTTCCATCCCAACGTTGATGTATTTGGAAATATTTGCTTGGATATTCTTCAGGTACTTTCTCTTAATCAATTTTTTTTTTTTTTTTTTGGGGGGGGGGAGCTTCTTCCAGTCGTTAAGTTGAATTTTTCAAGCAGTTTTTTGGCCACCATTTTTCATGTAAGGTTGAATAATGTTTATGTGTAGGATAAATGGTCATCTGCTTATGATGTGAGAACCATCTTGTTATCTATCCAAAGTTTGCTTGGAGGTATTTATTTTCTCTTTTTGCTGTGTTTCAAGTAATAACCATTTTTTTCCAGTAATCCGGCATTAATCTTTTTTCTTTCCTCTGTGAAATTCAGAACCAAACATTAGCTCACCTCTAAATACCCAAGCAGCACAGCTCTGGAGTAATCAAGAAGGTGATTACATATTTACTTTTCTTCCACATGCATAACTTGGTTCCTTTTCCTTTGGAAAAAAAAAAAAAAAAACTTGTTTACTGAAAAGTGTCTGACAAATGCCTCCTCTGTCTTTTACAGAATATAGGAAGATGGTGGAGAAGTTGTACAAGCCTCCAACTGCGTAGTTTCATGGGTTGTAGCAGTTTCACAGCCGAAGAGTTTATATGAGCTTTCTTTAATTAATGTTCTTTCTTTTTGGAAGATGAGACGGACTGAATTTTTTCCCCATTTTTTATTTTCTTCTTCCTGTGTGTTGTGTTACATTCCTTTCTTCTTTAATACTGTCGGAAAATCATGGTCCTTTGTAATAAATGAACGTCAATTAGACAATTGTTGCTCTCTCTCTCTCTCTCTCTCTCTCTCTCTCTCTCTCTCTCTCTGTGACAAAGCAAATATTCTCTGGATAGATGAATTTTTCCAGAACCATTTTTCGAATTTCTTCTCTTTTTCAATGGAATGTGCTGGGAAAAAAAAATGCCAGGCAATGAACATATAAATTCCATTCGGTCACTGTTGAGGAAAACTACAGTGACTTGCTTTCTTTGAGAAGTTCATATTCGTGACTTTATTTCCCTTTTCATATCTTATAACTGGGCCGCTGCGGCAGTGAAATCCCTAACACAGGCTTTATGAAGTGTTGTTCGGATGATGGTTGATATTGGCGGTGCAACTAGAAATCCTAAACAACAATCTCGTTTGGTATATTTTCTTTGTATAAGATATGATTTTGACAAACCGAATATAGTGTTCTCCTTTTGTACCGGTTCTTTTGTGAAAACCGAGGTGTAAAAAACAATGGAATTGAATTGGAGGCTTAAAAATAAGTACTTACACGAGCAAAATAAGTACTTAGTCTCTTCTCATGGCTTAAAGATAAGAAGGGGTGAAAGAAAGAGCGGAAATTTGTTGTCCAAGCAAAATAGCAAGATCCAAAACACGAGCAAGTGCATGGAATCTTTCCTAGATGTGTTACCCAAGTGTATAAGTATTTTGTTGATCTAAATGGCGGCCAGAGACAAAAAACCTCTGTTGAAAATGAGGGGGCTGGTCTCGAAAGAGTGGCGAATTTCTTCATTGTGTAATTTGTGTGTGAACTGTATAAATTGATACAAAATTATAAAATGTTCCTTCCAAAAATTTGGGAGTGCACCTTTCCCAATGAATGGATATTTCTGATTTTCTTCCCCTAATTGATGCAGGAAGAAAAGATTATTTCGTTAATCCTCCAGGAGGATAATTTTTGCGTAAAATAGGAACACAACGAACAGCAATTCAGAGTCAGCAATTAGAGTCAGTGAAATGGTCTATCAAAAGTGTCTTGCAAGTCAGCAAGTGAGATTAAGGAACCTTTTGCCTCGGGGGGAGAGAGAGAGTGTGTACTTCAACACAAGTTAGATTCATAATAACAACTCAGCATGGAGAATCATGGTGTCTCAGAGGATCCTGAATCCTGGATCCACATGGAAAACCAACATATCAAATGTTAACAGTTCCCATTACAAATAAAAAGTTAGCATGGCTAAGGTTTGGGTGATGTGAGCTGCCTCAGGTTGTACTTAGCCAATCCCTTGTACTGTTCAACAACCCCAATTAAGCACACGGTCTGACAAAATGAAAACAATAGGGAAAAATATTATCAAATTTATCATGGTCAATAAAGGCTTACTTAATAACAGACATCCAACAAGTAAAAATGCTTTCACGTCAAAACTTGATAAATGATTTGTAAGTACAGGGTAGGTAGTGAAATGAAGTCGATGCTGAGCTAGAGAATTCTTTTTTTTTTTTTTTTGACAAGAGAGCTAGAGAATTAGCTATATACAGTAGCATATTAATTTCTACTAGACTAACCCTTGGATAACTACTAAAGTTTCAGGGTACATGAAAGAAAAATGAATAAAGATGATATGAGATTTTAGAGAGAGAGAGAGAGAGTTCTTGCTCAAAGTAAACAAATGATTGAACGAGTCAAAATCCCAAAGTTCTCCAAAACTCTTACAGCTAGGGAGTGTCGTTATTTATCATGGAACAGGATCAACAAAATAAGATTCAAACTCAACACAACAAGATAAGGAGAGTTCTCTTACCTTGATAATTTCAACTACAATGGTTTTGTCAGGATTGTTAAGATCAACTTTATGCGGTCCAGGAACGGATTTTGCAACTGCATTTATGATCTTCATCCTATCAATACCACTATTTGCACGAGCTTCAAACAGTACTGCAAACTGCATATAGAGAAGATACACTCCAAGTAAATACATAAAACAGGATTGTAGCTTGTATTGTCTGCTGTGGCCAAGGAATGTGATTTTTGCAAATATATACAAGGATGCAAAATGGTCAAAAAGGCCTGGTGGTTCAATTGCTTAGTCCATTTCTTTTCCTTCGGTTTTGGAAGAGATGAAAAGGGTGAGTAGGGCAGAAGAAATAACTAGACCTGATGAATCTGAATTAAGACTGTGATCTTCATACTTATAAAAAAAAATAAGACTCTGATCTTCATCCAGTTACATACTCCCAAGTTAAAAACTGATAGATATAAAAGTATTTTACACTCTTGTAGTTCCTAACTAGGTGTATACTTCCAGTGTACTTGGGCTATGCCCATTTTCATATCAATAAAATATACTCTTTACTTATAAGAAAAAAAAAAGTATTTTAAGCTCATCAAGTTACATTAGATGCTATCTCTCATCCCAATAACACTTGCTTGAGTTCCCAGCTTAAAGACAAGGATTTGGTACGTTGATCCCTTTCTAAAAACTCTGACACCAAATAGCTAAACAGCAAACCCCCCCCCCCCCCCCCCCCCCCCCCCCCCCCCTCTTCTTCTTTTCTCTGGCCAATGAAACAAAAGTGGATGGAATCATCAACTCATCCCAGATTTTCAGGCACCCAATAATCATAGAATCCTAGGATTTTACACAAAAATGCAAACACACACAATAGATATATACTGTAACAAGGAACCAGTGACATGGAAGGTCAAGAATCTCAAGATCATATTAATGCTGTGTCAGTCATTCTTCTTTCGTGAATGTAAATGACTAGATTGCAACAAATAAACAAATCACACCACAACAGTTTCCAAAAGCAAAACAAGTGGCAACATACATATCAAACTGGATCTAGAACTTACAGCATGTCGTGTTACACGCCATCCCTAAGTATAAAATATCATGGTACTGAACCACATTTTATGCAGAAACCCAACCCGCAATAACCTTAATCTAGAATTGTGAATTTGGTCAGGTGGGTTTGTCACTGTGTATCAGTCCTAAGCTTGGACTGTGCCCAGAGTCACTTCAGTGTAAGTTTATCTATTTATGCGAGATCTCTCTTTAATTTTTCTTTCTTTTCTTTTCTTCTCTTTTCTTTTCCGATGGCACATTTTAAGTTCAAAGTCAAAACAACTAAAACCAACTTGCAAGCATTAATGACAAACTAGAAAACAACTCGGAAATCAGTGCACCTCTGGCTCTGGCTGCATTTATGAAAGAGTGTTTGCGAAAAACAATTCATTTGAAAATCTTGGTTCACTCTTCTGCAAAAATGTCCAACAAGGTGTTTCATGGAATAGTTATCCCTTGGCAGCATTAGAATCATTTGGAATCTGTTTATCAAAAGGTAAGATAAGGAATGGTAGAATTGATTAATAGTATAATAGTATTTACCTTCTGTGGGTTTTGAGTTTCCACTGGAAAATATTGTGCCACAAGAGGTTTTATTGCTCTTGAAATTTCCTCCTCTGAAGTATAGCATGCCACTTCAATAGGTAGCATCCTTAAGATGAACCTATAAGCCAAACAAGCATGTCAGCTAGATGGCACAAATGTGGAATTTCTTCTGTCCATGTACTTTGTGTAGTTTAGCAGATAAGAAAGGAATGAACCTCGACATGTGTTTCCTTGTTGATGCAGCAGATGTCATTATGTGCTGCACAATATCTTTGGGACCAGGGTCTCCATCTATCTTCCGCATTTGAATGAAGACAACACCATTACATCCCGAATCAAGCTTGACAAAGCGCCTCTGCATAACAATTCATCGACAGTACAAGAGAAAAATAAAGTCAAAGACAAGCCCTTTGAGTCAGAACAAAATGAAGAATGCCAATATGCCACCACCAGCAAGGGCAGTTAAAGATTTGAACATATAGTATACTTCAAGATATGAGAACCTGCAAAGGGTGAATAAAAACTACAGATCACCAACAACTTGAAACCACCAATGGCGATAAGGTTGATTTTGTATATTCCCAGCTGTTGTAAAGGGCAAGGAGTCACGAACATTTATTAAAAAAATGAAAAACTATTGCTATAAAAACTCGGTAGACTGGCCACAGCAAGTCAGTCTATCATTATTTTGCATTCAAAGATTTGATATAACATCATTTCAAGAAAAATAACAAAACATCTCCCTCACATTTAGATCCAAAAGAGTACCACATAAGTTCTGAGTTGAGATGCCATAATGGTTTGATTTGGTCGTGGCATTAAATTTTGTCTCCACCCTCTTTCCTTCTCTAGCCTATGGAATTCCTATGTGAACCGAGCAAAGCATAGAAGCCCCCCTCCCCCTATCCCCATTTCAATAGAGGTGGTTTAATTACCATCAGTGATTGAAGGCCCTCTGAGATAAATTAGAGGGAAGCAGAATTGATACAACAATTCTGATACCCAGTTCAGGAAACAGTGTGGATAAATGAAAGAGAAATGATATTTGCAGTCGTGAAGTGCGCAAGCGCCACGCAATCTATTTGAAAAAAGTGAGTAAATACGGGACCACATTGAAAAAAAAACTAATTTTTTAATAGTAGATCCCACTCTTTTTCAAAACGATTGCACGGTGCTCACACTCTACGACTATATGTAGCATTACTCTAAATGAAAATATCCAATAAATCTTTACTTTTGGGGGGAATGTAAATCAGATTTTAAATTCTGCCTACCCAATTGATCCATTTGGAAATGTGGTTAAAATGTGATACTACTCTAATAATAATAATAAACTTTGATAATAAATAAATAGATGCATACAGCAGCATGAAATTGCATTTTTAGTCCATATAGACCAGAGACACAACATACAAGACATTGAAACATGTCGGTAGCAAACTTAATCAAATTTGCACTGCAGAAGAAATGGGTAGATGAGGCTAAAATGTGATACAACTTGAAAAAAATCTTTTAGACAAAAACTTGCATGCATACAGCAGCAAGAGATTGAAGCTTTTAGTCCAGACCAACCACGAACCCGAGACACCACATGTAAGACATTGAAACATCACATTAGCACTTTACAAAATTTGCACTCGTGGAAGAAATGATTAAATGCACGAGCAACCAAAAATTATTAGCATAGTCTATACAGAAAAAGCACATCTCCTTATAAAAAAAGAGCGACTAGACTACAGAGATGGAAAAGATAAGGATACATGAACAAAAGCTAACCGAAAAATAGGCTAAAGAACAGTAATTAGAAGAAATGCCAGGAAAATTATTAAGCGTGACAAAAATATTCAACAAAATGAAAATAATAATAATAATAATAAGTTAAAGAATAATTCTAAAAACCTTCAGGTATTGATGCAATTTCCATTTTTTTTTTTATATAGGTAATCAAGAAGTTTTATTCATAAGAAAAGAAGGAAGTACATAAGATGTATGCATGAGAAGTACCTAACTAGAGTTTAAAATAGAAAGTCATAAACATGAAGCCCATTAAAATCAATGACACCCCCCCCCCCCCCCCAAGAGAACAAATTTTTTTACCAATAAACAGAAATTTAATTGATGATAATAGGCATAGCCCAAGTATATGGGACATATACAAGAGCAACACCTACGCATGATTGTCTTTGGTGCCATTGAATCTGATAAATTTAAAAATCAACTCAAACTAAAATCAATCGAGTTGCAAAGTTTAGCAGGCTAACTCACCTTATTCTTATCTCCCAACTCTTTGAGTTCAGCCTCAATTAGCCTATCAATGGACGTCTCCTCCACTTTTTCATAAATAACATGTTTAGATGCATCTGTTTCTAGACATTGTTTCTTTTTTGGGGGCTCCTCAGTTTCTTTTGGTTGATTCTCATGTTTGTCACCATCCGCCTCAATACCATTAGCTTTTTCTTCTGTCTGATTTTCATGGTGCATGCCATCTTTTGTATGAGGATCAGGCTCCTCATTTATTGCATTTGGATGACTAGCTAAATCATTCTGAGAAGTATCTGATATAATCTGGCCTTCATCCTCCTCCTCCTCCTCATCATCATCACCACTACTAGAAGACTCGGAATATGAGAACTTAATCTTCTTATTTAAAGGTTTATTGGGTAACTCAGCAAGCTTCACACCTGAATCCTTCCCATGGACTAGCTCTTCATAAAACTGAGATGAAAAGCGAAAACCATGAGGATAGTTAATTAACTCCACCTCATAGATAGAGGGAAGTGAGGGTTCAGAAATTTATATCCATCCCTATGCAAATAGCAGCATCACACGCATACATGACACATATGACAAACCTCATCACAAAGGGTTTTGTCATACTCCTCATCAAAGACACATAGACATTAATGCTACAAAGGAGCTTTATCTATAATTTTTCTCAAACTTCATACAAGAGAGAAAATTAAAAACCGAGGCAACAGAACTTTTAAAATCAGGCAGGAACCAGAAGTGGTGCATGAGACCCATACAATCAAATCAACGTAATACAGCAACCCCAGGAGCAGAAAAAGGTAACTAATGGTGTAATATATGGGTCCTAAATTAGGATTTAGAATTAAGGTTATTATTATTATTATTATTATTATTATTGTTATTATTATTATTATTTTTAGTAATGTTATTATTTTTTTAAGATCTGTTTTGAGATAGTGATTGTATTTGAGTGGGATTCTTCCACCCTTCACACCCATATGCCTCTCAGTGTTTATTTCCTAGTTGGAGTAGTTTCCTACTTTGTAGCCAAATTCAAGCTTCAAAACCCTATCTTAAATCTTCTCTTTTTATTCACAGTATTCCTCCCTCATGCCAAGAACAACCATGGCTAGAACCCAGTGAAGTCAAAGTTTGCTATACAGCAAACCAGCCCTCACAGCAACCACCTCGCCAGAAACCACCACAGAGCACGCTGACAGTACGCCCTCCTTCCTCCACTGCATGCATTGACCCATAAACCCCTCTGTCATTTTCTCTCTCCACCGTGAATAATAAAAACAACCGTGTGTTGTTGCTCAACCCACCGTTGACCACAAAGAACGTCGGACCACCACTAGGTAACCCAGAAATTGCCGGCCAGCCAAGTTCTGTCGGACCCCCACTATTCCAAGGGAGCCTCCAGATGTGCCGCCGTGACTAGCACCCAGATCCACTGCCACCCACAGTCTTCTCTCGATAACACGCTACAACATGGGAACCAAGAAACAGAGCTAAGAGGTAAGTAGCATGCTCATAACTTCATGTGTGTGGTATATTAGTTTGTCATCTTTTATGAAAATGTGAGGTTTACCATAACTTATGCTACGCTAAGACAGTAAAAGGTTAGTCCATTTTCATGAACCTTTATGACTTACAATGATACATGGTGAATGAATGAAACTCTGTCTACCATGCTAATATGAATTGTTGTTAGAATGGATGATACTTTATAATAACCACATGTATGCCATGTAATATTCATATAAAGTTTAGATCATGTTATGCTATATCACATAAGATAAACAATAATATGCCATGTTATATGTTATACCATGCACGAGAGTATGTCATGTCATGTAAATTCACGAAGACAAATATGTTCACATGCATTGTGGAAGCAAGTAAAGAAACACATGAATAATAAATAAACTCTAAATGGGCCTCATGTTATGGGTTTTGATGTGTGGTGCCACAAACTCAAACGTGGTTCACTCTATTTTAAGTGATATCACAGACCCAAACGTTTATAACTACATGATATGACACGTTACACAGTGCCACGGACTCAAGCATGGTTCACCCTATTTTAAGGGATATCACGGACCTAAGCGTGTATCACTACATGATATGACACGTTACACAGTGTCACGGACTCAAGCGTGGTTCACCCTATTTTTAGTGATACCCGGACTCAAGCGTGGTTCACCCTATTTTTAGTGATACTCAGACTCAAGCGTGTATCACTACATGATATGACACGTTACACGGTGCCATGGACTCAAGCGTAGTTCACTCTATTTTTTAAGTGATATCACGGACCCAAGCGTGTATCACTACATGATATGACACGTTGCTTGGTGCCACAGACCCAAGCGTGGTTCATCTCATGTTATGGTATGTATTTAGTGTCAACGACAGTTGGACCGATGCTCACAGATAATAATGATCACTAAATAAGTGAAAGACAAGATGAACAAATCATGCAAGATTAATAGGAAATACATAGGGTCAGCACTCATGCATCATGCTACATGAAATTCCATGATTTTGTTAATTCCGCATATGTTGCGAAACATTGAAGTTTTTGCTAAAGCTAAATTAATTTACATTATGATAGGCTACTACTGAGTCTTCGACTCATTTGTTCCTTTTATGTTTTAGTATCTCAGATGTTAATTGCGTGGACACAGAGCTGGAAGGCCAAGAGTATATTAGTTTCAGAGACTTGGACTGGAATAAGTGTTATTTCCACAAGGATTTAGTTTATGATTAAAAGATTTGAATAAGTGATCACCACATAGAACTAGTTATGCCTTTTCATTATGTTTCGGCTTTATGTTATGAAAGACTGTGATGTTAAGTTAGTTGATGATTCAATAAATGAGGTATTTTCATAACTTCGAATCTCTTTACCGGGCATTATGTTATGAATGTACGTAACTCTCCTACTCTACGGGAAGGGGTGTTACAAAAGGCCTCTTCCACTGGAACATTCATCAACATTTTGTTTAAATTGAATATTCAAAGTGTAGTTCATCAAAACAAGAGAAGAAATAACCCAAAGAAAACATAAATAATGTTCCTTTATCTAATTTGTTACTTATAACAGAACAAAAATCCTAGATACTTTTCATAAAAATAGGGCCAATGAGATGCGGTTAATAATCTCTACAAGGTTATTAGGTCATTCACTCCAAAGCATCTCAACTTTGGGGATAAATATAGCCTCTCCACTTTGGAGATACTATAACCAACTGGAATTTGCTACATTTTCCATTAATAGTTTCCGCTCAAACCTTATAAAGCAAGGATAATTTTAAGCATAGAATTTTTTTTTTTATAAGTAATTTTAAGCATAGAATCTAAAAGGAGCTTAGAAGGATAAACATCTTATAAGCTTTGATGGGGAGCATCTACCTAACTTTATCTTTCCTTTTGGGTTAAAGTGTCAGTTATTGCGAAAAGAAAAGCATTTGATCATAAAAAGGACAGCATTTGCATAGATGGACAGCTTCTAGCTGGATTCTTTTTTTCAGATAAGTAACTCCTGGGTGGAATGTGAATCACATATAAATGCAAAGACTCAATGAGTGAACAATAGCCACATGGTATGAACCAGAGCGTTGATCTGAAGGAATTTTTCCACAAGATGGTTCTCAGTTATGCGCTCCACAAAATGGTTTCAATGCAGAAGGGAAGGATTGACCAGGTGCTCCACCATCTCATTTTGATTTCTTTCCAATGCACTGCCAACCAATACAAAAAGAACAAACAAACTCGGTCCCCTGCTAGCTCATGATTCAGGAAATTTAGGGTACCTTCAGGCTTATAGGAAATTATGGTGCATGTAGAATTCTGGCTCTAAAGGAAAGATCATTGAGAATCTCCCTATCTTTTCCAAAGAACGGTGCAGAGTGAGTTGTGAGAAAATACATGGTTCTCGTGGATTAGTTATTTTTTCCTGAAGTTTGTCCATTAGGAAGTGCCTAGCCCTAATCATTATTTTCGTGTTAAATTATGAGGTCATGAGACAAAAAATTAAGGATGCCCAAAAGAGTTAATCCCATGCTGTTCATGAGAGGGTCGCACAATCGGCCAGGGACCACATCTCATGAAGTGTCACTGAGTTTCAAATTCCCACCTGTCCCTTGTGCCAAACTCACTCATCTAAAAACAAAATGCAGTTTGTGTGAACATTAGAGAAAAGAAGCAAGAGGGGGGAGGGGCAAGAGGCCAATGGACAGATACCAAGTCATGTAGAAACATTAAACAATTCCTAGGAGAAGTAGCAACTGAAGCAGAAAATGCTTCCATCAAGTTTAACACTTTACGACTGATAAAAGCCTTCAAACTATCATAGGTCATATCAGGCCTGCTACTTGGCATGCATGTACAAAAAATAACCAACCGATACAAGGATGCAGTGAAACATAACACTAGAGATATGAAAGCAAGAGTTAAAAGTATATATGTTGACGAGAAGGCATTTAAAAATAACAAAGTAATTACAAGCTGATAATCCCAAATAAATGGTTAAAGCATGTTATAAGGAAAACACGTCATAAATTGAAGGTAGGGAAAGAATGAGAGCACCAAAAGAATAAGGCTAAGCTCCTGCAAAAAGATTTTTTCTTAAGCAAATAAGTACCAAAGCAAGTTGAAGGTGGTTGAAAGTATGAATGATTCAATTTAATTCGAGGTGCTAGATGGGAATACTCTAGTGATTTTTTTTATTTGATTTTTATACACCAGGTTTCAGATAACAGGCCCCATATTGCCAAGATGCTGCGGGATGTGAACCACGATTCAGTCTGTACTTGATGCTTTAAATTCCCCCCCCACCCCCCCCCCCCCCCCGGGGGGCAGGTGGTGGGGTGGAAATTTGCACATATCTTAAATTCCCAATTTTAAAGTTAAATTTGTTCCATTTTTTCAAATATTCAGCCATATTCGCACATGCTTAAACAGATTCCCTAAATTATTGGACCAAATATTCCACTAAAATAAAGAAAAAAAAAAAGGAAAAACCAAATTGCCAACCGAATTAGGCCAATTTTTTGTCCCTTTTAATCTTGTTTAACTTCACCTCCAATAACTTTCATGTTGCAAAAAGTAACTTGGCCAAATATCAATCTAATTCAATCCCAGACTTCTGTCAATACTAAGGTGACTTTAATGTAAGTTCATAAATGATGGGGAAAAAAACCTTTGGAACCCGGAGGAGGAAGCATGAAGACACAGACGTTAATAACAAACAAACACATGCCCACAAAGAATTTAAAGATTAAAGATCCAACTTTTATTTTTCAAAAAACCAAAAAAATTGAAAATAACATGTCATTCAAGACAGCAATAAGAAACTAAAAGCTCACATACACAGAGAGAGAGAAAGAAGGATATACAGAGTCAATAACGTTGACGGCTTCATGAGAGGCTTGGCTTTCCCGGCCTCCGTCACAGGTAATGAAGAAACCTTGTACTCCCGGCCGCAATGGGTACGAACCCTTCCTCTTCACTGGCTTCTGGAACACATAGAAAAATCATTGTATGTGAAACCAAGTTCACAGAAACTGCACAGTTAATATCAGAGAGAGAGAGAGAGAGACGTTGTGGGGAAGATAGCGCTGCTTTCTCTTCTTGCCCTTGATGGCGTTGTTGCCACCACCGTTCGACTTCGACTTGGTGTCCCCTGTCATCGAGAGAGAGAGAGAGCAAAGTTCAAACTAGTTAAGAACTTGGAGGGTTTCTAATTCCATATACGGTTCTGCTCCTTCTGAAGCTTCATTTTTCTTTCCCTTTTTTTTTTAATTTTGTCTAAAACTTTCAAAATTACAAATTATGAGTGAAATTATAAAAAAATGGGGAAAAAACAGTATAGGTTCTTTTCCAGGGCTCGAAGAATAATTAAGGATAGTTTTAGCCTTTAGGGCTAACACAATTAAGAATAATTAGATTCATTATTAGGGTGTAATCAGTTCGATTTAGTTTAGTTTTGAACAAAATTTGGGATCGAATCGGTATATACCGATTTTGTATTTTCAAGAACTGATTCCGTACTGATTACCCTCCTAAACCGATATTTCCGATTTTATCAATTCCGATCCGATTTTAATATATTATATAATATATATAATACTATAGTGATAATATATTATAATTATATTATAGACTACAGTGATATATTTTAATATATAATATAGTGATATATTATACTATATTATAATATATAGTGATATAATATTAGTAATTTATTATATAATACAAAACTATTTTATATATAATTATATATTATATATATAAATTATATATAATATAACAAATTATAATATATATATATATATATGAACCGGTTTGGTTTCGGTTTTAGAAAAAGAAAAATCAAAACCGAACAGATTTTGACCAGTTTTATTTTTTTAAAACCGGTATTGGACCGAACCAAACTTGACATTGGACCAAACCCATCGGTTCGGTCTGGTTTACTGATTCACCTGATTTTTTTTACACCTCTATTCATCACGCTCAATTCGTTACTCCGGAGTCCTTAGAACATTCACAATAGCTTATTTATTCTATCATTTAAAATACATCACCAAACTCACTTTTTTATTTTACATACTGACTTTTACAATACGTCATACATCAACTTATCTATTTTTTATTTATATCATTTAAATATTATATTTTTTAATCTTTTTTATTTATTTCAAATATTATATTCTCTACACGTTATATATTTCAAATATTTCTCTATACATCATATATTTTGATAGTTGTAATATTTATTTATGTATACTGTAATATTGTAAATTACTTAAAAAAAGAGTAAAACGATAAAAAAATACTTACTTTTATTATTAATAATATCGAAACTTCTGCATGCGTAAAAGTCGAAGAGATTATAAATAGAGTGCTAGATAGTAGATGAGAGATAAGTTAAAATTAAAATAAGATAAAAATGAAAGATGATGAAATGAGAGAGAAATAATAAAAAATTGTTTAAAGGAATGAACTGTAACCTCTACATGTAGAGGATTTACTGTAGCTGAATATAAAATAGAAATAGAATAGATGATCCAATGAAAGGGACTCTAGGCTATCTTTCTTTATATTTTACAGAAATTTGTATTTTATAAAATCCATTGTGAGTGCTCTAGTTACATTTGGATATTTAAAAAGAGATTACACAAAATAAATCTACAAATTGACGTAGTTTTATATAATCTATTATATCTATTTTATAATAAAAGTAACTTTACAATCTGACGTACTACATTAAGATACATCAATTTGTGGGTTTACTTTTGTATATTCTCTTTGTGTCTAAAATATTTTCTATTTAAAATAGGAAATACTCTAATCACAAATAGATTACACAAAATTAATTCTACAAATTAATATAACATGATGTGATTTGTCAGATTATAAAATTACTTTTATTGTAAAGTAGATATAACAAATTACATGAAATCACGTCAGTTTGTAAAATTACTTTTATGTAATTTCTTTATGGTTGTAGCAGTACTCATTTAAAATTTTCCAGTATATCTGTAAATAGTAATGAAATAATTTGAATTAAAATGTTTTATTAGATTTTGAAAAATGAGAAAAAAAGTTGAATAAAAAATCATTAAGTTAGAAATTGCTTGAATATAATTTTTTAATATATTTCTTATTTTAAAATTTGAAAGCATAATATTGTTTTTTGTATTTTGATCGAGAGTTTTGAAAAATTGTAATGATTAGGTAAATATTAGATGAAAAAGTTAAAATTTGAAATTAAAAATTATTGTGTTTGGGTGATGTTTGGAATAAAGATATATGAGAATATCTTAAAACAATTGTGTTGTCAAACGGATGCTTAATTATTTCGTTTTTTTTCCAAGTAACTAGTGGGGAGGATTTCTAGCACAAGCTGCCATATTTAATTCAAATTTCAAAGGCGGTAGGGCACTCAAACATTACCACCCACCCATCTTTTGGACAATTCATTCGTCCCATAACAACCGAGGGCGATAAGATAATGGTCTGCTTACTCAGCCTAAAGCCCAAAAGCCCACTTTCAGTTTAAGAGAGAGAGATACACTCTTTGGAGATGGCAAAGGGGTCGAGACACACATACACAAGTGAGGAAGCATAGTCGTGCGATAAAGGAGTTTTAGAACTCATTGAGGAAGAAAAATATTTTCATAGACAATGAGTTTTTGAAACCATATGAAGAAAAATATTTTCTGAAAAGGCATAGAAATCCTAAGTAAGTGAATAGACGTGAACTTAGTAATAGCTAGCTAGTAGAGATGAAGAAAAAACTTTCTTATTCGATATAAAAAGAGTGTCAGAGATAGATAAAAATTACAAAAATTATGATTAATTAGATATCTATTATCTTACTTAGAGTGGGGAGCCAGGTGGGAACCAAGTTTCCATAAGAGATTGCACCGAAAATGGTGGTCGGCGACATGAGGGAAGAAGGGAGGTAGGCTAGCGGATGGATGCTAGGGCAAATGAAATCACAAGTAATATCTATTCTCTTACTTGGGGTTTTGCAGGAACCAGATTACCATTGAACATGGCACCATACATGGTGGGTGGTGACATGAGGGAGGGAGGGAGGGAGGCGAGCAGACGAAGGGTAGGGTTTCGAAAGAATCCTCCCTCCCGCTCGATTTCATGTTTTGTTTCCTCTTTCTTTTTCTTTTTTTTTTTTTTTTAAATAACTACGTGTGACGTGGCATGCCACGTCGAGAGTAATTTGAGCGATCAAGACAAAGTGACACTATAACAGCTTCCTTTTTTAACCTAAGCAACCAAGTAGTAAGCGGGGTACCCACTCGCCCGCTTTGATACTTATTACATATACTTAAAGCTCTATATTATAATTTTCCTTCATTTTTGTTTTTCAAAACCGCCACACATCATTTTCTTCTTCCCTTGCTTCTCTTCTCTTCTTCTTCCTCATTTCTCTCTCTTTTCTCCTAATCTTCATTATGTCACGCAAATGGCCAATATATGGTTCAAAACTATGCATTTTTGGTTGGATTTGTGTGTATTTTGTTAATCTATAGATTCATCTTTAGATTTGTAGTTTTAGAGTTTAAATCTATTAATTAGAGAGATAGTTCGTAACGGATTTGTGTGTATTTTTTTAATCTATAGATTCCGCTCTCCTATTCAGTGATGGCATGTGGTCAAGAATAAGGGCGAGGGTGAGAGCAGGTTGGAAGTTGGAACCTTAATTACTTCTCCTTTACTTCTTCGCCACTTCATATTTTCTTCTTCATTTTAGCTCTCATTCATTTCTTATTCTTCTTCTTCTTCTTCTTCTTCCACTATGACAAGTAATGTTATACACCATACTACTATTTCACTTTAATCCTACTATATAAGATGTGACACATTTATCACTATTAAATAATAATAAATCATTTAATTAAAATTTAATAGTGATAAATATACTACATCTTACATAATAGAATGAAAATAAGATGGTGATGTGATACATAGAATTTTACTTCATAAAAAAAATATTGATCTAAAAGTCTGTTAGGAGGTAAAAAGCCCAGTACTGTTGGGAATTAGCCTAGGAGTTACTTCCAAAAATCCTTCCAAATCCAAGTGGAAAAAAAGACCTTATTACTGAAAATCAAGACTTGAGGGAAACTTTAATAAAGAACAACATTTTCACATTGCGGACATCAAACTATAAAATTGATGGAAATTTTCAGGGGAAAAAATATGGACATCCTTCCTTTTATACAAAATGATATGGAAAATGATCTACATTTACAGGGGCTATATGTATATATATGAATATATATATTTATAGCAACTGTACGCTATCCACACTGTTGGATGAATATGAGGCAGCCAGGAGGGCTGCTCCGATGCCTGATCCATCTTCGGTGACCTTAAGAATGACATGTCGAGCAATGTCTTCCCCCAATATTTCTGACAAGGCTTCATGCAGGTATTCCCTAAACATTGTGTAGCTTGTATACAAACCCCCTTCAATAGCAACCACCGATCTTCTTATTTTAACATTACTTCTAGTCCTTCCACCCGTGATCCCGCCACTTCCATCCCGGCCAATCTTTTTCAAGATACCCACAATACCAGCAGCTGCCAATCTAGCGGCTCTGCAGGTGACCACATCGCATACCTTTACAACGAGCTTTCTCACCTTTAAAGGAACATCAGGAATCTGAAATGACAGAGCCAACTGTGTAAGAAAATCATCAAAGGACAATGTGATCCATTTGGGTAAAGCATTCTTGAAAGGAAAAAGGAACCCTGAATGGAATACTCGCATCTACCTCCAGAGCATCTTTCAAGATTCTTGCTACTTCTGTCAACTCAGGGGAGTCATCTTCATGCATGGCAGCAATCATAGGTGTTCTGAAATTAGAGAGATACCTTGAAAATCAGTAGCATTCAGAAGGCATTAAAATTATTACAGCATTATAGAATTCAAGCATTTACGATGAGAAAGGTTAAAAAAAAAAGGTCCCTTTTTTCAGCTAATAAATTGTCTGCATCACGCTGCATGGTCTGTGAGTTGATATCTATGATAAATGGTACCTTTTCTTTTTATAAGTTCTAACAGAGGAAATAATCCTCACAATCTTAACTAGCTAAAACATGGTAACAAAAAACTACTCTCAGAAAGATAAGAGACTAAAAACATGCAGCATTAATTTTGATCAGTAAGTTATAGGTATTCTGTTTTCTTCCAACATCAAGTGTATTTTTTACCTGAACTAACTTGAAAGAATATAATGAGATATATAGAGGGAAAAAACAAAAAACCAAAAACCAAATAAAATGATTGCTGTTCCTGCCTGCCTGCTCATGACCACTTAGGACTTCAAATATCTCACATCCTAAGAACAACTTGCTTAAATTAGAGAAAATGGCGAATATATATATATATATGTGTGTGTGTGTGTGTGTGTATACACATATATAATGCAAGTGACATAAGGATGACTAATATTTTGGAATGGTAACATGAAAAAAAATTAGTCCGTCATAAGGGAATGGAAATTTATTGAATAATTGATCGGTCTTCAGGGTGTTAGGGTAATGTCATGTGTCAAAGTCGAGAGAGATCAACAAAGGTCATATACAATTCAACCAGTTTTTCTTCATATTGAGAAGCACCAACAAAGATTTCTTCAAACATTCCTTCTGATTCCAACAACTTCCAAATGCAAGGTACATTTCAATATATCTTCATTTGAAAATTAATTATTATTGAGCTGCTTGTATTTTAATTAGAAAAATTATAATTATAAGCTCACATGGATAACACCTAGTCAAGTGCTTACATGGCATAATTTGATTTGGAAGAGAATTTAAAATTTGAATCTTACAAATCAAATCTTACCATTTACGTGATATGGATCGTGCTCTACACACTTGTTTGAGAATATAATAACTCTTTTAATAATATCAAGCCATTCGGAATAGAATTGTTAGCAAATTGTAAAAGTTTCATCTCCATATGCAGACAAAAGAAACACGTGAAGCTCAACAACAATACAGAATAGCTCTGGTAGGTTCACATTCTATTTTCTATCATCCATGATTTTTTTCAGTATTCCAGTATAGAGCTCTATGTTTAACCTATTCTATATCTTATCTTTGAGGAAGCCAAACTTAGATGTTTATATAGCATTAGGAGTCGATAGTCAACAGGATTAAAACAAAGCAAAACATAGCAAGGATCACGGTTTTCAATATGAAACATTGGTAAATTGTATTAAATATGTAAGGGGAAAGTTAACCAAAAACTCTGGGAGTATACATCGGAAAAGGCTCAAAATAAGGGGAATTAGGGAAAGCTAACCAAAAACTCTGGGAGTATACATCGGAAAAGGCGCACAATAAGGGGAATTAGAACAGGAATTCAGAAAATCCGAAGAGAAGAACAGCTGGAATTGGTGTGGACCAATGACCACTCATACAACTAGTCAAGCATAAATGTGGATTAGCTCTGGTAATTACTGGATTCTCGTGATCTTCAAAATTGAGGGCATACCTTAGTGTCTGCATGTGTGTGTGTGTGTGTGAGAGAGAGAGAGAGAGAGAGAGAGAGAGAGAGAACCTCAAAATAAAGGGCATTGATAACTTGGAGGGAGGAGCTCCAAATATATCTGATTCTTGAGACATCCTTAAAAGCACTCTCCTCACAATTTCACCAAGATACATTCCTGATATCATTTTTTCGAAACCCTGCATCAAAATATCTCAAATTAAGTTCATCCCCAAACGGCAAAGTAACAGAAGAAAGGGTGAGCAACTGAACCTTACCTGATCATTTGGATTAGGGCTATCAGCATCTAAGTCCATGTCATAAGAAGTTCTTGGTAAATGCGATGACCAGAAATTTCCCCATTCCATGTTGATGACCTGATCAAAAGAACGATGCCTCAACATAAACAAGAATATTAAAAGTATCATCAGATAAAGAATCTGACGTTGTCACTATAGAAACAAAAGAAAGGATACCATGCCTCCAGTAGTTGTAAGAAGCCCTTGACACTTGATGATGGCATCTGTCCGCTCCCAGTAACAGGCATTTGTACCTGTACCAATTATCACTGCAGCAACAGTGTCTGCATCATGATAATGTCCAAGTGCTAATGTTCCCACAGTGTCATTAACCTGCATAAAAGCATTAATAAATTAGAGTTTACAAAGCCAAAATAATATAGCACAAAAGTAACATAGTTACTTACAAAGCAAAAGCAATTGTGGCTGTAAATAAAAACAAGCTAATTACGCATGCATGTCAATTTCATGTTTTAGAAATGCCTAAACAGATAGCATACACACTAGTAAGGTGGGTTTCAAGCAATTATGTCTTCATCATATTACATGTATACAGTTGAGGTCTTAAAATATTTTTAAAACAAAAGATTACACATAATTAATGATGCAACAATAAAAAAATGGAACTAGTTATGTTGGAATTAAAGGTTAAGATTTTAAAATGCTTAAACTAGAATTTTCTATAACCATTTGAGGATCAATTGCAAACTTCGAAATCTGATACTCAAGAAGTTTAGATGAAATGATCAATCTACCATATAAATCTTTATATATATAAAGTGTCTATGAGAGGGAAATTCTTGTTTTAACATTTTTTTTTCGTTAAAGTTAACGGCAAGTATTTAATGAGCAAAGAGTCTTGAGAAGCAAATAATAAATTATAAGTTAGGGATTTTACCTTGCATCTTAGCTCCTCAAGATGAAAAATGGAGGACCGAAAATGGGTAAAGAGAAGAGAAATCCACTCTGCCATCGAGACCATTGGAACAGAGGGACAAAGAAAGAGATCGAGACGGAAGATGGAGTTGATTTTCAAAGAGAAAGAGATCAAGAGACAAAGGTCGGGACGGAGAGGAAGGAGAATGAAAGGAGCATCAAAGAGCAGAGAGGGATTTGTGTGGCATAAAACTGATTTGGGGAAAATATCCCTGCCACAACATCGCCATCACCCAAGTTGTAAAGACTAAATTGGCCTCTTGAAACCAACAAATAGAAGGAAAAAAGACTTTTAACATATGAATTTTTTTAGTTTTAAAAATTTTAAGATGGATTATATATAAAAATATTTCAATCAATTTCCCCCTGAGTATTAAATAATTGATTGAAATTAATTTTCCTATAAAAAGCATGTTATTTCTAACAGTCTCTTCGAAATGATCTAAAAATTTTAAAACTTAAAAACTAATTGGTTACCCAATTCAAATGAAATTATTTAATTTGAATTGTAAAAAGGAAATTAAGTGGCTAACCAAACAAACACAGTGCCTTTGACATATCAACAGTAAATAATGAAAAAGCATGAAAAGCTAAAATTATGGATGTTATAAACATGTATTAGATTGTATGATTGTTATGATATTTTTTAATTTTAATAATTAAAAAAAGTACATTAAAATAAGAAAATAAATTTCTCAACTTAGCAATCATAAGCACCAGAATTTTATAAACAGAACCACAACAGTGAAATATCCTCAACGAGGTTATACAGTTATCCAGCAAAATATAATACAAAAAAAGGGGAAATAAATCTCATTTGGCCCAAAACACACCATTAAATACCATCATCTTGATGATGCAAACTCAATCATCTTGTTAAAGTATTGATCGTAATAGTTAATTTGTTTGTTAAAGTTCCTTTGTAATATTCTATTAATTATATTACTTGTATAAAAGTGGAAGCAATGTCTTCTAAGCTATATATGCCATCAACTATTTTTACAAATTTTGTAAAAAACATATTATTTTTGTAAAACAATTGTTTGATCTAACGAGGCAAATGTGCTTTGTACATTGCTTTGACCTAGTAACGTTTAAAAATGTCTAATAGATGATATACATAAACAACTATTAAGATGCTCAAGCCCACCTAGTTTGAGCATGTGTTGAAAAGAGAGATTTCTTCTTTTTACAAGTAATCTACAGATTTATTAAGAAATGCAAAAGCCATAGCCCAAGTAAACAAGAAAAACTGAAAGAAAGAGTTTCTTAAAACATATAAATTCAAAGAGTAAAAACAAAATACAGTATTTTTCAACTACCTTCCAAAACACCTTAAATGAGCTAAAGCACAAATGCTCATCACCTTATAAATATACATCTTTGATACCATAATTTTTTTTTTTAATCAGCAAATAAGAATTTTATTGATGATAGTAGCCATAGCCTAAGTACATGGGACATATACAAGAGCTCTTTGATACCATAATAATCACAATGGTAATGCAAGTAATTAAAGCATAGCTAGAACTGTCACAACGTATCATGCAAAGTGGGCAGAGGCTGAAAAATATAAGTTCAAGATGAAATATCCACCGTCTGACATAATTTCATACATCTATGGTCAAGCAGATCAGCATGAATCACAAGGAAACCTCAAACTCATTTCCTTTTTTATTTTTTACAACTCAACTTTAATTAATAGCGCAAAAGGGCACGACTCAAGTACACAGGGTGTGTAATAGAGAAGCACCCAATAAGGGAAGAGGAAAACAATAACTAGGAAGCCAGAGCAAACCTAAGCCAAAATACATAGACAAAACAGTTTTAGAACTAAAAAAAGCATGTCTTTTTTATAAGGAAATATTTATTTTTTATAAGCAAGAAACCTTTATTAGAAAGCGCAACCCAATTACACAGTACACATATAAAGGTGAAAAAAATATAAGAAAATCATGAAATTTTAGCCCATTAAAGTCTATAGAAGCTGTTAAGAAAACTCAAATTTTCATACAAGGTTAAGCGAGAAACTACTCTATTCTACCTGAAAATTTATAAAACTATGATCAATAGCTAATACAGTATCTTTTATAGATTCACCCCCGGGATAAGTCAAGACTTGGTTCCAGACACCCAGTGCCAATCAAAAATTATATTTTATATCCAATAATAATATTAAAAATAAGAACCAAAAAAAATACAGCATAACCAGGATCTCCATCAAGGTTATCCAGTGCAAAATATTACACAAAGACACAACATCATATCCAACAATTTCAATTTTTTCCCAATGATCTCATATGTTAGAAAACACTATGTGATCCTCGAGCACAGTTAAACACCATTAAGATAAGAAAGGGAGTCTCTATGAAAGGCTGTAATAGATTCAAAGTTTGGCAGGGGTTGGAGATGAAATGAGTACGTGGACCTGATGGAGTGGGGCTGCGGAAGCATATAATCGGGACATTTTGTAGAGACGCTCTCAACTAAAAGTGGGGGATGGCTCCCGCATAAATTTTGGCATGATCCATGGTGCAGAGAGAGGGCCCTTAAAGAAACTTTCCCAGTAGTTTACGATTGCGCATGCAAAGGATGCCTCTATAGCTGATCTTATGGAAGTCTCCATTGGTACCTTGCAATGAAATGTCAACTTTCTTGTGCGGCAAAAGACTGGGAAGTGGGTTCCTTCACAAAGATTTTCAACATTCTGTAATTTTCAAGAATGACAGTGGGAGATGCAAAACAATATCCTTTGGAGCGCCTCAGAAAAAGGAAGTTCACAGTTCGACCATATTATCAGGTTTTCGCCATCCAAGATACTACTCCATTTCCTTGGAGGAACGTTTGGAAGTCTAAGGTGCCCTTGAAAGCAGCTTTTTTTTTTCAGGACAGTGTCATTTAGGGAAGATTCTCACTACAAACAATCTAAGGAAACATTGGATCATTGTGATGAAGTGGTGCTGTAGGTGAAAAATGAGCGGGGAAACTGTGGATCATCTGCTATTTCATTGTAAGGTAGCCAGGACCCTATGTGATGATTTCTTTACTAGAGTGGGGTTAGCATGGGTTATGCCTAGAAAGATTGGTTGACCTCCTAGCAAATTGAAGGGTCTTATATGGTAATCCACAAATTGCAGCAATAAGAGAAATCTCTCATTTGTTTATTGTGCATTTGGAGAGAGAGGACTGACACAAGTTTTGAGCATCGAGAGAAGACAATGGATGAGCTTAAAGTTTTCTTCTTCAACACTTTGTTCCTTTGGGTAGTTGTGATAGATTTTTAAGGACTAAGTGTCCATGAGTTTCTTGCATCAGCTGTAAATCTTAGTTAGGTGTCTCTTTTGGACACATCATGTGTACTTGGGCTATGCCTATTGAATAAAATTCATGATTACTTGAAAAAAAAAACATTATTAAGGAGAGCTCACCAGTACTGCTACCCGCATGTTTAGGCCTTTTCTACTCATTGCTTGTTCTAAGCATTCCGTAACCTCTCTTCCAACCTGACAACAAGATCAAGAAAATGACATTAAAACAAATTATTTTTTATAAATCATTGAAACAAATTATTATGAGGAATCCAGTGCAACTCTTACATTAAATTGTGTCATGATTTGATATTGAAAGAACGATTACGAACATTGCTTTAATTTGGCAAGCAGAGTCTAGCTTATTATCAATCAAATTTTAGCTTGATTTGAAACTAGTAGAGCTGATACCATCCCAATTTCTGCATCAGCAAAAAAGCTGTTACATTTTATGAAAGGCGACTGACTAGATGGTATCAGCTCTATGATTGTTGAGCTTTCAATAATGTAAAAGTTACAAGAATATAATCCAACTAACCATGTCTTCAATGTAAAACCCTTTTGTCCATTTAATCAAAATGCCTGATGAAACAGAAGTTTGCTTCACTGGAAAAGAGAATGTAAATCCAAGTTCCCGTCTTCTGGTTAGTAGCGTTTGGGAGCCATCTCCCTCTCTTTCGACAAACTCCTTTAACGATGAAGCCATAAAATCAAAGAGATTCTGTGGGCAATAAAAGCATAATAACCATAAAATCAGCACATCATAATATTTCAAAGTAATTATTAATATTGATATGCTATTTGAGCAACAAATCGGTAAACCTCGCTTGTGCTGGTCATCAGATGTTGGGGAATGAGTTGCCTTTCCACATGTTGTTCCATGATCGAGGACCTTTGACCTCCTAGCTGAACCCGCAAGACCCTAAAATTAGTACCCCCAAGATCTAGTGCATAATAAGTTCCTTTCTCACTCCTGATGAAAAAGCCAATACAGTGATCAATTTTACAATGGTCATAAATGCAACATTTTTCTAGTCACAGCCTGCTCATACAGTGACGGGAACCATATGTTCATTGCATCCATCATGACAGACATAATGAATGCAGACATGAAAGCAACAATTGCATGTGTTAGAACTAGAAGCAAAATTACCTCTTAAATGAAGCAAAATGACACCGAGAAACACCTGAGAACTCAAGGCGTGTTAAAGCCCCAATTTGCAGAATTTTATCGAATGAAAAGACTATTGCAGAATCACTTAGTCATGACTCAAAAAGGAATGACCAATCTAAATGGGTAAAATGGATTAGGAGATTTTTTTAACACTTGTAAAAAAAAAAAAAAGGATTCCAACTTTGGAATCTAACACAGTATTTCCGGAACAATCCTATCACAATTATGAGCATTTATCCAGGGAAGTCAGACAAGAAGAACTTCCAAGATTCTGTAAACCAGATTAATAATTTTTCAAAACAAAATATTCCCAGATAAAGTAGATTAATTAATCACAATTTCGAATGTCAAACCAACAGACAAAATTATATACACTAGATATCTAAAATGGAAAAGTGACTAACTTCAAAACATCCCTATCCTTAAAAGACATGTATCAGTATCTCCTAGAAGAATAACCTATCAAATAAAAAAAACAAAAAATAAAATTCTCAATAAGGAAAGGGGCAGGAAAAGACTACACTTCTTACAAAGAAAAAAAATGGCACACTTAGATCCAGAATGCACGGGCAGCCAACAAAATAAACTTAAGAAAAAAGAAGTAATTTTAAAAATTCGCAACGAAATTAACACAAAAGCTCAATGAACAGTAGGAAATGACAATAGACCGCCAATGAAAATCACTTGGGAGGGAAAGAAAAGAACGCATAATGTCACAAAAATAGAGATACTCATTCGAGAAACAACAGTACTGTTACAAAGAAAAAGTGGCAAAACTGTTTCAGGAATCAAACAAAGATGGAATTTTGACACACTTAAAGTATAAAGCAATGAATAAAGAAAGAAAAAGCCCAGTAAATGAAAAAAAATTAAAAAAAAAAAAACAATTAAACCAAGGCTATGAAAGCACAATATATCAAATTCCAGGGAAAAAGACCGGCTTAATTGTCAAGTGTAGAGTAGAAAAAGACCATCCAATCCAAAACGAAACTAACTCACAACCAAACAACAGCAATAATCGATTAACCAAAAGAACAAAAAACCAACAAAGATAACCTTAAATCCATCCAAGAGGAACGAAGAAAAAGACAATATATGTATGTGTGATTACCCACTGGGGAGACGATCGACGAAGGTGAGCAACATTTTGAGTTTGGAGCCCCCTTCGGAGGCCAGCCCAGCATGCATCTCCACGGCCATGGCGTCCACCACCTGCTTCAGCCTCCCCACCGGAGTAGCGCACCCTTCCTCCAGCTCCGCCAGCACCCCCAACACTCTCCTCCACTTCCTCCTACTCCTCACTCTTCTCCCCACCACCACCGATGCAAACACGCAGGCCGCTGCCGCTGCCGCCGCCGTCAGCGCCACCCCCACCACCACCACCACTACCCTACCCATCTATCGCCTCCGATCACTCACACCATCCAAATACGGCGCCGTTTTGCCTCCCTCATATGACTCTCCCCAAAACCACGTCGTCTCGACATGCGCGCGCTCACACACACAGCGCACGCCCTTTTAGTCACCAAACCTGTCTTTCCCAAACCGTCAAACAGTCCAAAAGACCGCTTTGTTCGGTCTCTGTATCTAAGAGAACCGTAACAGCTCGCCTGAAATACAAAGTACTGTTCCTCCGGCGTCTTTCATCGGCGAGACTCGTCGGTGAAGCGGTGTAGATGATTTGGTCGAAGAACGGCGAGCGAGTGAGAACGAGAAACGGGGCTATGCAGTAAAGTTGTAACGTTGGAAAGCGAAGTGAAGGGGGTACTTATAGGGCAGAGCCAAATGACGGATTTGCCTCCCCACAATTTCGCAATTGCCGAATTCGTTGGACTATCTCTGGGGATTTTTTTACCGTTAATCAAAAGATTTTGACTCGTGCTTCTTTCTTTCTTTAGCCTTTATTTCGTCATGGCAAGGTGCTTTCGCGTGAAATTGCCACTTTATTTGTCATAAATTACGTTTTTGGGTAAGAAAAATTATGCTCATCTGGACCCACAAATAATTTTTTTATTTTTTAGTTTTTTTTTATTATTATAGTTTTTTTCTTATTAGATATATAATGTATGTATGATGAGTAAAATAATTCAATTAGTTTAAAAAGAATAAAAGTAAAAATAAAATTTTAAAAAAATAAAAAATAAATGTGATATGCAGTGTGTGAGAATGATGAATAGTAATCCTTTTGGTAAATATAATAAGTAATAATAAAATATAAAAGTGTGAATTTTATGTTTTTTTCTTTTTTTTTTTTTTTTTGTTATGATGGGAAAAAATCTTGATTGGCTTCCTTTTGAAATGTTTATTTGATTGTTTTCTCTGATAGATAAAGGTTCTGTTTGGATAGTAAAAGTGTTTCATCTAATTTCATTTTATTTAATCATTACAATTTTTTTAAATTTCTATACAAAATATAATAAACGATTTAATCTTTTCAAATCCCAAAATAATAATAATATTCTAACAATATTTTATTCAAATTTTAATTTTCATCTCAACTCACTATCCAAACGACACCAAAGAATTTCCAATTGCAAAAAAGGGCCCCATGCTCTCTTATAAATTAAAGCACTCTAATATTGCATTCACATGTGTCATATCTATTTAATAATCTCGTGAAATTTCTCAAAATTTGCATATGCGTCGATATTATTTGAAGTTAATTGAGAAATTTCAACAGGAATAATTATTGTATCGTGTAATTTTTAGGCGATGAAATAAATTGTCAACATATTTCAACACATATTCAATGTTCAATTAAATAAGGAAAGAATAAAAGTATATTTTGGATTAAAAGGTCAAATGGTGGGGTAAAGAATTGTCAAAATAAATAAATAAAAATGTGATTATATTTGTGCCAAGTCGACAGAACATGTAATATGGTGACGATATTACATGCTTGCTTGCTATTAATCATGCATGCAAAGTCAACGTGTGAAACATGTGATAGTGTTTAAGACACATGCAGGTGCAATCACATTAATATAGCATAATTTAAGTGATTTGATATACCATTCACGTAAAATGTACAACATTAATGAGTGTGATTAGAAATGATCGATAAAACCTAGAATGGTAAACGTCATGGAGTATGGTATTTATATTTATTAAATATATATATTTCGATACGAAGATTATTGATCTTAGAATCATAGAGTATTCGGAATAAACTAAGACCTTGGTGTGTTATGTATAAAGATTGGGTTTCCATGCAGGAGTTAGAACTAAGATACCCATGCATGAGTTAATGTTGCAAGGAAAGTCAAGTTTCTTTTATCCCAAGGCTCTTCATGAGATGATTGGTAAGTGTTGGGGGATCATTCAATTCTAAAGCATTCTATCTCCCTTTGGATGGGAGGATTAGACTATGACCTTTGCTCCACTAATAAATGTAACTTAAAAGAGATAACACAACTAGGTCAAAATATCTATGGTAGATGCCCACTAATTAGCTCAAATTAAATACTAGTTAATTAAGGTTGGTTTGGATTCAGAGATGAGATGATATGGTTTTTTATGAAAGTTGAAAAAAATATTGTTATAATATTATTTTTTAATATTATTATTATTTTGAGATTTGAAAAAGTTGAATTCAGATTTAAAAAAAAGTTGAATTGTTTGTTATATTTTGTATGAAATTTTGAAAAAATTATAATGAAAAGAGAAAATGAAACACATTCTGAATCCAAACGAGGCCTTAAATAGAGTAGCGATATTTCAAGCTAATGGTGATGATCACAGCATTATCACAGTAATTAGGCACCCACATTCATCCCATGATTTAGACAAAGTCCCTTGATTCTATACACAGATTTTTTTAAGGTGTACTCTATCTATTACGCTCGTTTAGTTATTAAATTTTAGATAATTACTAATAAGTTGTAATTCCGCTATTAAATTATTATATCATACGCGTTTAAAAGTGTACAAATCATTTAACTCTCATGTAATAACGTGAGATATCTATTTATTCTTACTATATTTCCCAAGTAATATCTAATTAATCTACAAAGGAGAAGGGATGAGGAGTTCCCTCACTAGGCATTCTTTTAGAAGATAAAAGAAAAGGGCAGAAAAGGCACAGAAAAGAGGGAGGGGAGGGGGTGGGGGTGGATTTCTTTTGTACACAAGGAGACAACTATATTCGTTGTTCGGCAAAAAAGAGATGAAACGGCGACGGTAGCTGCGTATCCGCCGCCGTACTGCCAGCTGTCTCCCGCTAAGTTCCAGCTGTGCTAGCAAATAAAGCCCACCCCACCCCCACTCGTACGTACCACTACCACCTCACCATTTTTTGGCTCTACTATATTTCTTCTTTATTTATTGCTTTTATTATTATTTTTTTAAAAACTAGCAAGAAATTACTTTCTTTTTCATTTAGACTTCGTTTAGTTACTAAACTCACCTCAATTCATATCAACTCATCATTACAATTTTTTCAAATTCCAATACAAAATATAATAAACAATTCAACTTTTTCAAATTTCAAAATAATAATAATATTAAAAAATAATATTCTAATAATATTTTATCATCACAACTCAACTCAACTCAACTCACTTCAACATCCACACACACCCTTACTCTTGAAATAATGAGCCACTCATGAGAATTATATAAACAAATAATCAAACCACTTTATTTATTAGAATAAATAAAAAATTTTATTCTCGCACTCTCAAAAGTTTACATGCTTCATTGATCGCAAATTGTGTGCTCGACACAAAAAAAAAAAAACTTTATATGAGATGTATCAATTTATAGATTTATTTATGCGAGATCTCTTTATAAATATATGCTTTTATTGCTTGTGATAAACCAAGATTTTAAGATGCAAATGTATAAATTGTATTTCTCACTCGATTGAAGGTTTAATTCATCATATTGGCAGCCACTCTTTAAGACTAAAGAGGGAGGTTGGCTACTTTGAGCGTTGCACCATTAATCACTATATATTTCTCCTATCTCATAAATTTTATTAATTATATTTCAAAGCAACAATTAATTTCTAATCTCCCATTCTACAAATTTGCAGTCTCTTATTTATTACCAATGATCTTGAAATTGTCATCTATATTATCCAAAGGTGCAACACTTTTTATTACAAAACCGAGTAATTATTATATCTATAAATAATACCCATATTTGAAGTTCAAGTGCACAATGGAAACTATTTTTTTTAACTAATGTATCCTTTGTGTTTTGAAAAGATAAATACTCTAGCCACAAAACAATTACACAAAAGTAATCTCACAAATTAATGTGACTCCATATGGTTCGTCAGATCGTAAAATTATTTTTATTATAAAGTAAATCTAATAGATTATATGAAACTACGTCAGTTTTTTATATTACTTTTATGTAATCTATTTATGGCTATAACACTCTTCTTTTGAAAATTATTTTACTCATGAGTATGGAAAATTTGATAAAAATTTTGTATTATCATGTTTTTTCCAAGTTAACTATTCTCATTTCTATAGTTTTAAATGGATATAGAGAATTGTTTTTCTTTATATTTGTTTTTTTTTTTTTTTTTGTGTCACCGATCAAAACCGACTAATATATCGCATTTTAAATATATTTTCAATGGAAGCATACATGTATTGTTGATTTGTTGTTATCTTATTTATAATTGATGTATAAAGGATTTGAAATTTAAGTTTTATAAAAAAAACACATGTGAATATAGCATAATACAATATTTTATAAGACCGCTCATATCTTCATCTAACTTGATCATGTGAATAATAACTTATTTTGAACAAAAGAATTAATTATAATTGTAATAGAGAAATGCTAATTGTAAAGTGTAAAAAAATAAACTTACATATCCACGTGGCTTTCTACCATTTATTTCTTCATTTATATTTTATGTTTTTAAATAAAAGCTGTGGACATGTATGTGAGAAAGCCATATAGATGTGAAGTTAGTGACGTAATTGCATATTTAATTGTAATGAAAATTATGAGTAATGGTAGATACAGTTATAAATTATGTAAGTATCACATATTTATTTTAAAAATAATATATATTTTTAGTTGATATAATTTATTTTTAATCATTACCTTTTTAACATTTCTTCACCCCGACGCCAAAACGACATAAGTTGGAAGTAGCAATTTTGTTTTGCAAGAGTGAGGAAGCCCATGCTGAAAGAAGATCAAAGAATACGGCAAAGCACGCATCGGGATGTTTCAATGCTATGGTATCTTTTTCGTACTACTTTTTCATAGTGATTTAGATGCGGTAGTAATAAATTTAAATTATCCTAACCGTACATTCTGTGTAGACAATTAACGAGATTGATCTGGTTGACTGCGCAGCAGGCTGTGGTTTTCCAGAAGCTTTTAGTTATGGATTATGCGTTGGCAATTTATTTTTCTCTTTTCTTTTATTTATATATATATATATATATATTTTATTGCTCTTCAACACGTGCTTCTTTTATGTGTATGTTTTATTCTATTAAGTAAGATGTGACATATTTATCATCATTAAATAATTATTTATTATATACTTTTTTATTATTTAATAATGATAAATGTATTACATACTACTTAATATAATTAAAATAAGATGAGAGTGTGATGTATAACATTACTTATATAAAAAAAGGAGGTGGGTAAGCAATGTCATCCCATGCAGCTCTTCTTGTTAAATAAATAAAATTCATTTGACTATTATTTATGTGACCATATACATTGAACTTAAAAATCGTGCTGCCTTTAACCCTAAGATGTTTTTTACAAATAAAGTCATATCAAGCCAACTATACGGAGGATTTATCCTTTAAACAAGTTTGTAAATACAATTTTATAAAATAAATTTATAAATTAATATGATTTGATGTGATATTATATATATATTATAATAAAATAAAATCTATATATACCTATTATGTTAATTTATAAAGATATTTTTATGATATTTGTCAAAGTATATCTCGTGAGGATATTCGGCCTATATATTAATTATTACCTCTTGGGCGGGGCTATTAGCCTATTATGGATGAATTTGTCTTCCGTCTCGGTGCCCATGCCTTTGCATTTATTTATTTAAAATGCTAATTTGACCTTTGGATTTGAACAATGAAAAGCTCACGTGCTACCAAACCAAAATTTAAATTCCAAAAAACTCCAAACCATTCAAATTTAGTCGACGACGTGGCTCATATGTATATTTTTTTTCATGACTACTTTTCAAGCGTGCTAAATTAATATCTTGAATTCCAAAAATCTCCTAACCATTCAAATTTATAAGTCGACGTGACGCCGATATATTTTTTCGCGGCGAGTAACGATATACACATAATATTTTTTTATAATATATTATATGAAATAAAAATATTTTTATAAAATAATATTATTTTTATATGATATTTTATAATAATATTTTTTATTTTAAAATATAATTACAAAATATGTTATAAAAAGTATTATATGTTGATCATTTAAAAAAAAAAAGAGAAAAAAAAATCAAACCTCCTGGGAGATAACACGATGCGGTGATTATTTGGTGGGGAAGCACCCGTCAAGTGGGCTTAATAAATTGAAAATAATAAATAATAATGTCCAATAATATACTTTAGCTTATTAGCAATATATATATATATATATACATATATGTATTATCATGACGGCATGCTGCCGTCGAAATTTAGATGAGGAATAATATTTATAATTTTAGAATATATAAATTTTGCATGATTTATTTGAAAAAAAAAAACAAATTTAAGATCTATATAAAAAAAATTATATTTTATTTATAAGATTTTTTTTTTCTATCAGTTACTATTCATCATTCTACACCTTACACCTTAAGAAAAATATTCTTATACCTTTAAAAAAATATCTCACGACTTATAAAAAACTTATAAATGTGGAGTGTGAAAGTGAATAATAATTGATACGTAATAAATCCTATTTTCCAAATAGAACCCGAAAAAAAAAATCCCCAAGCCTGCAAAAACATCCTTCTCCCAAAAAGCAATTAAAACGAAAGAAAAAAAAAATATCATTACATATTGGACGCATGGTGAAAATATTCTGATAATGCATGCAAGAAGCCAAGAAACCCTAGCTAGTTTTTCATGAGCATTATTATTATAAAACACGATTATTTTGAGAATTATAACTTTATTTATTTATAAGTTTATTCGAGTTGTCCATGGCCAATCACAATGAAGCATGTTTATACGATTTTTTTTTTTAATTTTTTTAATTGGGTTGTTGCTGTCTTTATTATAACATGAAGGGTAAGCATTGACATATTCTGATGACGGACCCCAATGTGACATCTTTTTGATTAGACACAAAAAGGTAGTAGGAGGTCACGTTTAGCTTTGTGAATATGAGCATCTCGACCCCGCCCATTTTTCCTTCTTTATTTTATTCTTTTTCGTCACCAACATAATATTTATATATGACATAATTAGCGACTTTTATTCTCACCTTAATAGATCGTATGAGTATAGATTTAAAGATATAAATAATTAATTATATTTTTTCTCATGCATCTGTTTAAATTTTTTGGACAAACAGTATTGATTTTGTTCACATGATGCCACATCAGAAATTCTTAATTCGAACTCTGATTCTATACTTTCATTTATTTAATTAAATATTTCACATATTATACTCACTTATTAAGAAAAGATAGCCTGATAATCACATTTCGAATAGGAGCCATGCTACATCCATTGAAGATGTAGCACGAGACGGCTCCCGACAAGAACAAAAAGTTTTTTTTTTCTCCCTTCATTCATTTTTTTTATAATTTTAAATATATATTTTTTTAAAAAATTATTACATCGCTAAAAAATATTTTTTTAATCACTAAATAAAAATAAAAAATAAAAAATTACGAGATCCAATTGGGCCCCAACTCTCGGTGACAATAGCATTGTTGTTTGATTAATTGAATTTTCTCTACCGTTCTCTTGAGATCAACAAGGGATCCTATAAGAATATTCACTTGGTGATGTGAATAAACAAGTGAATGAGGACATTATAATGCCAACTGTATGAATTAAAGAAAAAAAAATCATGAATGTGTTTGAAATCGTATGTTTAAATGAGACAAAACTGCCGGACATGGTGCCAATGTTGGGTAAAAAAAATTAAGACGGGGGGTGAAAGTATTTTGGGACAAGGTGCTAGGGCAGGAGGACGCACTTTCTCCAAACATGCAACACGTGAACTGCATAAGTGTGTAAGAGCCACATGTAAATAATTATTTTGGAGGGGGATTTCATTTTCTGGATTTTTAATTTCTTTCATGAAGAGTTCTTGGACAACTAGGGCATAACCTGCCGACCAAAAAGTTGCCACCTAATTGCTTGGTATCTCCTCAAGATATATATGTCCCGGGGGCTTTCCTAAATTCCAGTTGTTTCCATCATTTTGGCCACAACTCACTCAAGTCTCTCTCAATTTTCTTGGCATGGAATGCAGCTCACTTTCAAGCCCATCTCTCTCTCTCTCTCTCTCTCTATATATATATATATATGTATCTGTATGCGCCTGCGAGAGAAAAATATTTAGTCATAAAAGATTATATAAAAATAAATTCACAAACTGATGTAGTTTGATGTAGTATATTAGATTATAAAATTACTTTAGTTATAAAATAAATCTAATAAATATTATGAAATCACATTAGTTTATAAATTTATTTTATTTAATATTTTGTATCTATAACAATAACATCTATATATGTGTGTATGAGTGATGACCCAAAGATGAATGAAGGGTCATGAGTCACATTTCACACATTTTTTGTATTTTATTAAAATGTTTTTTTATCCAAATATATCATTGATGTGAAAGTCTGTCGCATCGGTTAGCATAAAAAAATATTTGTATTTTAACATCCAAGCGAAGTGATGCGATGTATTTATATACTGATTTGTAAATAACAAAACTCTAAATTTATTATTAATTTTTCATGAATTAGCACATAAACTAATTAATCATGTATTTAACATAGATTGGGTGAGTGGTAAAAGGGGTTGATGGAATTGTTTCCAAAAGAAAGTTGGTGGAAGTGACCCATTAATTAGAAGTAAATATATTGATAGTAATTAAATTCACCTAACTTCTTCTCCTTTTTTTCCATCTTTCTTGTCTCCCAGCTTATTCAACATCCATTCCAACATCAGCTGTATTCATTTATTTTTATTCAATCAAGGTAACAATTTCAAATATCTAGAGATAAGATAGATAGATAGATAGATAGATAGGGGGACCTAATCTTGAAGAAGATTTTGGGATCTTTAGGAGCCCACTTGATTGCAATGTCTTCCCTCACATGGACCATTTTTTTGAGACATCTTGACATTATATGCTTGAATCATTATGACAAGATCTCTAAACCAATTTTATGTGAATTGGAAAGAAATGATTATGAATTGTATGCCTCATATATAGTTTGTGTCTGAACTTAAATCGTCATTAAACACGTCATGGTGAAAATATAGTTACATGAGTTATTTTGGGACTACTTGTGGGAGAGGACGAGATGATAATTAATTTGATTTATCTTAAAATGTTAGGGAAAAGAAAGTCTAATTTACAAATGTATAGGAAGTTGAAAATTTTATAAATGTTCATATCAATGCAATGCAATGCAATCACTCACTTTAGGATTCTAGAAAGAGGGTTGTTAGAGGTATAAAAGAATCACACAAAGGGATTCCACACATTGATGTGGTACATTATCAGTGTACCATGTGTCTTTTTTTTTTTATTTAATATATATTTTTTCCTTTCTCCCCCTTATCTTCCCGTGCCTCTCCCCTCTCCCCTCTCCCCTCTCATTTCCCTCTTCCTTCCCAACGCCGGCGGTTCCCGACCACCTTGGACATCGAATGACGCTTGACAGCCACGCATGTTGAGACCGCCCCAGCCACGCTGCCACCACCCGTGCCTCTTCACTCTGCAACCACCTTGGCCACCAGAGTTTGGCCATCGGCCATGCAAACTGCAACCACCCATGCCATGCAGCCGTGACCACACCGCAACAGCCACAATGCACAAAATGTGCATGGCAAGCCATGACCCCACCCCTGCCATGAGCTCACATGTCCTAGCTGGCAGTGCCGCTTGGATCGTCAGCGACTTCTGTCCACCCTGAAGTAGTTCCCAACCAACATGGTTGGTGTGGGTAGGGGGAAGAGAGAGGCACGAGGAAGGAAGGGAGGGAGAGGAAAGGAGTGGAAAGGCATGGGGAGGTAAGGGGGAGAAAGGGGAAAAAAAAATACATGTGCTACATCAGTGTGTGAGATTCCTTCATGGGATCTCTTTGTATTTATAGTGTTTTTTTTTCTAGAAAACCTACATTTGCCGGATGTCTAAAATCTCGACACGCATGTACTATGATCGAGGTTGAATATCGACCTTAAAATCTCTCTCTATATATATATATATATATAATAATTGATAAACAATATTTTGTATTAGCAAACGACTAATGGGTGTTGACATTTGAATCAAACCGACTTCGTCAAGTCGATTGGTAGTTGGGATATTTATTGACCAAACTGCCAAATAAAACATGAACATCAAAGTAAGCAAGAAAATGAAGAAAAAAAAAAAACCCTAAAACTGCTAACTCCTGGCACACAATTGATGGAATAAGAGCAGGGTCGGATATGTTTGGTGATTTTTCACCCTAACAAGACAAGCAAATCTTCGTCAACTCGCAACTTCATTAATAATTTCAATGTAAATACAATTTTTGGTTGGGCCTACTCTCAGCCCACCAAAAACTTTTATTATTATTATTATATTCATTCCACATAAAAGGGAGGACCAGACCAGTTGGGTCCCATGACAGATAGTCAATTTACCCTTTTCACCCTTTGTCTACTTAGGAATTTACTCTAAAATACTTTTTATTTTTGGTTGAGTTTTTGACTAACATGAGCATGTTTTATTAGTGGACCTCCTAACTATTTTGGTCCATAGAATTGACTCTTTTAAGCTTTTATGTGCATCAACTTTCAATTTTTGAAAATTGTCAATGCACCCCGGCAATAATATCACATCATCATCATCATCATCATCATCATTCCTCGTTTTCATACAAAAATAATACAGTATTTCTTATAATCTTTTATTATATTTTTTAAATTTAATATAAATAATTTATGTTCCACATCGCTGATATATCAAATTGGCTGATCGAGAAAGTTTTAGCATTCAACTTTTTAATTATTTTTTTAAAAATATTTTAAAATTATAAAAAGAGTATTTTCCACTTCAAAATTATAAGTGAAAGAATATAATAATAATAATAATAATAATAATAATCACAAAGAATTTTTTTTTTTTAAAAAGGAGTGGGGTTATTAGAAAACTTGGTTTTTTTTTGGGGGGGGGGGGGGGGAGTGGACAACAAGGTGCATCACATGACCCATAAGGCTATAACTCAAACAGGTAGTCTGAGCCAGTAACCGTCCAAAATATCCACGTGCTTGATGTAAATGGGCCCTCGGACCAATATAATGTGAAGAGAATCGTATGGGCCCACTTGTAAAAAAGAGTGGTCATGTATAGCAGAAATTTTATATGGGCCCCCATTTCAATTCTGTTCTTTTCACACATATTGCAAAAAGATGAACAGAAACGTTTTAAATAATTGTTTTTTTTGCTTGCAAAATATATTCGTAAAGTCGGTTATTTATACACTAAATACGCTACTGATATAGAATTTTGGCATCTTAAGAAATGTATTTTAATTTTTTTATAATTATAATAAATATCGCAATAAATAATTAAAATTAACGGAAAACTCGAAAGAGTTATTAATTTTTGATGAAATGATATACCATCATATTGGCTGGTAATTGTAAAATAGATTAATGTAAAATATTTATACCATATTATTATTATTAGAGTAATGCTCCATACAGTTGTAGAATGCGTAAACATCGCACAATCGTTTTGAAAAAGAGTGTAGTCTATTATTAAAAAACTAATTTTATTTTATGTGAATCTCCAAATTTATTCACTTTTTACAAGAAGATTACGTGACGTTTGCTCACTTTACGATTGTAAATATCATTTTTCTTATTATTAAAGATAGACAGTAACAAATATTGATAATAGAAGGATGGAAACAGTGAATTTGAGCACAATCTGTATGCGTGGGTCCTTGAGCTATGGAACTTCATCATTCCTTCCGAGAAAGCCAAAGAATTTTTCAAGTTGTGTTGTATTGGAGTGGTGTGAATGATCATGCTACTCAGCCTGAAGGAGACGGAGTGGCCTTTTGAAGAGAATATGGGGGGTTGTGAGCATACCTGATTTTGTAACCCAAAAGATCATTATGTTACTTTTGAGTTTTGGCTGATCTGCATTCACATCAACCTGTATCGCACAACCACCACTATTTTCGGTACAAAAAAATTAAGGACATGATGATCATCAAGCTGATAAACGTGTCCTTTCATTGATTACCTCCGACAACAACTCGTGTTCTTATCGTTGACCTTGTCTTCCCACCAAAGGAATTGCGGAAAGCAAAACAAAAGAGAATGAGTTTCTCACAACACCAAGCTGACTTCCTCCTACTTCCTAAATTTTCACGTGTTTAAGAGCAGCAGCGTTTCTGGTTTTGGACCCATCCCATGCACCGTACGCGACTCTCTTCAATTAATTATGGTTGTCGCTTTTCAGCTGCATATTCATTATTCATGTTGCAGCAAGCAAAGCCCAAAACCTAGCAAAGAAGACAACATTTTGGAGTTTGAACGAAGGGCCAACAGCAAAAGTTTCCATGATTTTATATATGTTCCGTCTGTTTTAAGCTTTTATCATAAGACTCAACAGCAAAACTCTCTATGGTTTATAAAAGGAATCATAAAAGATGTTGTATGCCTGTTGTTGGGGACAAAACCTACCAATGGAGAATATCATGTTGAGACAATTATATGTCAGCTAGCTGGAACGTCCACCGTGCCCTCCTTCGCTCAGCACCTATATGCAATTAATGAAAACAACATCAGGAGATTCTAATAGAAAATGCCCAAGTTAGTAATGTAGGAGGTTTATGTCTTACCAAGAGATATTTATATAGCAGGTTGCTTGAGCCTTGCACGAGATGTGCATTTAATGTGGATCATGCATTTAATGTAGGTCTTGCCTGACTAGGTTTCGACGCGTTGTTGGTATTACACACACACACACACACATATATATATATATATATATATATATATATATATATATAAAATAGATAGTTAATCATATCACGTCACGAGCCATTCTATATTTATTATACTTAAATCTTACTAGTAGTAAGATAATTTGTAAATAATAATGAGATAGTTTATGAATAATAATGAGATAATTTGAGTTAATATTTTATGAGATTTTGAAAAATAAGAGAGAAAAAGTTGAATAAAAAAAATTATAAAATTAAAATATTATTAAAATATAGTTTTAATATTATTTTTGTTTGAGAATTTGAAAAAGTTAAATTATTTTTTTATTTTTTGTTTGAAAGTTTTTGAAAGTTGTAATGATTAGTTTGAAAAAATTGTAATGATTAGTTTGTAGATATTTGTATTTGAGTGATATTTGGAGATGAGATGAGATGGGAAGAAAATTATGAGCTGAAAACTTTTTCCAAACAAACTCGCCTCGTTTGTTTTCACAACTGCTCTTAATTTATCTCATCTCATTTAATCATTACAAATTTTTCAAATTTTCTCACAAAATAAAATAAACAATTTAACTTTTTCAAATTTTAAAATAAAAATAACATTAAAAAAATTTATTCTAACTATATTTTATTCTATTTTTAACTTTAATCTCAACTCATTGCATCAAATGTCAATATCTCATCTATAAAAACAAATGAGGTAAGCCATTCTTTTATATGGTATCAGATGCTCAACTTTTAACTTTCCTTGTTTTGAAATTGTATAGCTCGTAGTTGACCTTTGTAAACTTTCCTATAAATGAATACAAGGACCTCCTACGTGAGGTAAGCCATTCTTTTACGTGGTATCAGATGCTCCCGAGGTTGGTACGTTGGTTCAACCTCTTCAGTACCACCTGTGGATGAATTTGTTTCACTTACGTTTTCTCCTGCCAAGACTAACCTCCCTGAGGTCTCGATTAAACTTGCCTCCACTAACTATCTGTTGTGGAAAGCCTAAGTTGTCCCTGTTTTACGTGGCCATGACCTTCTTGGCTATGTCAAGAATGAGGTTCCATGTCCACCTGCAACTACTGTTGGTGAAGATGGTACGGTGCACCCCAACCCAGTGGCAGCTCATTGGCTGTGCACTGAACAATTAATTCTGGGTTGGCTAAATAGCTCTCAATCTGATGCCCCTTTGTCTCAGGTCATCAATAATGAGTCATCTCATGATGTTTGGGATGCTTTGGAATCCTTGTATGGAAGCCATACACGTGATCGTGTTCAGCAGATGAAAGGTGAGCTCCAAATGCTCACTAAATGAGGTTCTTCATTGGAAGACTATCTCCACAAAGCCAAGGCGTTGGCTCTCTCACTTTGTGGTGCTGGGAAGCCCATGGACGATGATGACTTCACTGTGTGCCTTTTTCGCTGCTTAGGTATGGGATTTGATCCCATTGTTGCAGCTCTCAATGCCTGAGACATTTTTCCCTCTGTTGAAGGTGTTATCAGTAAGTTGCGAGACTTTGATCTACAACTTGTCACTGTCCAAAACAAATCTCCTGTTGTTGCTCTTTATACAAATTGGCGTGGTTTTCTACTAGATCTTGTGGAGGTCGAAATGGAAGCACTAGTGGATCTCAACATCGTTCCAATGGCTCTCGCTCTACTGACAATCGCTTCCAACGATTCGCTGGTAGCTGCACACCACCCTTTCACTTGTGGTGGCCGTGATTCAGATCGTGGTACCGATGTATCTCGTACTGGTAGTCGTGTTCGCATCACTTGCTTTTGGTGTGCTGGTCCTAACCACAAGGTTGAGGGCTATTGTGCCACTGATGAAGAGGCCGAACAATACAAGGCTTTTACAGCCTTAAAGGTGGGTGACACTGTTGATGAACAATGTATCCGGATACTGGGGCTAATCATCATATGACTTCAAATACTGTTGATGTTGAAGGTATTCACCCTTACTCTGGAACTGATTCGGTGGTGGTTGGAAATGGAAATGGTCTATCCATTATTGGTGTTGGTAATCTTAAAGTTCCTGTCACTAATCTCAGATTAGATAATGTGCTTATTGTTCTTGAGACCACTAAAAATTTGCTTTCAGTTTCTCAATTTACACGGATAATCACCACTATATATATATGTTTTAATCCATGGGGCTTTGTTGTTATGGATCTGAGAACGAGCAAGGTGATGTTTAAAGGCTCTATGGAGGATGGCTTGTATCTGCTCACTTCCAAGCACCTTCAGCACCCACTTATTGGTTTGATGGCAACTAAAGTTTCTGGACGTGTGTGGCATGCAAGGATGGGGCATCCTCATTCTTGGACTCTTCAATCTTTATTGTCTTGTTTACCATCTTTGAATAAAACAGTTAGTTTTTGTGAGAGTTATAGCTTGGGAAAATCTATCAAATTACCGTTTTCCTCCAGAAATTTTGTAACGCCCCGACCCCGAGGGTCCGGAGAGTTAACTCATAAAACCTGATAATCAACTCTAACAAGACTAGAGTACTTCCAAATTCAAGAATATATCCATTTTCCCAAACCTCAAATCGAACGTAAATACTTCAATTAAATAAATCAAATAAACTCATTTATCCAATATTCAATCCAACAACCCAAATAAAATCAACTCTTCTTCATGTCTCAAATAACAACTAGAAATCATATAACATTAACATAGTCTCCATAAACCGTCTAAATCCATTGAAGTAAACTTAAGAAAGATAATTAACCTCCAACACCAACACTAATATCATGAGATACCCAACAACAAATCAATGCAAATCTTCTCCATAGACTCTAATACTGATCTTCAGCTGAGCCATCGATGTCATCTGAAATATTATGAAGATTAACGGGATAAGTTATCAACAACTCAGCAAGCAGAGAGCATATACTAGCATGTAAACATGAGCATTTATAACATTTGATAAGCCGAACAAAACATTTACTTTCAGAATGCAGAAACAAAACTTGTACAAAAACATTAGAGCGAAATTTTCAGAAAATTAAACTTATTCCAAAAAAAAGAATCCGTTGGCATTTCTAAACTGAAACATTATAATCTTATCATCGTTTAATATCACATCGGGACAATACCATATTTAACCCCCGTGGTAGGGTTATAAACCACCATTATACCCGTGGCTGGGCCATATTCCATGTTTCACCCCCGTGGTAGGGTTATAAACCACCATTATACCCGTGGCTAGGCCATTTTCCATGTTTCACCCCCGTGGTAGGGTTATAAACCACCATTATACCCGTGGCTGGGCCATATACCATATTTCACCCCAGTGGTAGGGTTATAAACCACCATTATACCCGTGGCTGGGCCTTAATAGAAACAGAACAGATTTCATCGAAACTCCGATCACAATCATATACAGAATCAGAACTTCATGCCAAGGTTTTCAGATGGCACATCATATCAAAACAAAACACTGAAAAGTTTTAGATCATTTCACATGTTCGAGATAAACATAAACAAAATATTCTCATTTGTTCATAACAAAACTTTTAGAATTCCTTATTCGCTCTTTTACATAGTTCAGAAACAAAGTGTACAAAACTAGCTCATGTCTACACCAGTCATGACAAAAAACACTTTCTCTTATATTGAATTTATGCATATGCAGAATAAACATCTGAGATTGTTTTCAGATCATTTCTTTTCAAAAACAAACACGTTTATTTTCAAAGTCAACCTCATTTTATTTCTTTTATGCAAAACTAGTATATGAACCCCGCTTACCTGACTTATTCGTATTATCAATATCTTGAGTCGGAACTCTAATAGTAACACCACCTAAACAAAAAGAACATATATCCAACATTTAATAACCAATCTAGTAGACTGCTATTTATTGAATAATAAATCAAAACAGTCCCTTCACAGCTCCATAACTATCTAACAATTAAACCCGAACAACACTCTCTTCAAATCATTCGCATTTATAACCCAAAACAGCCACCACTTTCTATTAACACCAACCAACTATAATTATTTCCAAGACCAACCACAACAACTCCAATAATTAAAACATAATCCAACCCAAACTTCACTTCCAACCTTCGAATAAAACAATTTCAGTGCACGCATCAATACTACTCATTTAACAATCTCAAAACTTGCAGAAAAGTTCAATACAACTAGTTCCAAAACACCCATCATTTTACACCAAAAAGTCTCAAATAATATTTCAAAATCGACTCACAAAACACCCAAGATTATACTCCTCAACATCCTTAATTCTAACACACTCTACTGCTCCAACAATTAAAATACATCAACCCAAAATAAAAGTCACAAAATTTTCTACTGAAAGAAATTAATGGTCTGCGCAAAGGGAAAAATGACCAAGTGTAATGCACGGCCAACCAAGTGTGTGTGTGTGTGATAGAACAAACCGAAGGGAAGAATTACAATGGTTTATGGAATGTGTGATAGCAAGTATAAGAATAAAATTAAGAGTAATGTTAAAGGGTAGGCGGATTAATTACCGAAAGTAGAGATAAACAATTACTCCATAACCCCAACGAAGACAATATTCGGAACTCACGAAAACTGCACACAGCCGAAACCCAAGGAAGAAAAAAAAAAAAAAAAGAACTACAAAATCATCTAAGAGGTACAGAGAAAACAATGGGTGGAAGAAGAAAAACAGAAAAAGAAAGAGGGGCCGATTGTTCACCTTCGAAGAACCAGAAGGTTGAGACCCACGAAATCCAGATGACGCCAGCCAAGGTGAAATCACCAGTTCGCGCAAGAGAGTCTGATTAGTTCGGAAATGTGATGAGGAAGACACTCATGTGCGGAACCGAAAATAAAATCGTGGGGGCGTGAGAAGCAGTTGCACGGGAATGGAGGAAATCACGGAAATGCAGACCGAAAGCAAAATGAAGGAACGCAGTGGAGGAAGAAGAGAAACAGTGCACGACATGAAGGGAATTAAATCCCCTCCCCAAAACGACGCCGTTCTTCACTCAACCAAATCGTGGGCTGGGTTTCGCACATCCGACCAAAACAAAGGGGCTGGGCCTAAGCCCGGTTATTACAAATTTATATGCTTCTACATTTTTGCATACTCTTCATAGTGATGTTTGGGGTCCGACCACTCTCTCATCATACGATGGTTATCGATTTTATCTTGTCGTTATTTATGAATATTCTCGCTATGTTTGGCATTTTTCGATAGTTCAATCACACTTTACGATAAGTATTTGTGTCTTATGGGATTGTTCATCGCCTCTCTTGTTCTGGTTCTCTTGAGCAAAACTGTCTACCTAAATGTCGTCACCGCCACATCATTGAAATGGGTTTGACTTTGTAGGCTCATTCCTCCGTTCCATCTAAGTATTGGACAACAGCTTTTCACACTGCAGTGTTTCTCATAAACAAGTTACGCACTCCAGTTCTACAGAATAAATCTCCTCATGAGCTGGTTTTTGGCACTCCTCCCTGCACTCATTTAAGAGTTTTCGGGTGTGCATGTTATCCATATCTCACCCCGTTTGGACGTTCACAACTTGCTTGTAAATCAGCACGGTGTGTGTTTCTTGGATACTCTTTCCAACATAAAGGGTATCGATGCATGGCTGTGGACACATGTCGCATCTATATATCACTGCATGTTATTTTTGATGAACTTACGTTTCATTTTCTACGTTCACAGTCTACTTCCTCAGACAACTTGCAGTTGTTTCGGGTCCGTGCTCTTCTTCGAGCCCTTCAGCATGTTGCGCATGAGTCTATGCCCTCAGCTCCAGTGGCAGCAGCCCCCAGTGACCCCTCTAGGCCGACCTTCTTCTGGCTCCATCGTTTCCTGTTGCGTCATCTCCCACATCAAATGAGCCATCACCCATTATCTTCCCAAGCCCAGTTCGCACTCATCCTATGATTACAAGGACTCAAGATGGCACTAGACATCCTAAGGTCTACCTCTCCACTCGTTATCCTATACCTGCATGTTTTGTGGCTAATTTACAGGCCCATGCTCAAGAGCCCAAGACCTACATCCAGGCCCTCAAAGACCTACGGTGGCAGCAGGCCATGCAAGATGAATTAAGGCCCTTCATGCAAAGTCCGCCTGAAAATGATAGATATAGCAAAACTAAAAACGGCTACTTTCTATTGGATGTATTGAGGGGCCGTATAGTGCCACGTTAGCATCAACATAAACTGGGAACGAGATAAAACAGTTGGGATGGCCATGGAGAGATAGTGAGGTTGGGGTAGCTATGGCGGTGAGGGCTTCGATGCATTTAGTGAAGAGCAGAACTCCGTTGGCTTGCGCTAAAGAAGAGAGCGAGTACAGGGTTCGCCACCCTGAGAACTCGTCTCCTAATGCCCGGGTTTTGGTACTGGGAGGTACGGGTCGGGTTGGAGGATCAACCGCCATCGCCCTCTCCAACCTCCGTCCCGACCTCCGTATCATTGTTGCTGGTCGTAATAGGTGAATGAACTACAAAACGAATTACTCCTTGTCTCGCTTCTTGTTTGTTTCCCGAGAAAATCTATTGAAAGGAAAGAAAACAAACGGAAAAGATTGTTATGCTTTTGTGTTCTTTTGCTTTGTTCAACTGGATAAAGCATGGAATTTTCTTCATATCTTCCCCCAAAAAAAAAAAAAAGCTACTGCTATAATGCCATTTGTCTATCTTATCACAGGAAATCTTCACTGTTATATATTATTACTTCTAAGTCCAAAATTTTATGGAAATTGACACTAATGACAGGGAAAAAGGTGCCTCTATGGTGACTACACTCGGGGGTAACTCTCAGTTTGCTGAAGTCGATATTGAGAATGTCAAATCCCTGGAGGCAGCTTTAAAGGGTAAGTCGGAGTGGCGACCTATACCAAACAAAAACACTTCATAATGCATTTAGTTTTCTGATTCCATGAAACGTCCCTGTATTTTGAATATTGTTCAATCACATGCTCACTACATGCAACCGTCCAGTGGTTTTAAGTTAGACACTGCTGTGGATATAGTTCATGAAATGTTTGAAATGTTTAATTTAACAAGAAGCGCTATTTGTTTTGCCTTCTTCCTCAAAATTCTCATTTAGCCTGCTAAATTTACATTTCGTGAGGTTACAGGCTCAAAGTTGAAAAGGAAAAGAAAACGAAAATGAGGACTAAAGGTTAAAAAAAGGAATTCTTAACTAAACACTCGCTTGACATGCGTGTAAACTTTGAATCACGAGCACAACAAAGGAGAACCATTTGTAATTTCCCAGGTTGAGTATGGGAAAGAGGCTGATAAATGGAATTTCCATGTTTCTTGGGAGGGAGAAGTTTTGCGATTTATAATACTTTAAATGGACTCCAATTGTAATATTGACTGGCGGTTTTTTGGTATATGTCCAAATGTGGCATGGGACAAATGATATCAAAGACAGGCTTCAACCTTTTGCTCTCTAAATGGTTTTTCATATGCTTTTTACGCTGCATATGTAACCTATTCCGTTCACATTATAAATATTTTACTTGAAGTAAACAAATTGGCCTTAATCAGTCTTTGATATATTCCCAGATCAATGATCTACGGTCCTTTAGTGTCATACCTGGGATTTAGATGACTTTGTAACTCTGCTGACACATTATTATCTAAGATCAGTCCCTCCATCCATTTACTGGGCTCCATAAGGACTTTTTCATAAGCCATACAGATCTAGATAGAGTGAGTGCTAAGTAATATCTCCTTGGGATCTTGTTTTGAGGCTCTCTCTCTCTCTCTCTAGAACAGTAATTTATAGTTGATGCCTGAAACGACATCCTTCAAGTAGCTCATTATAGTCAAGCCTTAAACTTTGCAAGTTTTTCGGCAGATGTGGATCTTGTAGTTCATACTGCTGGACCTTTCCAACAGGCAGAGAGGTGCACTGTTCTGGAAGCTGCCATACAAACCAAGGTGAGGCAAAGGTAACTACTACAGTTGAAAACCTAACTTGGTCTGAAGTTTTGGTAAGTCATGAACTACTGGGAACATATACAGCATGCACACTCTCAGACATGTACATATATAAAACATATTTTTGGATAACTCTATAGATAATATATATAGCAAGTTCCCAAATAATGTTTCTCACTCTTTCCTCAGACAGCGTATGTTGACGTTTGTGATGACACAACCTATTCATGGCGTGCTAAATCCTTAAAGGATAGAGCAGTAGCTGCAAATATTCCAGCTATAACAACAGGAGGAATTTATCCAGGAGTGAGCAATGGTGCTGTCGTATTCATTATTGTCATAAGTTTTAACACACTTAATGCATATACATTCTTGAAAATTAATAGGAATGAATGACATTCAATAACCAAGAAAAGAAGTAATCGCACTTTTACTGTAAGGCTATATACTAGGTTACAGCCTGCAGGGCCAGGAGTCTTAAACATGGTAGTGGGCATTCTATTAATCATCTGTGCTCTGTGTTACACCATTTGTATCATGTTAGAAATCAAATAGTTTTTCGGTATCTCACTTGCACTAAAAAGAGGATCTTCTTCCTACATCTGGGCACTGTTTTCCACCATGTGGGCCATGTTAGAAATTACATAGTTTTTTGGTACCTCACTTGCACTGAAAATGGGATCTTGATCATAGTTGTTCCACTTGTTCAGCCCTTCAGGCTTGAAAGATTCATCCCAATAGTGGAGCACACTATGACTAGCGATATTCACAATATCCATGGCCTAAGAGCACTTGCAGTGAGATCAAGCAGAGAGAGATGTTGGACTTTGTGCAATTGCAAAGGGGGAGGGGCTATATGTAGTCCCCTCCTCGTGTAACCCACAGCTGGTTAAGGCCAGCCATTACTTGCAATGAAGTGGCCATTTCGCCACTTCAATTGCAAGGTGCAAATGCTTGGCCCTAATGACCAGGTTTTTTTTAGAGCCAGGGGAGCGCGTCCACTGGGCAACCCCAAGTTATTACAGATTATCATTTAGCAGCTTATGTTGAAGTGAGACTTCCCCATGATGCCAAGTCTAAGAGATCTCCAGTAAATAAACATGCGCTAAAGTATGAGGGTTTCTTAGATAAGACATCCTGCGATATTTTATGAGCATCTCTAATATCTTTCCCTACATGGCTCTAGGTGAAGCTGAATGGCAAAAATAATTTTTTTTTTTAGACAAGTGGGCCCTGTCAATTTAAGATGAGTTGTATCTTAAAGGTATAACTCAACCAATCTAAGCTCAATAGTTCATGATCCATTACATGGGATTGTCTATATCAGTTTTTGAATATTGGAACGGTTCATATTGGTCTTGGGACTACCTATGAAAGAGAATGTTCTACACATATGCATTAGTGTAGAAATTAGGTCAGATTATTTTTTGTGAAAGATAAAAACGTTCTCATGAATGCTACTGGGGTCCTGCATGCCACATATTAATTCTTCTCATCATTTATATGACAGTGATGGCAGCAGAACTAGTTCGTGCTTCAAGAAGTGAAAGTAATGGTGAGCCAGAGAGACTACGGTAATTGCTTCCATTTTATTTTACATGTTATTTTTTACTGATAATAAATTTTATATGTTTATTTCTTTTGTTTGGCACCACCGCTCATACATAGAACTATAGATAGAATTGAGAGGAAACCAATGTACATTTCTTTTCCCTGAGCATGTGCAAAATTCATGTTAAGAAAATCAATGAATCATGTATATCCGAGTACAATCAGGATGCAAAGAACCAGGGACATCAAAAAGTGAGGTTGAGAAAAAACTGTTAAGATTAGTAATCCTTGCAGAAAGAGTGTGTAAAATGGTTAATTTATCTTGAGCCAAAAATACAATCTCTGTGGAAGTACACTAATTCTGTTCTGTGCATGGGCCTGCAAACATAACAGAGCAGCCCACCAAGCACCCAATTAGGAGGTGAGAGACAGCATACCTTAGATAGGATAAGAAGACAGAAAAAGATGCATGTGGTTGTCTCTGATTATTTGCAAATTAAGGCTAAGTTTGGTTGTGTTTATATATAGGCTCTGATACCTTTTGTAATGCCCCAATGAAATGCCCAAACCACATGGCCTATACTCTAAAAGGACTAGTCAATGATACAATTGGAGCTCCATTGGAACCTTATAAAGTGCAAGAACTTCTCCTTCCCAAGCAATGTGGGATCCCATACACCACCTACCCTTATCCTTATTATATGGGGTATCACAATATGACTTCTATTTTTCTTAATTCTAGCATTCTGACGTATGCAGCCTGGTATCCTCATCTCAGTCACACCAAACTTATGCATCTATAATCCTAACATGATTTTTGATTGACTACTTCATGCTCAAAGGAAAAAAATAGAATTAACTATGTAGAAATGCAATTATGACATGCAAATGCAACATCTTTTCTTGTTTGCCAAACAATTGCATTATGTGTTTCAAAGGCTAAAACCGGTTTACTTTCCTCTGTTCCTTTGAAAAAGTTTGCAACTTACACTCAAATATGCTCTTGTCAGATTCTACTACTACACAGCAGGCACTGGTGGTGCAGGTCCTACTATCTTAGCTACTAGCTTTTTACTTCTTGGGGAGGAAGTTGCTGCATATAATAAAGGTCAGCTTCAAAAGCACTATACAAATAAATAATTCCTTTTCTCTTTAGATAGCTCACGATTTTGCACTTGATGCTAACTATGATGGTTGACTATTCAATCAGGAGAAATGATCAAGCTGAAGCCTTATACTGGGATGCTCAATATTGACTTCGGAAAAGGAATTGGAAAGAGAGATGTTTATCTTCTGTAAGTTCTTTTGGCAACAAAAGCTTTCAAAGCAGTGAATTTCATGCACCTGATGCAAGAGTTTCATCCATTATGTCCACCAGTGTTCAAGTTTCTGGTCTGTACATTATTGGTGAAAAAAGAGGAACATACTTCATAAATACCTTAATTGAAGCCTCTTTGTTGAATCCATCCCAAAAGCTGATGTAAAGGTAACTTAATAGGCCCTGTCTAAGTCAAGCTTTAGTTTGTTATAGGCTAGGCTAAATGTAAAGACTCATAAAGCGTATGCCCAACAAGGTTATAGACTACAAGGAAATTGGTATATATCCATTTGTAATTTACACTTCTGTGCTTCCTCAAATAAACTTTTATTAAAACTTTGTTTGTACAGTTAGATGCTGTTTTGATGGAACCAGTTGCTTTCTGTATAGCTGCTCAATGCAACACTCCAAAGCTTCTTTATGTCCTACAACATTTCTACTCAACAGAACTTTCTTTCTCATTTTTCTTCTTCTCAGGAATTTGCCTGAAGTAAGAAGTGTACATGAGGTCCTAGGAATACCAACTGTTAGTGCTCGGTTTGGAACCGCACCGTTCTACTGGAATTGGGGAATGGCAGCTATGACAAGTCTTCTTCCTGCGGTATGCTCTTGTAGTATCAATTATTGATTTCCCCCTTCTCTTCTCTTTTGGACACAATTTAGATTCTTGATATTGGTCTTGTATCCAATTTCGCATTCTCTATTTTTATCAACGTTAGATTACTCTCATATCAACCTCTTTCATCCATCACTATCATACCACGTTCCTGGGAGTGCATAGTAATTATCTAACAAGATAATCTAATTGATGTTAGTTGACCATCAAGTCTCTTGAGAAATTAGCATACAAAAAATAACAGAAACCTGTTTTCTTATGATGGTTTATACTGTGCTACAGAGTTTAATCCCTATATGACATGTGAAGGACCTGAACAATATACCAGTAATTAAGAGATAAATGGCTCACTATTGATTATTTTCGGATCACAGTAACTGCCTTGCTTTTAGCTCCATTTAATAAGCCTATATAATTTGACTATTGCAGGAGTTTCTGAGAGACAGAAGCAAAGTCCAAGAACTAGTTCAACTATTTGACCCTTTAGTTCGAGCAGTGGATAGAATTGCTGGAGAGCGCATGTCAATGAGGGTGAGATACTAATATGACTAAGAAAATTACAAAAGCTTATAGTTTGTTTCTAGTTTACAGTGTTTTAAAGGGAGTTGGTGGAAATCTATTCATTTTACTACAGTTTATAAAACAATTTAGATTTCTTATAATTCTGCACAATCTATCTTTGTTTTGTTTTTCTGGGGTTTGGAGAACAGGTTGATTTGGAGTGTTCAGATGGGCGCAGTGCTGTGGGTATATTCAGTCACAGGAGACTCTCTGTGTAAGATTTTGCTTTCCAGAGATTTATTGTGGTCAAGGGAACCCTGCCGAGTCTTTCTCTGATGTTTCCTTCAATCTCTTGATGCCCTTGTGTTATACATCACTTATGTAAATAAATTTCAATTGATGTAATCTGGGGGCCCTAGAAGCTAGATATCATAACTATAGGGTTCGTTTCTTTCAGCTCTGTGGGAAATGCAACAGCTGCATTTGCTCTAGCAGTTCTTGAGGGAAGCACACAGCCTGGGGTTTGGTTTCCAGAAGAGGTATTACAATAAATCACGTGGAGATCAAAATATTATTTTACAATGTTTGGAACTTTAGTGAAATTCTCTTGCAGCCAGAAGGAATTGCCATCGAGGCGAGGGAAGTTCTACTCAAACGTGCTGCCCAAGGAACAATCAATTTTGTAATGAACAGGTAAAAAAGAAATTCTGATCCCTAAATTGAACTTTCCACTTATTCATCTTCATTTTCTTTATTTCATTATAGTTTAGCTCATTTGTCTTTTTTCCTTCTCGACAGGCCACCATGGATGGTTGAATCAGACCCAAAAGAGCTTGGATTAGGAATATATGTATGAATGTGCTTGGAAATCAAATTATAACTCAAGAGGAATGGTATAACAGGCAGCAAAATCACTGTAAAAGCAATGATTATAGTGCTCTTGATCTGTTTTTGCATAATCATCTTCGACGAAACTTAGGGAAAAATCTACCTTTCACCCTCTAAATGATTAGGTATTTTACACTCTGGAGCCTAAATTATGGAACACTGGCACATTATACCCTCAAATTATTTAAAAAAAAAAAAAGTTACAATGTGTATAATCTATTAAGAGCTTTGTTATTTATCATCTTTACACGTCACGTCACATCACAATACATTTTCTTTTTAATTTTTTTTAATTTTTAATTTTTAATTTATTTTATTTTTTTTAAACTTATTGAATTATTCTATTCATCATTTATATATCACTATTTGGTAAGAGAAAAAAATAAAAAAAAAGTGTGATGTGTTGGGATGAAGAATAGAAATTTTCATCTATTAAATATCTAGTACTTAAGATTGTGCCGCATCACTCATTTTCACATATTTTTTATTTATAATAAAAGTAGATGAGGGTGTTAATAGTCAATTTTTAGTGGTTAGGGTAATGATGTGTTGTTGGTAGTTTGGCATGGAGGATGGAAAGTGCATTTTTGTCTATAACTTTGATGACAAATAAACCTAGGGTTGAACATCACATCCATTAGAATATCCCATGCATGTACCATATGCCCTTTTGGCAATCAGTAGCTCTCTAGCCATGAATTCATTTTAGCTGTAGGTACCTGCCAATCTTTTGTATACCGTGTCAGGTAACCTGACTAATTTTTCTTAATTTCCTCTAAAACTCATTAACTTCTATGAATACATTATTTATTTATAATACTAAAAAAGGCACGAGTTAGAAAAACCAAAATACACATGTTTGGAAAACTAAAACACTATTAACTTCTAAATAAATTTAGTATAACGTTCAAATAAATTAAAGAAAAATTCTTCTTATCAAATATTATTTACTATTCCACACCCCACACCCTATAAAAAAAAAAAAAAAAAAAATATGTGTGGGGTGTGAAAGTGAATAGTGGCTAATGTATAGAATTCCTCTAAACTAAAACACAAAATATTGTGAAGAAAATCCTTCCAATCAATTTTTTTGATCTTCCTTGTTGGATTAGCAGAAGGACATGATAAACGGTGACTATACAATCAAACATCTTTCAATACAATAAAAAAATCAACAATCGTGTGTACAACTGGTGCACCAAACCACTCTCCTACTCTAAAGAATGTTTTGAAAAGAATGCACAACAAACACCAAGAAATATAGCAAAGATTTTGGGACAAACAAGAAAATCCCTTTCTTTACACTCAATTAGTTTAATCTCTCAACAAGGATCAAACTACTAACGCCAACAAGTTTCTGTACATGTTACAAATATATTTAAACAGCTCTCTACTGATATTGTAGAGAAGCAAGCTCTTTCCTTTTTCTTCCTTTCCTTCCTTTCTTTTTGATGAAAACAGTGGAATTAAATCTAAAGAGTGGCCGAAGTAATGGCCCGTCTGCTGGAGACCTCTAATCTGAAGGTACATATAAAGTGAATCTGAACATCTGCTAGTCCCTTCCCTGAGTTGTTGATCAAAACTGAAGAATCCCATTTATGCGTGATGACACAGTTTTCATGAATTCCTGCTCCCTCTAGAGGCTGAATTACCATATGATCGCCAAACCTCCCTCCATTGCCGCCCACTGCCACTTCTTTCAAATGGATAATACTGGGCATCTGTATGAGTTCTAGCTGTGCTGCTTTCATTGCGTTTCTTTTGGGCATTCCGCATCTCTTCTTCAGCATCATACCTTGAACGCTGCAAAAAATAGAAGTCGAGCAAATAAACCAAATTTCATTATAGAGAGTTTTAAAAACCAATAATAAAGGAATGGGTTAGATTATCATACAAAATAGAGGATGAGCAGATAGTAACAGAAAAATAAAAACAAAAAGAAACCTAATCATACCACCCGGGATATTGATCCTGAGATCAGGTGATCAGTCAATTCCTTAAGCAATCAAAGATAAAAGAGCACCGAGGAAACTGATCCAAATCTGTTTAGCATAAAGTTGATTTGCCTTTCTCAGACAATCTTGTCAAACAAGTTAACCAAGCATGACTATGTTAGGAAGACACAGTACGTTTGAGCTGGTTTCAATAGCATGTTGTTCAGGGTAATCAAGTTTCGATGCTTACCTACATTCTAAAATCTAGGCATATTGATGTTAATTGCTGTCTAAATTTAATTTGATTAGAGCAAGCATACACATTATGCAAGTAATTTTTATGTGCGCCTAATAAGAATGTTTAACAAGAAAGCACATCAAATAGAGGAACAAGAAAAAAAGATTTAGCAATGCTTTAATAAATGGTTTTGGAGAAGTGAAGCCGGCCTTCCTTTGACATTAAATATAAATGAGCAATGAAGATATATATTTCTGATTCCCCAAAATAGCAGATATAGAATTTCATTTCTCATTCATCTATGTGAGAGAGTTTTTTTAGTGCCAAGAAACGCATCTTAGATTGTATACCAGCAAGCCAACGAATGCAAGATTCCCGCCAAGTAGCAAAGTCACATTTAGGATTGACTTAACTACTACTTTCTATGTTGAAGTAACATTTTGTCGAGATATTTTAGATGGGAAAAAAACAAGGGAAACAAGAAGTTGGTAAGAAGTTTCAAACTCTTCAAAACTTAGCCAAGGAAAAATAAACAGACTGCATCATGATGATATGCATGTTATACCTTGATAGGGTCTGAAAGTACAGCATATGCCTCTCCAATCATTTTAAAGAGTTTGTCTGCATCCCTGTGAACTTCTTCTGCTATCTCTTTCCACAGCTTGTCATCCCCATTGTCACTTCTTGCTAGGGATTGACCAGCCTACATAAAAAATGATTTGTTTTACAGGTTAAATAACAGTAAGAACGTAAAAATCAGCACCTTCTTTTGTTAAACGAGTGCATTCTGAAACCTTATCAGGATGATGTCTAAGTGCAGCTTTCCTATATGCCTTCTTAATTTCAGATGCCGAAACAGAGGGCTCAATTCCCCTGGAGTCAAAAACTTGAATTAGAACATGATCTCAAAGCTCGAGATTAATGACCCTACTCAGAAGTGATTGTGTTGTGTCAACAGCAAGAAATCTTACCGTGGAAAACAAAATACTTCTAAAGGAAAAACATAAAACATGCATAAAGATTTTTGAAGACATCCATCATGCCACACTTAGAATCAAAAACCCATATGCATATATGCATGTGGATATTAAGTTAAATGAATTGCTCTGTATCCACCAACTCTCTAGGTTTAGGGACTTAACAGGGAATACACATCCACATATAATCCTCAGTACATCATTGTTTATAAATGGCACAATGAATAATCAGCGTAATAATGCATGACAGTCAAGAACATATAGTGGATCTAGATGAACTAAAGATAGAACATAAGCATTACTAGGAACATATCAGGCAATGCTCATTCCTACTAGGAAGTACTCCGCATCCCATCTAATAGGACAATCTGTTTGCAAAACACCCATTGGTGCTTTAACCTTATTGTAAAAGATAGGCATTTCAAGGGGAGGATGTGCTTTAAACTTCTTGTAAGAGACAGGTATTTTGAGGTGAGGGTAAAACAAAGCTAGAAACCTAAACTTCTAACTGTAAAAGTGGGACACAATTGAGACAAACAAAAGTGACAAGAGACCCTCACCGTGGGACAAAGAGAATAAATTTAAGCCAATACACATACTTGAAAAGACCTCAAACACAATTTCCACATGCATCTCAAAGAAAGGAAAAGTGACAACCCACAGATCATCAGATATATACTAGATCAATTTATCGTGCGCCAAAACCTAGGAGGACATGATTATTATGTACATTTGCAACAGTAGACATATCTATGTAGCTATGTTGACTATCTATTTGCAGACCTAAGAACCATAAAGAGTAAACAAGTAATGAAAACTGAAGCTATGCACGATTTTCTTGACAAAGTTATGTTGCACACTTAGGCCTCGTTTGGTTATGCAGTTTAGATGAGATGAGATGAGATGTTTTGTTGAAAGTTAAATAAAATATTGTTAGAATATAATTTTTTAATATAATTTTTATTTTGGGATTTGAAAAATTTTGAATTGTTCATTATATTTTGTGTAGGAGTTCGGGAAAGTTGTAATGATGAGATGAGATGAGATGGTTTTGTGTATCCAAACTGGGCCTTAGCTTACTCATGTGTTTGATATGCCAAATATTTGTTATGGGAAGTGTGTGACATCTCATAGATAAAAGAAACAAAGATAAAAGCAATTAGCTTAATAAATAAAATACACAAGCCATTCGAGCATCCAAATGGCCTATTATTTATATCATGGATTTCATTGAGTGCCAAATTATTTTTATTTTTATTTTCTAAATAAGGTAATTCAACATCAATGGCTAACGTTGTAAAGTCTACCACACTGCAATAGACCATGAGAGGATAATTATGATCACCAGATCCACAAAGAAGTGCAGCTGAAAAAACAAAGGTTGGAATCACACCTAGAAAGAGAAACTTACAGAATATGGTACATATCCAAGGGGATTTCTTTTCTGGCTTCTTCTTCTACTTCAGAAAGCCGCAAGCGAGCTTGTCTCAAATCGTTTGCACCACTAATAGATCTATCAGAAGCTCTAGATTGATTAGTCTTCTCCTCTACTTGCTTATTTAGAAGGGATACAAGTCTCTGAAGATCCTTAGCTGCTTGTCCATAATCTCTGATCATCTCATATAGAGTTGCCCGTCTTGAGAGTGCCTGTCAAAGTATTAACACAAAAAAGCACAAACACAACCAATGAGGTAGCCGAATCACATCATCTCTATCGAAGATTTTGATATGAAATTAAATAGATAAAGTGCTAATGATCAAACAAATATATGAATATAAAATAAGCAATTTAAAAGAGTATAAACACTCACCACCCAGACACTGGCACGAACACAAGAATAACAGGCTACAAAGGCCAATCCAAGAAAATCATATTCATAAAAACAATAGAAAAAACCCTCAACTTCACAAGTCTTCCTAAAGTGCATGGGACTCAGTCAACAGCCCAAGTTATAACATCACTGCAATACTTCCTTAGAAGGCTCAACTGCACAAGCTACAGTTGATAAGCAAAATGATAAAATTGAACAGAAATTATTTTCACAAAAAGGTGATAGATCACATCACTTGTTTCACTGCTCCATCTCAAAAATGACAATAACAAAGAAATTGGGAAGACAAAGGGGCCGGGGCCGGGATCCCATTACCCGTCCCGGGACCCACTGACTTTAACTATACTGATTCCAACTATGAGAATAAGCATCCCAATCCCCACTCCACAAGGAAATGAATTCCTCTCCATTTGGATATCATAAGAGGGGTTATTTTTGTATGATTGAAAGAATACACAGATAGCATTGGAGGGTGCTGCCTTAGTGGTCAAGGTCACCCCCATGAGAATTGGTGGATAGGAGTCTGAGTTGGAGTTTATGTGGACAATGATACCAAGGGAATGGAACTTATGCTTGGTATCCCCATGTTCAACCCTGCATCGTAGGCCCATCTAGGCACCTTATCAAGATATATAGGAGATGCAGGGCAAGGGTCGGACATGGTGGAGAGAGACCTACACCATGGAAGATGAATCCCCCTTCCCATTAGGGATAGACTGTTCTTCTCTAAAATGTCTTAAAAATTTAAACAATTCAAAAAAGCAACGAGTTAAAGCAGGTTCTTACAAGCATCAATAAAATAAGGGACTTCTCAACCTTTAAGGCAACAGAGAAAAATCATTTCATATAGCAAGAAAGTCAATGTGGACAAGAAACAGAATTTTAATCAAAATGCTCAAAAAATGGACTCTTGAACTTTTTTCCATACATCTCAAACTTTAAATCAGGCCCATTCAGCTCTAGAAGGCCCTTGTATTGGCAAGCTATGTTCAAAAAATATTTTTTCCACAAGTTCAATGAAGACTACTCTAAGGCATGCCAATAATGAAATTCATATAACATGCGACGATAGAATGCAGACTAGTTAAGAAGACTATACTTTAAAATAAAAACCTCAAGTTGATTCCACCCAACCTCCAAAAGAAAAAAAAGGCTTTTCTCCCTATAACTGTGTACGAGAATGCTCAACTTTATGAGTTGATACCAGAACCTCAGTTCAAATGTTCAAGGAAAGAAGAAGAAAAGAAAAAAAAGGAGTATGCTTCAACATGTCTTTTTTCCAACATTGCTGATCAGTGACCATCATAAACATGAAATAAGCACAAGCACCTTGATCCACGTGATGCCATTCACAAATTGTAAAGAAATTAATTTTTGGTACTAATTGTAAAGAAATTTTGATCCAGATTCAACAATTGCCTGAAATAACTGTATAGATTGAAGGCTTGATAAATGGGATTGGATAAATTAAAGGGTACTAATGGGGGCACAATCCATTTTGCGTGGAAAATAAAAAATGCAGACTGAAGTGAAATAATTTAAATTTTTTGAAATTAGAGCCGACATTAAGAACATCAGTAAAAATATAAAAAATAGGGCACAGGGATCCAAAAGACAATTTAATGAGGCATCTTATTCTGACCAGACATAAGAAAGAAGCTTCAGGTTTCTTTTAGGCCTGGTTTGGTTTCACAAACCTTTGAAACCATCTCATCTCGACATCCAAACACCATTCAAACACAAACATTTTTCAATTTCAATTTTTCAACTTTTTCATCTAATCATACCTAATCATACAACTTTCCCAAACTTTCAAACAAAATACAAAAAACAATTCAACCTTTTCAAATCCCAAAATAAAAATAATATTAAAAAATAATATTCTAACCCTCTTTTAACTTATAATTTTTTTATTCAACTTTTCTCTCTCATTTCCCAAAACCCCATAAAAATCTTAACTCAAACCATTTCACTACTATTCATAAAACAAATTTCTCATCTCATCTCATCTCATCTCATTTCATCTCATCTGTGTAACCAAACGAGGCCTTAGTGTTCAAATGTGCTTGAAAATTGCTTGAAAATATATCATTGGCCCACTTCCTCGCAACTTAAGCTTGTGGGATTAAAGGAATCTAACATGGTATCAAACTAATTTGTCTAGAATCTTCTATATGGATCCTCAGTATCTCCATTTATTTCAGTTTCTGTCATGGTTTAGTCTAGTGTTCACACTTCTGGAAACATGATCAATGTGAAGTTTTTCAGGCTTTTATGTGATGGGTTGCAAGTGCTAGTATGCGCATGATATGCTTAAGCTTTCGGCAATAGAAATTTCTAAGCTACGACCAGAGGAAACCAACCGAATGCATCTCTTCTCACTCAAACCCATCCTGATGGCTGCAATTTTTTTTTTTTTTTTTTAATGATGAGGGAACCACCCCACGGAAGACCTTTCAAGACTCACTCATGGAACCTAAACCCCCGTGGAGACTAGCACAGCAACCCACCGCCATGACCTCCCACTTAAATCGCAGTTTGATCCTAGTGGAATCGAAACTGTGACATGGGGATCATGCACACAGGTTCGCCCTTACCACTTGGGCCACCCACGTGCGGGTTGATGGCTGCAAAACATCCAACTCGATGTGCTCTCCATCTCAGTAAGATGACTTCATCTGCCATCAGATTGTGCTCAAATTGATTTTCACCTTTTTAATGAAGTTTTATTAACTTAAAAAAATGCGTGTTCAAATTGGATGTAGGGAATTAAATAAAAGAGACTGTTGCATTCATTTTTAGCCCTGCCTATTGCAAACCAATAGAAATTAAATATTCCATTGCCTACAATGACAGTGGACCTTCATTTGCTTACCTCAAAGCTTTAGCAATCCCATAAAACACCGCTTTATATATTTTATATTGGTAATAACGTTGATGATTCCAAGAGAGCAGACTTGTCTACTAAAACCATGAGGAATATTACTATACTGAGTTTAACCCCCACCAGATTTCAAAACACTCTGAAAACTTCTTCCACGCTGCTTTTTATTAAAGGGCTCAAAAGATTGCATTTGTCTATATGTATTTGTTTAGAGGAAAACCTTAAGATAGTTTCCATCGAGAGCAATCGCCAGGCTGCAATCCGCAATAGCATCTGTTATCTGGCCCAATGCTTTGTATGCAGCAGCACGATTGCAAAAACAAACAGCTGCAAAAGGGCGTGACTCCACATTGAATGACAAAGCAGCAGTATAATGTTCAACCGCTTCTGCATGCAATCCTGCCTGAAAGGCTTCATTCCCTGCAGCCTGTGTTGAGATCAACAGATGAGTCAACACAAATAAAACTTTTTGGGTTATTTTTCTTTTTCTTTTAATTTAATTTTATTTAAGCTTTATTTTTTGAACTACCGGAGAGGAAAAAGAGACCAAGTCAAGTGAACCAATAACACCTATACAGTATACAACAAAGGTGATAACCTATATTTTATAAATTTGAACGTATGATCATCCTTCTGGAGTATTAGACATTTATTGAATTGATTATTAGCATTTAGCATTTCTCAAATCATCATCCGATGTATATCTGTTAATTTTGTATGATGGACAAAGGTGAAGAATATCCTTATAATAGCACTTATTGGTCTTGATTGATGGAGGATGTTGAGTAAGTAGATTCAAATACAGACCAATCACATAATTGGATTAATTGTGTCTACAAAATACATTCAAATCAAAATGAAAAATGTGAGCATGCATCAAATTGGAAATACCCAGGTTGTCTTCCTTATTATTATTTTTTTATAAGAGTTGTCTTCCTTATTTAACACAGATGTCTCACACGTTATATGGTGTCCATTTGTAGCAAACAATTTCAAAGCCCAAGAAGAGAAAAAAGCAATACCTTATGATGCAAGAGCTTACGTACAGTACCAACTAGGGGTATTAATGATTCCAGAGACTTGCTTCCACTCCTGACAGTTCAAATTAGCATCAGGAACTTTGTGTTGCAGTAACAAACCGTGTAAATGTAGGGGATCTTTCATATGAGAGGAATATGAGTTACCTATTCGTGATTTCATCTTGCTCAAGTAAAGCAAGACCCTCCTCAAGCCTTCCTAAATGAAAGCAGGCTTGAAAAGTCAGGCGGCATCGCCAAAGTCTGAAGTAAAAGTTCTCCAAATTTTCAGAACCATTCAGAGTTGTTTCCTGGTCATTTGTAGCCACTGGAGGAGAGTTCTTTTCAGCAGAACCAAGGGTCTGATCACACAGCTGAATCACCTCATCATACCTCCGGAGCTGCCAATTAATAGAGAAGTTAACAGAAAACTGGAAACAGACTCTTAATGAGTTTCAATAGTCTAAAAATAAAATTTCTCAATATCAGAAACGGAGCTACAAACCATAAAAAGAGCCTCTGTTTTCATTTCAAGTAACTTTTCCGAGTACGGGCTTATCATCAAAGCCTCAGCAATTACTTCCAGAGCAGTCTCTGCATCATTGGCTGTGCTCCTAGTCCTTGTCAAAATCTCAGCAGAGCAATTCATGCAATCTATCACTTTCTGCTAGCCATAAAACCACAAATTAGTTTGGATAACATACAGAAAGAAATATACACAGAGATTGTAGGAAAAAAAATCTCAAATGGACTCACTGTAAAGGGAAAATATAAAAGAAAATGAAGGAGTAATATCAAGCATTTTCAGAAGTGAAAGCCACATAGCAAATAAATCAGAAACTTTTGACAACATTTTGCCGCAGCTATGTAACTAAAAATGTTTTAGAGAAATCGAAGGAATATTTTAGGCATGGCCTCACAACCAGATTGGTGTAGTTTAACAACTAACGCATCAAAGTACTTAAAACTATAAAATTTTGAATAGATCAAGAGCAACAATTGTATGTAATGGTACAGCAAAATATTACAATTTACTCCCACCATCCCACAATAGTGATGTGCTTTCTTTTTCGGGTTTCTTTTTCGGGTTTGTCTCAAAACAGACAAAAATCCCCAAAATGAGATATCAATTCAGGTAACTTTTCATTTGTTTAAAAAATAAATTCGAACACCATTTTTATAATTTGACCCGCCTTTTTAGGCTCACATAGAGACCTTTAAGAAAACCTTTAGGGGATGTTTGGATGTTAGGATTTTTCATGAATAGCGTTAAAATGTATATGAATAGTCATCAAAACTTTTTGAAAGGAGGTTTTCAATAAGTTTTATAGGAGTGGTGGAACCTATTGAGAATATGTTTGGCTGTAAAAATTTTTTAGATGAGTTATTACGAAGGGTGTAATAAAGAATATAAATATATTGTTTTTTCCCTTAAAAACCTAAAAGCCACCCCATAGTGGCTGCAACCACATGGTGGTTGCCACCATGTTGTGGCCACAAAGTAAGCATTTGTTTTTAGATGGGGCAGCCCAGATCGTCCTCTTGGTGGCTAGAAAAATTTGGCCACCACAGCAGCTACAAGCTTTGGCCACAATAGTGGCTAGAAAACTTTTGCCATCACGGCGGCTAGATCAGACCACTCTTAGTGGCCGGAGGAGCCAGGCTGCCTGGTGGAACTTGGCCACCACAGATCTGGGCCACCCCTGGTGGCCAGGCTGCTCACCCTGTGGCAGCAGCCACGATGGGGCTGTTGCTGCTTGCTTTTTAAGAAAAAATAAATTAGAAGAATACTCTTTGCGAGATGGTGTTTTGAGTTTTGGTGTTTGAGGAGTTTTATACTGTAGATTTAATATGTTTGGGAATGAAAACATCTTTGAAACATCCCCTAGTCTCACTAAAACAAGCACCACTAAAAACTTTCATATATAGCAAGAAAGAAGTATATTTAAGTGATACATCAAGAAGAATTTAATGAATTCACACTCTCAAATAGTTCAGCTGCAAGAAACAATCTGCTGCAGTCTAAAAACAGTTTCTGGCCTTCCATTTCACCAATATAAAAAGGAAAGAAAAACAGAGTTCCCACAAAATATTCAGTTCTGCTCTCTAAGCTTCTGATTTTGTGTGTTCACTTCATTACTATACAGGAAACACCCATGACTACAAAGAGAGTTGACCAAAATGCTTACTTCTGATGGTAGCAACTATGATGAGTGAGAAATGATGTTCCAAATTGCCTTCACAAATACAATAACACGGTTTTTTAAATAAAAAATCAACCCTTTTACTTGTTGGGAAAACTGAATATGATTTAACAATGCTGGAGAAATGAGGAAGTTGGATCAGCCAGTCAAACACTCCAAGGAAGAAATGCTAGCTCATTGATAAGATATTCATGAAAATAAGGGTATAATCGTCAATTCTTCCATACACACTCACACGCACATACATACATGATACACACTTACATAGACATATATTTATTCTATTAATTATCGGTTTATATATACAACAGCTAATCCCGAAACAGTACACCGGAACACACCGGTACCGAAATATTCCATTCCAGTGCTTAAATCGGAATGATCACCGGAACGAGATTTAATACAGTATTAATAGAGAATGAAAAAAATGTTGATAAATACAATGACTGCATCTTTTACATTCCAAAATGTAAGTTACAGTACCTGTGCCTTTTGTAAGCCATCGGATGCTTCTACTGCAATTTTCCGGTCAACACAGATGTCACTTCCTGATTGAAGGCACCTCTTAAAATATTTTGATGCATCTTCAACTTCTCCAAGGGAAAGGTAACAACTTTAAAAATTGAAAAAAAAAAAAAAACATAGATCAGGGGATATAATCTTATATCACTATTTTAAGAAGTTCAGGCTACGGGTACCCAGATATCTATTTACATAGGCCTCAAAAAACTAGTTAAATAAAAATGTAAATAGAAATCAAAAGGAGCGGTAACTTCCACACCATAAACATCTTTCTTCTACCAATATAGAATCTAGCATGAAATTTATTTTAATGGCATATGCCAGAATACAATAGAATATAATAATACGGAAAAAGTACACTTTGCACCTCAAACCACCAAGATTTTGCATTGTGCACACCAAACTTCCAAAATTGACACAGTGCACCCTCCAACTAACAAAAATTTGCACTTTGGTGAATGAAAAATTGGTGAATTGACACATTCTTAATGATCAGATTTTAATGGAGGAAAAAATATTAGTTTTTGGTAGTTTTAGTATGCAATGTGCCAGTTACGGTAGTTTGAGATACAATGTGCAAAATCCCTGATAGTTTTGAGGATGCACGATATACTTTTCTCTAACGTCATTTATCAAGAAAGCTGTCAATTAAATGGTTACATATTCTTTAAGAGCAAACAGATTCAGTCACAGATAAACAAGCATATGCAGACAACGAAATGTTAATATGCATTCAAAATAAAATTAGAACCCTTACTTTGCAGCTCTAAGTTGCACCTTAAGGAAGTTGGGATCAATTGCGGCAGCCATCATACAATCTCCTAATGCATCTCTAATTCTTCCAAGAGCCATACGTGTTGCTGCACGGTTGCTATAGCACAGCATTAAAACCCTGAGACAACCTCTTGACGACTCACTCATAGAAACAGAGTTAACCCCTTTGGTGTAACAATCCTCTGCTTTAGAAAGATCCCCATTCATATAGGCCTGGTTTCCCCTGATTCAAGAAACAAATTGGATCTCAATGCCAGAGGGTATAATGAAAACAAATGGCATGCACATGGCCAACTTACTAAATGCCCCAATGACGAAAAAGATTAGTAAAAGAGAGAATTTTATGAATTTTAAGGACAGATGAAAAGGAAATGATTTGAATTGAAGCTAACCTTTGTCGCCACTTCTCACATACTTCCTGAGCTGCAACATTCGGTGCAGGCTCTAGCTTGATCTCCTGTCTTTTTTCCATTGCGGAATCAGTTTTAACATTTGATTGTGATATAGATAGATCTCCTTTCTGAGTCCGCCCAGGAGACAAGGGCAATGAAGTTCCGGAGAATGGAAAAAGATTCACAGAGGATGATCCATGTGAAACTTTTGCCTTGGGAGAGGAATCATACACATCATGAGCAACTTTCAACAAATTTTTCTTTTTCTGGTGGCGTTTTGAAGAAGATAATTGACCTTTAGTGGCAGAAGAGGCGGCGAATGTAAAGTTAAACCCGCTTATATCTTCCAAACTTGAAGTAACGCCAATTTGCATCCTGTCATCATTATCACAACTCTCAATATTTGAGCTCGGAATGGCTTCAGTTTCTTGTGATGTGATGGTGACGTCACTATTATAGTCCACATCCTCAGCAGCAGATTTGAAGCTTTCAGTTTCAGCCCCAGAAACAGACCCTTCCTGAAGGCCTTTTGCACCACCAATTTTATCAAAATAGTATTCAGAACTAACGAATTTTGCTTCGTGGCACATTGAATTGTCTTTATTAATATTCAAGCATTGAGTTGCTTTAATCAAACCCTCATCTATAGCATCACTCAAAGTTGTTGGTGCTGAATTAGTTGCTTCATAGTTGTTATCCAGCCTAAATGACTCGTCAGATGTCACAGAATTTTCTCTTGAGCGTCGCTTATCAGCTGGTGTTTCCTGATACGGGGAAATATCCATAGGTGAATAAGATTCAGAAACCTCTGCGTTCTCATGGGAAACACTTTCCCTAGAAACGGCATATTGACCAGGCCACAGCTTGACTGGGGTAGGATGTTTCAGTTTTCCACTCTTTTTATTCAGTCTCGTGTCTCTGATTGGTTCCTTCTTCGCACTAAATTCCATTTTCTGATTTAAGCCTGAAAATATGTTAGCTTTTGGTTTCGGTGTTTTAAATTCTACAAAGTCTGTCCCTGTTGCATCTTGTCTGCTAGTAAAGCTAAACTCAGCCTTAGGTACTTCAAAAGCATTCCCAACTGGACGAAGACCCATGTCACTAGATGAGAATGAAGCAGAAGATGCGACTTTTCCATGCAGTTTGGTATCATCTTTTGGTTGGTCCAAAGGAACTTGACTACCACTTACATTCTTACCCTGCATCCCCACCTGAAAATGGGATTCCATCGGTGTTGATTTATCAAGGTCAGGTAATAACATATCACTAAAATCTCTCGTTTGAGTCTCCTTCACATATTCTCGAGAGGAAGATAGCCCCGCATCTGATCGATTAGAGTATCCTGCCCCACTTCCTAATTTTAACTTCTCCATCTTCCTCAACAGCAGATTTTCTCTTCTTCCTCCATAAGAATCACTAGTACTTTCACTGCCTCCAAAGATAGCATTGTTTTCGTCATTGGTCTCAATATTAACATCATTCTTCTCAAAACAGTTGGTATTTATAGAATCCTTCATGTTTAAATTCTTCATCTGATCAGGAAGTGTATCTGCTGAACTTCCAGCACCATCAAACTTACCAGCTTCTTTAATGCCCAATTTATTTTTGAATTCGTTTGGGAGTTCTGCATCCACGCTTCTATCAAAGGAACTGCTCACATTGTCATCACTCCCAAACCCAAACTTGGTCTTGTCATTCGCACTTAGATTAAACCTTACATCTCTATTTTTCTTGATATTTTCGACATCTTCTAGACTTTCAATGTTCAACTTCCTCATTTCTTCTGGAAGCATCGATGCAATGCCTTCATCAATACCAGAACTCTTCTCGTCGCCACTACTGAATACGAAGCCACTACTCACGGACCGACCGGATAGACTTGAACGTGTCCTACCAGGATAGCTATCTTTGGCATTCACGAAATCCTCATTTCCGATTTTCAAGTTCCTCATTTCCGCAAGAACTCCATTTTCAAAACCTACACTAGAATCCCACTTTCCCAGATTCAAATCCGCACCCGAATCGATCCCGTTCGCTCCAAACACAAATGCCTCGCTCCCACTGTTGCCAAAACCGAAGCCGCCAGAAATTGAAGCCCCGGTTTGGGATGCAGACGAGGCTGGAATCGAACGCTCGGAAACGGGCCGAAATGGATTGAAGCCGAGGTCTGCATGGTCGTCGGAGGCTCCCGTTGGTCTCAAATTTTGGGAATTCGAATGCCTCCTCACCTTCACAAACCTCGGCCTTGAGGAACCGGTCGCTGATCCCGTAAACGACGACGTATTGAAACCAGTATTGGAATTTGAATAATCCGAAAAGCCGGAAGTTTGATTCCCGATATTGGATGGGTTCATTGGCACAGACTGAAATTTTGATGGAAGCCCAGAAAAGTTGAATGAGAGAGAACGAGAAAACTGACCGTTAAGGCTGGGGTTTTGGGGGGCTGTGTGCGCCGGAGCTGCAGGGTCTAGCAACGCCGGCAACATGTCAAAGTTGGAGTCATCAAATTGGACGCCTGATGATCCTGGTGTCGATGGAACTTTCTGATCCAATCTTGATTTTGAGATCGAATGCTAATTTTTGCGTGTGTAACCGTAGGATTTCTCAGATTCTAAGAATTCAAGATAGATTAAAGGAAGAAATTTCTGAAGTTTGTATGTATGTGCGTCTGAGGTCTTTATGCGTCTTTGTTTGGTTCGAAAGAGAAAAAAAAAAAAAAAAAAAAGTAAAGAGAAAGAGAGCGTTTCTTTTGACAAATTCACGGGCTGAAAGATGTTTCTTTCTCTTCTCTGTTCCTGATGGGTCAGGTTTTTGATCCTCTCATGGCGTTTTCAAAAAGTGCTTTTCTGTTTTCGCTTTTGGTTTTTGGCCTTCCTTTTTTTCCTCTTTATTTTTAACTTACATTTTACCATATTATTATTATTTTCTATTTTCTATTTTCTATTTTCAAAAGAAAATCCCAATTAAAGTACCATTATTTATTAAATAACTTTTCTATTAAATACCTTTTAATAACATAAGAATTGCATTATCAAACATCATGTCCAAAGTGAAATTGAGACAAAAATTTCGATTGAAATTTGTAAAATCGACAGCATTTTTTAAGATTGTACGATCTTGCATGAGATTGTCTGCTACTCGTTATAAAAGTGTTAGATTTTATTTCAATATGAGAAAAAAAATAATTTTTTTTCATATCTCAAAATATAATTGAGTTTGTAGTAATGAAAATTGTATATGTATTTTCTTTTCATTAATAGCTTATATTGTTTATGTTGACATCATATTAAGCTTAATTCCAAACGTTTAATGAAAATTTTGATTGAAACTCAAGCAAAATATGTTAACAGTGACATCAACTTGAATATATAAAATGGCTAACTTCTAATGTACACAATAAATATTTACACATAATAATCTTTATTATATTTAGCTCCTTAAAACTTTGAAGGAATCCAGAAGGCCATGGGGTGGTAGTGCTGAGCATTGGCCACTTACTATCTATTTCATTGCATCCTTGAGAAATTTTGATAGTATTAACTCTCTTTATTACTTGTTAATGACACTTGGCCCATGTTTTTTTTTTTTTTTTGGCAAAATTAAGGAAGAGATCGTCAAAAGTGCAGAGGAATAATCTTTTATTGACTGTGGATAAGGTCTTGTGTATGTTTATAAGAAATGAACAATCATCTTTTATAGAACCGATTTTATGAGATGAGTTAAGCTCATGAATTTCTTCAAAAAGAGATGATTTGTTATGGTCTAATTGGTGAACTGAATGTTTGTGGCTAGAGACTGCAAATGATGGGAGGGCAATGTGCTCAATGTTTTGGTACATTTATCAGAGATTTTCACTTCCACTATTTTTTCGTTTCTTATTCAGAAAAAACAGTAAGATAACGATATAGCATAGAGCATAGGGAGAACTCAAACGATTTTAGAGGGATATATGTGGCCTCATGCGCTCATTTCAGTGTGTGAGAGACTCGTGCACTGGTGGGAATGTGTGGAAGGGCTGGATCTTGAAAAGTTGAGGCTGATGATGCCATGCATATGGTTTTTGGAGTCACAATTTCACGACGGTATGTGGAAATTACATGTGACTTAGGCGGCAAGTAAGCCCAACATTTTGATTGGATGACTGTGATTCTGAGCTTATCTGAATGATTGGCAACTGGAGAATGCTGTGGTGAAGTAAGCGTGAATGGTGTTTGCTAGAAAGCAATAGATCGTGACTCTTTTGACCTAGAGAATAAAGGGGGGTAGAGGGCTTTTGTAGAGAGGGAGGATAAGAGAATTGAACAACAATAATTGTCAACCCCCTTCTTTATATATAAAAATAGGACAACGATTTCAAAAAAGAACAAAAAAGAAAAAAAAAGAAAAAAAGAAGAAGATGTGCTACATACATAAAGAAATTACACAAAAACAAATCCACAAACTGATGTGATTTTATGAGATCCGTTAGATTTACTTTACAATAAAAGTAACTTTACAATCTAACATATCATATCAAGCTATATTAGTTTGTGAGTTTACTTTTGTGTCTAAAGAATTTCCAAAAACAAAAAAAAAGGGTTACTTCTCCATGAATTTTAGTCCAATTTCACTCAATTATTTGCATACTTGGCCTTAAATCTTTGGTATCCACTTAAGAAACATTTTCGTGCCAACTGAAATAAGTAGTACCAAATCATTATCATTACACTCGTATTTGGCCTTGCAATACTAACCTTTCTGACTTGGTATTTGAACTCTGAGCTAAAATCTTTATGTCATTATTGTAATAGATCTCTATTACACTCTTACTGATTCCTATTTTACAACTTTGAAGATTCTGATATTTTGTTTTGTTTTATGCTATATATCATCACTAACAATGAAGTGTGCAAGGTATGTAGCTTTTATGACAATGAATTTTGAAAGGTTTTCAAGATGCAGAGAATATTTTACTGAGAGGATGCAGATGAAGGGTTGGTAGTGGGCATGAAACCATATCTAGCACAAATGGTTACCCAAAACTATCAAGGCAGGGTGGGATATTCAAAGAAAACAGAGTTCAAGATCTGTCTGATGCTCAAGATCTGCCTTATTAACAGTATCATTCTAAGAAAAAGGACTTCAACTTTGTAGAATTCTCCATTATAATTTTAACAAAAAGTGGAAAAGAAGCAGACAATACCATTAAATATTTCTTGAGTGTCTTTATATATACACAGAAACATACAACCACATACTTGGACACCTAAACACTAGGAACTTCCATAGGAATTAGTATTTTGTATAAAGTGTCTCCCAAAATTAATTTTTAGTCTCCCAAAACTATTCCTACTGAGTTCTGAACGGTTCTCTCTTTAAAAATCAATCAAAATGAACTTTGAGTTAAATCTGGAATGCTTTTTAATAGGGGCTCTTGAAGTCCTCAAAATCTCATATGTCAAAGCACAAACATACTACATATCCATGCGAAACAAACAGTACAAAGCTCAAAAAATCCAAATACTGTACAAGTCCCTTTCTATTCTACTGGCTTTCTCTCCTCTCTTTTTACTTACAGTTCTTCAATTTTGGAATTAGTCAGGCAGTCTTAAAACCTACAATGCTACAAGAAACAAACCTTACGATTTATCATAGCAAACTGGGATATTAACCACAATCAAGGAGAGACAAAAGCGGCAAAACTTCCCATATCCACCTAGCAACAGCTATGAGTCCCAAGATCTCTCTACAATGGTTAATGGCAAACCTTCCTAAACATGTATCATACTCAATTAATATTGATTATTTCCTGGTACATAATAATCTTCAAACGGTAATATTCTTCCTTTCTGATTATACATCTTGTAGCTAATATCTATAAATATGAATAAAAAGGCTCTCAACACTCTCGCGGTGTAAGAGACATTTTTACAAACACCAAGTGTTCATTGTCTTCGTAGGAAACTCGAAATAAAAGTTCCTTTTATGAGATGATCATATGGACATATGATGTTTTGACATTGTTATGGTTTAGAACTCATCATGGATTTAAACTTAAGACCAATTCATTTTTTTCGTTTAATAAAAAAACTAGCACATACTCGGATATAGAAAACATGCATCTATGTGGCTATAGTATACTCACAAAGATTCCTCTTCCCACGCAGAAAATACTATTGCCAAAACTGATTTGGTACTTGGGTTGTTTGTCAGGTAAGAAGAGACCAAAATGTCTTTCAATTGCTGTGGCCGCGCTCTTCTGGTTTTCGTCAAACATGGCGAACAAATATGTTTCTATTGCATGTCCAGGCCTCTTAGGAGTCCCACCCTTCACATGATTAATCAAATTCTTGTAGTAAGTGCCTGCATTTTGTATTGAAGCTGTAGCACCACCTTCTGATGGCCAACCGCTCTCTGATACTACAATCTGCAAATCAGGTGCACCGGCTCTCTCAAGAGCAGAGTACAGAGAATCCAACATTGCATCAAAGAGATTCCTGTATCCATGATTACCATCCATCATCACAACGCTTTGTGAAGTAAATAAGGCATATGGAAGGCTGATGGCTTGAGGGTTAGTTATATAGCTAAAGTAGGGGTACAAATTGGCTAGAAGTGGTGCACCATTCTTGACAAGGAATTTGATGATTGGGTTTATATATGAACTTGCAGAGTCACTGAATGAGCCTTCTGATGGAGGGTAGGAATTTCCCAGCAAAGTTGTGTCTATGGCTGTTGACACCTTTATTCGGTCATTAAAATTGGCAGATGCAGTTGCATTAAGAATGTTTTGCATGGCAGGTAGAACAAATTGGGCTTCATTTTCATTAGGATGTACTTCGTTCCCAACAGCAATGTATCGAAACTTTACTTCCGGCCAGTAGTTTCTGACGTTCTTCTCGACCCAATTTGTTGCAGCTGCAGCATCAGTGAGGGCTTCAAGGTTGTTGTTAGAGATGCCAATGATGAGTTCTATGTTTGATCCTCTAAGGGCGTTGAGAATTGATTGATCTGGTTCATATATCCGCATTCTTCCAATGCCATTGCTTTTATATAGTTCTATGACTTCTCCATCAGCTGGTAGATTATTGCCATTTTTTCCATAACATACACCGACAGATTGTGCACCTTCATTAAAATTAGGCCAAAATATGATGAATTTTATCATCTCTTCATTTGTTTAAATATCATCTCTTTGGTATGGTATCCATGAAGATTCAAACAAACATCTCATAATCTTTCAACCGCCAAATCAGGTGGGAGTAAACCTCGACCCAATACTCTTGATGAGTTGTGGCATAATTAGGCATGTGGGAAAGGCAAATTAAATAACGGAAAGGCATAATTAGGCATGAGTTCCAAACAGTTATAGAACTACAAGCTAAATCCAGTTTGTGCCATGCAGGTCTTAACAATTTTTTTTCAAAGCATAAAAAAAAAAAAACACAGATCCACACAACCTATTCTGAGTTCAACTGACCTAGAATTTCTTATCAAAAGAGTCATGTGGGGAGTTAAAGAAAGTGAACGTCCGAACTCACTGGTAAAAAAAAAAAAAAACAAGATCCACACACCTATTCTGAGTTCAACTGACCTAGAATTTCTTATCAAAAGAGTCATGTGGGGAGTTAAAGAAAGTGAATGTCCGAACTCACTGATAAATTTTTTCTTTTTTCCTCATCACCTGGGAATACATTTATATATTTGTCAATCTGGCTCTTCAACCGAATGCTGCTTTCTACATATAAGGACAAAGAGACCTATCTCAACAGTACACGTTAAACCCTCATTATTAGATTGTCAGGAATATGTCCCCCTGGCAATCCTATTGCCCTAAATTATATGGCTTTGATCACTACAAAACAAGCATTCTTTGATAAGAAGAGGAGGCCCATCTCAAATTATGGGAATAAAATTTACATAGAATTGGGTTGATCACTTGATCGTTTGACCTCACCTGAAAAACGCACCGTCTTTATATCTCTATCTATTGCAAGAGCAGCTTTTTAGGTGAAAAACTGAAAACGAATGAGCCCCACTCAAATGGGAGAGAATTGGAGCCATTTTCTTAAATAGGTTGCTATCGAACGTGCCTCCCCCTCTATCGAACTCACTGGTAAATACCATGGAGTACGTTTGGAAATTTTTTCGATCATCACATCTCAAAACCAAGACAGAGTCTCCAAAGATTAAACTATTAAATGTGCATGCGGTACAAATGCAGAGAGAGAGAGAGAGAGAGAGAGAGAGAGTAGACCTGTTAATTCTAGGCTCGATATCAGAAAACCAAGAAGTAGGAATATGGGAGCCATAGGAGCTTTGCTATCTTTTGCGTCGAGTAAGCCAACCATGGGAAAAGCAAATGAGAAACCCAAAAAACCAGCTCTATTGCTCAGCACAGATATCTCTAATTATGTAAAGATCAAGATCCTTGACCAGAAACGTATACATAATTTGAGTTCGCATTCAATTCAACCGAACTAACCCTGTTGTAAATTGGTCAAGGTCATGGTCGAGGGAGTCATTCTCACGCGTTAGGAATGCGACCCATTTAAATGATTAAGCTTGTTTAGCGGTTCAGAATTATTGTCAACTGAAAGACTGACCCAGTTTCTCTTTGAAAAGACCAGCAGCAAAAGCTGACCCAGTTGTAATCATCCATACATTTCTGCGACTTTAGGTCCTTTTTTTCTAGACAAGGACAAAATTACCAAAAAAATGTCTTTTAATAAAAAACATGAAAGATAGTCACCAAAAAGTCTAACCAGTAACCAAACAAAATAGAGTTGGACTACTCTGCCAATCCGCTCAGAGTCTAATCAGTTTGGCAAGCGGTCAAACTGAACAGTATAATTGGGAGGACAGAATAGTTTTTTTCAACAAAATAAAAGAGACGTAAAACCCAAGTAAACAGGCACACAACTCAACACAATTAGGTACCATTCAAAACAGATGAATTTTAGCAAGTTGAACACAGCTGCAACCTTTTCCTCATGTAACTAGCCTGCAAATCCGGCTGAAGGGATTTCTGGGTTATTTGGATCGAGTTCATACGGTCAATTAAGCTTTTCATAATTTAAAGGCAGAAGCCACTCTTATATTGCACCTATACATGCAAGGTATATATTACAAGAGAGTAAGTTTCTTCCTTTCAAGTGAAACTCGTACTATACTTTGCCGTTTTATTGCCAAAGAATAGGCCAAAGTGTCTATCAACTTCCTTTTCCTTGAGGTTCTCATCAAACAAGCCAAGCAAATAAGTTTCTATGGCCTTTCCTGGCCTTTTTGGAGTCCCTCCTTTCACATGATTAACCAAATTCCTATAATAAGTGCCTGCATTCTCAATAGTTTCCACAGCACCACCAGCAGATGGCCAGCCACTCTCTGACACCACAATTTCCAAACTTCCTGCATTTATTTTCTCAATAGCATAATACAAAGCATCCATCAAGGCATCAAAGAGATTTCTGTACCCTAGCTTGCCAACTTGCACGACAACATCTGTTGCAGTAAATAAGGCAAAGGGGAGTGATTGGTTGTTGTATTTAACTCTGTAATAAGGGTAGATGTTGGCAAGGAGTGGTGCCCCAGTACTGACCAGGAAACTAATGATTGGCTCGATGAATGTCCTTGCCTTGTCACTGAAAGCAGCTGCCGATGGAGGATCAAAAACACCCAACAAATTTGTGCTCACCGCCGTTGAGACCTTGATTTGGTTTTGCAGACCAGCATCTGCAATTGCTTTGTAAATGTTTTGCATTACGGGAAGGACAAACTGAGCTGCTCCATCCGTTGGATCTATTTCGTTTCCAACGCTAATGTACTTGAACTTGACATTGGAGGAATTGTTTTTTTTATTCCTCTGGAATGAATCACACGGTAGAACAAACTGAGCTGTTGGATCTAATTCGTTTCCAACAGCAATGTACTTGAGCTTGACATTGGAAGAATAGCTTTTTACATTCATCTGGACCCAATCAGCTGCAGCTGAAGGGTCGGCAAGGTCTTGAAAGGTGTCCTTAGGGACTCCAACGATGAGTTCCATGTTGGAGTCTCCAAGGGGTTGAAGAATTTCTGGATATGGAGAGTAAATGCGCATCTTTCCAATGCCATGTGTTTTGCAGAGACTTAACAGCTTCCGACTCAGGTGGTAAATTGTTTGCATTGCCACTTCCTCCCTAGCAAACACCGATGGATTGTGCATCTGTAGTGTATTGACCAAAGATTCAATGAGTTTCAAAGAAAGCAATCTTGCAACATGTACTACTATATCTGGTAATCATGCATAACACAAGCGCGCACAGAGAGAGAGAGAGAGAGAGAGAGAGAGAGAGAGAGACCCATATTCTGTAGGCTACACAACAGCTGAAGAAGTAGCAACATCGACATGGCAGCAATAAAAGTTCTATTCCTCATTGTATATATTGAAGTCATAGAGGAGAGGGAAGGAAATAACTAAACACTAAAGTAATTGGCATTTTGCAACATACTCTTACTGGCTCTTATGTATATAGATCAGAGGCAAGCGGCTCACGGAAGTGCCGTCTATCCCTACACATTGGAATATTTTAGTGAATAAGATTCTCCTCCAAAATGGACCTCCATTAGTGACCGACTAGAAATTTCCAAGAGTAGTGTTGCGGAAAGGTCAAGAGTAGTTTTGGAAATTTCAATCTCCTTGAATAGGATTGCCATAATTCGGTCCATCCACAATCAGGGCCTATCAATATCTGTCAACGTGTAGAAATGGTATAAGCACACTTCTTTGGCTTAGCCAAATAGCCAATGATGATTTGGATTCAGAAATGAGTTGAAAAAATTTGTGAATAGCAGAATAAAATATTATTAGAATATTATTTTTTAATATTATTATTATTTTGGGATTTGAAAAAGTTGTATTATTTATTATATTTTGTGTATAAATTTGAAAAACTTGTAATGATGAGATGATATGAGATGAGTTGAAGTGAATTTTGAATCCAAACCACCCTGAACCACGCATTTTTTTTCTTTCCTTTTCATTGTGCAAGTTAAAGTTAGTATGCCTTTTTTCTTTCTTTTTCCTCACGCAAGCCAGTCTTCGACTCTTCCCCACGTTTTTTCCCCTATCGGTTTAACATGAGCAAAATCAGGGAAAAATATCAAATTTTCCGTCTTATCATTAAAGAGAAGGAAAGAGAAGGCAGAGCAAGTGTTTGGGAAAAGTCCTCAATGACATTTTCATATTCTCAAAATTTGCATATAATTTGTATATCTTTTACAACGACTCGTAGGTCCTATTTACACAATATATCTCAAGAAAACGGAAATGAAATTTACACAATATAGAGAATTTCATTTGAAATTTACAAACAAACTTGGGACCATTTGCACCAATTCTGTTAGTGTAGAATTAGCCCAGAGTCTTCTAGACCATATTCGAGCCTTTCCTGCTGAGTTGGTATTTCAACTGCCTTAACAGTCCCCCGTGATTGAAGCACCATGGGGCAAATTGTGAGGCTTGATCGTAATTGAGTAAAACGAGTTGAATAAAGGCTTTGTGAAAACATTTGCAAGTTGGTCCTTACTAGACGCAAAAGAAACTTGTAGGGATTTAGCTGCTACACGATCTCTAACAAAATGATAATCGAGCTCAACATGCTTAGTGTGAGCATGCATAATAGGATTGAGAGTTAAGTAAGTAGCACCCAAATTGTCACAGCATAAAGTGGGTGGATCCTTAAGAAATATACCAAGTTCTTTTAAAAGAGATTGCGGCCAAATAAGTTCACAAGTAGTGTTAGCTACTGCTTTGTATTCTGTTTTAGTAGAAGACAGAGCAATTGTGGGTTGTTTCTTAGAGTCCCAAGAAAGAAGATGAGAACCAAAGTAAATACAAAAACTACCAGTTGACTTACAGTCATCAGGGCAATCGACCCAGTCAGCATCAGAGAAAGCAGACAATATTAATGAAGAAGATGGACTGAATTGGAGACCAAAATGTTGTGTAAGATTTAGATAACGAAGAATGCGTTTTACAGCTTGTTAGTGGGGAAGCCGTGGATAATGCATGAACTAACAAACTTTGTTGACAACAAATGAGATATCTGGCCTAGTAAAGGCTAGAAATTGAAAGTTGCCCACTACACTACGATAAAGTTGAGGATCCTCAAAAGAAGAACCTTTGAGTGCAATGAGTTTAATAGTGGAAGACACAGGGGTCGAGACAGATTTTGATTTGTGCATATTGGTGTGTAGTAACAGATTAGAGATATACTTTAATTGCGAAATAGACAGACCATTGGAATTTCTAGTGACCTCAATACCCAAAAAATAGTGTAAAGGATCGAGATCTTTTACAGGAAAATAAGACCCAAGTGTAGTAATGAAATCAGAAATAAACAAGTTATTTGAACCAGTAACAACAATAACAACAATAAGCTTTTCAATGGAGTCCATTTGATTTATTGAGAAGAAGAAGAAGCATGAGCTTTATGGTAGCTTTGATACCATAAAGAGAAGGAAAGAAAGAAGACAAAGCAAGTGTTTGGAAAAAGTTCTCAACCACATTTTTATATTCTCAGAATTTTCATATATTTTGTATATCATTTACAATGACTCGTAGGTCCTATTTATACAGTATATCTCAAGAAAATGGAAATGACATTTACAGAGAATTTCATTTGAAATTTTCAAACAAACTTGGGACCACTTGCACCAATTTTGTTAGTGTAGAATGCGCCCAGAGTCTTCTAGACCATATTCGAGCCTCTCTTGTTGAGCTGGTATTCTAGCTACCTTAACAATCATCATTCATATCTTCTCAAATTTTCTCAACAATTCGGCACTCATCTTCATCCTCTATTTTTAATTAAAATAAATATATTTTATTTGATTAAAAATAAAATATGTATGATAGATTTGTAAAATATAACAAAATAAGTAACCTTTTTATTATTATATCGAATTTAGATGAATAATTTAATATAAGATTAAATTTTGAGTGGGAATGGCAAAAAATAAAAAGTGCAATATTGACAAAAATTCTACAGACAACCGGCTTGATGACCAGCTATGAACTTGCTGATGTGGCAGACTGCCACGTTAGTAGATAATATTATTAAAAAAAAAAAAGAAACATCTTGTACGCAGAAAGGAAGCTTGCAAGAGAGCGAAATCGGAGAGGGAGATCTGATCGCCGTTGTGCGTCTGAAGAAATCTGGTGGTTCATTTCACGTATGGTCGTTGTCCCGTTGTTGCGGTCGCCATCGTCACAGCCTACAAATCTCTGAGTCGCGGCGTCATGGGTGAGAGAGAGGTCTACAGTCGCCGTGAGAGTTTTCGTTGGTTCTTCAACCCAGTCGTACATTATCTCAGTGAAATCTATCAGGTAATCACAAGCTTGATCTTCTAGAGTTTTGCTTATGTACCATCTTAGTGGAATCTTAGTGAAATCTTTCTATGATGTCTATGAACTATATATTTGCAGTTGTGAACAGGTTATATCTTTGCGTTGAAGGAGAGATTTGAGAGCTGCAAATTAGTTGTAAAAAGTTAAGATAGAATGAAGATTTTTTTTTTTTGCTAGATGAATAAAGAAATTTATACATGAATCATGTAATTTTTCTTGGAGATATAGCTAAGGTCGGAAGTTTTTCTGTTGTTGGTTTATGGCTTTTGGCTTCCTCTTCCCCCCACCTCATTCGTCGGTTGCTTTCTTTCTTCTGCATGCATTTGAGCTAGAGAAGTAACGGAAGGCAACGATCCACTGCTAACTTAAGTTCCTTTACCAAATTGGCTAAATGTTGATGCATCATTTTTACCAAAAGTATTGTGAGCAACTTTTTCTGACTTCTGAAATCATTTTTCATGAAAGAAAAATCCACCAAAAGGAACCCAAGTTCTTAATCTATGAGGCAATCCAAACCAAACTTGATTCTACAATCTCTATTTTCTCTTACATTCGCTTAAATTTGGGAACGTAATCAACCAAAACAGAGTAGTAACAATGTCACTGTGCCCTTGTAGGATTTTTTCTAGAATGTTGGTGTACAACCTAGTCTACGAATGTTGGTGTGCAAATATTAACAGACGAGGAGAACCACCATCTAAATGTGATTTTACATAGGAATCAAACGCATCATTGCATGCATAACCATTTTATTGAGTTTAGTTGGATTTCTGTTCTGCACGTCGAACCATATTCTTTGTTTCACAATGCAAGTAAAAAATGTATGCGCATGTAATAGTTATCTTTGTGATAGTGGGACTTTTTTTTTTTTTTTTTTTCCCTCTAATTCCCATTAAAGGCTCTTCATAAGGTTACTGGTCTATGTTCATGTTCTGCAGGGTGGGATTTGCATCTGAGACCTTAGTGTTCATATATAGAGTGATACGTCGCCCAGGGCATAAGGGGCATGATGACTTGACGTCATCCTCACCTTCCTCCGGCTTATCACCGGCAGTCTGCTCAAGGTTCCAAACTCAACGGTGGCAACTAAACACAAGGGTTGCGCTCGTTGCGGGACTTAACCCAACACCTTACGACACGAGCTGACGACAACCATGCACCACCGGTGTCCGCGTTCCCGAAGGCACCCCTCTCTTTCAAAAGGATTCGCGGCATGTTGTGATCCACTTCAATAGATGTTGTTCTAAGTTTCTGAATTTTGGACAATTATGGTATTTTTCAAACCTTACAAAAAAAATTTCAAAAACTTTAAAGTGACTTTAGGCTTAAGGGTTTTGTAAATCTTAATTTTCCTGGAAATTGGATGTGTGGTGGGGCATCTTAAGGTAGTTGTAGTAGGTATTTAAAAGACATAAGTGAAAACAGGTCAAGCACTTTATTTGATGGGGCATCTTAAGGTAGTTGTAGTAGCTTTGTGATAGTGGGACCTTTTTTTCCTCTAATTTGTTTTAAAATAGGTCAAGCACTTTATTGGCTGAGTATTTGAAGTAGTTTCTTTACATTATTATTATTTTTTGTGTGAGGTTCTCTCTTCATAGACCAGATATGGCCATCATCATCTGTGTTCCTAACTGCACCTTTCAAACCTTATAAAAAAAAATTATTGCACTTTAAAGTCACTTTAGGCTTAAGGGTTTTGTATATCTTAATTTTCCTTTAAATCGGATGTGTGGTGGGGCATCTTAAGGTAGTTGTTGTAGTTATTTAAAAGACATAAGGGGTGATGGATGTAATAGTAGGATATTTGATATGAAGACATTGCATAACGCATATCTTTGTCTTGAAATAATATCAAAATAGCTGCCCCATGTGAAGGAAGCTTGCTTTAGATACTATAAATATTTTCTGATTCCAATTATATAAACCTTTTCCATATTTGTGGCATATTTTAGTGGAACCTGACCATTAGCAAAAGTTCCCTCAATAAGATATTTATAGCTTGCATGATTACTAAGCCCTTATCAAGAATAATTTTGCCAACAAATGATTCTCTCTTTAATGAAGATATGTAAGAGATATATTGACAATGCATTTGTCTCTCTATCAGTATGGGAAACGGGAAAGAACAGCTAAAGTTGGTAACACCATCTACCTCAAATCTCCCATCCAATGTATGTTATATCATTTAATATATCAAAACTGAATTGGAATTTATTGAGTTAATATTTATTTTCAAAATACATCAATAACTTATTCCAATAACATATTAGGACATACCATTAACTTGTCCAAACATTCAAAATTAGATGTCTGGTTACTAAGGACTAGTCCTTGCGTGGTCACAGACTTTTCTGCCATATCCAGTTGGCAACCAATATCCATTCAACATACAGGTGGTGATAACATGTTATTATTTATTTTTAATAAGTTGGCTACTTTTCAGGAGTTTTATTTCCATTTTTTATTTTTATTTTTCTTTTTGCAGAACGTTGGTTACCCATTTCAACATGACATGGAACCTCCAACTCCTCTTATCAATACAAGCTCTGCTACAAGCAGACCGGTTGGCTTAGAGGATAATACCGGATGGTGGAAAAACTGAAGTGCCATGTACATCCTCTAGCATTGAAGAAAGTAATGAGGATAGACCAAATCCACGAGAAACTGAGGATGACTGTGCTGAGACATCTCAAAATGTGCAGATGGATGGTGATGATATGATTGAGGAGCCAAAGTCGGGGATGAAATTTAATTCCCTTGAAGATTTAATGAGTTATTATAAGCAATATGGTAAGAAATGCGGGTTTGGGGCGATGACAAAAAGGACTAAGAGGAGAGATCATGAGACTGTTAGATATGTCACATTTGCTTGTACCGTAGTGGGAAGACCCGAAATAAGACTTTGAATGTCACCAACCTACGTCCGATAGGAAAGATGGAATGTAAGGCAAAGATTATTGCCTTAAAATTTGAGGGAAAGTTTCGGTTGACTACAGTTCATAATTTCCATAACCACAGCCTCAGTCCAAATAAATCCCGTTTCTTTCGATGTAATAGAGAAGTCAATGATGCCGTAAAAAGGGTATTAGATACAAATGATTTGGCTGGCATCCAAATGAATAAGAGTTTCAGATCTTTTGTTGTTGGCGCGGGTGGATTCGAGAACCTTTTATTTTTGAAAAAAATGATTGTCGTAACTACATCAATAAAGCAAGACATCTATGACTTGGCGCAGGTGGTGCTGGAGCGCTTCAAGAGTACTTTTTATGGATACAGTACAAAAATCCTGGGTTATTTGTATTGATGGATTTAGATGATGCAGGGAGGTTAAAGAATGTTTTCTGGGCAGACCCCCGTAGTAGAGCAGCCTACCAATATTTCAGTGATGTGGTCACATTTGACACCACATACTTGACAAATAGATATAGGATGCCCTTTGCACAATTTGTTGGTGTAAACCACTATGGGCAGTCAATTTTGTTGGGAGCAGGCTTGATTTTCAGTGAGGATACTGAGACATTTGTGTGGTTATTCTAGACTTGGTTGTAGTGTATGGATAGTATAGCTCCGAAAGCTATTATCACTGATTAGGATAGAGTGATGAAAAATGCAATCGCTCTTGTTTTTCCAAAAAGCCGACATAGATTTTGTCTATAGCATATACTGAAGAAAGTCCTCAAGAAGCTTGGCTTTTATGGATCCTACAAAAGTGGGGTGAAAAATCACCTAATGAAATGTGTGTATGACACCCAAAGCGTTGAAGAGTTTGAAGAATATTGGGATCAGTTAATTACCACTTACAACTTGCATGAGAATGTATGGTTGCAAAGTTTATATGTTGAGCGTGAACATTGGGTGCTAGCATTCTTGAGAGATTTTTTTTTGGGCTGGAATGAGTACAATGCAGCGGAGCGAGGGCATGCATGCCTTTTTTGACGACTATGTTTATGCTAAGACAAACTTGAAAGAGTTTGTCGATCAGTTTGTGTGGTGCCCACGACCCCCATGTAAGGAGACACGGGAATCGAGATACCGGGATGATGACAACGGGGTCACACATCCCAACGTTAGTGCTAAGTGTGTGTACATGCAACAATGTACAAAAACAACGCAGCGGATAATTAATACAACTAAATATCAAAATTGTTAATACAATTTAAACAATCAGTAAAAAGGTTTAAAAATTATACAGTCATCCAAAATAAATATTTTACAAGTCTCAAACCAAAACGAGTGATCCCAGATCACTCCTCGGGTGGAGCCGAATCCTCAGGCTCATCTGCATCGAAATCTGCGTTACCATAAAATGGTACAGCAGGTAAGTATAGACCAAACAACTAAGGGATAAAAATACATTAATGCGACCAACATGCATGCATATGATGAAATATGCATTAAATCCAAAAATACTATTTTTTCCAAAAATAGATACTTTCCAACACACGCCAAAATCCCATTTTGGCCCAAAAAGTATACTCCTTCATTTTTCCAGAAAATGACCCAAATCAATAAAACCTCATTTTTCTAGAAAATAAATCACATAAAATCCTTTAAATTAACACACGCTATTTTCCCAGAAAACAGCCCATTATTATATTAACCAATGCACCATAATCTCCTCTAGGGATCATCCGCACGTCCTGGCTTCGTAGCGATGCTCAGTTCTGGGCTCAGCGCGTTCGTAGCCAAGCACCCACTACGCAACTAGCGATGCCCAGTTCCGCGCCCAGCGTGTACATGGCCAAGCATCCTTTAGCCCCCGCCAGCAGAGGGGCCACGGAGTCGGCACAAGACCATCTCGTCCGATCCCGTTGTCGCCCAGCGACAACCCAGGGGACGTCACTCAGTATATTCTGCTCCTAAGTGACCAGAGGAGCTCCACCGAGATAATATCCCATCTCGGCTTGGGGTCGTGATACACAGGCACCCAAAATCCTTTAACACATGAAAATCTAGTTTTCATGAAACACATGAACATGAATGCATGTACAAGAAAACTCAGTTTCCTTTACAAACATGATCATGCGTGCAATATGCTATGTACATGAACAACACCAAAACCAACAACCAACAATTCACAATACCAACCAAACACACAACTCCGTCCACAATCCATCCGACCCCCGAACTCCTCGGACTCAGTCCGGCATGTCCAACCAGTTCACAATAATATGAGTTAGTGCAAAAATATATTTAAATCACAATAGTTCTTTGGAAAAATACTTATAGCGCTATAATATGATTTTCGAAGGATCCCGGAGGTGCAAGAAGTGGTGACTCAGCAACGTAATAGTGTAAAATACACTGTCGCCATGGGTCTCAAAAACTCACTTTTCAACGGAGACAAACTAAGACCTGAAATTGATAGGGTAGGGCCTAGAGAGGTCGGTGAAGCCAATGGTGGTGGTGGTTTGCCGTGGGTGGCGGTGCAAATGGTGGTTTTAGGCCAAAAATACCCAAATCGGAAATGGGGTTGGATGTGATTCACCGGTGACGGATCGGAGCTGGGGTTGGGTCCATTGGGTTGTTAGGAGGTCAAGGATGAATTAGTGAAGAAACGGTGGGCGGTGGTGGCGAGACAGCGGCGCTGGAGCTCAAGATGCGCCGCGGCTTGGAGAGGCTCGTGGGGGCAAACGGCGGCGCGATAGGAGCTGAGAATGGAGGGAGGTGGTCGTCGGCCGGTGGGGAAGCGAATGGTAGGGGCGGTGTCGCGCACGGCTGCACGACGGCGGTGGGTTGGGTGGAAGGAGAGAAGCGCACGGGAGAGAGGGAGGGGAGTGTGGCGCGCAGGGAAGGAGAACCGCAGAAGAAAGAAAGAAAAAAGAAAGAAAAATAGAAAAAAGAAAAGTGGGGAAAAGAAATGAGGTCCAATCCTCACCTCTTGGGTCACAAAAAATGATCAAACAAAGATGATTTTAAAACAGCAAATCAATTAAAATAATTTAAACGTAATGATACAATGAAAATAAAATAATTAAATCCCACAATCAATTAATTTAAAAGAAGAATAATTTAAATGTACAACAATAAATAAATATTAAGAAAACATAACAATTTAATTTTCACAATTTAAAGATCATAAAATAACCCATTTAAAATATTCGATAATTATAAAATAAGAGAATAAATTTTTGAATTATTAAAAATAATCATTCAGTGAAAATACACTAAAATACGGGGTGTTACAGTTTGAGAACGTGTTGAAAAAAAGATTGGGAATGAAAATGCCACAGACTTGCACACATTTAATGTCATAATTCCTTGCATATCTAGATCTCCGATTGATAAGAGTTTTCAAGATTTGTACACAAATGCTAAATTCAAAGAAATCCAGCAGCAAGTTACCGGCATGATCAATATCGATCTAGAGTTACTTAAGCGTGATGGTGCAGTAAAGACATATCTAGTAGATGATGAAGTTCTGTAAAGTGTTCTTGTGGTTTATTTGAGATGAGGGAGATATTGTGTCGACACATTTTGGCGATATTCAAATGTAACGGGATTAAATCTTTGGCAGAAATGTACATTTTAGATCGATGGAGGAAGGACATCAAAAGGAGATACAAGTTAATCCACAATAGCTATGATGGATAGGATCAACGAGCAGGTTGTAATAGATATTCATGTTTGTTGAATATCTGTTCAAATGATCACTTATCCAACTACTAAGTTATATGCAATGATTGACTTGCATTATGCCAACCAAGAACCCCCATCGATGACCCAAACGGGTTCCAAAGTTGGTTGTATGAAAAATGATACAATTATAGTTGGTAGTTCTAAGCAAGTACTCAGTACATTTGTTATGCGAGAGAAAGGCAGATCCCCTATCTATGAGGAGAGCATCCAGGATGGAGACAGACATGCAGAAAGCTAAAGCGAAGAAAAAAATGCACCAATAAAAGAGAAACGTAAAGAGGTGCAGATAATTAATGACTTTTGTTTTTATATTTTATAATAACAAATATGACTAATGTATTTTGTACTTTCTTACTTGATTAATAGTGTGATGAAGGAGATACACCAGTCATGGGTACTTGTAAGAATTTATTCAGTACTTTGGAGATAGATATGACAAATGTTGATGACGTGCATGTATATTAAGGGTTTATATTTGAATTACAATATTGTAGAGTTTTCTGACGAATATGTATCACTAGGCTGTTCCAAACATTAGTGGAATCGTGCTCTGCAAAACAATGTTTGCAAGTCAAGAAAGTGTTAGTTTTTAATATTTAGATTGTACTATCGATATCACATTAATATTTGAATATTATTTGTTATAGATGCAATTTGGGTTGAATGGATCACAACCGGTGCAACCTGATAGGGATGGATCACAACTGGCGCAATGAGATGTTTTAATTTTAATATTCAGATACTTTTTGTGTATCGAATGTATTGGAACTGTGTATTGGAACGTAAGTGTAATTTGATGGCCATATATAGCAGGTTTGAGTTTTGTGTACTTGAATAAGATTTTTTTTTGAGCAAATGGGAATGCTTATGAGAATGCTTATGTTGAATGACCATATACAGCAGGCTTATTTGTTCATTATTTTGGAGTAAATGGGAATGATTATAACTGAGTGTGCTTTGTTGGTGGTAATCTTAGGAATAAACAAAGTTTTAAAGTAGTGCACGAGAGGAGTTTTGACTTTTGTGTCCATTAGTTCCGAGTTTACCTAAGGACTTAGAGTAAACATTAGCTGAGAATATGAGGCCATGAATCTTGTTTTACGTTATTTTGAACCTATTCCTTTATAAAGTTTGATTACTTATGGTTCTGATAACTTGATGCATGCCATTATGAGGTTTCTTGTACTAATAGTGCCCATTGCTGATGAGTCACCATCTTCCCCATTCGTATTGGGACATATACCTACATTGGGTTAGGTACGGGTTGAGTTTTGAGTTTGTACATGCACGTGCATGCACTTTTTTCACCCAGCTCCCATTCTCTGTATATCAACTATAATAAGCATGGATCAGACCAACTATAAATATACATACACATGCATATATATATGCCATGGACAAAATCTGTGACAACTCAACAAATATCAAATTACAAATTTTCCGCAATCACATTACAGACTAGTTAGATTAAAGAACATCAAAAAGTTGAACTAATCATTCATTTATACAAAATTCAATCCAAAATCACTTCAGAAACTTAAGTTAAGTACAAATTTCACAAAATTCGTTAGTGAACTCTGGTAAGCACCAACTAATTAGTCGAACATAAACCTACAAATTTTACAACATATACCAAGTTCCAAAATCACCTACATACTATTACATAACATGACACAACAACTGCAAAAGCCCAATATAGCAGGAGTAATATGCGTGAACGCGATATTTCAACTTCTTGCTCCAGAAGCCCCAGAAGCCCCAACTCTGTCTTCTCGATCTCATCCGCTCTCTTATAAAGCTCAATCTCCCTCTTCTTGATATCTTCGAGTTTCTTCTTGAGCTCTTTTTGGCTCCTTAACAGCTCATTGTATCTTTCTCGAAGTTGGAGCTCATAGTTGTGATTACTATCTGCCCACTTGAAAAACTTGCAGTATGGTTATCCCTGATAAGTTTTTACATATATAAAAAATATTAGATGTAAATAATATTAATCATTATATTAAGTATTTTACACTACAAATTATGTAGTTACCTCTATGTTGTATTTTGGACAACCTAAGAAGGGTCGTCTTGGATTTGTCAGTATTTGAGTATCTCAGTGTGGCTTCAACCTCACAGAAGCTTAATAGTTTATGCTTCTGTGAGGTTGAAGAAGTCATAGATGATGATGATGACGACATTTGGACGGAGGCCTAAAGAATGTGCAAGTAAGCAGTTTAACCAATTGATTTGATAAGTAAAGGGGAACAAAAAAATTGGATTCATTAAACTGAATTGATGCTAACAAAAATGAACACAAATATTTCAAAATCAAAACCAGGATCAGAATGCAACAAAAAACAATTCAAAGTCTAAAATCTTAACATTACTTGTGTTTTTTTATTACTTGCTATTGTTTATTTATCTTCTAAACTTATGTTGGCTGAATATAGTAAGTGTTAAGTTGTGAAAATTTATGATTCTTTATGAGATCAATAAGCCAAAGGTGGCTTTTATTACAAAAGATATTCTATAGTATTATTCAGTGTTAGCCAAGTGTTAACCAGTATTATTCTATAGTATCATATAAATCTCTATGATTGTTTAGGTTTTATGTGAATTTCATGAGTGGGGGTCCTTCGAAACCTAAACTTCCAAAGTCATGAACAATAACCTCAATCTCATGTTCTCATGAACACAAATATTTTGCACCAATTATGGTTAAATCCTCTGTTAAACATTGTTGTCTTCTAATCAAACAGGTCTAATTAAACATTGCAACATCCATTTATTTCCTTTATTCTCTATCTTTTTGTGTTTAATTGCATTAGTTTGTTGTCTTGTTCCCAATCACTATATTTGTAAAAAGCCCTTAAGCTCAACCTTAACTTGTTATTTGGCCTTGACAACGTGTCTAATTTTATATATAATATGGTACTAATTCTATATCTTCTTGTTGTTGTTGTCGTTTGCTTTTTTTTTTTTTTTTTTATATATATATATTGATTTAGTCTAGAACCTGGAAATACACAAGAATTAACCACAAACAAAAAAGTCACAAAAAAACTATTGAAATCTATTTTGTAAAAATAAAATGTGTTAAAGAATACCACATTTTATATTATATAACTTCAATCAAACTGAATTTTTTATGTCTACAAATTATGTAATTTTATTCTTAGCACATAATAGTTCCCAGAAGCAAGCACACACATGAAGCCATCAACACAAGCATGCAGTTGTGATCACAAGCATATATGGATTAGTACTAGAGAATAAAATCCATCAACATCACTTCAAATCTAATTCAAAAACTTGGATTTTCACAAGCTGGGTGCTAAAACAATCCATAAAAAATCATAAAAAAAAAAAAAAAATCACCCTTGGAGCTAAAATGTATGCTAGAAGGAAAGTAAAACCAAAATTACACTTACTTGATGTTGAGGTTAGCATTAGATTTTGGACAAATTACCTCAAGGGATTACACTGCGGGTTGGATTAAGGTTAGGATTTCGGCTTCAAATGGACTGCGGTTTCGAGTGGGAAGGTGGGGCTTTCGTGGGAATTGGGAGGGGGGGTGGACAATGCTTGATGAAGATGAATCGTGCTTGGTCGCCGTGCTTGATGAAGACAAATGAAGGTGAAACGCCGTGCTTGAGGACCATGAAGGTGAAACGGCATTGCTACAGAGAGCCACGAAAAAGAAAAGAAATGGCGTCGTTTTTGCCTGCCACGTGGAACTGGTTTCGTGATGGGGACGCAAGGGCAGTTGTCTGTAGAATTTTTATTAGAAAAACTTTGATGGAATAGCCAAACTTATGCTAGTGCTAAGAGCATTGGAGATGACCTAGCCAAATGTCAATGCAAGTCTATAATTTAGCTATAAGTAAGAAAAAACATCTATATTAGACTAGCCAATGGTCCAAAACTCAACATATGAGCTATAGTAATTTTTTAGGACTCTCCATTGCTGTCACTATTCACCCTTCATCAGACTATTTTATTATTTTTATCAACCTCCCCCTATCTTTCCTTCATTCTTTTCTCTCTCTTCAACCTGTAAGCTCCTTCATGTTCTGTTGCCTCGTGAGTCTTCAACCCTTGCTCCTCATTCGTCCCTCTTCTCTTTGTCGGTCGTCTTCTTCTCCATCTTCTTCCAAGCCAATCAAGCCTCGTTTGGTTACGCAATTAAGATGAGATGAGATGAAATATTTTGTTGAAGAGTTAATCTACATACAGTCTGCAAATAAAGACTGCTCATGCAAGTCCATATAGTTATGTTTAAAAAAAATTTAAAATTGCAATAATATCCTTTTTAAAATGACATTTTTTCATTTTTACCCCTATTTATCAATGAGACTGCACACGTAATCCCTCACTCAGGACTGCAAATAGAATTTCTCTTTGTTAAAAGTTGATTAAAATATTGTTAGAATAAAAGTTTTTAGTAGAATTTTTATTTTGTGTAAAAGTTTGAGAAAGTTATAATGATGAGATGAGATGCGATAAGATAGTTTTATCTATCCAAACTAGATAAGTCTCTTTTCCTCTCTCTTCTCCCTCTTCTCTGTGCATTTTCTCTGAGTCTCTCCTCTCCCTCTTCTCTTTCTATTTTCTCCGATTCTGATGTCAAAAATGCTAGAACGCACGACGGAGGAGGGCATGAAATGCACGAATTAAATCCATGTAAGCACCATGAAAACTCAATTTTACCCAAAATATAAAACAATCCCTCTGCACACTTAAAAAGAATCATTCGCTCCCTTTAGATCCCCCTACAACGTAATGCAAGGTACGGAGTTTTGCATCTCACCCTCTCCGTGTTGTCCTCCAATTTTGTTTACAATTCCTGTGACTTTCGCTCTTATGTTCTAGTACTATTGCTTTCTTCTGGCTTTTCGGAATGGTTTCTATTTTCTTTTGGGATTGTGAAGAAACGGTAATTTTTAAGGGTGGTTATTTGATGTGATTTGGAATCTAGGAGCTTGAGTTTCTTCTGGCTTTTCAATTTAGTTTCTATGAATGTTAAATTTGTATCACATTGAACTAATTTTCTAAGTTTATTTGATACTTATCAATGGAGGAATGTTAAGTGAGGGATGCTGAATGAGGAGGTTCGCCACCTTGGGAGAAGAATAGAAGAAACGATTTTTTTTTCGGGGAATGGGGTTTTGTACGAGAAAAGAAACGATTTGGGGGATTTCCTGTACGAGAGAGGAAATGAAATTAGTAATTCTAATTTCCAATGGTGTGATTGATAGGATGGTAGCCTAGGTTTAACTAAATTATTTTTATTGATAGGATGGTAGGCTGGGTTGAATATTCATGTATGGCATCTGATCGTTTTTGTGTGTTCTTAGACTCAATTTAGATTACCTTCCTATAACAAGCATATGCTTTGTAGAAACATACAACATGTACTTGTGGATTGGATAGCCTGTGAAACAGCTAAACATTCTTATGATGACAGAACTATGATTATAGTAATTGAATATATGAAACAAAAGTAAAATACTATTTATAGACGAGTCTTGACAGTCAACCAAATACTTTTATAGACGAGTCTTGACAGTCAACCATATATACTGAAAAAGAAAAATAAACAATGATGCCAAATATAAAGTTGTGCCAACATCACAGCTACCACCCCACACTTCCTGTGTGACACTGCATTGAATCCACCGCCGAACTATATCCTCCCCATTCCCACCACCAAAAAGAGTCCCTAATTTCAACTAATACCAACTCCCACTACCATGGTTTCTGGTCCATGCACATCTCATCTTCTCTGTCTGGAGTGTAAACAAATACATCTAAGTCTCAGTTCCACTTTCAGATGACTAGATGGGACATTGTAAACAAGTCAACCATCAAACACAAAGGGTTCTTAAAAATCTTAAAAATATTATTTTTTTATAGGTAAACAAAACTATATTAATCAAAGAATAAGGCAAAACCCGATACAATAAGAAAATACACAGTGTGCCCTAGCTAGGAAGGCACCAAAGAAATAAGAAAGTCATGGAGGTCTATGCCATTAAAATCAACAGCAATGGCCCAAGTACATAGAGTAGTGTAGAATAAAACTTTATGATCTCTCTCTGTCTTCAAACGTCTTGGCATTGCGTTCCTGCCACAAGCACCACATGATACAAATAAGTATCATCTTCTAAACCGCTTTAATCTACTGCATGCCTCCTAGATTTGTCCAGCTAGCTAGCATTGCCACTACAGTCTCCAGCATAACCCAAGCCAACTCTACCCGACCAATCACCTCATTCCACAAAGCCTTTGCTGTCTCACAATGTAAGAGAAGGTGGTCCACTGACTTTCCCCCTCCCCGACACATGTAACACCAATCTGCTATGATAACCTTCCTTTTCCTCAAACTGTCAGTTGTGAGAATTTTGCCCAACGATGTTGTCCACATGAAAAAAGTAGCTTTGGTGGGTGCCTTATGTCTCCAAAGCCTTTTCCAAGGAAAATGAGTGTTAGGCTCTTGAGTAAGAATCTTATAAAAAGAGCGAACTGAGAATGCACCTTCCCATTGGGTAACCACCACAATCCATCTGTTTGTTGAGTGCTCAGTTTAACAGAGTACAAGAGGCTGTAAAAGTTAGCGACACTGCTCTTCTCCCAATGTTGTGCTGCTCTACTAAAACTGATATCCCAATGAATCTGACCCCCTGAAAGCCTCATGACATCTACCCGTGCAACTTCTGTATCACTCACGATTTGGAATAATCACATGAAATAAACTTGTAATGGGGTATCCCCACACCAAATATCTTTCCAGAATTTAATCCTGGAACCCTCCCCCAACTGTAATCGAGTGTGATGAGTAAACACCCCATCCTTTTCTAATGTGTTTCCACAATTCCACTCCATGTGCTCCTCTAACTTCTTTAGTACTCCATCCCCCCCAAATGCCTCTATATTTATGTTCAATCACCACCTTATATCTCCACAACCATTTTCCAAATAGCGCCTGATTAATGATCCTCACATTTCTAATTCCTAAGCTACCATTGGAGATAGGACGACATACTGTATCCCAGCTTACTAGGTGAAATTTAAACTCCTCCCCCATGCCACCCCATAAGAATTCATGTTGGAGCTTCTCAATTCGATGAGCCACACTTGCAAGTATAGGAAAACGTGATAGAAAGTACATTGGTAGGTTAGAAAGTGTACTCTTGATCAAAGTGATCATGCTGCCTTTCAATAGGTACGTTTTCTTCCATCCCGCTAATCTCTTTTCCAAATAGAGGAAGCCCTCGCAACCACCCCAACGGGAGTCCCAGGTAGGTCAAAGGAAGAGAGGCTATTTTACACCCCAATGTGCTAGCCAGCTGCCGTATATTAGGAACATATCCAATTGGAACCATCTCTGATTTATTTAAATTCACTTTCAATCAGGAGACTGCTTCAAAGCAAAGTAGCAAGGCCTTTAGCACTTGAATTTGATTTCGAACTGGCTTACAAAAAACAAGTGTATCATCTGCAGACAACAAGTGTGAAATATTAATGATACCCCTGTCTGGGTTTCCAATTGAGGAGCCATCCACAAAGCCATTAGAGACCAAAGTCAATGTCATCCTACTTAAACCCTCCATCACAAAAACAAACAGCAGCGGCAACAAATGATCGCCTTGTCTTAGGCCTCGCGAGCTATGGAAGAAACCAATAGGGCTACCATTTATCAAAACCAAAAATTTCACTGTTGATATACACCATCGCATCCAAGTTCGCCACTTCACACCAAAACTGCACCTCCCAAGAAGGTAGAGAAGAAAATCCCAATTAACGTGGTCATACGCTTTCTCCATATCAAGCTTGCAAATGATTCCTGCTATACCATTTTTCAGCCTACTGTCTAGACATTCATTAACAATAAGATACCCGTCTAGAATTTGCCTACCTTTAACAAAAACATTTTATGGTTTGGTGATGATCTTCCCTACTACCTCACGTAGTCGATTTTCTAGGACTTTGGATATGATCTTATACACTCCATTCACTAAGTTAATGGGTCGAAAATGCTTCACTTCATTAGCCCCCACCTTCTTTGGAATCAACGTGATGAAAGTGGTATTTAAGCTTTTCTCAAATTCACAGACACAAAGAGCTCCTGAAACACCTTCATAAGAGCTTCCTTAATGACATCCAACAATCTTGGAAGAAGCCCACAAAGAATCCGTAGGGCCCCAGAGCCTTGTCTTTGCCCATCTTCCTCACTAGTTCGAAGACCTCCTTCTCTTCAAAAGCCCTCTCCATCAGCAATACATCCCTCGGTTTGATGGTGTCAAAAGTAAGGCCATCAAGAGGGGGCTGCCATCCCATCGTCTTGGATTGTAGTTGCTCATAGAAATCAACTAAAAGGTCATGAATTGCTTGTTCTTCCTTACATTCCACCTCGTCAACCTTCAACACCTCTATGTTATTGTTTCTCTTATGAGAATTTGCAATACTATGAAAGAACTTTGTGCTTCTATCTCTTTCCCTTAACCACAAGGCTCTTGATTTTTGCCACCAAGATGTCTCTTCTAATAATATGATTCTCTCTAACTTCGTCCCCACCAGTGCCTTCCACTCTAATTTTTCCTAAGTAAGAGGCCAAAGTTCTTAGAGTCTCTATTTCCTAGATCTCTATCAACTTGCTTTTCTTGTTTTTCCCTATGTCTCTGAACGATTGTGTGTTCCACAACTTCAAATCTCTTTTTAGCGCTTTCAATTTCCCCGCAAGAACGAAACTAGTACTACCATCAAACTGGTACGAAGACCACCATTGCTTTACTCTTTCTACAAAACCTTTAGATTTTAGTCACATGTTTTCAAATTTGAAATACTGTCGTCCTCTACGAAGGCCACCACAATCAAGCATGATAAGCCAGTGATCCGACCCAACACGAGGCATACGCTTTTGCCAAACATTCGGGAAATGAATTTCCCATTTTGGTGATAATAAGAAACGATCCAACCTAGACCAGGTTTAGTTATTAGCCCATGTGGATGTACCCCCAGCTAGTGGCAGATCAACCAAGTTTAAGTCAAAGATATACTCAGAGAACTCATCCATCGTTGACCACCCTCTTCTATAACTTGAGGGCTCACTTGGAAATCTGGTAATATTGAAGTCTCCCCCAATACACCTTGGAAGTTCCACCAAGTGTGAACTCCTACTAATTCATCCCACAGAGATGCTCTATTGTTGTCTAAGTTTGGCCCATAGACACCTGCAAATGCCCACAAAAAGTTATCTGGCACGCTCTTAAAAGAGCATGCAACCGAGTACATCCCTATGAAATCCTTCATTTTTTCCACCACTCTTCTATTCAACATAACCACAACCCCTCCTAACGCCCCATTCAAAGTCAAATGAACCCAATCCACATGAACACAACTCCATAAGCTTCTCACAATTTTCCTAATGATTGACCAAGATGGCACAATCATTTATTTACTTCGTTGAGCTCGCGGACGTTCCACGACACAATTTTGGGTCTCATTGGGAAAAGGCCAGCCCTTCCCTTTCAACCTGCCCTTGCTTCTGCTTCCCTATGTAATCATTGACCACTTTAACCTGTTGAGCTCACGCTATTTTTTGGAGTTAGCTTTACTTTGGGGTTTATGCCCTGCTTCAATGGTTGTGAGCAATGCCATAAACTGTTCCTCGTAGCTTTCGCTTCCCAAGCGCATGAATCTTTGAATAGCTTTTACAAGACCCAATCTGAGGCCTCAGGAAGGCCAGGATACATAAAGTTCAAAGGCAAATGATCTACCTCCTTGCTGTCCACCAAAATAATTTCATCCAGGTGCTCACCCCTGATCTGAACAGTACTTTGCGAGGGCACCAATTCCACCCCATCAGAGTGCCCAGAATTTGCATAAACAACCCCATTAGAGTGCTCTAATTCCACCCCAACAGACTCTTCAACAACCTGGATAGAGAGATTCGCCAGCATCACCTCCTCCTCCTCACTCCTTGTTGGCATTTTCTGGCAACCATGTGGTAGAGCGCAACCACTAGAAAGGGTCAGAGAGCCTTTCGAAACCTCAACAACCTGCATAAAGAGGCTCGCTGGCATCTCCCCCTCATCCTCATGCCTCATCGGCGAGGTCTAGCCCCCACTCGGCAGAGAACAACCAGTAGAAAGTGTCGTCGGCATTGTCTGGCACCCACGATAGCCTGCACAGAGAGGCTCGCCAGCATCTCACCCTCTTCCTAGCAACTCATCGGTGCAGTCTGGCCCTCTCCCGATAGAGGACAACCACCCAAGAGAGTCAGAGTACCCTTCGCTACAACTAACGACACACTCCGAGCTTCCTGCATGTGAGAATCGTCAACGAAAATCGCCACTATCGACGTCGGCATGTTTTGTCTACCCGCAGGCATCTCCACCTGCACCGGCGAGGTCATCGACGTCAACCCACTACAAGGAGTAGCCCTACGGCTGTTGTTGCCTTTCTGCTGAAGGCTGGGCTGAGGTCCAAACTGGCCCACTCCACATGGATGCCTCACTTGGCTACCTCCAGTTGGGCCCGTGGGCTGAGACCCACCCAAGAGAAGGGGCCCCATAACTTGGACCAAGGACTGAGGCCCTGTTATCTTGATCCACTGAGGGTCCTTCCCATTATTCTGTTTAAAAGGCTTTTGCACCAGGCTTCTTATCTTTACACACCCCCATCCTGTCAGCTTCATCTTCCTTTTTATGCCCGACAAAAGGTTTTAAGTCTGCAATTTCCTTTCGCAGTTCCCATAAACAACCCATCACCTCTTCCCACATCCCATTCCACCTTCCTGTCATTTCCCACGTTGTAATTGTCAGAGAAACTGACACCCCCCCACTTTGCTCATGGTGGGCCTCATTTGGTACGAGAGCCTCCTTGTAAGACCGCATCAATGGCTTCTCCACCACCTTCTGCTGCCGTGAAGGGCTCGCCTGGTAAGCCACACTGATTTTCCTGCAAACACTTTCCCAAAGCCTCCCGTAACATCCCCCATCCTCTTCCCTCTCCCCTTCAGGAATGAAAATGAAATTTCTTCTTCCACCCTCATTGTATTCTGCAACCATTATGCAACGGCTCCTTAAATTCGAGCACCTCTGGGCTATAAAGCTATGATACCCTTCTCTAATGGTGCTATAAAACTCCTTCTCCCCTCTCAAACAGACCTCCAACGCTTTCTGAAGCCAACCCACTGTATTTTTATCCACCATAATCTCATGATGCTTCTTCCATCCTCTCTCAATGATATGAAACCAACCTCCCTCCTTTAGTAATAAAAATAATTTTGAATCTATCACCAATTCCTTTGTGAACCCCATCCACACCAGATGATGACAAAAGAAGAGAAAGAAACTTAAGAAGAATAAACTGGGAAAGATCACCAGAAAATTCTACCAATGAACAGAGTATCTTGTGCCATCTTGGTCAATCAAAAAATAACTTAAAAATATTATTAAAATATATAATATAATATTATTATTTTGACTTTAAAATGATTAGTTTAATGTGGATTTATCTAGTCAAAAGTTGAGATTCTAGCCAAACTTTGGACTTGGCAATAATGCTCTCAGTAGGGATAACCATCATTGTAAACCAACTTGCTACCGTGTCCTTCCATCTCCTTCAAGGTAAAAGTCAAAGTCATATCACACAGACGTGTTGATGAAAAAAACGTCGTGAATTGTCAACCACCCTTTGTTGACTCAGTTTTGGATGATAGTCAAGCTTAAGTAACCACTAATTCCGGTGAACTTCTGCATCATTTATTGAGGCCAGGCAGGTTAAATGCATGAATGCATGGCTCCCAAGACTAGGACTATTCAACGACTTAAGACAGAAATTAAAGAAAATTCAGACAAACTCATGAACATTTTGCTACATGGTAGTTGGTCATCTCAGGAATTTTCTGACTTATAAATAGTAATATAATCGATCTGTTTGATAGCCGAGTGTTAACTTATTTCCTCCCTCTCCTCTCCTCTCCTCTCTGGCTTCTATGCATACAATGAGGAATAAACCTTTCATTGCAGCCATTTTGCTGCTACTCCGGCTTTTGTGTAGCCTACAACATATGGGTCTCTCTCTCTCTCTCTCTCTCTCCCCCCTTGCGTTATTCCATGATTACCAAATATAGCAGTACATATTGTTGCCTTCTTTGAAACTCATTTAAATCATTGCTCAATACATTGTGCAGGTGCACAATCCATAGGTGTGTGCTATGGAGGAAGTGGCAATGCAGACAACTTACCACCTGAGTCGGAAGCTGTAAGTCTCTGCAAAACACAAAGCATTGGCAAGATGCGCATTTACTCTCCATATCCAGAAATTCTCGAACCCCTTAGAGATTCCAACATAGAACTCATCGTTGGCGTCCCTAATGACAGCCTTAAAGACCTTGCCGACCTTTCAGCTGCAACAGATTGGGTCCAGAGGAACATTAAAGACTATTCTTCCAATGTCGAGTTCAAGTATATTGCCGTTGGAAACGAAGTGAATCCAATTGGTGCAGCAGCTCGGTTTGTTCTTCCAGCAATGCAAAACGTTTACAAATCAATTGCAGATGCTGGTCTACAAAACCAGATCAAGGTCTCAACCGCGGTGGACACAAACTTGTTGGGTGTTTTTGATCCTCCATCGGCAGCTGCTTTCAGTGCCAATGCAGGGCCATTCATGGAGCCATTCATTGGTTTCCTGGTTAGCACTAGAGCGCCACTTCTTGCTAACATCTACCCTTATTTCAGAGTAAAATACAACAACCAACCAGTCCCGTATGCCTTATTTACTGCAACGGATGTTGTTGTACAAGATGGCAAACTAGAGTACAGAAATCTCTTTGATGCCTTGATGGATGCTTTGTATTCTGCTATTGAGAAAACAAATGGAAGAAGTTTGGATATTGTGGTGTCAGAGAGTGGCTGGCCATCTGCTGGAGGTGCTGTGGAAACTATCGAGAATGCAGGCACTTATTATAGGAATTTGGTTGATCATGTCAAAGGAGGGACTCCGAAAAGGCCCGGAAAGGCCATAGAAACTTATTTGTTTGGCTTGTTTGATGAGAACCTGAAAGAAGAGGAAATTGAAAAACATTTTGGTCTATTCTATCCTAATAAACAGGCCAAGTATAGTATTAGTTTCAATTGAAAGGGAGACAATGGAGTTTGGTAAAAGTCTCTTGGAGCCACTATTATAAATAAGAGTGGTTTAAGGCCAAGTCGCCTTCTACTGCATCATGTATGAAATAGTATGAAAGAGGGCTTACATGTGATAGTTTCCATACAGGGCATTTATCAGTGCCATCAGTGATATCCTTCGCCCATGTTTCCTTTCCTAATAGTTCTGAGTAATGAGGATTTTATACTCCATTAATTTTGCTTCAAATTGTAATCCAAATTCATGAGTACTGGGGTGGTGCGCTATGCATGGTAAGAGACTTACATGTATACATAATTTGTCTTGATCTCAAATTTTGAGTTCAACAGGCCTAGAATTACTTATCAAATGAGTCAATGAGGACTTAAAGTGAATGGCCGAACTCACTGGAAAATACCATAGAGTTTAAAGATATTTTCGATCATCACATCTCAAAACCAAGACAGTGTTTCCAAAGAAAAGACTATGAAATGTGCATGCACTATAAATTCAGAGAGAGAGAGAGAGAGAGAGAGAGAGAGTAGACCTATTAATTAATTCTAGGCTCGATATCAGAAAACCAAGAAGTAGGAGTAAGGGAGCCATAAGAGCATTGCTATCTTTTGGTTTGAGTAAACCAACCATGGGAAAAGCAAATGAGAAACCCAGGAAACCAGCTCTATTGCTCAGCACAGATATCTCTACATTACCATTTGCGCCTATATGTTGTAGGCTACACGACAGCAGAAGTGGTAGAAAAGTAGATGCAGTCAAAAGTTTATTCCTCATTGTATAGACTGAAGCCAGATAAGACGGGACAGGAAATAACTGAACTACACACTCGATCGGCCTTCAAATAGAAGAAAACTGCACATTTCCGTTTATTAATTGGAAATTTCCTGAGACAACCAACATTAATATAGGAAACAATATAAGAGTTTCTCTGTATTGTCTTCAATTTCTGTCTCATTTTTCAGTAAAATCGTTGAGTAGTCCTAGCATAGGGAGCCATGCTTTTAACCTGCCTGCCTTAATTAGTGGCAAACGGAGCTTGAGTGAATCATCCAAAACTTGCGTTAGCAAAATTAATATTATTCATTTTGTTAGTGTTACTGCTTATGTCCATCATTCTATATATTCTAGGCTTTCATTTTGGTTTCTTTCTGATCCCAGATATTGTTGTTTCACATTCTAAATAGAAAAATATTATTCATCGGGCGTTCTTTCAATTACTTTGCTCTCCAAGCACACCACCCCCTTCCATACCCTCTCTGGGGGGGCACTGCACTGTCAAGTATGGTCATGATTCATGTCTGCATTGCAGGATTCAATACATGAAATGAGCTGAATAATGCCTGGTGGCAATTGCATGTACATGATGTACCTACTAGCTACTAGCTAAGCTAGCCCAAGACAAAAATGCCATGATGTAGAGCATCTCTCTCTCTCTCTCTCTGTGTGTGGAAAAAAAGAGAGAGAGATGAAAAGAAAAAATACATTTTAACGATTGCATTATTGTGGATAATTAGATCATATAAAAAGTAGGCAAGAATAAGGAAAAAAAAAAATGCAGCATCCAGAAAGCAACATTTCATAGATGAAAAGAATATTAGCCATATTATATCAACAAATATGATGTCAAAGTAATCAAGCTTATGAAGGAACGAGTATTGGCAGCCACTACTTCTTTTGAAATCTGTGAGATCACCATTTATCTCAAAAGTTTAAACTAATAGAAAGAAGTATATTTTATTATTTATCTCATATCTTATACTTTCCCTCACGTGTGGACTAGACTCTCCCTCAATGGGTGACCCAACAAGTGGAATATTTAATTAAATGAAATAGAGTATAGAGTCAGCCAATCAGGAATTGAACTCAAGACCTCTGCTCTGATACCATGCAAAATCACCACTTGTCCTAAAAGTTTAAGCTAATAGGAAGATGTAGATTTTATTATTTATTTTATATCTTAACAAAATCCATGAGCAATATGTAGGCTCACTTGATGATTGTCATTGGATATGGTTCTAGGTTTGCTATCCTATCCCACGTCACTTTTCTTATTTGGTCTCACAATTCCTCACAATTCTCGCGGAAGAGCATTTGGTAGACGAAAGCCCCCTTAATCATTTTTTGTATGGACAACTTCTTTGGAGAAGATTTCCACTATCGACAACCCAAGGAAATGCAGTATTATAGTATTGGATTGGTATTGTCTATGTGAAAAGAGTGGAGAATCCGTCGATCATCTACTAATACATTGTGAGATTTCTACAACTTTGTGAAATGCCTTTTTTGCTAGGGTGGGTGTAGCTTGGATGATGCAAAGAAGGGTAACAAATGTCTTAGTTTCATGAAGAGGTCTTCAAGGCACTTCTCAAATTGCTGCAATTTGGAAGATGGTTTCCATTTGCCTATGTTGATGTCTTTGGAGGGACAAGAACGAGCGAAACTTCGAAGATTGAGAGCAGTCATTACATGAATTAATAACTTTATTTTTTAACACCTTGTTCTAATGGTCGATTGTAATTGATTTTAATGGCATGACCATTCATGAATTTCTTGTATCACTAGAACATCACTCCTAGGCATTACTCTTGTATATGACCCGTGTACTTTGGCATTTGCATATTTCTATGATCAATAAAATCTTATTTACCGATCAAAAAACAATTCCTCACAACTCAACAATCATCAAGCAACAGTAGCTACGGTTTGGCTAAAATCTGATTTGGCCCATTAAGAGCTAAGTGATCTTTCCACTCCTATTCATTCTACAACCATTACAAGAAATAAGGCATTTTTCGGCCATTTTTTATCTGTTGGAAATAAAATCGCCGCAAGACCCTTTATTTGCAACGATTTTTCACATCCTCACAGTATTTTTATATCATTTTGGAAAATGTTCTTTTGCGGCGATTTTATTACTTTTTGCGATGGCAAAATTCACCGCAAATAATAATCTGGTCTTTTGCAGAGATTTTTTACTTTTTGTGACGAAACATTTCGCCGCAAGAATAAAAAATATGTTGCGGCAATTCATTGTTCGATGGAATTGCGAAAGTGGCCATTTGCAACTATTTTTTAACTTTAAAAATCGCCGCAAATATTAATCAGGCCTTTTCCAGTAATTCGGGTGATTTCCAAGTCATCGCATAATGTCCAGTGCAAAGTGGGAAGGAATGTGCAATTCACTTTTGTGGCGACTTTTTAACTTGTTGCGGTGATTTTGTCGTCACAATAAGGTATTGTTAACTGTTGCGGCATTAACTCCGTAAATTAGAAAAATCGCTACAATAGATAATATTTACGGCGAATGTTGTCCCCGCAAAAACATATATGGCTAATTAAAGCTTTTTAGTGGCGACTTAAAAGCGCCGAAAAACCTAATAAAATTTAAATGCCACGCGTTGCATTTTTTCCTCATTTATTTCCCTCCATCCAGCCGTCTCCCCCGTCCCCGTCCCCCGTCCCCTCTCTCTCTCCCCAATCCCTCTTCTCCCTCAAACCTTCGTCGCGCACAGCCCGTCGCCAACGACCCCACCAAGCCACCGCCACCTCACCTCGACGGCCACCCCCTCCTTCTCTCCCTGCCCCCACGCCGATCTCTTTCTAGCCTCACCTCTCTCTTTCTCTCGGATTTCTCTATATCGCCGCCGTTAGGGGCGTCGTTTGCCACCACCCACACCTCGACGCCGTCCCCAATCCTCTGTTGAAGCCCCCTTCTCCTCCACGCCTAGCTTAGCAACCCGAGGCTCTCCCTCCCACTCTTGGACCACCACTCCATGCCAATCAATTAGATGAAAGAAGGCACTTGAGGATGGCCCTTGATGCTGTATGATTCTGTCATTCTTGCTCTTTATTCCAGTTCCAGTCAGCTATTTGCTATAATTTGTAACTTTGCAGGAAATAGTGTCTGTTTTGGATGATTGAAATTTCAGGCCCGTGGAATGAATTATTTGCACAACCCTCTCCCATAATAGTGCTTCGTGATTTGAAGTCTCCAAATTTACTAGTTGATAAGAATTGGGTTGTGAAGGTGGTGTCTTTTCTCTTTACTGAGCTTGCTCAATTTATTTCATGTATCTTCCATGCCTAATCCAGCACGACGTGAACTTTCCTGCGTGTTTAGGTGTGCGATTTTGGCTTATCACGGATAAAGAATAGCACATTTCTTTCTTCAAGGTCAACTGCAGGGACAGTAAGCCATTTACACTTTTCATCTTTTTTTTTTTTTTCTTTTTCGTTCTGTTTTTTTGGATAATTCATTTATGATGGACGGATGCATCACATTCATGTCTCAGTGCTGGATATATTCTTCTGACTACATCTAGTTTCTACACACCTTCGATATGTTTCCAGCAATGGTGAAACACTCTGTTTTGTACTATACTTCTTCATATTACATCATTTCTTGAATTTATTGTGAACTATCTGTCCTTTTTGCTGCCGGTACACAGAAACTTGGTAGATCTTGTGGTGATTAAGAAAGAACAAAAGAAAAAATTAACAGTTTTTTTTTTTAATGTTCAAAACATAATATAAATAAAACTAACTACTATTGCATTTCTTTGTGCCATCTTAATTGGGTTAGCTTTGAAGGTTTTTGAACTTTTTGTTTTTAAGTTTTGACTGATGTGGTTTTATTTTGGTGCCTTCTTATTTGGTTGCAGGAAAGGGTAGTAGAAGCAATGAATATGTATCTTCTACATGCACTTGTGTCTATTTATAGCTTGTCTAGGTTTTGGTTCATAATGTCTAGACTATCTACATGTTGTAAAAATGCTCTCTGGTTATCTAATGAAGTTTTTGCTATGTGTGATGATTCAACTGGAATCTCTTATATAAATATATGATAGGGTATGGTTTAAAGATAACATAGATTCCAGCTAGAGTTTGTCTATTACATCCTCCTTTTTTCTTGATTTTGCTGACTACACATACATTTATTTTCAGATGAATGATTTTTGTTAATCCTGTCTGGTTGGATTGAATGATGCGACCAGCTCTCCCTCCCTCCCGAGCCACCACTCCACACCAAGTTCTCTTCTCACAATCTCATAAAGAAATTTCTCCTTTATTTGGATTGAATGAACATATGTGATTGTATTTGGCTTGTTTTGTGATTTGTTTCTTATCAAACTTTTTAAATCTTAGGTGACAGAGGGCCATCTCCTCGATTAGGGTTCCTTGAGGAGCTTCTTGTAGGTAGTTGTTAATCCTACTACTCTGTTCTATGCTCTGATTTATTTTTACATGACTAATGTTTTGATTAGTCATTAGAAGAAGAACGAGAGAACGTGGGAGAATGTTTTGATTATGCCAATAAAAATGTAGTGCTTTGTATGTTTCTGGTATTTCAACAGTTAGTTCAGATTTCTTTTTGAAAAGCAACATAGGTTCAGATTTCAAAGTCTCAATCTTAAATAACTAGGCTTTAATTTGGTTGATATGAACTTTTAAAATCTTGAGAAATGTGGAAAGGCAGCTAATACTGTATCATTTGATGTCACTTTTACATGTTGTACAAGACTTCTCCAGTGGTCGTCCTGATTATTTCTTCTTTCTCCCTTCTTTCTTTGGATGGATCTATGTCCTGATCCTAGGAAGGGGATTTTTCTATTTCATACTTTCACTTCTTGGAAACTGGTACTTAGACTAAAGACCTTTCTTTGACTCATCCTTTATCAGGTGAACCAGCTTAGTTAGTGATGTGGACCAATATGAAATTCTCTTGATTTCTTTTTCCCCCTCCCACTCTTCTCTTTGAGACAAAAGGCTGAGGTCGTGGGGTTGACATGCATGTGTTCATGGAACCAACTATGCCAAACACAATGTATGAATGAGACACAGAAAAACAGATCCCCTCTAACCTTTTTAATATTTCTTTCCAAAAATCTTCCAAATACCACAAGCTTCAATGTTTCTTTCTCAGCCAATGAATCACAAGCTCCATTACCTGATCAGCAACGTTATTGGTAGTCTGACCCATATAAGATGCAAAACAACATAGCACATCACCATTTGAGTTCTGAATGACTCCACCACTCACCAGAACCTGAAAATCCAGGATTACGAAAAGAGCAACCATCTAGATTAGTTTATTGAACGTTAATTACGTGACAACTTTATTAATTAATATTAAAATATAGTTTTCACCTGACCGACGGGAAGCTTTTTCCTTAAAATTAGGAACCTGAAGGATGCCAAATTAGAATACCGAAAATGAATCTCAGGCTAATTAATTAGTTTGTATTAGTCTGGTGGTGTGCTTTGCATAGGTACGCGTTGGACCATATTGCATCTACTAATGGTATTAGATGGCACCTCGAAAAGTAGATGTCGATCACTAGTCAAAGTTTGAGCTGTTCAGATTAACAAATAAACAAATAAATAAACTAATTTATTTATTGGATTCCTTAATTTATTTCTTGTTTAAAGAAAAAGCATCTTCATTTCTTGTTTAACTTTAACACGCAGGCAGAACTTGCAAGAGTTCATAAACTATTAGAGACGGCCACCAGTCCTCTGTAATCTGTATTCAAAGCATCTTTGATGGATAGAAACATATTGTCGAGGTGGTAATATTCAGAAAGTGTTTCATCTCATCTCATCTCATCTCAACATTATAATTTTATCAAATTTTTACATAAAATATAATAAATAATTCAACTTTTTTAAATCTTAAAACAATAATAATATTAAAAAATAATATTCTAATAATATTTTTATTAACTTTTATTTTTCATTTAAAACTATCTCATCTCATATTTAAATCCAAACCAGCCCGAAAAAAAAAATTTGTAGAGAGAAATCTTCGGGAGAAATGCTCGGGAGATTTACAATATTATTAACACTTTTTCTCTAGAAAGGGAAAACTTTGTTAGCATTTCTCTAGAAAGTAACACCTTTTTTTCAAATTATTTTTTTAACATTTTTAAATATTTAAAGAAAAAGAAAAAAGTTTACAATATTATTAAATAATATTTTCTTAATCACCAAGTAAAAAAAAATTAAAAAAAAAAAACAAACGGGGAAAAAAAAAAAAAAAAGGAGGGGGAGCCCGTTTATTTTTCTAAATGTAATCCCATTGAAGCCAAAAAAATAAAAAATAAATGTATTCACATTAGTCTTGGGATGCTTGCCTTCTTTATATATAAACGGCAAGAAGACAGAGGAAAGCTAGCTGGAAGTTGGGTGTAATAATGTAGTTGCCATTAATTAATCTTGGGGATACAAAAATAAGGTAAAGAAAAAGCAGTAGGCAAAGCATCTTCAGCAGTAACAAGAAAAGAAAATTCATGTTTATATAACACGCATGCAGCAGCACATGCAAGAATTCATAAAATATTGGCCACGCTCTGTGTCCTCTCTATTCAAATGTTAAAGTGAATAGGAACTTTCCCATGCAAGCCTTATAAAATGTTGCTCCCGCCTTGTCCTCTGTACGCATTCAAAGCAAACATATCCTTCCTTCTATCCCTTTAGTGATTCCTCAAGAGCCCTTTTTACCATTCCTTCACCAACCATCAACAAATGGCAGAAGCCATTCTCTTCGACGTTGCTGCACGAATCATTGAGAGCTTGGGATCCCAAACTCTCAAAGAGATCAGACTGCTTTGGGGTGTCACAGATGAGCTTGAGAAGCTCAAGAACACCGTTTCGACAATCCAAGCCGTGCTTCTTGATGCTGAGGAGCAATGGACAGTGAACCGTGAAGTTACAGATTGGCTTGAAAAGCTCAAGGATGTCGTTTATGATGTAGACGACTTGCTAGATGGTTTCTCCACTGAATGTCTGTTGCGAGAGATGATGACTCATGATAAGATGGCAAAAAAGGTACGAATCTTCTTCTCCAAATCAAACCAGCTTGTCTATGATCTGAAAATGGGCCATAAGATTAAGGCGATTAGACAGAAGTTAGATGCCATCGCAAATGATAGGAAATTCCACTTGGAGGAACGCCCTGTGGAGATAGGAGTCAGGGCAAGGAAGAGGGATGATACTCATTCCTTTGTACCCGAGGCAGAAATTATTGGTAGAGAAGATGACAAGAAGGAGATCATAGATATACTTCTTTCTGATTCCAATGTTAAAGTGAATGTAGGAATCCTTCCGATTACTGGCATCGGAGGATTAGGAAAGACCACACTAGCTCAATTCATCTTTAATGATGAGGAAATAGATAAACATTTTCAACTAAAAATGTGGGTGTGCGTCTCTGATACTTTTGATGTTAGAAAAGTTGTTGAAAAAATCCTAGAATCGGCAATAAAACAGAAACCAGACATTACTGTTCAAATGGATACGTTGGTGCATGGTCTTCGAAAAGAAATTGTTGGAAAGAAATACTTACTTGTGTTGGATGATGTTTGGAATGAGGAAAGTGAGAAATGGGATAAATTGAAAAATTTGTTGATGGGTGGTGCAAGTGGGAGTAGAATATTAATAACTACACGAAGTCCAAAAGTTGCACAAATTACCCAAACAATTGGACCATATTTCTTACAGGGTTTAGACAGCCAGAAGTCATGGTGTTTATTTAAGAAAGTGGCATTTGAGAACGGAGAAGAGCTAGTGAATTCTAGAAAAGTGGAAGTTGGAATGGAGATTGTAGAAAAGTGTTCAGGTGTCCCTCTTGTCATCAAAACAATTGGAAGGTTACTGTCCTTGGAAAATTCTGAAGCAGAGTGGGTTTCTTTTAACAACAATAAACTGCAAAAAATAAAAGAAGATAAAATCATACCAACTCTTAAGCTGAGTTATGATCAACTTCCATCACATTTGAAACAATGCTTTGCTTATTGTAGTATATTTCCCAAGGATTACGTGATGAAGAAATCAAAATTGATAAATCTATGGATAGCACAGGGTTTATCAAGCTATCCAATCAAAATGAATGTCTTGAAGATGTTGGTCATGAGTATTTCATGGATTTACTTTGGAGATCGTTCTTTCAAGAAGCTGAAATGGATGATTTGGGAAACGTGATTACAAGTAAAATGCATGACCTCATGCATGATCTCGCAATGTCAGTGGCAGGATCATTGATCACCAAATTAGAATCTAAGGAAAAAATTATTGGTGATCAGAAAACTCGGCACGTATCAGTTATCAACAATATAGAATTTTCCTTTGTAATTCCAACTTCCTCGTCTAAAGCCAGAAGGATTCGAACACTTCTTTCGCTTGGTGAATTGAAGGATTTGCAAGAGTCAAGCACTTCTTGTGAAGCAATCTTTTCAAGTTTGAAGTATTTGCGAGTGTTGGATTTACATGGAAGACAGCTTGATTTAGTACCGAGTTCTATATGTAAGTTGAAGCATTTAAGAGATCTTGATCTTTCTAGGAATCAAAAAATCGAGAAGCTGCCCGATTCCATATCTAGGTTGCAAAATTTGTATACACTAAGACTCTCTGGTTGCAGAGGGATTAAAGAATTGCCTAGTGGAATTACGAAATTAGTCAACCTCAGGCATCTTTACAATGATGGATGTTGGAGTTTGACTTATATGCCGCGTGGATTGGGGCAATTGACAAATCTTCAGACATTATCTAAGTTTGTTGTCCACTCTGATTCGGCCCCAAAGGATAGTGGCCGGTTAAGCGAGCTAAATAGACTAAATAGCTTAAGAGGAGAATTAGAGATTTCGGGTTTGAGAAGTCGGGAGGAAGACATCGCATTAGACTATAAGGGTGCAAATCTAAAAGAGAAAGAACATCTTCAGGTTTTGACTTTACGTTGGAGAAGAGGAAATGTTAATGCAGATGATGAAATGGCCTTGGAAGGCTTTGAACCTCACCCAAATCTTAAAAAGCTGAACATATATGAATATGGGGTGTGAGGGTTCCGATGTGGCTTTTGTCACTTACAAATCTGGTTCACTTGAGTTTACATGGTTGTACGAAATTGAAATATTTGCCACCATTGGTGGAGGAGGAGTGATTCTTATAATGTGGATGTCAATACGACGGGGAATGCTTTACTATTCCCTCGTCTTTCAAATTTAAGAATATGGAATTGCCCTATGTTGACTTCATTGCCTTTTCATCTGCTTCCTCCAGAAACAGTTCCAGTGAAAAACCTTATATCTCTCCAGTATTTGGAGTTAAGCCTCTGCCCTAAATTAAAGTCTCTCTCCCATGGTGTACAATATCTCACTGCACTTCAACAACTGAAGCTTAGTGTCCTATGCTTGATCTAGGCAACGATGAGCACGGTACGCAATGGAAAGAGCTTAAAAGCCTCATCTCTTTGGAGTTTGTCGGTATTCCAAAATTGGTGTCTCTCCCATTGGGGCTTCAACATGTTACCACTCTACGACAGCTCCGAATCTCAAATTGTTCAAGTTTGATGACTATACCAGAGTGGATATGCAATTGTGCATCACTTGAGCAATTCGCAATTTCTACATGCTCTGGTTTAACATCACTGCCTGAAGCAATGAGTAGGCTAACCACTTTGAAAGTGTTGACAATTCATGATTGCCCCATCTTATTACAAAGATGCGAACAAGACAGAGGTGAGGATTGGCCCAAGATTGCTCACATCCCAGAGCTGGAGTACTTTGATCCTCAACTGGAATACGACTGATCTAGGTATTTTTCTTCCAATTTTATCTTTATCGCCGCATCCACCTTCTTCACCTTCAACTTATAAAATTTAATTTGCAAAAACGACTTTGAGTAAAGAAGAAATAGGGGAGAGGGATTGAGAGTTTGTTAAAAAATCTAATGCACTGCGACTTCTACAAGTAAATAACCTAGTTATGATTACCTCGCTTTCTTTATTGTTTTATTCTTCCCATTCAAATAAGAAATATCACCATATGCACGATTCTTCACATCCAGGAGAATAGTAAGGAGGAAGAAGACCAAAGAGAAGAAATATAGGAGGCCGCAATGTTGAGGCTATGTAATTTCACGACAACAATTTCAACAGGGTCTGCATGTTTCTTAGCATGGAAAGTGATGGTAATTTGATTTTTGCTGAACTTGGGTGCTTTTTAGTCTTGATTACTGCTTCTGCAACATATACAACTTTTCTCAAGACTATCTCATATGTCTAAACTTACAGGGATGATTTTGTTTGCATCTTGGAGCACATGTATATGAAGTTGATCATAGTTACATGATGGATGATACGACCAATTGCTTTGCACTCCTTTATTTGTGTATGCTCTCCAAGAACATTTTTTGCCATCAATGATCTTGTAGCTGGCTTTTGCACAAAAAATGAGGATATTCGACAAATATTCTGGTTTTCTTCGGATGGGAGACACCTCTCGGCAGTTGCCTACCCAGGTTTTGGCCACTTCAAAGTCAACGGTACCTGACATTTGCAAATTTTATCCAAAGTAAAAATCCATCCAAGGCGTAAGGAAGTTGATGAACATGAGAGACAAATAGAGAAACAAGATGCTCCAATACTTTCCAGGCCGTCAGCTAACTTGGAATTGTGGTTGAAAGCCGTCATTTGAAGAAGGATTGTCGCTTTTAGGCATTGTGGTCCAAGATATAATCATGAGGTTGATGGAGGAGCTGTATAACTCCAATCCCAGATTGAGCAAATTTATTGAAAGAGATTCCTTGACATCTGAAAAGTTTGTTGATCTTCCCTATTCATAGTTTTTACATTGTTTTGTGTGGAAATCTATAGATATAAACATCCACTTGCTAAGCCACTACCATTTGTTGCACATGGAATTCTTCTTATGATTACAATTTATGTGTATTTTCTCCCTCTCTGCCTGTTAAAGGACAGTAGCATTATGATTAGAATAAGAAATACTAATCTTCCATATCTTTCTTCTCTCTTCTGGTTCTACCCTCAACGTTCATTTTGAACTTTTAAGAGAACTCAAAAAATACAAGAAGCTGAGTAATTTGATGTTGAAGTTAGGCAATTACTTCATCCTTCCCGTAAGGCTTATATTTCACTTCTGTAACATTTTTACTAGCCGTGTATAGAATGTCATAGCAGTCTCTTCCTCCAGCATGTGAAAGAAAAAGGAATTGCAATTATCATTGCACCAGATCAATATTTTTTAACAATCATTATGTATTTCACAATAATTACTTTTCAAGATCTACGAAACCTTAAAGTGATCAAAGTAGAAGGCAAGATTTCCCATATTATTGAAGTGAACTACAAAAAATGAATGTTCTGGTTAAAAATCATGAGAATATAAAGAACTCACTTCCATGGGTGTTGGTCGCATTCACAGGAAATGGGTGGAATCATTCCATCTAAATAGAGAAAATTAGACTCAAACAAATCGTTCAGTTTATTGAACTTCTACATCATTTATTGAGGCCAGGCAGGTTAAATGCATGAATGCATGGCTCCCAAGACTAGGACTATTCTACGACTTAAGACAGAAATTAAAGAAAATTCAGACAAACTCTTGAACATTTTGCTACATGCTAGTTGGTCATCTCAGGAATTTTCTGACTTATAAATAGTAATATAATCGATCTGTTTGAAAGCCGAGTGTTAACTTATTTCCTCCCTCTCCTCTCCTCTCTGGCTTCTATGTATACAACGAGGAATAAACCCTTCATTGCAGCCATTTTGCTGCTACTTCGGCTTTTGTGTAGCCTACAACATATGGGTCTCTCTCTCTCTCCTTGCGTTATTCCATGATTACCAAATGTAGCATGTGTACATATTGTTGCCTTCTTTGAAACTCATTTAAATATGTTATTAATAATACAATCAGTTGTTAAGGAGCTCAGAAAAGAAAGAAAAAGAAAGAATGCGAACAACTAAAACAAATATATAGCAGTACATATTGTTGCCTTCTTTGAAACTCATTTAAATCATTGCTCAATACATTGTGCACCTGCAGGTGCACAATCCATAGGTGTGTGCTATGGAGGAAGTGGCAATGCAGACACCTTACCACCTGAGTCGGAAGCTGTAAGGCTCTGCAAAACACAGCATTGGCAAGATGCGCATTTACTCTCCATATCCAGAAATTCTCGAGCCCCTTAGAGATTCCAACATAGAACTCATCGTTGGCGTCCCTAATGACAGCCTTAAAGCCCTTGCCGACCCTTCAGCTGCAACTGATTGGGTCCAGAGGAACATTAAAGACTATTCTTCCAATGTCAAGTTCAAGTATATTGCCGTTGGAAACGAAGTGAATCCAATCGGTGCAGCAGCTCGGTTTGTTCTTCCAGCAATGCAAAATGTTTACAAAGCAATTGCAGATGCTGGTCTACAAAACCAGATCAAGTTCTCAACCGCGGAGGACACAAACTTGTTAGGTGTTTTTGATCCTCCATCGGCAGCTGCTTTCAGTGCCAATGCAGGGCCATTCATGGAGCCAATCATTGGTTTCCTGGTTAGCACTGGAGTGCCAATTCTTGCTAACATCTACCCTTATTTCAAAGTAAAATACAACAACCAACCAGTCCCCAATGGAGTGTGGTAAAAGTCTCTTGAAACCACTATGATAAATAAGAGTGGTTTAAGGTCAAGTCGCCTTCTACTGCATCATGTATGAAATAGTATAAAAGAGGGCTTACATGTGATAGTTTCCATACAGGGCATTTATCAGTGCCATCAGTGATATCCTTCCCCTATGTTTCCTTTCCTAATAATTCTGAGTAATGAGGATTTTATACTCCATTAATTTTGCTGCAAATTGTAAGCGAAATTCATGAGTACTGGGGTGGTAAGAGACTTATATGAATAAATAATTAAATTTGTCTTGATCTCAAATTTTGAGTTCAACAGGCCTAGAATTACTTATCAAATGAGTCAATGGGGACTTAATGTGAATGGCCGAACTCGATCACTGGAAAATACCATAGAGTTCAAAGATTTTTTCGATCATCACATCTCAAAACCAAGACAGTGTTTCCAAAGAATAGACTATGAAATGTGCATGCACTATAAATTCAGAGAGAGAGAGAGAGAGAGAGTAGACCTATTAATTAATTCTAGGCTCGATATCAGAAAACCAAGAAGTAGGAGTATGGGAGCCATAAGAGCATTGCTATCTTTTGGTTTGAGTAAACCAACCATGGGAAAAACAGAAGAAAACTGCACATTTCCGTTTATTAATTGGAAATTTCCTGAGACAACCAACATTAATATGGGAAACAATTTAAGAATTTCTCTATATTGTCTTCAATTTCTGTCTCATTTTTCAGTAAAATCGTTGAGTAGTCCTAGCATAGGGAGCCATGCTTTTAACCTGCCTTATGTAATTAGTGACAAACGGAGCTTGAGTGAATCATCCAAAACTAGAGTTAGGTTGACAATTCAATAGGCTGTTGCTGCACTTATCACCACATCTTTCTGATATGACTTAGATCCTTACCTTGAAGGAGATAAAGGAAGATGGGTAATTTAAAATCATGTTTATTATAAAGACTTATCATGTTAGTGTTACTGCTTATGTCCATCATCTATATATAGAGAAAATTAGACTCAAAACAAATCGTTCAGTTTACTTTAAAAATATATTGCATAATCTTTGATGGTAGGATGCCCATCAATCATAGGCCCCATCCCTTTTTTTCATCAAGTAAAAATGGTTCTAATATCATTTTTCTCTGTTATTTTTTCTTCCTTATGGAATCAAGTTTCTAATGAATTCTAAAACCCGGGCCAAAACTTTTTCCTTTAATTAGAGAGTAGCCGAAGAGTAAATTAGACTATCTTAAACTACCACCATGTTCTCAACAACGTGATGTTCTCATTATATCAAAATTATTATTTCGATAAGCAATTTTAATAGTATAACTCTCAGTGATAGAACGAGAGTATCACTTCATTCATACTCCAAAAATAGTTAAATAGTTTTTCATATTGCTGAAACTTCTAGCCAATTTTCAATGAAAAGGGCCACTCAAAACAGAAACTTGTATTGATGGGTGAATTTCAGATAGTTGTAATTGAAGTTAGAAACTGGGAATGAAATGGTAGTTATAATTAAGACAGGTAAATGTAACTTTTCCAAAGCAAAAAAACAAAACTCACATCTATATTAATGCTAATTAGTAGGGGTGTAAACCGGTCCGGTCCAAGAAATCTCCACCCCGGGACCGGACCGAAGACTGAAATTTATGTAGTGTTTGGACCGAAACCGACCATGCATTTGGTCGGTCAGGTTAGTTTCTCCGGTCTGGACCGACCAGTTTACACCCCTACTAATTAGTGAAGTTAGCGTGGCCACCAGCCACTGTAAGTGAGGTAGACACTATAGCCACACATGGGAGTCAACACTTCATTAGAAATCAAAGGTTTTGATCATATAAATACCATTAAATTGGAGTACTACTTGTTACCAAAAGCCACTGCAAGCAAGAGTACTTGTTCCCAAAAGCCACTGCAAACAAGTTTGTCACAGCTATGAAAACCTTGGCAAATTTTTTTTTTTTTTTGAAATAAACCATTCCTCATTCATTCATATAAACTGTTTGATCAATACAAAGATTATCAATCCGTGAACTATTTAAGACTAACATTGGAGCTTCTTCTATCCACACTTTCTCCTCTTCAAAATGTAAAGCAGCTTTTGCTAGATTATGAGCTACTGCATTTGTATCTCTATGTGAGTATTGAACTTTCCTTCCTTGCCAGCCTTGAGCACCATCTTCATCTCTTCTATAATACTGCCATAGAAAGACAGGTCTTCAACTGGATTGTTCACATCATTTATTACTACCTGTGCATCCCCCTCAAAGATTACTTTGTCAAAATTGAGATCTCTACAAAATTCCATTGCTTTTCTCAGATCATAACACTCTGCTAAAGCTGGTTCTACCACATTTTGCTTCAGAGCATGACAAGTTGCCATGACCTCTCACTTCTCATTTCTTATTATAACACTAGCTCCCATCTTTCTTGCTTTAGCATCTTTGTGTGATTGGTTTATATTGGGATTTGTTGGTTGTTGGATATTGATGTCTTGTCTTGTACATTGCATGTTTGCACGCATGTTCATGTTTGTAAATGGAAACTGGATTTTCGTGTAATTGCATTCATGTTCATGTGTTTATTGAAAACTGGATTGTCATGTGAGAGAAAGAAAAGCGACTGTAGGGATGGTGGTAAGCAGGGATGGTGGTATAGTCCCGCCCGTGATTCCCGCCTATGGTGCACTCGGTAAAGATGGTGGTAAGTAGGGATGGTGGTTGTGTCCCGCCTGCGATTCCTGCCTACGGTGCATGCGGTAGGGATGGTGGTAGAGTCCCGCCTGTGATTCCCTCCTACAGTGCTCTGATAGGTACTCATTGTGTGGAAAGGAACTGTAGGGATTGTGGTAAGTAGGGATGGTGGTAGAGTCCCGTCTGTGATTCCCGCCTACGGTGCACGCGGTAAGGATGGTGGTAAGCAGGGATGGTGGTTGTGTCCCGCCTGTGATTCCCGCCTATAATGCACGCGATAGGGATGGTGGTATAGTCTCGCCTGCGATTCCCGCCTACATTGTCTGATAAATGGTTGGATTTTGTGTAAATCATTTTCTGGGAAAAAAATGGATTATATTTTTGGGCCAAAATGAGATTTTGGCGTGTGTTGGAAAATAGTCATTTTCGGGAAAAATGATGTTTTGAGGCTAAGGCGTATTTTATCATATGCATGCATGTTGGTCGCATTAATGCACTTTTATGGTACCGTAGATTTTGATGCAGATGAGAATGAACAGCCTGAGGGATCGGCTCCGTGAAGGGAATGACATGTGGTTGGTTTTGGATTATAGGATTTGTTTCCCTTTTGTCTATGTATTCGGCTTTTTACTTTAGTTTACAGATAACTGTATAACTTTTTAAAGGTAATTTATTTGAATATTTGTATTAAACAATTCTGATACTTAGTTAACTACTTTTAATTTATCCACTGCGACTTTTGTGGTGCTCTTGTTGCTTGTTGCACACTTGAGTACTTATCGTTGGGATGTGTGACCCGTGTTGTCATCATCCCGACTTCACGATTCCCGTGTTTCTGTACGTGGGAGTCGGGGCGTTACACAGGTTCTTGATTCTCTTGAAAATCTGTAGTCCAATGGAGCACTTTGTACTGTATACCATTAATCTCACAATTTTCCTGAGTGAAAGCCTTCATGAAATCCTCTTATGAAGTCAAGCGAATAAACACATTTCTCAGCCTACTCATCGAAGAAACAATCGATTGTTTAAGCAGCCCCATCTTGTTCTGATAAATGATCGAATGGAATCCAATGAAGGCCTTTGACGCAGGAATTTCAATACCAAAGAGAATTGGAATGGCAATGCAAACCGATCAATTTCATCCTTTGAAAAAACTACATAAACCTCTTCCTCAACCGTTTTATGAGCACGAAAAGGCACTGCAACCTTAGGAAGAGGCTGCGAGGAGTCTAGAACCATATCAACAAAGGTTCTTTGACGAGGGGCGGTCACCGAATTGGTTGGGGGCCATCGCGGCAGCCATGCGTAACCTAGTCGCCTTATGCCAGAGAAAAAAACCTAGAGCCACTTCAGCCGGCTAGTTTATTCCATCTGCCTATGTTGATGTCTTTGGAGGGACAAGAACGAGTGAAGCTTCCAAGATTGAGAGCAGTCATTAGATGAACTTAGAACTTTATTTTTTAACACCTTGTTCTAATGGTCGATTGTAATTGATTTCAATGGCATGACCATTCATGAATTTCTTGTATCACTAGAACATCACTCCTAGGCATTGCTCTTGTATATGACCCGAGTACTTGGGCATTTGCATATTTCTATGATTAATAAAATCTTATTTACCGATCAAAAAATAATTCCTCACCAATCATCAAACAACACCAACTACGGTTTGGCTAAAATTTGATTTGGCCCATTAAGAGCTAAGTGATCTTTCCACTCCTATTCATTCTACAACTCACTTGGAAGTTTGATTATGTTCCAAGCTGCAGAGATCAACATCTTAGCAACACTAGTCTTAATTCTTGCAGTAGCAGTCATCCGTTCTTTGATGAAAAATACTACTTTGTCCACTCAATTTGCCCCCTTATTTTGACACCTCATGTATTTTAATTTTTTTTTCAAATTTTTTTCTTTACTTAATAGTTAAGGAAGTGACTATTAGTGTATTAATACTTTTTTATATATTTTTTTAAAATGTTTTAAAATGATAAAAAAAAATAAATAAAAAAAATGAAAAAAAAATGAAAAGGCCAATTTGGCCTTTAGTTCATTTTCCTTTAGTGCCGCTACTTAGGCGGCAGAGTAGCACCGCTCTTCTTTGATTGCTACACATGGTTTTTTTCATTTTCCTTTAGTTCTCTCAAAACTTTTATTGAATTGGATTGGGAAGTTCTTTAATTATCTTTTATCCCATTGCAAGATTGCTAATGCTTTGGGGAGTGAAAAAATCGAGTTGGTTCGGCTTGTGCTTTGTGGTGTGCGCCTTATATCCATCCCTAAATCAGCCCTAAGGCAATATGCAACCAGTGAAGATTTAATAATAAAAAAATAGAATTTAAAATGGTTGTAGTTGGCTAGAACCTCAACTAAGTTATCCACAAATATGACAGTATCATGTCCGTCATTACATACTATCTCACATCTTCATCTTCCTGTCTAAATGTGTCCATTATTATGCGTACTATTCGAACTTGAATTGGCCTCATAATTTTCGAGTATACTTTTAGTTTATTGATGTTTTCATTGACGCGAAAAGGAGGAGAAGTTGAAGGCCAAGGTTGGAACTCCAGCGTGGGTGATTTTCTAGGAAAGGATATTCCCGAATGATGTTTGGTCGCCACCAACCTTCAATGTATGGTTTTTTGTACTTCCATGTGTTCATGGAACCAACTATGCCAAACACAATGTGGCTGACGTATGTAGGAGAATTGGTGATAATGGGAGTTGAGGATGGACGTTTATCTCTTCCCCCCTTTCCCTCCCCCCACCCCACGGCCCCTGCAACTGCAAGCCCCTCTCTATCTCTCTCTTTCAATCTCTCTATTTTTACTAGTTCTCAAAGTCCCAAATTCTTTCGCTAAACTCGATATTCTCCATTAAAATATTAAAAAGGCCGTATTAACTTATGAAGAGAGAGATAGAGAGAGGGAGGGGGCTTGCAGGCGACAGGGGTAGGGGAGGGAGAGACAAAAAGGGGAAGAGAGAAAAGATGAAGAAATAATCTACTGCATGTGTGTGTAAATTTTAATTTTTTATTTTATTTTTTAAGTGAAAAGGATAGTACCTCAATTTTATTAATAAACCCTCACTTATGGCGGAGGAATACCGTGAAAACATCCAACAGGGTTGACAAATATGCAACAAATATTACAAGAAAAACAGTCTTTCTTAGCGCTAAAAATCACCGGAAAAAAGTAGAAAAATCGCTGCAAAAGTCAAATTTGGTATTTGAAAGATCATTTTCAAAATTTTATGTAAATTAAAAGATCACGATGATGTAAAAATCGCCGCAATTAAAGGCTTTATGCGGCAATTTTATTTCCAATAGACATAAAATTGCCGCAAAAAGCCTTATTTCTTGTAGTGAAAACCAAACCTAGGTATAAAAAACAATTACCAGAATAGAAAACAAGAAACTATACAAATAATTCCAGAACAAGTCAACCATAAACAAATTTTAAAACCTTTGACAAGAAAATAAAATTCCTCTCAGCCTTATTGACTTTTCCGAGGATAAGGAAAATTTCCTTTATCAAGTCTTATTAAACCTCTTATTAAAGAAGGGGTTTTCGAAGACAAAAACCAAGAACCATTAAATCCTTTAGCTCCCATTAGTTTCCCTGTATGAATGAGACACAGAAAAACAGATCCCCTCTAAGTTTCTAACATTTTTAATATTTCTTTCCAAAAATCCTCCAAATACCACAAGCCGCAACGCTTCTTTCTCTGCCAATGAATCACAAGCCCCATTACCTGATCAGCAACGTTATTGGTAGCCTGACCCATATAAGATGCAAAACTACATAGCACATCACCATTTGAGTTCCGAATGACTCCACCAGAACCTGAAAATAATCCAGGATTACCAAAAGACCAACCATCTACGTTAGTTTATTGTACGTTTAATTACGTGGCCACCACGAAAAAGTAGATTAGGTTAAACATTCTCTAAAGAGTCTGCAGAGCTTAAGGCACATTGAGAACTAGTAATTATTAATAACCGGACTAATAGATATCAGAATAAAATGATGCATTAAAAAACAAACAGTATATTATAAAAAGCCAGGAGTCATTAGCTGTGGGAGTACTGAGAAACTTATACCTTTCTGACCATCTTGGAATCAAAATCAATTTCCCCATCACGAAGAACTTCATGCGAGCAAAGTTCATTCCTCCCGTATCACTTTTCAAGTTGCTCATTTGCTTCACTACACCACACTGGTTGGTTAACCAAGTTCCCCATTCTTGCATCATCAACATCATCACTACCATGCTCTGTAGCACAAGCCAGAGAATGCCTTGAATAAGGAGAGAGGTTATAAATTTAACCCAAATGTGATGAAAAAATCAGTGTATCAAAAAGTATCCAATGAACTAGACACAGAGAAAGAGAGGGAATTTTTTTTTTTTTTTTTTTTTTATAAGTAAGAAGTAATTGTATTGATAAAGATAGGCATAACCCAAGTACACCGGAGGTATACATAAGAGTACACCAAATTAAGAACTAATAACTGTTACAAGAAAATCATAGAAGCTAAGACAATTTAACTCTAAAGCAATGGCCCACATAAATAAAGTCTTCCAAAAAAAACTCCTAAACTCCTCCAAGGATCGTTAATGATCCTCAAAAAATCTATCATTTATTTCTCTCTAAATACACCAAAAAATATAAATAGGAGTCATCTTCTACACAACTGCAATCTATGGTGTCCTTGTGATCCCTCTCCAGCCAGCTAGTAGTTCCACCACCCTTCCCGACATTACCCTTGCTAATCTCATTATGCTGAAAAAATAGTTCCACATTTCCCATGCAAAATCACAATGTATGAGTAAATAATCTATTGTTTCCCCACTATTTCTGCACATATAGCATCAGTCCATAATTATAAGTCCACGCCTTCTGAGATTATCTATGGTTAGTATCTTCCCTAAAGTTGTTGTCCAAACAAAGAACGCAGCCTTGGGAGGTGCTTTACTCCTCCATATATTCTTCCACAAAAAATTGGGCCTAGCTTGAGCTGTATGTACATCATAAAAAGAGTGTACTGAGAATTTCCTACTCTTAGAAGGTCTCCATTTCATCATGTCTCTAGCTGGAACCGCAATAGAAATGTTATGCCTATCTTGTATTGCTATGAGAAGGTCTCACTTCCCAATCTTGTACCTCCCTAGTAAGGTTGAAGTTCCACTCCTGTGAGCCATGCCTAACTACCCTCACATCAGCCACCATAACTTCATTTTCTCGTGCAATTATGAAAATATTAGGATAAGCATCTTTAAGAGCTATATCTCCCACACACACATCATTCCAAAAACTGATTTTGCTGCCCACCCCCAAACTCAGCCTAGTATTGCTCGAGAAAACCCCCACCCTTGCCTAATATACTTCCACAACCCAACACCAAAAGTCCCCCCTCCCTTATCAGAACACCAACCCCCTGCACTCTCATACTTTGCATCAATTACCCCTTTCCATAAAGCTTCTCTCTCATGATTATAACGCCATAGCCATTTCCTTAGTAGAGCCTTATTAAAGATCTGAACATTACGTACTCCCAATTACCCACCAGCTCTCAATGGAGTACATACTTTATCCCATCCAACTAAATGAAATTTAAACTTATCACCTAATGTGACAAGATACATGGTAAACAAAAACCAAAAGGAATCACTAAAATATCAATTTGGGTTTTTTTTTTTTTTTTTTAACAAGTAAACTAAGATTTTATGATCAAGTAAATAGGTGAAGCAAAGCCCAAATACACATGAAGTATACATTGATAATACCTAGTTACAAGTCAAAAACTAGATATGGATACAAGAAACTCATGGGAACTAGTCCCATTGAGGACAATCACCATTTGAGTTCCGAATGGCCCACCGGCACCGGAACTTGAAAATCCAGGATTACTAAAAGAGTAACTATCTACATTAATTCATTGTAAGTTTTACGAGACAACTTTTTATTAACTAATATTAATTCAAATATGGTTTTCACCCGACCGACGGGAAGCTTTTTCCTTAAAATTAGGAACCTGATCAAGGGTGCCAAATTAGAATACCGAAAATAAATCTCAGCCTAATTAATTAGTATGTATTAGTCTGGTGGTCAGCTAATAGACGTTGGACCATATTGCATCTACTAATGGTATTAGATGGCACCTCGAAAAGTAGATGTTGACTAGTCAAAGTTTCAGCTGTTCAGATTAACAATTAATAAATAAATAAATAAACTAATTTATTTATTGGATTCCTTAATTTATTTCTTGTTTAAAGAAAAAACAGTAGGCAAAGCATCTTCATTTCTTGTTTAACACGCAGCAGCACATGCAAGAACTCATAAACTATTAGACACGGCCACCAGTCCTCTGTATTCAAAGCATCTTTGATGGATAGATAGATAGAAACATATTGTAATATGTCCAGGTGGTAATATTTTGTAATATAAAAATACATAGAAAGTAGAGCATGCAGTAGATCCACCGAGGATGTAGCACCAGTTTTTTAACTTTCATCTAAAATTATCTCATCTCATCTTTAAATTCATAAAAAAAATTTGTAGGGAGAAATGCTCGTTAGCATTTCTCTAGAAAGTAAAACCTTGTTTTAAACTTTATCTGTGAAACCTACAATCAAGTCGTATAGCGCTAATAAATTCTATTTTTAAACTTTATAAATTTAGTCTTACACGTATTTTTTTCTTGTTGGAAACATGTGACATTAATATTAGTATTTAAATACATCATATCTCAAACTATTAAACTTTTTTTGTTAATAAGTAATTAATATTAGGTTTTCTTATATGTTATTAGTTTGGATATTAATTATAAAATATTTTATCATGAATCTAGTTGTAGTTGTAAATTATTTTTATAGCTTTCCTCGTATTAGGTATGAGATTATACTAATTGGGTTAAAGAATAAATATATGGTTAAATGGGTCATGTTCGGATTAACCTAATAAAAGTTAATTACTAAATGGGTTAAATGAGTCATGTCCTGTCACTTTTTGTTAATTAAATGGGTTGAGATCACGTTTTAAGGCCTAACCCATTTAATTAAACGGATCGGGTTCTGTTGACCTATATATTCTAATATTCATAACTTGACACAACACAAACACAGTTCACGAACAAGAATTGACACCCTAGTATTTGCCCAAAGTCCTTTTACAAAGTTGAGAAGTAAAAAAATATGTGATAGAAACACCATTAGCATCTACTTTAACTAGACGATCAACCACAAAATTACTTTCATAGTAAAACTATTGAAGAGGGACCTATAAAGTTAGTTGAGAAAAATATGTCAGTTTAAATATTATAATACTTTCAACGACGACATTTTGCATTAAAAAACCAAAACACAAGAATGCGGGTTGAATATGATTCAGATACATGTTAGGTTTGTAGAGTTTGATTTGTTGTTGTAGATGTTCTATTTGAGGACCCGAATTGACATGTTATCAGAGTTGGGTCTTAAGATTGAATTCTGGCTCAAAACTTCATCTTATTAATTAAATATTCCACAAATTAAATATACTTATTCTAGAATATCCAAGATGAAACAGTATTGGATGTAGAATTGAATAAAATATTGTCGTTGGGAACCTTCTATACAAATGGCAAGAAGACAGAGGAAAGCTAGCTGGAAGTTGGGTGTATTAATGTAATTGCCATTAATTAATAATCTTGGGGATACAAAAATAAGGTAAAGAAAAAGCAGTAGGCAAAGCATCTTCAGCAGTAACAAGAAAAGAAAATTCATGTTTATATAACACGCATGCAGCAGCACATGCAAGAATTCATAAAATATTGGCCACGCTCTGTGTCCTCTCTATTCAAATGTTAAAGTGAATAGGAACTTTCCCATGCAAGGCCTTATAAAATGTTGCTACCGCCTTGTCCTCTGTACGCATTCAAAGCAAACATATCCTTCCTTCTATCCCTTTAGTGAGCCGTTTTTACCATTCCTTCACCAACCATCAACAAATGGCAGAAGCCATTCTCTTCGACGTTGCTGCACGAATCATTGAGAGCTTGGGATCCCTGGCTCTCAAGGAGATCGGACTGCTTTGGGGTGTCACAGATGATCTTGACAAGCTCAAGAACACCGTTTCGACAATCCAAGCCGTGCTTCTTGATGCTGAGGAGCAATGGGCAATGAACAACCATGAAGTTAAAGATTGGCTTGAAAAGCTTAAGGATGTCTTTTATGCTGCAGACGACTTGCTGGATGGTTTCTCCACACTGAATGTCTGTTGCGAGAGATGATGACTCGGGATAAGATGGCAAAAAAAGGTACGAATCTTCTTCTCCAAATCAAACCAGCTTGTCTATGATCTGAAAATGGGCCATAGGATTAAAACGATTAGACAGAAGTTAGATGCCATCGCAGATGACAGGACGAAATTCCACTTCAAGGAACGCCCTGTGGAGATAAAAGTCAGGGCTAGGAAGAGGGATGATACTCATTCTTATGTACCTGCGGCAAAAGTTACGGGTAGAGAAGATGACAAGAAGAAGATCATAAAAAGACTTCTTTCTGATTCCGACATTAAAGAGAATGTAGGAATCCTTCCGATTACTGGCATCGGAGGATTAGGAAAGACCACACTAGCTCAATTCATCTTTAATGATGAGGAAATAGATAAACATTTTCAACTAAAAATGTGGGCTTGTGTCTCTGAGAGTTTTGAAGTCGAAAATGTTAGAAAAATCTTAGAATCAGTAACAAAAAAGAAGCCAGAGATTGCGGGAATGGAGACATTGGTGCATAATTTTCGAAAAGAAATTGGTGGAAAGAAATACTTAATTGTCTTGGATGATGTTTGGAATGAGGATGTTAAAAAATGGGATGATTTGAAAGTACTGTTGGAGGTTGGTGCAAGTGGGAGTAGAATACTAGTAACTACACGTAGTGCAAAAGTTGCAAGAATTACCCAAACAATTGAACCATATTCCTTACAGGGTTTAGACAGCCAGAAGTCATGGTCTTTATTTAAGCAAGTGGCATTTGAGAAAGGTCAAGAGCCAGAGAATTCCAGAATCGTGGCACTTGGAAAGGAGATTGTAGAAAAGTGTTATGGTCTCCCCCTTGTCATCAAAACAATTGGAAGGTTACTGTTCTTGGAAAATTCTGAAGCAGGGTGGTTTTCTTTTAAAAACAAGAAAATGCCAAAAATAAAAGAAAATGACATCTTACCAACTCTTAAGCTGAGTTACGATCAGCTTCCATCACATTTGAAACAATGTTTTGCTTATTGTAGTATATTTCCGAAGGATTACGAGATGGAAAAATCAACATTGATAAATCTCTGGATAGCACAGGGGTTTATCAAGCTATCCAACCAAAATGAATGTCTTGAAGATGCTGGTCATGACTATTTCATGGATTTACTTTGGAGATCGTTCTTTCAAGAAGCTAAAATGGATGATTTGGGAAACGTGATTGCGAGTAAAATGCATGACCTCATGCATGATCTTGCAATGTCAGTGGCGGGATCATTGATCACCAGATTAGAATCTAAGGAAAAAATCATTAGTGATCAGAAAACTCGGCACGTATCAGTTGTCGACAACATAGAATTTTCCTTTGTAGTTCCAACTTCCTCGTCTAAAGCCAGTAGGATTCGAACACTTCTTTCGCTTGGTGAATTCAAGGATTTGCAAGAGTCAAGCACTTCATGTGATGCAATCTTTTCAAGTTTGAAGTCCTTGCGAGTCCTGGATTTACATGGAAGACCGCCTGATTTAGTACCGAGTTCCATATGTAAGTTGAAGCATTTAAGAGACCTTGATCTTTCATATAATGATAAAATCGAGAAGCTGCCCGATTCCATATCTAGGTTGCAAAATTTGTATACACTAAGACTCTATGGTTGCCAACGGCTTAAAGAATTGCCTAGAGGAATTTCGAAATTAGTCAACCTCAGGCACCTTTACAATGATGAATGTCAGAGTTTGACTTATATGCCACGTGGATTGGGGCAATTGAAAAATCTCCAGACATTATCTAAGTTTGTTGTCCACTCTGATTCGGCCCCAAAGGACAGTGGCCGGTTAAGCGAGCTAAATAGACTAAATAGCTTAAGAGGAAAATTAGAGATTTCGGGTTTGAGAAGTCGGGAGGAAGACGTCGCAAATCTAAAGGAGAAAGAACATCTTCAGGTTTTGACTTTACGTTGGAGATCAAGAGGAAATGTTATTAATGCAGGTGATGAAATGGCATTGGAAGGCTCTGAACCTCACCCAAATCTTAAAAAGCTGAAAATAGAAAATTATGGGGGTGTGAGGGTTCCGATGTGGCTTTTGTCACTCACAAATCTTGTTGACTTGAGTTTAAGTGGTTGTAGTAAATTGAAATATTTGCCACCATTGAGTCGACTACCCTTTCTTAAGAGAATTTCTCTGAGCGGACTTGAAGAAATAGAGTACGTATCAGATTGTAGTGACAACAATGAGTTATCTTCATCAGCATTCTTCCCATCTCTGGAGGTAATTGAATTCTTCTACTGCCCTAATCTGAAGGGTTGGTGGAGGAGGAGTGATTCTTATAATGTGGATGTCAATACGACGGGCAATGCTTTACTATTCCCTCGTCTTTCAAAATTAGAAATATGGTATTGCCCTCTGTTGACTCCATTGCCAATGTTTCCACATCTTGAAGAAGAGTTATTACTAAGGGATGCCAGGTGGAAGGCAGTGCAACAAACAATAACGAATGCCTCCTCCTCCGCTTCCTCTACACCCATTGCCTTTTCATCTCCTCCTCTCTCCAAATTGAAGAATATATACTTACAAGAAATTGACGATCTACAAACACTTCCAGAGGATCGGTTGCAAAACCTCATATCTCTCCAGCATTTGATGATAATTAAATGCCCTAAATTAAAGTCTCTCTCCCAAGGTGTACAATATCTCACTGCACTTCAAAACCTGGAGCTTATTGATTGTCCCATGCTTAATCTAGGCAACGATGAGCACGTTATGCAATGGAAAGGGCTTAATAGCCTCATCTCTTTGGAGATCGACGATATTCCGAAATTGGTGTCTCTTCCATTGGGGCTTCAACATGTTACCACTCTACGAGAGCTCCGAATCTCAGATTGTTCAAGCTTGATGACTATACCAGAGTGGATCTGCAATTGGGCATCACTTGAGCGGTTCACAATTTCTACATGCTCTGGTTTAACATCATTGCCTGAAGCAATGAGTAGGCTAACCTCTTTGAAAGTGTTGACAATTCATGATTGCCCCATCTTATTACAAAGATGCGAACAAGACGGAGGTGAGGATTGGCCCAAGATTGCTCACATCCCAAAGCTGGAGTTATCCTGATCCTCAACTGGAATACGACTCCTACTGATTTAGGTATTTTTCTACCAATTTTATCTTTATCGCCGCATCCACCTTCTTCACCTTCAACTTATAAAATTCTATTTGCATAAACGACTTTGAGGAAAGAAGAAACAGGGGAGAAGGATTGAGAGTTTGTTAACAAATCTAATGCATTGCGACTTCTACAAGTAAATAAGTTAGTTATGATTACCTGGCTTTCTTTATTGTTTTATCCTTCCCTATTCAAATAAGAAATATCACTATATGCATGATTCTTCACATCCAGGGGAATAGTAAGGAGGAGGAAGAAGAGCAAACGGAAGAAATATAGGAGGCCGCAATGTTGAGGCTATGTAATTTCACGACAACAATTTCAACAGGGCCTGCATGTTTTTTACCATGGAAAGTGATGGTAATTTGATTTTTACTGAACTTGGGTGCTTTTTTAGTCATGATTACTGCTTCTGCAACACATACAACTTTTTCTCAAGACTATCTCATATGTCAAAACTTACAGGGATGATTTCGGTTACATCTTGGAGCACATGGATATGAAGTTGATCATAGCTACATGATGGATGATGCAACCAATTGCTTTGAACTCCTTTATTTGTGTATGCTTTCCAAGAACATTTTCTACCATTAATGATCTTGCAGCTAGCTTTTGCACAGAAAATGAGGATTTTCGACTAATATTGGGCGACAAAATATTCTGGTTTTCTTTAGATGGGAGACACCTCTCGGCAGTTGCCTACCCAGGTTTTGGCCATTTCAAAGTCATCGGTACCTGACATTTGAAAATTTTATCCAAAGTAAAAATCCATCCAAGGCGTAAGGATGTTGATGCTCCAAGACTTTCCAGGCCGTCAGCTAACTTGGTTTGCTTTTCTGAAAACATGGAAGAAACAAAATTCTAAAAATTCATCAATAAAAAGAATGTCCTCCCAGATATCTGCAAATCTCCTTGGAATTGTGGTCGAAAGGCGTCATTTGAAGAAGGATTGTCGCTTTTAGGCATTGTGGTCCAAGATATAATCATGAGGTTGATGGAGGAGCTGTTTAAACTTGATGGAGATATTTTATAATTCCAATCTGAGCAAATTTATTGAAAGATATTCCTTGACATGCAAATTTTGCTGATCTTCCCAATTTATATTTTTTATGTTGTTTTGTGTGGAAATCTTTAGATATAAACATCCACTTGCTAAGCCACTACCATTTGTTGCATATGGAATTCTTTTTATGATTACAATTAGTATCTGATTACAACCTGTAATTTTCTACCTCTCTGCCTGTTCAAGGATAGTAGCATTACGATTAGAATAAGAAATGCTAATCTTCGATATCTTTCTTCTCTCTTCTGGTTCTACCCTCAACGTTCATTTTGAACTTTTAAGAGAACTGAAAAAAATGCTTGCCATGTAAAATTTGAAAATAAAATGCACATTACAAAACCACATCACCCTTATATAATTTAATAATACAATCAGTTGTTAAGGAGCTCAAAAAAGAAAGAAAATGAATTGATGATAATGGGAGTTAAGGAAGGACATTTCTGCTTTATGGTTCGGCACCATTCAACAAACTCTCAGTCCTTTATCTCTTGGAACCCTATGCAAGTCTCTGGCTATTTCAGGTCTAGTCTTGTTTTTGTTCTACACTTTCTTGTTTAATAAAAGACATTGTAAATGGTGGAAAGATATTGATGCAAAAATCTGCAGGTAGAATCAAATTAATAAAAGACATATTTCAATTGAAGTTTTAGAAACAGTTTTGAAAGCTCCAAGTACTTTTAAAGTCAACGATTCTGCTTCAAGATTTAAAATAAATGTGATTTTGCTCTTTTTTGAACCTTAATCTCAGGTTATGTTATGGATTTCGTGAGAAGTGAAGTATCAAGTGCTTAATTCTTCAGGCCATGCATTCAGCTTTTTTAAATGAAGTTATGCAGAGGAGGCTGCAGGATCTTAAGGAGGACTGGACAAGTCCTTGAAATTTTCATGACATACATGCATGTTAGCTTAGCTTGGACAGAAGTTACATTGACACAAAAGATTTGTGAAGCTAGCGTACAAAATCACACAGCCAAAACCTGCGTGGAAAAGTTCATTTCAATTGGAGAAAAACAAAACAAAAGGTTCACCTGTGTTCGACTGCTGAACCTTTAGCTAAAATTTACAAGCTTTATAATTCCTGGAAATAAAGTGAAGTTGATTACATTATTTGAAGATTATTGGTTAGTTTCCGATATAACAATAGTCCAAAAGTTGATTTGTTCAAAGCCATTGACTCAATGGAAACAAGATTCAACGAGCTTGATAAAGATGCAGTTCCTTTCCTTTTTAAGCCTTTTTGAACTACCCACAGTAGAAGCAATTTGCATATCCAAACTTTTAATACAAATACAACAGAATATTCTTTGCACTTCTACATGTCAAACACACACTTCCGACTTAATATTCTAATGGTCTTTCTAAATCAGTAAAAGGGACAGCTAGGAGATACCGTATTTCATGTTGGTTTTAGATTACTAGCAGCCAGGTACATGCAATGCATGCACATCAGAATGTCAATGCCAACAGAGAATTTCTGCAGCTCAATGTTCAAAAATTATGTGCAGAGGAAAGGTGCTCATCTGCTGTACCCTCAGTTCTCTTTCCTGTTTGTGATTTATAATAGAATAATTTTTTTTTTTGTTGGCATTGGGTGTCAGGGAACAACGTCCCGACTAATCCTGGGGTGCACAGGCACTGGCCAGTCCGATCATCCCTATGGATTGTTTGCATCCAGTGAGATTCAAACCATATATAATAGAATAATCAAAAGCATATATGATTAAGTAATAAGTATTCTTTCTTTTATACAGGAAGAGGGAGAGTTCTGAAGTTGGCTGTTTCTTTCTTATCAAGTGGAGAAAAGTCTGGAAACATAAAACATTATGTGGCATCATTTCACATGTTGCTGAACTGCTTTCATTTTTTTTAAAGCTTTAACACAATGCCATTCTCTGTATAGTAGCCAAACAGGCCCAAGCAATTATGCAATAATGCTTGAAGAAACATGCAGGTGAGAAACCTCTAATGCTCTTTTATTTCCAACTTAGGAGATATATTATATAATAATGTTATTCATAAAAATAACCGAAAACTGTTATTTTTAATATGGATTGGAATATAGCTGGAGAATTGCCTAGGGTCCCTCGAGGTTTACTTCGGTTGGATAAACTTGGGTTACCTTCTTTGAGGTGCTGTCAGAATTAAGAATCTGGTTCTATTTAGTTGTTGTGTTGGTTTGGTTAGATTTTATTGTATATGTTTGTTGTACTAATGGTTTTTTTGCAGGTGAGGACGTTGTTTTTGTAATTTTCTCTAGATGTACTAGGTTTTTTTAATATCTGGTTTCGGATTTTTAAATTGTAACGCCGGGTATTAGTATGTAATCACGGTTTTCCTCCGCCATAAGTGAGGGTTTATTAATATAATCGGGACGGGATCACTCGTGGACAGGTGATTCTCGGCTCTTCATCAAAAAAAAAAAAAAAACCGAAAACTGTTATGCCGTTGCTGGCTTTTTCCCCTCTCCTTGTATTACTTAGATTCATTTTTTCTTTTTGGGTTTGGCTTCATGTTGGTAGTACAATCATTTTCTTGCTGAAAAATCAGATAAAGAGAATTTATGCCACGATTGTAAAACATTTTCCCAGACAATTAATATGCATTCAATGCTAATTAAACAGCTTCCATCTGTATGTTTCAAGCATCTTGCACCATAAGCATCTCAAACACCACCATTGTTTTGTTTGATTGTATCTATATGGTGTTCATCATCAGGTACAGCTAAAACAAAGCTACACAAGTTGTAGTAATCATCTTTAATATTACAATGAAAGCATTATGGATAAACCAACTTCACCACTGATCCTGTCTCCATGTAAACCAACTTAAAGGCTCGGTAACTTCACCACTGACAGGATTTTCTTACACCCATTACCGCACCCATGATTGACTAAGCGTCTCCAGATCAGAAAAGCATAAACAAATTATTCATTCCAAAAAACAGTTTATGCAGTTTATGCAACTGGTTGTCCAAAAGAGAAGAAGTTGCATAAACAAATTCAGTGTTTCCTAACAGCTTGATCATTTGGTACCAATTGATTCATACGAGAAACCAGGGCAAGAAATCTTATGTTTGAATCCTAAGATCTCCCACCTGGTTTTAAAAATTCCATTTGCCAACACATGGATGAATGGTTGAAAGCCAAGCGTAAGAGAGAGTGTTGAAATAAATAGATTTATTTCTTAGTAACCACTTGTGCATTTGGAGTAATTATTCCCAACAGAAGAAAAATAGAGGTTTTCAAACTTATTATGATTGTGGTCCAAAATAGAAGGGCCTTGAAGGAATACCACCCACCTCACACCAAAAAAACAAACCACTTGTTTAGAAAGTTTTGAATGATAGAAGTGTTTTCAGCCTTTATAAAAGTGGTCCAAAGCCTATTCTACCAACCTTGGGTCAACATTTATATTAAATTAGTTTTAGGTTGGACAATGCCTTCAAGAATTAAAACAAAAGAAGGAAAATAAGTCATGTAGTGGAATTTATATAAGTGCCTTTTTTTTAAAAAAATATCTATAAAATGTCCACTTCAGCATCGCAACTGTGGGCAGTGAAGTATGTACAACACAATTGGCATTGTTTTGCCATCTAAAATGTGGGAACAATGAGAGGCAGAAGAAAGAAATTTGATGCAATAATCATAAAAGAAAAACTAAGTTAAATCCTTTATCAGAGAAAGTTTTGTGAGGGTTGGGAGACAATTGACCATCTTTTGCTTGATTGCGAGGTAGCCAGTGCTTTGGGAACACCATTTTTGGATTGTTCAGTCCTAATTGGGTTATGTCGTACAGAGTGGTAGCCTATTTGGCATGTTGAAGAGGCAGTTTTATTTACTCTGAAAAGCTAGGCTAGTTTATGGACGTTAAACACATCTTCTGTTATGTCATGGACATTTAGTCCGTTACAAACAATGGCCCCCACCCGAGAAAATAATGTTTTAAAGAAAAAAACTTTCAGCTCCTCCATTGTTTTCACATGGTTTTCGAAGCTTCTATCATTTCGCTCCTGCCAAATGTGCTAACACATACATGTAGGGACCATTTTTCAGATTGCTGCAACTTGTGAATTACCTCGAAAGCCTCTCCAGCATGCTAGAAAATCCACAACATCACCCAAGATAATCCAAGTCCTATAAAAAAATCAGCCCACATCAAACTCAAAGGATTTGAACTGCAGAATATATCTCAGGAAAAGGAAATCAAACAATCAAGAATGATAAACTATATATAAATAAATAATAAAAGATAAAAGAGGAGGGACTACTAGAGGTAAAGAGAAAACAGGATAGACTGAATGAAATAAAAATTCAATAAGATTATGGAGGCACACTTTAGGGGACCCCCCACATGAGGAGAAAATTATATTGCAGACTTAATTGGCTGTCTATGAAAGCTAGTGAAATATAAGCAAATTCATAAGTAATAGAAACAAGAATTTCGCCGCAATTATCATAAAACAGGATACATATTTGTAGTCAAAACTTGAATAAAAACTTCCCAGAAAGCAATTTGTGAAACACCAGAAAGGTAACTAACAAAACCAACTAGACCCCTATCAATTACTTATTTCTCTAGTCCTCCTGAGAGATGTCTATGGTTTGCTAACATCCATTGTCTATAAATTTGATTTCAATTTTTTTTTTTCCGAGTTCGAGAGATTTCCCTTTTCTAGAACCATGGAGTAAAGTATCCATCTCAACATATTTATGTCATTGCATAAATGACAAATAAAAATCCAACATGTTTTTGTCACCTTAAATGTTTTGACACTAGAGAGTAACATGAACTTGTCTTCTTGATAACCTGTCCATATTTCTTACATGGATGACTAGCGGTTCATTGCAAGTTAGAGCAAGCACCTTCAGAGCATCTACTGTCCTGCTCTTCTCAAATTTCCCAGAACACTAGCAGGAAAGCACTTGATGCAGTAAGCGTGATTGGGGGCAGCACAGCAAGCGACTTACCAAAATGAACCAAGAAATGTAGCCGTGAACAAAGGAGGTCATTGATAGCTTCATATAAGGATCATTGCAGATTTTATTTCCTTTGAATAAAGTTTCATTAATTGTTATTTCCCTTTCCAAATAAGTTTCCTTAGTTGGTTTCTTCTGTATAAGGGGGCCGAATATGGGATGGATAGTTAGTTATCATTTTTTTGAATATTGGAAGGATTGCAGAGTTTTATCAATAAAACTTGTGGCTCGTAGTTTGGAAAGACACAGCTCTTCTCGGATTTTCTTTCCTTGGTACGTTTCTGCTACGTCAATTGGCATCGAAGTAAGGTTTCGCCTGACTCAATGGCAAGAAACGAAGGCAACCAACACAGGAATAAGGACCTCAGTGCGCAAGCTCTTTGGAACTCTATCCAAACTCAGAACAAACAAAACCAGCAGCAGTTTGAGGGGATTGAACGCATGTTACAAGAAATTCAAAGTTCCATCACCAATGTCCATGTGGAGGGCAATAGGGACCAAAACGAAAGGCAAGGAGATAGGGCTCATCCAGGTGGAGGAAAGGGACCCAGACGACCACCACTAAACCTTGGTGGAGATGACTCCTCCAGTGATGAAGAATTCGGAGACTTGGTGGGAGGAGCAAATCATAGGAGTCGTGATGGCAATACCAACTTCAAAATCAAAATTGATTTGCCATGTTTCAACGGTCATCTTCATGTTGAAAGTTTTCTTGATTGGCTATCGGAAGTGGAAAACTTTTTTGACTACATGCAAATATGAGAAAATCAACAAGTGAAGTTAGTAGCTTACAAGCTACGGGGTGGAGCATCGGCTTGGTGGGAGCAAACGCAGAACAACCGAAGACACCAAGGCAAGCAACTTGTCCGTGTATGGTCCAAAATGAAGAGGTTGATGAGGGAACGATTCCTTCCACCAGACTATGAACAACTCTTGTACCAACAATACCAGAATTGCAAGTACGGTGCCAGGACTATCAATGAATATACGAAAGAGTTTTATCGATTGAATTCTAGGAACAATCTCTCAGAGACTGAGGGGCAGCAAGTGGTGAGATATATTGGGGGACTACGCGTTGCCATCCAGGACAAGGTCACCTTGAACACCGTATGGACCCTATCGCCCGCCCCCCCCCCCCCCCCCCAACCAGGTCACCAAGCTATGCAACGGCAAACAGAGTAACTGAACCACCAACTCAATCGAATCCACCACATGTCCCTTCATCCAGTCGTGACCAAAGGACGCAAAATATCCACCAGGGTCCCAAATCCAGCGCCACTCCAACTGGGGGCAGGGGAAGCCTCAACCAAAATCCTTATAGCAAACCTATCAGTGGCAAGTGTTTTTTGCTGCAATCAACCAGGGCATTGCTCCAACGAGTGTCCTGCTCGAAGAGCCGTTAACATGGTGGATGGTGAGGATTTGACCAAGGAGGATGAAGGGGAGTCAGGCGAAGAGGACGAACTCGTTGAAGGTGACGAGGGTGATCTAGTGAACTGCGTTATTCAAAGGCTCCTCCTGACGTCGAAGCTTGAAGATCATACCCAGAGGCACGTTATTTTCACAACTCGTTGCACCATTAATCAAAAGGTTTGCAATCTGATTATCGATAGTGGGAGTTGTAAAAATATTGTGTCGAAGGCATTGGTTTCTACGTTACAACTGAGCACCAAGAAGCATCCCAGGCCATACAAGATCAGTTGGATAAAGAAGGGCGTCGAGACTAAGGTAACCACTACTTGTCGAGTTCCATTTTCAATTGGTAAATTTTATAATGATGTAGCAGACTGCGATGTGGTGGAGATGGACGTGTGTCACGTGTTGCTCGGAAGGCCGTGGCAATTTGATGTGGATGCCACGTATAAGGGGCGCGACAACACTTATTCCTTTTGGTGGCATGAAAAGAAGGTGGTGTTGTTGCCCACGGGAGAGAAGTCCAAGGAAGTAGCAATGCCTGAGAAGAAGAATAATTTTCTTATGGTAACCGAAGATCAGTTCTTGATGGATGCAAAAGAGAGTGGAGAAGTTTTAAAGTTGGTGGTGAAAGGGAGAACTGAAGAGGACATTCCCGAATTTCATCCCCATGTTCAACAACTACTTGAAGAATTTTCAGATATTGCTCCTCATGAATTGCCTCCTGGTCTACCCCCCATGCGAGACATACAACATTGCATTGACTTGGTACCAGGCTCCAGCCTCCCCAATTTGCCACATTACCGAATGAGTCCGAATGAACACAAGATTCTGCAAGATCAGGTCGAGGACCTCATTTGCAAGGGGCTGATCCATGAAAGCATGAGTGCCTGCGCCGTTCCAGCCTTGCTCACTCCAAAGAAAGATGGTAGTTGGAGGATGTGCGTGGACAGTCGCGCCATCAACAAAATCATGGTAAAATATAGATTTCCTATACCGCGACTAAATGACATGCTAGACATGCTTGCAGGCTCAACAATTTTTTCAAAACTTGATTTGAGGTGTGGTTATCATCAAATACGAATTTGACCCGGCGATGAGTGGAAAACAGCTTTCAAAACAAAGGAAGGTCTTTACGAATGGCTGGTCATGCCATTCGGCTTATCCAACGAGCCCAGCACCTTCATGAGGGTCATGCACCAAACTCTCAAGCCTTTCATTGGTTAGTTCGTTGTTGTATATTTCGATGATATTCTCCTGTACAGCCAAGATGAACAACAACACATGGTGCATTTGCGCGAAGTGCTCTTAGTTCTAAGGGAGAACAAGTTGTACGTTAATTTAAAGAAGTGCAATTTTAACACCAACAGATTATTATTTCTGGGTTTCATTGTCGGTGCAGATGGAATTCATGTGGATGAAGCAAAGGTTCAGGCTATCCGAGAGTGGCCACGCCCATCAACCCTCATGCAAGTTCGAAGCTTCCATTGTAACACCCGGACCCAATCAAACTCATTTTTTATTATTTATTGATTTTGGTTATTTATTTATTTTGTTCATTTTATTTTGTTTTATTCACACGTAAATTTTTTTTTCCGCATGTTTTATTTTTCTTTTCTTTCTTTCCATCCATATTTCTTTTTCACCCTTAAGTCTTCCTCTCGTCCACTCCATGCACACACACGGCTCAGCCTTTCATCCGCACACACGTCTCTCTTATCTCTAGGGTTTCACCTCATATATATATATATATATATATATATATATATATATATAGAACACTCATAGGTTTTTTCCATGCTATTAGAACCTACCCAAACTGAGAACTCCACTCCAGCTACCTCACCACCTTCAAGTAGTCACTGCAACTCGACGCTCGGAAACTTGCAAGTCACCGTAAAGCGAGAGGACCCATGCCGAGGCCCAGCCACTGCCTCGAACGAGAGCTCCCTGCCAAGATCCTCCATGCAATCTCTTGCACCGTAGCCCACTGCTCAGCCGCCGCAGCACTACCTTGCACCACCAACCAACGCTGCCGAGACTGCATGAAGACGTTGCTGCAACCTCTGTTTTTCCTAGTCAAAAACAGAGCAACAACGTGTGAGGGCCAAAGCTTGATTCGACCACCCTCTTCAGAGCCGCATCTCGCACAAGAGTCTGCCGAAGATCTGGAGAGCCACTGTAAGCCACCGGCTAGCCACTTCCCATCCACCCTGTGCAACGTCGCACGCCTCTTCTTCGTCTCACGGTAAGTTTCCGTTTCTTTCTGCACACCATACTCTCTCTGTCTCTCCCTCATTCCTTCACCGTGTTCGCTCATCAGTTCTCTCTCATCACTCTCCCTCTCGTGCTCAGTTGCTCAGCTCGGCGACGTCTTCGCAGCACCGCACCCAGCTCCGTCTTAGCTCTTCCATCTCGGTGAGTCCCTGCCGCCGCTGCATTTTCTATAATTTCATGTGTATGTTTATCGTTTGTTTTATTCATAGGGTGTATTTATATATATATATATATATATGGAAAGTTCCCGGTTTTAGTCTACTGTTTTTATTTATGAAATATTGTTGGTATTTTAGATATTTCGAATATTAATTTTTATTGAGTTATATAATTATCATAATACTTATTCGATAAATTTTTTTATTTGGCACGAATTCAATCAAGTGGATATTGATGGTTTTGGGAAAATGAGGGTATTTTGGGAATTATGAAAATTTTAGGTTTTGAGGAATTAAATAGGTTATTTTAGAAGTTTAGGATTAAATATCGAAATATGAGATTAATTAGAAATTTACGAGAATTACGTGATTATTTTATAGGTGACGATTAATTATTGTTCGATATTTTGAAGGAATTTCTGAAAAAGCTAAGTCTAGGTATGCGGGATTCCTATGCTAGACCTTACACGAATTATTGAGACTGAGGTTGACTTTCTGAAAACTTTACATATTTTTGTGATGAAATGAGAACTTGGGAAAAACCAACATCGGTCGCTTATTTGCATTACTCGTGAAATCTGTATGAAAAGAGAAAATACTTTCTGACATGCATTGTGTAGACATGAGCTAAATTTTGTCATGTTGTCTCTGAAATCTGAAAAAGAGCGATATTGAGAATCTGAAAAATTGTGCATTTATTTAGAAAGATGCTCCGACTTTTATTTTCAGCATGTAAGAATGATCTGATTATGTTTTGGTACTCTGTTTTATTTTGATATGGCATCTGAAAACCTTTGGCATGGTGTACTGATTTTGTATCTGACTCTGTCTCTGCTCTGCTCTGCTTTGCTATGCTCTGCTCTGCTTTGTTATGCTCTGCTCTGTTTGGGTTGGTACCAACTTCTCTGTCTCTGAGTGCACCCACTTTAGAAACAAAGTGATTTTATTGTGGTCTTTCCTGTGTGCACACTCGAGGTTCCGAGAAGAATAAAGGAAAGATTTCACTTATGTCTCTGCCCGGTTTGGCCACCGGGGTTAGCAAAACCCTACCACGGGGTTGAAACATCGTCTCTGCTCTGTGAGATGTTTTGTTTTGATGTGATGATGATGCTCAGGTTATGTTATGCCAAAGTACTCTGGGTTTTACTTGTCATAAAACCATCGCTCTGTTACTTTTGAAAACATGTTTTGTTCTGCATGATAACTCTAGGAAATATTTTGTTCTGCATACTCTATTTTGTAAATGATCATGTTTGCACGCTAGCATATGTTCTCTGCTTACTGAGTTGTTGATAACTTACCCCTTATCTCCAATTATTTTTCAAATGATTTTTGAATAGTCCAACTAAAGATCAGGATTATGGAGCATCGGTGAGATGATTATTTAAACATAGTGGATTACTCATAGAAGATTTCTGAGAAGTGGCGGATTTTATTAAGAGATTTTGTAGTATTCTGATGATATTATATTTTGGAGTCTATAAATATATTGATGAATTGTGAGTTTTAAGTTATAGGGAGTAATTCTTCGATCCATGCGGGAACGGGGCATTACATCCATGGACTAGCCACTTTCTACCGGCGGTTTATTCGAAATTTTAGCACTCTAGCGGCACCAATTACTGAATGCATGAAGAAGGGCAAATTTCAGTGGGGTGATGAACAAGACACGAGCTTTGCTGTCATTGAAGAGAAGCTATCTATAGCCCCTGTTCTTGCGCTGCCCAGCTTTGAAAAATTATTTGAGGTAGAGTGTGATGAGTCCATTGTTGGCATTGGGGCTGGTTCTCTCGCAAGAAGGCCAACCTGTCAAATTTTTTAGTGAAAAATTAAACGAAGCAAGGCGCAAGTGGACTGTTTACGAGTTGGAATTCTATGCAATAATCAGGGCCTTAAAGCATTGGGAGCACTACTTGGTCCAATGAGAGTTCGTGCTATATAGTGACCACCATGCGCTGAAGTTCATTAATACTCAAACCCACATGAACCGAATGCATGCCAGGTGGATCACATTCAAACAAAAATTCACCATGGTCCTTAAGTACAAGTCAAGGCAGCACAACAAGGTTGCGGACGCTCTTAGCTGACGGGGGGAACTCTTAGCCACCCTACGGACTGAAATTATTGGCTTTGAACAGCTCAAAGATCTCTATGTTGAAGATGATGACTTTGCCGAGACTTGGAAGAAGTGCAAACTCAAGCTACCTACAGCAGATTTCCATATTCAAGATGACTATCTATTTCGAGGCAACCAACTGTGTATCCCACGGATTTCTCTACGCAAACATTTGATACGTGAGTTACATGGTGAGGTTTGGGAGGTCATGTGGGTCGAGACAAGACTATTGCTTTGGTTACCGAGCGATATTATTGGCCACAATTGAAGAGGGAAGTTGGCAGGTTTGTTAAAAAGTGTCCCATTTGTCAAGTGGGAAAGGGACAAGCTCAAAACACCGGACTTTATACCCCCTTACCAGTGCCGGAAAACATATGGGAAGATGTGAGTATGGATTTTGTACTCGGCCTTCCACGCACCCAACACGGGGTGGACTCCATCTTTGTTGTGGTTGATCGATTTTCGAAGATGGCTCATTTTATACCATGTCGAAAGACAGCTGATGCTTCAAACGTCGCCCACCTCTTCTTTAGGGAAGTTGTGCGATTTCATGGAATTCCGAAGTCAATTACGTCGGACAGAGATGTTAAGTTCCTCAGCCATTTTTGGATTACCCTCTGGAAGAAGTTTGAAACCAACCTCAAATATAGTAGCACTTGCCATCCGCAAACAGATGGGCAAACGGAGGTAACAAACTGCATGTTGGTCAACATGGTCCGGTGTATTTCTGGGGATAAACCAAAGCAGTGGGATATATGCCTTCCACAAGTGGAGTTTGCTTTCAACAATATGATCAACCGATCAACTGAGAAAAAACCATTTGAAGTTGTCTACACTCGGCCACCGAAGCATACTCTAGACTTAATCCCACTTCCCAAACTTCCTGAAGTTAGTATTGCAGTAGAAAATTTGGCAGAAAGAATCCAGCAAGTTCACTCGGATGTTCGCTTCAATTTGGAAAAGGCCAACTCACATTACAAGCAAGCAGCGGACAAGCATAGGTGAGTGAAGATTTTTCAAGAAGGAGATTTGGTAAAGGTGCATTTACAAAAGCAGTGTTTCCCAACTGGAACTTACAACAAGCTGCAGAATAAGAAGTTCGGACCATGCCGAATTATGAAGAGAATAAATGATAATGCTTATGTCGTTGACCTCCCGATAACATGTCAATCTCTTCTACTTTCAACATAGCAGACATTTTCGAGTACCATCCACTAGATGAAGCACTCTATCCTGACCATAGCTCGAGGACGAGATTACTTTCCAGTGGGGAAGAATCTGATGTAGTAAGCGTGATTGGGGGTAGCACAGCAAGCGACTTACCAAAATGAACCAAGAAATGTAGCCGTGAACAGAGGAGGTCATTGATAGCTTCATATAAGGATCATTGCAGATTTTATTTCCTTTGAATAAAGTTTCATTAATTGTTATTTCATTTTCCAAATAAGTTTCCTTAGTTGGTTTCTTCTGTATAAGGGGGCCAAATATGGGATGGATAGTTAGTTATCATTTTTTCTGAATATGGGAAGGATTGCAGAGTTTTATCAATAAAACTTGTGGCTTGTAGTTTGGGAAGACACAGCTCTTCTCGGATTTTCTTTCCTTGGTACGTTTCCGTACGTCAGCACTAATCCCACATTTCCTATTACATTATCTAGGGATATCTCCACCATCTACAAAAAAAAGTTTAGAAAATTCATGCCTGATGGGAAAACACCCATAATTTGATGACAATGAGCCCATATTTCTTTTTGATAAGTAGATAATGAGCCCAGATTCCATAGCGAGCTCACTGTAAGGAAACAAATTATCCAAGTTTTCACTAATTGGGTGGTACAATAGAAGAATCAAGATGCCAAAGACCTAAAAAATTATCTTCAGCACAAAAGAGAATTCAAGTTTCTCTAAGCAGGAGAAACTCTCCAAATGAAACAGAACAAGAAAGGAGCATTTACACTCTCCTCAACAACTCTGGATAACAAAGATCTCCTACATTAATTGAGAAATTAGTTTCCATATAATTCCAATAATAGTACAGACTGACAAATATGGCAAAACAAGAAATGTTTGGAAGATATAACTCGGATATGATAAAGATACATACAGGCATATGACAGCCTAAATTACATAGGAAGAATAAATGGAAAGCCAAAACTTAATACGACACAAGGAAAGAAATTTGGAACTGGAATGATGTATGTAACACCCGGTCCCAACCAAGCTCGTTTTTCAAATGGGTTTATAGACATGACAAATAGTTATTACTATTACAAGCCAGGTGGAAGGCAGTGCAACAAACAATAACGAATGCCTCCTCCTCCGCTTCCTCTACACCCATTGCCTTTTCATCTGCTCCTCTCTCCAAATTGAAGAATATATGACCCTTTCTTATATTGACGATCTAGAAACACTTCTAGAGGATGGGTTGCAAAACCTCATATCTCTCCAGAGTTTGGAGATACTTAACTGCCCTGAATTAAAGTCTCTCTCCCAAGGTGTACAATATCTCACTGCACTTCACGAACTAGAGCTTAGTAAGTGTCCTATGCTTGATCTAGGCAACGATGAGCACGGGATGCAATGGAAAGGGCTTAAAAGCCTCAAATCTTTGAATTTTACAGATATTCCGAAATTGGTGTCTCTCCCGTTGGGGCTTCAACATGTTACCACTCTACGAAAGCTCTGAATCTCATATTGTTCAAGCTTGATGGCTATACCAGAGTGGATCTGCAATTGGGCATCACTTGAGCGGTTCACAATTTTTAGATGCTCTGGTTTGACATCACTGCCTGAAGCAATGAGTAGGCTAACCTCTTGGAAAGTGTTGACAATTCATGATTGCCCCATCTTATTACAAAGATGCAAACAAGACAGAGGTGAGGATTGGCCCAAGATTGCTCACATCCCAAAGCGGCACTTGTCCTGATCCTCAACTAGAATACGTTCATCCTTGAGTAAAATACGTTCATTTAGGTATTTTTCTACCAATTTTATCTTTATCCCCGTATCCACTTCTTCACCTTCAACTTATAAAAATCAATTTGCAGAAACGACTTTGAGTAAAGAAGAAACAGGGGAGAGGGACTGAGAGTTTGTTAAAAAATCTAATGTACTGCGACTTCTACAAGTAAATAACTTAGTTATGATTACCTCGCTTTCTTTATTGTTTTATTCTTCCCTAGTCAAATAAGAAATATCACCATATGCATGATTCTTCACATCCAGGAGAATGGTAAGGAGGAGGAAGAAGAGCAAAGGGAAGAAATATAGGAGGCAGCAATGTTGAGGCTATGTAATTTCACGACGACAATTTCAACAGGGTCTGCATATTTCTTAGCATGGAAAGTGATGGTAATTTGATTTTTGCTGAACTTGGGATGATACTAATCATTCTTTTGTACCTGAGGTAGAAGTTATTGGTAGAAAGGATGACAAGAAGAAGATCAGAGATATACTTATTTCTGATTCCAATGTTAAAGAGAATGTAGGAATCCTTCCGATTATATACTGGCATCGGAGGATTAGGAATGACCACACTAGCTCAATTCATTTTCAATGAGCAGACGATCCAAAAATATTTTCAGTTAAAAATGTGGGTTTGTGTATCTGATATCTTTGATGTTCAAAAAATTGTAGAAAAAATCTTAGAATCTGTAACAAACCAGAAACAAGAAGTTGCTGCAATGGAGGCATTGGCCTCTCGTATTCGGAAAGAAGTAGTTACTGGTGTTGGATGATGTGTGGAATGAGGATAGTGAGAAATGGGATCAATTGAAAATTTTGTTGATGCTATCCAAAGATTAAAGAGAAGGGATTTATTAATCATGTAATGTTTTGGAAATCTATTACAATAAGCAAAACATTGCTTCAAATGTGAGGGAATTAAATCATAACTCAACTTGAAGTTGGTAAGATGTTATTTTCTTTTATTTTTGACAGTTTGTTGTTCTTGAAAGACATCCACTCTGTTTCTGAGTTTTCCAAGCACAACAACGTCCTTCCAATTGTTCTTATGGCTAGTGGGACACCTACACACTTGCCACGATTCTTGAATTCCTCGATCGGATCTTGTCCATCCCTAAACGTTAGTCGCTTAAATAAGGACCATGACTCGTGTTCATTTAAAACTTTGCCACCGTTTTATTGCGTGTGGATGCTAATATTCTACTGCCTCTTGAACCAACCATCAATAGTTCTTTTAAGCTATCCCATTTTTCAATATCCTCATTCCATACTTCATCCAACACCTGATGACTCTGCTCACATGTCCTCTGCATCAATGCCAACTATAGAAAAATCATGGACGCCTTCATGATTTTCCTGGATTGCTAATATATGCTTTATTCTTTAACCTATAGAAATTTAAAATAATTTCATAAAACAATCATGCCAACTATATATAGCAATGAGAGATTTGGTGGAGGCCGTGGCTCTTGTCACCCTCTTAGTTGGGAAGATGATTAATATGAGAAACAACATGATTTCCAAAGTCGAGCACGTGTGGTACTAATGTTTAAGATCCAGCTAGTGCTGCTACTCCCATCCCATCTTCACTACAAGAAATAAAGCCTCTTGCGGCAATTTTGTGTCTGTTGGAAATAAAATCGCCGCAAAAAACCTTTAATTGCAACGAGTTTTACATCGCCGCGGCCTGTTGAGTTTGTTGAATGGTGCTCAAGTTAAGAGAAGTTTGAGAAGACATGGTAAATGGTGGAAAGATATTGATGCAAAAATATGCAGGTAGAATCAAATTAATAAAAGACAAATTTCAATTGAAGTTTTAGAAACAGTTTTGAAAGCACCAAGTACTTTTAAAGTCAACGATTCTGCTTCAGTATTGAAAATAAATGTGATTTTGCTCTCTTATGTTCTGGTACTATTGCTTTCTTCTGGCTCTTGGGAATGGTGTCTATTTTCTTTTGGGATTGTGAAGAAACGGTAATTTTTAAGGGTGGTTGTTGGATGTGATTTGGAATCTAGGAGCTCGAGTTTCTTCTGGCTTTTCAATTTAGTTTCTGTGAATGTTAAATTTGTATCACAATGAACTACTTTTCTGAGTTTATTTGATGCTTATCAATGGAGGAATGTTAAGTGAGGGATGCTGAATGAGGAGGTTGGCTACCCTGGGAGAAGAAGAGAAGAAACGGTTTTTTTTTCGGGGGAGAAAAGAAACGATTTGGGGGGATTTCCTGTACGAGAGAGGAAATGAAATTAGTAATTCTAATTTCCACTGGTGTGATTGATAGAATGGTAGCCTGGGTTGAATATTCATGTATGGCATGTAATCGTTTTTGCGTGTTCTTAGACTCAATTCAGATTACCTTCCTTTAACAAGCAAATGCTCTACAGAAACATACAACATGTACTTGTGGATAGGATAGCCTGTGAAACAGCTAAACATTCTAATGATGACAGAACTATATCCTCACACTTGCTGTGTGACACTGCATTGAATCCTCCACCCAACTATATCCTCCCCATTTCTACCACCAAAAAGAGTCCCTGATTTCAACTAGTACCAACTCCCGCTACCATGGTTTCTCGTCCATGCACATCTCATGTTCTCTGTCTGGAGTGTAAACAAATACATCTGAGTCTTAGTTCCACTTTCAGATGACTAGATGAGACATTGTACACAAGTCAACCATCAAACACAACGGGTTCTTAAAAATCTTAAAAATATTATTAAAATATATAACATTATATTATTATTTTGACTTTAAGATGACTAGTCCAATATGAATTCACCTAGCCAAAAGTTGATATTATAGCCAAAAATTGAGATTTTAGCCACACTTTGAACTCGGCAATGGCCAATGCTCTCAACAGGGATAAACATCATTGTAAACCATCTTGCTACCGTGTCCTTCCATCTCCTTCAAGGTAAAAGTCAAAGTCATATCACACAGGCGTGTTGATACAAAAAACGTCGTGAATTGTCAACCACCCTTTGTTGACTCAGTTTTGGATGATTGTCAAGCTTAAGTAACCACTAATTCCGGTGAACTTCTGCATAATTTATTGAGGCCAAGCAGGTTAAATGCATGAATGCATGGCTCCCAATACTAGGACTATTCAACGACTTAAGACAGAAATTAAAGAAAATTCAGACTAACTCTTGAACATTTTGCTACATAGTAGTTGGTCATCTCAGGAATTTTCTTACTTATTAATAGTAATATAATCGATCTGTTTGAAAGCCAAGTGTTAACTTATTTCCTCCCTTCCCTCTCCTCTCCTCTTCTCTCTGGCTTCTATGTATACAATGAGGAATAAACCTTTCATTGCAGCCATTTTGCTGCTACTTCGGCTTTTGTGTAGCCTACAACATATGGGTCTCTCTCTCTCTCTCTCTCTCTTCTTGCGTTATTCCATGATTACCAAATATAGCATGTGTACATATTGTTGCCTTCTTTGAAACTCATTTAAATCATTGCTCAATACATTGTGCAGGTGCACAATCCATAGGTGTGTGCTATGGAGGAAGTGGCAATGCAGACAACTTACCACCTGAGTCGGAAGCTGTTAAGTCTCTGCAAAACACAGAGCATTGGCAAGATGCGCATTTACTCTCCATATCCAGAAATTCTGGAACCCCTTAGAGATTCCAACATAGAACTCATTGTTGGCGTCCCTAATGACAGCCTTAAAGACCTTGCCGACCCTTCAGCTGCAACTAATTGGGTCTAGAGGAACATTAAAGATTATTCTTCCAATGTCAAGTTCAAGTATATTGTCGTTGGAAACGAAGTGAATCCAATCGGTGCAGCAGCTTGGTTTGTTCAAGTATATTACCCTCTCTGGGGGCCCCTGCACTGTTAAGTATGGTCATGATTCATGTCTGTATTGCAGGATTCAATACATGAAATGAGTTGAATAATGCCTGGTGGCAATTGCATGTACATGATGTACCTACTAGCTAAGCTAGCCCAAGACAAAAAGCAAAACTCAAGTACTAACAAATCCCATAAAAATAAAACCTCAATCATCGCCTAATGTATGGAATGCCAAGCTTGTCCATGCGAATGAGCCCCCTAATATAAAATGGAACTTCGTCATAATTAATACCATAAGATCCTTGCTTTGCCAAATAATCCGCCACCATATTCGCCTCTCTAAAAATATGTCGAAACCGTACGTTTAACTCACCCACAATCTCTTTCACTTCTTCCCAGTAATTCTAAAGAAACCAATATTTGCACACTCCTGATGCCAACCATCTAATAATCACCTTTGAATCTAATTCTACCAAAATATCCCTCAACCCCAACCGCCTACACAACCGCAGCCCATCCAGGAGAGCTCTACACTCAGCAATAGCATTTGTAGCCTGCCCATAGTAGTGCGCAAAACCCGCCATAACCTCACCTCTAGAATCCCGAATATTACCACCCCACCGGATTCACCCGGATTACCACGAGAATTACCATCCACATTTAATTTTACCCTCCCTCTCTCCGGTGGTATCCATGCAATTAATTTTAACCTTCTCTTCACAATAGGAATAATTGAGCAACCTAGTCTCTCCATAACCATCCAATCATGTTTTCCCAAACACCGAAATTTCTTGACCCCACTCAATCCCCTAGAGTCGGTAGCTTTGGTCGTAGCTGCCTCAAATGACTGTAATCCCATTAGGAAAAGTCTTATTGCAAGCAAGTTTGCATATCAAACCACGCACCAATGCTGACATGTAAGGCATCCGTTTAATAAAACGGTACGAATTGAAAGTGAAATGATTTCGTAAGACAGGAGACCTTCTTCTTTTAAAATTTTTCTTCTTTTGTTTTTATTTTCAATAAAAAAAGCTATGTCAGCGTTGGAGCGCGGTTTGGCACACCAAACCGTTTGTACCTAAAAAGGCTCAATCCATAATGTTCCATTTTTTGAGTGGATGGCCTACGCAGTTTTTGGGACCATCTAATGCCGTATTAAAAGGGTCATCGGGCGAAAGTCAAGAGTCCCCTGCTCTCTTTAGGCAAGCAAAGGGAAGACAGGCCTTGAGGATGAAATTAAGGTTCTTTTCAGTTGTAAAACCCTACCAAAAGGTTTACATCATCCTATTAACAGCCGATGCAGTCTTTATAATCAAATAGTCAGCCATAAAAACTGTTTTGATGAATACTATTCTTCCAACTTGCCGTTTGAACACTCTTCTTTTGGCCTTTGGAATGACACTTTGGAGTCAAATGTGTCTTCCCAGGTAAATCGATTCTCAGATATGAACACAAAGGCAATCTGAAATCATCCCTTAAAAAAAAAAAAGACAATGATTTAAAGTGGTTCAAGACACAGTTTTAGCACCAAAGGACGTGGGATTTGGTGTGTGTGTGTGTGTGGGGGGGGGGGGGGGGGGGGGGGGGGGGGGGGTGGGGGGGGTGCTTAGTAGCTAATTTTTAACACCATGAGTAATTCCAGCTTTTATCTTGATCCCCTTTCATGTTTAAGGAAATAATTAAGGATGTCTCATAGACTGATTGGCAAAACCGATACGATTTAGGACTTTGGAGTAAGAAAAATCATTCCACTTTTACATATCCAGACTTTCCCTTCCTTCCACCCACCCCACATTGCATGGAAACCTTTATGAGCGTGGGCATTTCTGTAAGCAACAAAAGCAACTTGCATAGGAGAGACTCCATCAATCTTTAGGCTGATTGTCAGGATTGTTGCAATCATATCATATCCAAGTTATATTTCTTCAATCTTTATAAGCATTAACACATCACGTTGTGGAGGGTCAGTTTTAGACAATTCCTGTTTAGGAAAGCAGCAATTGGGCTCCATGCAGGAGCAAAAGCTAAATCTGTCAGCACACAAGGGATCTGGCTTCCACAAAACTTAGATCCAAATAAAAACATTTCAATAAGCTGAAAGGGAAAGGAGAGTAATACCCTTATACCCCAACCCGTATGGTGTCAGCACCCATGTGCCAAAAGCGACCTTTCCCCAACATGTGGGCCTAAAATAAGAGAGAAGACGAGAGTTCCCTAGAGTGAACAAGACCAAACCAAACTAACATTATAAAATGAACCTGCACTCGAGTGGTGGGTGATAACAATGAAGGGAATTTTTACTCTTATTTGTCGTGTTCTACTAGTTTGATTATCTACTGCTCAGAAAGGGAAAATTAAAAATATAAGCTGGGATGGGAAGTCATTTTCCTCTAAACTTCCTTTGTTTCTAACAAAGTAGCCTGTACATATTTGTCTCGTCTAATCTTCTGGCATAAAGTCCAATTCTACTGAACAACATCTCCCAACATAAATATGGTAAAAAGAAAGAAAATGTGTAGCTGACAGTGTGATAGAAGTTACAATCCTTTGTACTGCTCCAGTCAGTGTGGTCCAGAAACACATACAGCGTCGTTACGGCGGTAGAAGAGAAACACCCTTCTCTACTCAGAATCATCTGTCCTGATGTATGGAATATGTATTTGCTGTTAGTAGTAGTATGTATTGCCGATGATGGTGATGTACTCGTTCATATCTTCTCTATGGATCTACTCTTTGATGTAGGTATAATCTCCTATATTTTTTGAAGGATTTTTCGCCCTTTTATAAGCTTCTCTATGATTTCTGCCAAGATAAACATGAGTACTCTAATCACCAAGAAGCCTTGACCAGATATCTGCAAATTGTAGTTTTAATTTTTAGCAAAATTCAAGAAACAAAAGAATATCTGTTACCCGAAAGTCAGTCCGTTCAGCCATGCTCACGTTTATTACAAAGGCTGCATTGCAAAAGTTCCATGCCAATAGAAAACTCAAGGAATTAAAAAATAAATATATCTAAAGTTGAATCCACCATCTATTCTCTTATCAGTATAGCGAGAGAGTTTCTTGAGGGATGCACCTTGGCATTTAGATATTATTTGGAAGCTTTGTCATTAGTTGAATTGCTGAGTGATAAATCTTTTCCAGAAGAATACTGAGTAGTGGAGAATGCGGAGCTCTCATTAACCTCCAACACAGCAGCAGAATTGACAGAGAGATTATCCCCTACTGATTTGGTAGGAGAAGGCAAAAGGCTATCGGGAAGTACCTGCTCTACACTGCCCTCATGGTCAACATAGAGGGGAAATGAGCAAGAGAACATAATCAGCAATTGAGAAGAACTAGAAATTACAGATAGACACACGAACACAGAGGAGCGAGGGCAGAGCATACAACTCAAATAGAGTGATGCTTGCTATCATGGCTGACCTTCATTTTTATATGATTATCAAGCTCCATACCTTTTCTGGAGATCAAACTCTTCAGCATGGAAGATGTCCTCCTTGCTGTTGGCACTGTGATTATTGTGAATACAAGCTGGATTCGCTTCGTGCAAAAGATGATGCTCAGCAGCTGCAGCAGAATTGTCACTGTGACCTGCACCAACAGAATACATATTAATCACTACCAGCCTACATCTTCCAGAGAATTTTTTTTTTTTTAATAAGCTACATCTTCCAGAGATATAAAACCAAAGCCATATCTGATGGCTACCATCATATGGCTGACCTTGTGCAACATCTTGTTTGGTTCCAACAGATGGGAGGATGACACTTTGATTGACATTAGCATGAAGCTGAGCAGTTACGAGAACAGGAGAACCAACAGACAGACTGCGCTGGTGGTGGTGTATACGTTCATCCAAGTCTGGAAGCTGCAAATTTATCAGTCTTCTTCCTTGAAGTTCAATTGCTTGCTGTAGTTCAGTCTGCTCCTCTAATTTTCTCCTCAATATCATTTCTTGCGTATTATAAAACATTCTAGGTGCTGTAAGGAGATTTGAGATTCAGTGAGGTAAATGATTTAAACACAAAAAAGTTTAGAATGCATAACGAACTGAAAAGAATCAGCTTAAAAGTTTTTTATTGCCTTTCTAGCATTCTCACCAAGAACGAAAGGGAAAATTCAAAGGAAAGACGCAGGAAGAAGAATGCATGCATGTAAGCTTACCATGGGGCAGATCATAGGATTCTCTAGAGTCGAGCCCAGAGGGACTTGAACAAGGTGAAAACTCTCCCTCTCCAGTTGCTGTTGTTGCCTTCTGCAATCAATAAAAAACAAAAGTATAAAAACAGCAAGTGGACAAGACAAAATCTAGATGGCACAAGAGTAAAGATTTCCATACTTGTCCGGAAATTTTCCCTTCTCCTTGTAGGGCTTGACAAGCACACGTGAATCACATATAAAATGTGGATTCCCTTTGGCCAAAATGAGTTTCACAGTTTCTGAGTAGATAAATGTAACAAACCCAAACATTCGCTTCTGCTGGTATGGAATCCTCACATCTTGGACTGGTCCAAAATTGCTTCAGAGAGATAATAAATTTTAATTATATTCCTGAGTTTGACTTTTAAACACTAACAAATGCACACACTGATGAATATAACTTGATAACATGATATACAAAACTTGTTTTGTTAGCCACTCAAGATCATGCTTTCTGCTACTCAAGAATGGATCCCATTCATAAGGAGGCTGGAAAAAATACTTCAGAATTTTTTTTAAATAAAGATAGTAAATAATTTGCATTCCTATCATTCTCCAAGAACAGCATAAACCCAGAGGACACCTTCAAGTGAAAAAGGGCTGTCCAACATGTACGGTCATCTAAAGAAGTACTTCTACTCAAACACAAGCCCACCACTAAGAGAAAAACATTTAAACACTCCAGCATCTCAACCAGCAAACTATGGCCTCCATGATCTAGGACAGAACCTGCAATCATAGCTGCATTCTGTAATCTAAAATCACGGGTAAAATTTGCATACCTATCAAATTTTCCTCTCCAAAAGATGGATTTCCACATCTTCATTGACCACATATTGCTCGAAAACAAGTTAAATTCAATCGTAAAACATTTCAAATAACAATATCAAGCTCAATTTTGCAGTAGGTTCTTCAAGCACTTGCACTTGATTGATGAGTCAAACAAACCAAGTGACCAATCTCTTGTAAATAATATGACAAGAATGCAACTTCCTAGAAACTGTCCACTTGGATCCTCCATCTACACATTATATCTAGCAATACCGCTTTAGCTAATCCCAAGGAACAGTGCAGATATCAAATATACAAATTTAAAGAAACATTTAATATATCAGATATGAACATTGGATTGAATGTATCGGGTATTGCAGCTTTTGAGCAAGATACTATAGGCCTCCCTCCCTCCCTAACTCCACGTGAACTTCTATCAATAACAGACCGAATGGCTCTTGAAAAATAGGAATCCCAAGGATGCTGCACAATGGCTACCCAAGCCACAGAAGTTCTTCCATAACATTGTGGAAGGTATAAAGGAGCAAAATGGGTACAAAAGTTTTATTTTTTTTATATCAGTAAATAAGAATTTTATTAAAATAGGCGAAGCCAAGTACACGGGTACAAAAGTTTATTGAGAAGACATTTAAGGCTAAAGCAATGAACTCCGCACACAAACTAGAAGTGGATACAATGCTGTAAAGCATGTGGTCCTTTTTTATAGGTATGATAAAATTTAATTCATAAACAGTAAAGAGAAGCTAAAGCAGGTAGTCTTTTCCAAGCAGGTGCAAGCCACAACATCATAATTCCATTACGAAAGAGAAATCACAAGATGGGATACAAATTTCATCCCTGAACACCAAAAACAATTCACCAAAAAAAAAAAAAAAAAAGCACGAATGCATAGAACATAATGAACAGAACTCAAAAGACATGCTTGCTTAGGCCTGGTTTATTTTCACAGATAAGATGAGAAGAGTTGAGATAAAAATTAAAAATTAAATAAAACATTGTTAGAATATATTTTTTTAATATTATTATTATTTTGGGATTTGAAAAAGTTAAATTGTTTATTTTATTTTGTGTGGAGATTTAAAAAAGTTGTAATGATGAGATGTGTTGTGAAAACAAACAAAGCCTCAAAAGTCCAACGATGAATATTGCTAACATAACAGCTGCTCTAGCAATGGTTTATTCATCTTTATATTCATCTTCATATTTGCATAATATGTCTTTAAATTCATCTACATTGGCTTATGCATCTCTAAATTTTTACATAGCTATGAATAGTGCTTCTTCAAGTTTTTACATAGTTTGAAGAAGCACTATTCACTCTCCAAACATTATTTTTAATGTTTTTTCTCTCTCCTACCCATTAAAATCAATTTTGTGAAATTTGTATGAAGATGATTTTGATATATGAAATTTGTATTAAGTTGATGATACAAAGTGTTTTTTTGTACATATTAATATTTATTGATAAAATTGGTAATTTTGATATATGAAATTGGTAATATTTAGATATATGGAATTTATATTTTTGAGCACATAGTGCTAATTGTAAAATATATAAAAGTAATAATTTTAAGAAAAAAATTTAAAATAATAATATTTCATTATTATTTGGTTTAAAGATGTATAATCCAATGTGGTAATTTTTCCTGATATGCAAAATCAATCTTTAAAAGATGTGATTTTGAAGATGCATATAGAGAAACTAATGCTAAGGCTCCATATTCATAATTTGGTGAAGAAAACATTGTTAAACAATGCATATCAACAAATACTGTATATGGCAACCTAATGCGTGATTCTGAAGTAGAGGCGATTTAGTCCTTAAGACAATGGAATAATCGAAAAGCGAAAGGTTGGTATATTACCTGAAGTACTCGGAAACATCTTCGTCTTTAAAAGTGCTGTCCGCTGGAAAGGTCAAGTAGATCTGCCTCGAAGCCGAATTCAACTTTTCTGTAGATGCCATTGCCAAAAAGTCATTCCTCTCTGGCCGGCAGCGGCCCAACTTGAAAAAATCTTCCCCATCATAAATGCTGTCGGAGCTGCCACCGCTCTACAATGCATCAGCAATGCAGCCCAAAGAAAACATCATGAACGAACCCAAAGCCAAAATAAACTAAAGATCAATAACCCTTTTAGTCAAACACACAGACAAAGTTGAAAACAAAATGGGCAATCTGCAATGTGTCATCAAAAACAGAAAAAACTCGAAATCAGTAACCTTTACATGTGATAAACATGAGAGTAGGTTAAAGCGAAAAATGGGTCATCGCCAGTATACCTCTGGGGTTCGGTCTGCTGCTGCAAGAGAAAATTCATGCACTTGTTGTACGCTGACTGTGACGGTGATACTCCAGCCATGAACTGCTGCGCAGCCAATCTTTGCTGCTGCGCAGCCTTCAATCTCATCATCTCCTCCTGCAGTTCCAACTCCTCGAACTTACTCGGGCAACCCACAATGGGACCAGAAGGAATATCAACCGAATCAACAAACCCGCCGTGCACAAACTTGCAATTGCTGCCATTTTTGCAAAACCCTCTGGCAAAGTAAAGGCAGGGCTTGAACCCAGATTCCAAGCCAGGTTCTTCTGACGCGAAACACGCTTCGCTCGCCGAATAGCTCCGTCTGTGAAGATGGGTTTCTCCATGATTGGCAGAATGTGCCCAATTGTGTACTTCATGACCAAATTCGAATCCTGGATCGAGCAAATCTTCGGTCCTGGATGAAGATGAAGAGTCGTTGAGGAAGGAGAGGTACTCGTTGAGGTGGTGCTCGTCAATGAGGTCAGTGTTAGTGCCACTACCGTTCTCAAAGCCATTCTTGCTATATGGGAATGAACGTGAAGCAAGCGACCCGGCGCGGATATTATCGTAGGTTAGCAAAGGACTTGACTTTGGGCTAATGGGCTTGTTTGGGAACCCAGAAAGTAGCCAAGAATTTGAGGAGGCAGTAGATGGGTTTCTATGAAAGTCAAAGCCATTGGGGAGTCTAGGTGAGGAGTGTGAAAAAGGGTTGGCGTTGGTTGGTCTGGCTATGGGATTGAGAGGCGAAGGGGAGGAAGGTGTAGGGGGTGTAGAAATAATATTCGAGGGAAGACCCAACTGGGTTTTGGCTTTGAAGATGAGTGCCTGCAGATATGTCTCAGACCCAAGGGCCAAGCGTATCAAATCGTTCTCTCCAAGGTCCTGTATCAGAAGGTACCCCATGATCTTTGAGGCATTCTCTGGCTCCAAAAATTTTATCTTTGAGAATACTACGTTTGTGGCTTCAAAAGGATCCATTGCTTCTTGGGCTTTTACTTCTAGGAGAGAAAAAACAGAAGCAAGCAAGAAACAAAGGATTGTGAAGGTTTGAGGTACCCCTTCTCTCTCTCGCTTGGCAATCAGTAGGGTTTGAAATATAACAAGCGGGCTTGCTAAAAGGCAGTACTGAGTACTGCTAAGTTGCTAACAGCACTCTCTCACTATTCACTCTTTACTCTCTCTCTCTCTCTCTCTCTCTCTCTCTCGGTTTCTGTACCTGCAATCTCTCTTGAAGAGGCAGAGAGTGGTAAGAGTTCAGATCTGCATAAGCGCGAGCAGCACATAATACATACAATACATATTCATGTGTTTTTGTTATTTTGTATAAGCCATATGAATTACACAGTATATAATATTATCATTCTGTACCATATAGATTTTTTTTAAAAAAAGTTTTTTTTTTTAAATTGTTTTTCACAAGAACATGAAACCCTAGCTAAACGTGGGCCCCTCCTGTTTTTTTTTTTTTTTTTTCACTTTTCCCTCCTTTTATTTGATAATTATTCATTGGGTTGTGTAAGGTCACTTTGTTTTTCTTTTCTTTTCTTTTCTTTTTTAACTTAAAAAGATTTTAAATAAAGACTCATTCGGGTAATTTAAAATATTTAATGATTATGAGTTTTATGTATTTATCACTATTTTACTCTTAACTTTTAAATTTGAATGAAACTTTAGAAGATCAGAGATCTTAAATAATATCACTAACATATTGAAGGTATTATAAAATAAGATTTCTTATAATTTTTCAAATACTTTATTTATTTATTTTAATAACAATAAAATAATAATTAACCAAAAAACCTTCAAAAATGATTTATATTGATGCAACGAGTAAACAAATTGGTTGAAATCATAACTCACAATTAAGAGAAAGGCATATAACTAAAACATTCTTAATTTGTCTATTTATGATAATGGCCTATGCAATTAAATAAAAATTCTTCTCATCAGTTATTATTCATTACCCCACACCTTATAAAAAATATATACATATTTTAAGAAAAAAAAATACTTATAAATATAAAATATAGGACTGAATGATAATTGATGCATAACATTCGTCGTAAAGAAAATGCACAACATTGAAAATTCAAAGTTGGTGAAAAGGACAGTGAGTATCAGGACAACAAACGTCCAAAAGAGAAAATATTGCGAAAGTTCATATCATTAAGAATGATTAAGATGTTCATGTTCTTAATTTGACTATTTTTAGTGATTATCCATTGTTTTATTTCGCTTTTTCCACCTCTTTGCCAAATCAAATCTTGCAATTTATATTTTTTTTTCTTTTTTTAAAATTTCTAAACCCTTAATTTCACAATTAGGTGGGCATGCATCTTTATTATTGACATAATGATGAATGAGTAATTTTACATACAATTGTAAAGTACGTAAACGTCACATAATTACTTTAAAAAAAAGTAGAGTCTACTATTAAAAAATTAACTTATTTCATATAAGTCTCGTATTTTTTTCATTTTTTTAAAACGATTACGCGACGGTTACACAATTTACAATTGTAAATATTTTTTCTCATGATGGATATATAATCTCTGTTTTGGTCGTTTCATATCATAATATTTTAGAAATTAAATAATATTATTTGAAGACTTTTGCATCACACATATCTACGTACCATAATTTGATTTGTAAAATTTAAATTTTAAAATTTATCTTTTAAATCAAATTATGTCACGTAGATAATATATAGTGTAAAGATTTTTAAATATAATTATTATAAATTTCTTGATCATACGTGTCTTACCTGGCATTGTCATTTGATGAAATTGATTCTTACTTTGACCAGAATCAAAGATTCTCAGTCAATGCTATTTGTAAAATGTGGCTTTACAGATTTAACAATAGACTAGTCATAAATAGTAGACAAAACCCAAACCTTAAAAATGTATATAATTTGTAAATATTAGAGGTTTGAACTGATTAAAATAAAAAAAGACTCGTTGAGCTCTTAGCCTCGTTTGTATTTATAATTTATCTCAATTCATTTCATCTCATTTTATTTAATCGTTATAATTTTTTTAAATTTCTATATAAAATAAAATAAATAATTTAATTTTTTTCAAATTTTAAAATAAAAATAATATTAAAAAATTATTTTATTTAATTTTTAATTTTAATCTTAATTTATCTCCCCTCGTATCATCCCATTTACCATAACAAGCGAGGGGTTAATGCAATGCATGATCACATGACAATCAATGACAAGCTAAATCTTTGTTTGTTTTTTTACCCGTTTTCTCTCTTTTTAACCCTCCATTTGTCATAATTTCTCGTTTACAATCATGACCATGGATTCTTTTTGTTGAGCCAATCAATCGACCAACCCTTCCTTGGCACCAAAGAAGATCTTCGGCCAACTAATGTGGCCCACAAGCCATAACATCTACACATGAGAGTTATGTGCTACCCATTCGATAGCACCCTCATGGGATCTTTCCTTATACGAGATTGAACTCGTTTGAATATTAAGAATATCTCAAAATATATGTGAATAATAATAAATAATTTATAAATAATAATAAAGTATATAAAGTTATCACTTATCATAAAAGTTTAATTCGATGAGAAGAGATAAATTATATTATTTTTTTTAAATCTTAACACTATCTCTCAAGTGTGAGTTAAACTCTTCCTCAATAGGTAGCCCAACACATTAAATATTTAATTAAATAAAATAAAGTATATAGTTAGAGTTTGATGTGAAATATCTTATAAAATTACTACTTATCTTAAAAGATTAAATTAATAAAAAAATATAAATTTTATTATTTATTTTATATCTTAATAAAATAGTAAAAAAATACCTAAAAAGAATTATTTTCCAATCAGTCACTTATCGTCATTTGAACCCATCAATTCATTTCGGTTCATCATCACCCACTATACAACTTTTTCATAAGCAAGGTAGCAGCATGTGGCCCCATAGATCTCTTTCGTATCGTAGCTTTATGATAGCCAAGCCTACCTTGAACTCATTCTATTATACTACCATGGTCAAGTCTACTGTTCCATGTCTCCTCTGCCAACTCCATTGGAGATTGCTTATACAAGTCGATTATTGTCGTTCCCTACAACAACCAACAATCAGACTGCTCCAATGCTTTGGATTGTGGTCTCTCTGCCTTTCGCATCAATGTTATATTTTCGTATAGATGTGTTGTTTGTCTCGAACATATATAACTTAGACCAATGCTATGTACATGTCCTTATTTATTTTTACGTTTCATACTTATATTTTTTTATACTTATATTTTTTTATAGGATGTAGAGTGTTTTTATAAAGAGATGTGACTGATGAGAAAAATTTTTCTATAACTTATATTATATACTACACTTTTATTTTATTAAAGAGATGTGACATAATATACCCACCCATTAAAAAAAACAATAAATTCAAAGGTGGATGATAGTTGATTGTAATTGAAAATCATTTCCATCATTTATAATACACGCAGCAAAGCATACAAGATGAAGATATCTATAAAAAACAAAAAAAAATCAAAAGTGCTTGATTCTCTTTTTGTCACCAACGCAAAGTTTCGATGCATATTATACCCTAAAAGACTGAAGACTGTGAATCTATGTTCGGATTCGAATTCAGACATATTGGCATAGAAAAGAGAGAGAAGAAAAGAAAAAGAGTAGAGAGTTTGAAGTGAATATGCAAGTGCAAGCCTCCCTCCCCCATCTTTTACCAGAATTTAGACAAAATAAAATTCAGGAACTCACCTTTATGTTAAAAAAGAGAGAGATGGGAAGAGAAGGTGTAATAGTGTCAGAATCAGTAAATATTGTAACTTTGGGAAACAGAGCGTGTGATGAATCAGTGACCTTTGAAGCTCCTTTTCAGCTTTCAATGCTGCACGTTCTCCTCACTCTATATATTGAGAGAGTTCTTCCCCCGCCCCCCACCCACCATGTGATGTAATATCTGTTTCCCATTCAGAGAGTACGAATACTGCTGCTGCAGCCTGCACTGTTTCTGACAAGTTTGAACCCCCAAGAATTTCTGTATTTTTTCACCTTTTCGATGGTTTTTTTTTTTTTTTTTTAACAAGTGAAGTAAATAGTCTAGTTAGGTAGCTTGAGCATAAGCACTTTGGAGAGAATGATAGTGGCCTATAAACAACCACACATTTGTGTGTGGATTGCTCAAGGATGCCCAAATGAGCCAAGTGTGATGGAAGTAAGGGTTGTCATATGTTGAGTGTGGGGTAATTTTTCTTCAATTAATGAGTCTAATATATGAAATATTTAATTAAATAAAGTATAGTGTAGAGTTAAAGTTTTAACTCAAAACTTCTACTCTGGTATTATGTGAAATTACTACTTATCACAAAAGTTTGAATTGACGAGAAAATGTATATTAATTATTTGTAATATATAGTCTTAACATTAAGCGACACAATTACATCACTCGACTTGAAGGGAGCCGGCCTTAGCAATATAGAGAGAGAAGCTCTCCCTTCTCTCTAGAAACCTCCAAAGATCTGAATTCGCAGGGGGCTTCTCCCTCCCTCCCTCCTCCCTCTATCTTCTCTCATCCTTCTAATATCTTATTTCATCCTTCTAATCTCTTATTTCATCCTTTTCTTTTTATTTCTAAGTGTTTTTTTTAGGGCTAAGGATGGAGGAAGTCCAATATGCTGCTTTCCGACGTCCGGTGACTACCAAGCGCCCCTCTATGGGCTTCTCAAGGCGGCGATCTTTCAGACGGGCAGAGAAATTTTCCAAATGAAGCGGGGCGTGAGCCATACGCTTGGCCCAAAGGTACAAGCCACAAGTGTGTGTAACCCACGTGCCACCACTTAGAGTGCTTTTCTACTACCGCACGTGGCTGTTCTAGGTCCAGGACCACCGGCTACTTCAAACATGACTATTCGCCATTCCTCCAAGGTGGTGCGGGGCCCTCATGCGCCTTCATAGCCTCTGCTTGTGCTTTTTTTGTTCCTTCAAGGTTGAAAATGCGGATCTAGATCTTCCCAAGATGCAATCCATGTTTTTCCATATATCTTTAATTTCTGCACTGTCTTTTGTTATTTAGATAAGTAAAAAATAAAAAACATCGTCTCTTCGAACCTTAGTCCGAAGAGTTGTGTCCTCCTCTCCGCTTTAGACGAAGTCTGGGGTTTGCTACACCCCACTCTGCTTAGTCGGAGTAGGGGCTTGTTACCTCTGTAATGGACAGAGTTTGCTATCTTTAAGACTTAAATTTTTAGAGATTTGCAATCAGGACTAAACTATATCGATCACGAAAGTGTGCTGAAAAGCTATTAACGTTGTAATTGGCTTGTAGTATTTGTTTCAAGTCAACTTTGTAATGTCTATTATTAATATTAATAAATGCATTATGCTTCATTATAAAATAAAAAAATAAAAGATTAAGCGACACAACATTCAATGGAGCCCAGATGTTCGTACCAATTTTGTGCGCATAACATACTCAATGAGCAGCCACCAATTATGTCATTGCTTCTTTTATTTTTTTCAATTTAAACCAAGAGGTAAGAGTTGGAACAAAAACTTTAGAGGTCCTAAACTCGATTTTGTTCTTGAACTCAACATCTTATTATAAATGATATATAACTGATAAAAAATCTTAAAAAGTATTTTGAAATATAAATCCCAACATATCACATATGACAAATCCCAATAGTGAAAAGATCTATATGGGTAAAACTTCTCGATTTGGATTGAGAGTTAGACTGCGTTTAGATGTTGAATTAAATTGAGAAGAAAGTTAAAAATTGAATAAAATATTGTTATAATATTATTTTTAATATTATTATTATTTTGAGATTTGAAAAAGTTGAATTGTTTATTATATTTTGTGTTGAAATTTGAGAAAGTTGTAATGATTATATAAGATGAGTTGTGATAAATATGGGTTTGGGATCCAAACGTTCCCGACCCATCTCATCTAATCATTACAACTTTTATAAATTTTCACATAAAATATAATAAACAATTCAAATTTTTAAATCTCAAAACAATAATAATATTAAAAAATAATATTCTAACAATATTTTTTTCAATTTTCAATTTTCATCTCAACTCATCTCGTCTCAACTTACTATCCAAACCTAACATAGAACCACATAAAGAATATTGCTCCTACCAAAACTATATATATGTGTTAACCTTTGTGCTTATTCAACCAGCAAATGCTACCTCCAATTCTTTATATGCCTCTTTGCTTTCATCAACCACTTCCCTTAACTTTTTTTCTTCTTTAGTCATAATGTTTGATTTGTTTTAGCATTGAACTTGCCATGACAATGGAATGGGCCTCTTCTATAAAGAGGAGATCATGGCTTAATTAAGAATCCAAGCCATTATTGTACAACAGCTGTTTTCTTTTATTGTAACTTTTGCACCTTTTTCTTGTGCTATATTAAACTAAAGAAGTTAATTTAGATCTAAACTTTGTTAATTATAAAGTTTAGTGCAACAATCATCATGGTAGCTTTATTCTGAAACATTGTTTCCCTCTTTACACCTAAGCAAGGTTGGGTGGGGGAATCAAATTGCTCAAATTATATTAGAACTCATTTCATACCTTAATTAATGACATGTCTCCATTAAGTTTTTCAATTTCATTAGGTATGTGAAACCAAATCACCCTTGATAATAAGAAAACCAAAACCGGATCTGATCTTTCAAATTCTTCTCTTATTTTCTTGCTCGTCACCGTCACCGACTTTCGAATGGCAGACCGTGGTGGTAGGAATGGCCAAATCGAGTTGCCGAATCAGTACGGCAGTTTAAGTCCAGCAATTAGTAAGTCAGCAGTTAATAGTAAACCACATAAACCACATAAAGAAATTGATGCAAGACTCAACTTACATCTAAAGATAATATTGGTTCAGATGAAAGGCAATTTCTTTAAGGTAATGACCAGATGATGTCATGACCATTTTTAAGATTGTTCACCATCTCAAACAAAGGTTGATAGATATGTCACTAACAGCTTAAAAAGATTCTTAAACTTCCTCCCATTAGGCTGATCTGGATATCACACCACTTTTGACATAGTACAATGTAAGTAGTTTAATCCTCAAACAAATCAAACCTAGAGCAAAAAGGTCATCCTAATTGCATTCAGGTGGCCAACTATATCACAGAAAATAGGAGTGGATGCAGACATCTTAACCTCATCAGAGGGTTGTGTCATTTCAAATAAAAATCTATCTCAATCTGTATCTATCTAGTTTTCCACCACTGAGATTTCCTTGCTGATTCTAGTCCAATGCTTCTTGATCGAATCCTCTAATGATAATCTCATGAAGCTCCTACCAATTTAACTATCTGCAAAAATTTTCTGCTACAATAATCTAACAAAACCATCTCTTATCAATAAAGCTATGATGATTACAAAAACCAATAAGAAAGAAGATTTTCTGCCCATAAATGGTTATAAAAATTATCTCCACAACCACACTACATGTTTTTTCTCTTTACAAAAGATATAGAAGTAGCATAACCCTTACTACCAAACCATGAGACAGGCACCAACACCCATAAAAAAACAAAAAACAAAAAAAAAAAAAACTAGTCTAGTTATTTGAATGAGATTTAACTACTGAAAGGGATAGGAGTGCGTGGTACCCAAATACCATTCATGTTTAGTGTCAGAACCCATGTGACAATGTGGCCCTTACCCCTTCATGTCCACCTAAAGAAAACAAAAAATGAGACAAAAGAGTCCCCTAATGTGACCTTTAATCACATGAAAGAACAAACTTTTCTCTACATCTTTCTTATTTTTTTTCCCTACTAATATTTCCTATAAGCTTTTTCTCCCGTGCCTGTTTCATAATCTAGTGGATGACAGATGCTGCAGTAACAGAGGGCAATAAAAATTGAAAAAAGTGACAGAGGCACAGCTTTCATGCCACTTTTCCGTTTCCAGGCTCCAAATCAGTATAGTTGTTAAGCTTCTGCAAATTACAGACTCCATTTCTCTCTAGGTTTTCGTTTTGTAACACAGAAATTCAAGGGCGGTTAAAGAAAGAAAACACATGAGTAAATAAAGCAATATAAACTTGCAACTATCCTTTCTTCTATTAATGCTGTGGTCCAGCAAACACCTGTAGAGAGTGTATAAAGTAAGGAAAGAGAAAGACCCCACTCCCATATATCAGTTCGCATCTGTCCTTCTGCGTATGCCTTATGTATTAATTGTAAGTAGTATGACTAAAATTGCTTGATGATGATAATGAAACGATGATGGTGAGATCCTGAGATCTTTGTCTACAAGTTTCTTTGACGTAGGTTATGACTTTTGGCTGCTAGAGGATTTTTCTTCCTTAGTTTGGGCTGCTAAAACCTTTCTGCATATGCAAACATATGAGCCAAACAGAATAAAAGACCCATCTGACTATAAATTCAGTAAATTATATGATTCGATTCCTAGGATCCAAGGTCCAAAAGGCGGATGATCTCTTACTAGCATAGTCAAAACACAACCTTGCAGGCCATGCTCAGGCCCTGTCAACTACATTCCATGCCCAAAAGGAAACCTGAAACATAATAATAACAATAAAACTTAAAAAATGAAGTTTCTTATTCAGGATCAAAACAATAAATTGTAGTGTGGCAGTACCTGGGCATTTGGAGAAAACAGTTTTCAGAGAAGCCATGGCGAGTGGGGAAGTGGTGGGCAGCAATGAGTTGTTATTAGAAGAAGACGAAGCAATTGTGGTTTCATCGGCTTTAGCGGAAGCAACGGAAAGGGCAGTGAATTGGTCACCAGCTGATTTTTTAGGACAAACAAAGAGGCTATCAGGGAGGCTGTGCTCTAGACTGCTCACAACACAAAAGGAGAAAACGAATAGATATTTTAAAAAATAAATGTCATAAAAAGGGCCTGAAACAATTATGTGAACGGACTGACAAGAAGTGTACTAAAGTCAAAATTGATTGAAAAAAGTAAAGAAAATAAAAGCACCCTAGATGATCCAAAGCAGTAAAGGCGGGGAATTGATGTATTCTGAGAAAAATTCTGATTCATCGCCATTGTTGGCAAACTTTCTTGACATCCAAAATTTTAATTTCATACCTTTCAGGGAGGTCACTTTCTTTAGGATATGATTTCTCCTCCTTGCTCATGCTATTGCTATCAGCATTGCCATTACTACTAGCCGGATTCACTTCCTGCTGCAGCTGCCGACCAGCATCTGCAGCAACAGTTTGAGAAGTGCCTGCGCCTAGATGATCGTTTTTCTCTGCAGCAAAAGTGGAAATAAATAATAAAGCTTGCATCATTTCTCCAGTATGAATGCCATTTCAACAACATCGATTGATGAATTATAACCTGTTGGGACTATTTGATCTATGCCAACAGTTGGAAGAACGAGGGCTTGACTGTTAGGAGCCTGAGTTAGAGTTGGCGAGGGAATGGGGGACCCAAGAGATAAATTGTGATGATATTGATGAGGATGATAACAATGATTCTTCAAGTCCAAAAGTTGCAGATTCTTCAGCCTTCTCCCTTGTAGTTCAACGGCTTGCTGCAGATCAGCCTGTTCCTCCAGTTTCCTTCCCAACATTTCTTGAGCATCATAAAACATTCTTGCTCCTGTGTTCAGACCAACGCACCTTAAGAAAGAGCAATATAATTTTATACTGAAAATTAAAAAAGAAACATTATTGGTTGCTGATTTGCTTGCCAAAGTGGAGGTCAAGTGGCTCTCTAGAATCAAGCCCTGATGGACTTGAACACAGTGAATACTCTCCCCTCTCCAACTGATGCTGCTGTTGTTGCTTCCTAAAATTAGAGTATAGATTGACAACAAAACATCAATGATAGGAAGCAAGCAGCATACAAAACAAAGTCCCAATATAGAGAATATGCTCATACTTGTCAGGTATCTTTCCCTTCTCCTTGTAAGGCTTAACAAGCACACGGGAATCACAAACAAAATGAGGGTTCCCTTTCGCTAAAATAATCTTCACTGTCTCCGGGTAAACGAACGTAACAAATCCAAACATTCGCTTTTGCTGGTATGGAATCCTCACATCTTGCACAGGTCCGTAAATGCTTTAAAACCATGAGATCAAACCAATAAAGCCTGTTTATAACTACAATTCCTCCATTCGAAATTCGAGTTGCCAAAATCCGAACAAATTAACTAAAATGAATTACCTGAAGTAGTTGGAAACATCTTCTTCTCTGAAAGTGCTGTCAGCTGGGAATGTCAAGTAAATCTGTCTGGAGCCTGGATTCACCATTCCTCCCAAACCCATGGACGAAAAATCATTCCTTTCAGACCGGTAGCGCGCAAACTTGGGAAGTTCATCCCCTATCATCAACGCTGCTGCTGCTGCCGATCTGCTGCATCGTCACAATGCCACCACAAAGTAAAAGAAATCATCATTAATCCAAAAGCAAAAAACCCATAAGCAAGATCCACTGATCAGAGTCAGCAATTTACACTTTATGGCATTACAATATGTTGAGTTAAAAATAAGTTCCATGAGATCCTTCAAAATGCGTACTTGCGCTGTGCGCATGGTAATGGCATATGGTAAACAGTTAAAGGGCATGATCTTCATGATCAAAACACCCCAATTAAACCTCATCAGAAATCAACAACTTCAACTGAATGGCAATTCAAGTCATAGTTGAATAGTACTTACCTCTGGGTGTCATTTTGTTGTTGCAACAGAAGACTCAGGCACTTGTTGTAAGGGTAAGAAGCTCCGACCATGAACTGCGACGCCGTGGTTAGCTTTTGCTGGTGGGCAGCCTTTGATCTAAGAAACTCTTGGCACTTTTCTAATTCGTTGAGTTTGCTCGGCGAACCAACAATAGCAGCAGTATCCAAGGAATCAGTGTGAAGAAAACGGCAACTGCTGCCATTTTTACAAAACCCTCTGGCGAAATACAGGCATGGTTTCCATCCAAGCCCGGAGCTTGCGTCTTCCGACCCAGAAGACACACCTGCAGGAGCCAAATAGCTTCGGGTGTGGAACGGGGATTCAGCATAAGATCTCGGATTCACGGTCAAATCCAGCCGCGAGTCGAGCAAGTCATCGATCTTAGAATCATTGAGAAAAGCAAGATGATCTTGAAGTGGGTAGTCATCAATGAGGTCACTAGAGTTATAGGGCAATGCAGAAGATAAAAATGAGCCGGGACCAATATCACTGGTTTCTTTAACAACACTGGCGTAAGAGAGAGAAGGAGTAGTACTGGAAAAGCCAGTACGAGGCCAAGGGTTTGGGGAAGGGGAAGATGGTTTTGAGACGTCAATGCCATTAGCTGTGTTTCTGGACGTGGAGGTGGTGGAGAGGGACAAAGGGTTGGGCCTTGAGATGGGTTTGAAGGGAGAAGTAGCGGAAAGTGTAGAGGGTGAAGAGGCTATGGAGTTTGAGGGCAGTCCCAAATGGGTTTTGGCTTTGAGGATAAGATTCTGAAGATTGATGTCTGGTCCAAAGGCCAAGCGTATCATCTCTTTCTCACCGTGATCTTGCAAGAGAAGGTAGCCCATGATTTTCGAGGCATTTTCATGGTCCAAGGTTTGGATTCTGGAGAAAACTACCTGAGTAGCTTCATAAGTATCCATGGCAGCAAAAACACAACTCCTTGAAAATATTTAGAGGAGCTGGAGAAACAGTAAGAACAATAAATTTATTAATGGTCTTTTCTTGAAAGAGAGCAATAATGGGTGGATTATTATCTTAGTATAATAATGATGGTGGTGTATGCAAGTGCGAAGCAAAATGTACAAGGAAGAGTGGGTGGGTCTTTCTCTGTTGTGACGACCATGAAACCGAAGAGTTGTAAGTAGACTAGTAGGGATAGAGCTTTGAGGTTGAAGTGAAGATGGCGGAAGACGAGAAGGAAGTGAGAAAGAGAGTATCGATTCGAAAGTGCTTTGGTGTTTTGCTGCTGCTACTACCTCTCTCTCTCTCTCTCTCTCTCACAAAAAACTTACAGCCACAACTTTTGGTGTCAGTACATAGCTGCTGCAGCAGCAGCCTAGGGAGAGTAAACTCTCTCCCAAACTTGTATTCTCAATTCATTTTATTTTATTATTATAATTTTTTAAAAATTTTATAAAAAATATATTTTAAATATTAAAATAATTATAATATTAAAAAATAATATTTTATTTAACTCATTTTAATTCATCTATAAATATAAACTAGATCTTTTTTATTTTAAGATTTTGATCCGAGAAATAGTATCATCAATCACCCTGATGTCTAAGCACCCATCCGGTCACTGCTTTTTTATATTTGGTAATGATTTTCTAACTATAGTCCAGGCCCTACCCTCATAAAAGAGCAGCTCCTGGTATGGTGTTGGGTGATGACCAAAAAAAAAAACACAGTAAGAAAGGGGAAGGTGAGCCTCACAGACTTTTAGAAATATTTAGCACATGCTACTCATATCATATTAGTATTAGTATTTGGATATATTGAAAGAAAATTCTAATTGGTATTTTTAAAAACCTTAGTTACTACTTATTATTCATTATTTATATATTTTTTAATTTTTTTAATTTTTTTAATCCGGTATATCTTATTTAAATATATTTGAAGTGACGAAACTTTTTAATTATTTTACTTTAAATTATAATATTTTAATCATATAAAATCACGTCAATTTATAAATTTATTTTTATAAAATCTCTATATAACTGTAGTGTTTCTCTTGTAATAACTCTAAAATTTTTGTTTGCTTTAGTGTCTATAATAAAATGAGTATTTATACTCTTTATTTTAGATCTTTGTCATCTACCGTCACGCATTGACATATTTTAAAGAATTTTGTTTATATCAAGCACTTAAATAGACATCTACTTAAATTATATCTTATTCAAAATATAAAATCAAAAATATTTTTGTGTAAAAGAAATAATATTTATTATAATATTAGGATTTTTTAAATTAATATAAATATTCAATAAGTAAAATTCTATCCATCATCATTACATTAGATATTATATATAATTTTTTTTAATTAAATATATAATGTACAGATGATGAGTATAAAAATTTAATTAATTTTAAAAAGTAAAATTTTAAAAATTTAAAAAAAATTAAAAAAATATGGTATACGGTTGATAAGTAAGGGATATTTATAGGAATGAATGAAGAAATTTTGAGAATCTGGTTAGCACGAGCTATGGGGGCGCGTGTTAATAAGATGGAGGGGGTTTAAATAGTGCAGGTTCACTAACCATCATTCTGACAGACTTCTTCCTTCGTACCGTCTCTAATCAGTGATGTTAATTTACAGTTTCAGATTTACATGCAGTAATATTTTTGGTGCTTCCAAAGTTTGTAATTTTATTTATTTATTTTAATAGTGATTTGAATAATGAGTTGAGTTGAGATAAAAGTTGAAATTCATTTCTAAATTTAGTTGAGTTTAGTCTAATTTTTAAGTTGAGTCTAATATCTAAATATTTAACTTTTAAATTATTTAATTCATCCAAACTCAAAATCATCTTACACGTGAAACTCACAATCTTTTTCAATTTAAAATATTTTTATATGTGATACCCATAATATTTTTTTATTTTTCTATAAAAAGTATTAAATTCATCTTAACATTCAAACACACTTTAAACTCAGTTTAGATAGGCTTCACATAACTCCCTTCACTACTCAACTCATTATTATTCATAAAGAACTCAACTCAGTTGAACTCAGCTCAACATCTAAACACAGTCTGAAAATTAAATAAAATATTATTAAAATATTTATTTTTAATATAATTATTATTTTAAAATTTAAAAAAGTTAAATTATTTATTATATTTTATATAAAAATTTAAAAAAATTATAATAATTAAATAAAATAAGATAAAATGAGTTGAGATAATCTCTCAATCCAATCGGTGCAAAGGAAACTCATAGCTTTTCATTAATAAGAAACATACAAGACCATGAATTGAGGATGTAAATTTAGTGGTGAGCTACTTACTACATTATGGACAAAATTCAGAGACCGCTCGGTTTGACATCTTCCACAGTCTGCCCATGCCGTGTCAAATTTGAATCTCCTCACTTTGTACTGCTTTAATTACTGATAATGCATCCATCCCCTTCAATCTACCACAGGTTGGGTTACCCATCCTCTTTGATCTCACAGGCAGAGGCCAAAACCTCACCACTGCTATCTCTTATTATAACACCAATTCCAGTTTTCTTGTTTTTGCAGCATCGAAATTCACTTTGTATTACAAGACTCTGGTGGAGCTTTCCACTGATGAACTGCATTAGTTGTATTTACTCTCTATTGTTGCTTCATCTGACAATCTCGAGCCTATTTGAAATCTCCCATGACTCTGAGCCAAATGGTAAGCAGTTTTGACACGGAGGCCCCGTTTGAAATTTAGATTAATTTAATTTTAAGTTGAGTCTGATATTTAAATACTCAATTCTTCTATCATTAAACTCATCTCAACTCAAAACCTCTTTATACTTGGAACCTATAATTGTTTTCAATTCAACACTTATTTATATGCAGGACTCACAGCTTTTTTCAACTTCTTATAAATATATCTAAACTCATCTTAACATCCAACATATCTAAATTCATTTTAAGTGGGCTATACAAAATTCACTATACCATCTCAACTCACTATTATTCATAAAAAAACTCAACTCAACGTCCAATCGGTGCCTAAATTTTTCATCTTTGCTGTGAATCCATATCATTCTATCCTCCCCTCCTCTTGTACTGATTGGCAAAGATATGATAATTTGAGCTTCTTCTTTCTCAAAAACTTCTGCAATCAATTTCTCATTCCAAGCCTTTGTTTATTCTTCAATCAACTCACTCGCATGCGCTTCAGAGTTTAAAATCTTGACTGGAGATTGGATAGTATAGAAGGTTTGCATTAGAATCAATTCTAGCAACCAATGAAGAATGTTTCTCCAGATTTGCCTCGAGAATTTCTGTAGTATTTTGCTATAAAGACTCCAGCAACCAGTGCCCGTGGATTTTGTACTAATCTCCAACTCTGCTTTGCAAGTAATGTCAATATAAAAATATAAAATATTTTTAAGTTTAGATTTTAAACTTTTTCTTTTAATCATTATTTAAATATATAAATTTTATAAATTTTTAAATAAAATACAAAAATTAATACAACTTTTATAAATTTCAAAATAAAATTATATTAATTTTTTTTCAACTTTATAACATTTTTATTCAATTTTTTCTCTCTGCCTTCTCAAAATCTAATAAAACATATTCACTCAAATATTTTACTATTATTTACAAAATTTTAAAATGCTCCTAAGTATCTAAACATGCCCTAAGAACACAGGCTAGTACTAGGTAAAATTTAACAAGTTTTATTAGGCATTATAATGTAGATTTAGTTATGAGTTATAATGTTTTATTAAGGCCTAGTTTGGGTATAAAGTTACCTCACTATTATTTATTATTTTATTATTATTTTTTACTTACTTTTTATTACTATTCAATTTAATATTCTATCATTATTTTTTCACTATTATTTACAGAATAACTCAGAATAACTTATTACCCAAATGTAACCTAAATTTATCTGTGCGCAATAACTTAGCCATATCTTTGTTTCTGTTAATTTTTTTTTTCAGAAACCCATCACCCATGTTTAGCTACATAGACTCAAAATGACTTAGTGAAGTCATCATATTCTCTTATTCTTATTTAACACCGACCGAACCGAAATTCGAATAGCTCAACAAAACCATTTCCGTCAATTTATTTCTCTTTTTTATTTTTATTTGACTTAGTGAAGTCATTTCAATATTTCATTCTTATTCTAATATGATTGTTGGATTGAAAAAATGCTTATTCTGACATATAAAGATAGATGAAAAACATAGATCTATTCGGTTGGATGCAAGAAGGTCGGCAAGTTAAAGCATTTAGACCAAATTTTAAATGAGTACAATCATAGAATCCTAGATATTACTTAGATTTAAAAAGAATATAATTGAGGATATACATAATAAATGAAATAACCATTATGTTATTAAATATAAAACTATAAAAAAGTGTGTGTTATAAATTATGATAATTAAGATAAAATATATTTTATTTGATTATAAAATATAACATAACTAATAGGTCCGTAAAATATGGTGAAAAGAAATTAGATAAGAAATAATAAAAATGTAAAAAATATTAAAATTTTATGATGAGATTAAATTTTAAATAGAATCAACAAAAGATTAAAAAAAAAAAAATTGTAGACCAATGGAATAGGTTCATGTTTTTCCAGAGAAATTTCAAATCTCATCCTTTTGGGTAAGTGTCTCAAAATTCCTCTTTTTCTGTCTTTACCTTTTTAGAAAAATTCTATTCGTTATCTATATTATATATGATTTATTTTATTTTTTTAATCAAATGTATAGTATATAAATAATTAACAGAATAACTTAATTAATTTAATAAGAAAAAATTAAAAAAATTAAAACATATGTGATGTGTGGTTTAAGATAATGTGTAGCAAAACCCTACTTTTTATTCAGGAAGCCGGAAAGCATTGCTATATTTATGATAAATGAAATTAACAATTATAGCATATGCAAACGCTATGCATTCATTTTGAAAAAATTGAATAAATATGAAATCTATTCAAAAAAATTAATTTTTTAATAATAAAATTCACTCTTTTAAAAATGAATGTGCAGCATTTATATAACTTATAATTGTTTCTAATATAATTCTATATTTATAGAGAGATATTTTGTAATTTCATTCTTGTTCTATTTTTTTTTTTCTAAGCAAGCTTAATCATTGAAGAAACCAAATTACACAAAAGGATAGTTATGAGCTTACAAAACCAGTAAACACTGCACTACACTAGCAGATCAGGGCCGAGGTGGATCTTTTCCACTGTGAAAATCTAGGAGACAATGAGGTAATTTAATAAAGGGTAAGCTACCAAACACATTGTTTGATGCGGCCCATTGCACTAAGTTATGCGTCCATCGATTTTGATGTCGATGAATTTTTTGAGATGTCCAATTCTGAAAAACCTTTAGAAGGGATGAGCAATCTAAAATTATGTTAAAGATGGACCATTTAGGAGAAGAGGAGGCTGAGAGCTTCGGTCACCACTTGGGAATCTCCTTCTATAACTATATTATGAAATCTTTTGTGAAAAGCCTCCTTTATGGCCAGCTTGGTTGCCATGGCCTCCCCAAACATTGGATTGGTGGAGTTTATAAGTCTAGTGGTTGCGAAGATCAATTCCCAAGAGAAGGACCTGCAGATTGCAGCAGCAATGGAGGACAGATTCCTAACTGCTATATCATATGATATGGAGAAATGATCAGCTGGAGGGGGAATCCATTCGGGAAGGATGACTTTTTCCTATCTCTTAGTGTGCCCCAGCAACTTGTGTTCATTGAAAATCTTGAGAACTAGTTTTGAGAAAGTGAGAGGATTTTGACTTTGGGGCATGGTGCAATACTTGGTTCCTGAATCCATGGCTATAACAGAGAAGAGTTGAAAGCTATGGGATTCATCTGGGTCTATATTCAGAAATTCTGAAAATTCCAAGATCACCTTTAGCCATTCTTTGAAAGGTTTATCACCAAAACTGGCAATATTCAAAGGTCATGGAGAAAGTCTCCATAAAATCTGAGTGTGGGGACACTTTAAGAAGAGATGGTCAATGGATTCTTCTTCAAATTTACAAAAGGGGCACAAGATATCCTCACTAGAGAGGGATAGAGGGGATTGAAGTTTTGATTTGGTTGGGAGGATATTAGAGAAAACCTTCAAAAGAAAAAACTTCAATCTATCTTGAATTTTAATGCACCACAATTTCTTCTAATCTGATTTAGAAAAATGAGAGGAGGAATGGGGGGATTGTTGTTGTTGTTGTTGCAAGAGGATGAAAGCATAAGAGGACTTCACAGAGAATTTCCTTGAGCTGTGATTGAATCAGATTGGTTTATCCTTTGCTCTAACCGAGACTAATTGAGGGAGGTGGATTTTCTGGATCTCTTTCACTGTGTCTAGAGCAAATAGGGCTTGAAGGAGAATGTCATTCCATCTCCTTGGGTTGTTCAAGCATAAAGGCCGAGACTTAGAGGTCTGGCTCAATTGGTGTGTTGTGGTCCTTTGAGACAAGCTTGAAGGATGATAAGGTGAGGATCCAAGGATCATACCAAACTCTTGTATTAGCACCATTCACAATTCGATAGCACAAGTTTGCAGCAATGAGAGGTTTCGACTTTAAGACACATTTCCAAAACCAAGAATTAGTGGGTTTAGGAGTGACTTCTAGGAAGCTTGAATTTTTCAAATACTTTGATGAAAGAAATTGGTTGCAGAGGCTTGGAGTTTTTGTGGCCAGGTTCCAACTAATTTTAGAAATGAGAGCAAGATTAAAATCCGAGGTTATTCTAATTCCCAAACCTCCTGAGTACTTTGGTTGGTAGATATCCTTCCAAGCTTTTGGTGTATAGTTGTACCTTTTGTTTAGGTTGAAACTCCACCAGAAATTTTTAACCAGAGAATCAATCTTTCTGCATATAGAAGACGGAATAATGGCAAAGGCCATGTAGTAGGAAGGAATTGAACCAACTATAGATTTTATCAAAGTTGTGCGACTAGCTTGGGAAAAGAGCTTTGAACTGCTTGGTTTGCTTTCAAGACTAAAATCCAAAATTTTGAAAACCTCTCATCTCATCATTACAACTTTCCTAAATTTTCATACAAAATAAAATAAACAATTCAAAATTTTCAAATCCCAAAAATAAAATAATATTAAAAAATATATTCTAACAATATTTTATTCAACTTTTTAACTTTAATATTAATTCATCTTATCTCATCTCTGAAAAGAAACAATCTAAATTGGGTCCTTTCCATAATATCTGCAGCCAGAGAGACATTTGATCTTCCTGTTTTGAGAGGGAGGCCCAGGTGTTTCAAGGTATTTGAAGAGGCTCTAAATGAGAGCAAAGCTTTTATTTCAGCCTTAAGAGAAGGAATGGTGTTTCCACTGAAGTGAATGGTAGATTTTCTGACCTGGCCAATTTGAATAGGAATTGAGGCAATGGAGGATGGCCTGAGCTGATTGAGGAGTAGCTTTGCTAAAGATGATGAGATCATCAGCAAAAAGCAAGTGGGAGATAACGGGACCCTCTCTACTGACTCTAAATCATTCAATGAGTTGTGAGTTGATACTTCTAGTAATCATTCTGGAGAGAACTTTGCTTCCAAGAATGAAAAGGAATGGGGAGAGGGGGTCACCTTGTCTAAGTCCTCTCGTGAGTTTGATAAGGCCATGAGGAGATCCATTTATGAGGATTGAGTACGAAACCAAGGAGATGTACTCTGAGATCCAATTGATCCATTGTTGAGTAAAACTCATGCTTTTGAGTACAAATAAAATGAAAGGCCATTCCATTGAATCAAAGGCTTTCTCAATGTCAATTTTGATTGTCATGAGGCCAGTCCTACCTTTCTTTTTTTTCATAATGGAAAAGATTCCTGGGCTATCACAGGGTTTTCTTGAATTATGTGCCCAGGGACAAAAGCTGATTGGAATGAAGAGATAAATGAGGGAATGATTAGTTTGAGCCTGTTTGCAAGGATTTTGGAGATTATTTTGTAGCAAACATTAGCTAAACTAATGGGTCTAAAGTGATGGACAGAGCTTGGGGATTTGGTTTTAGGGATTAAGGCAATATGAGTGTGGTTCATTTCTTTGAGTAACTTGCCTTTCAGAAAGAAATCCCTAATGGCTTTTGTCATATCGAGATGGACCACTTCCCAATAAAAGTTAAAGAACAGGCCAGTAAAACCATCTGGCCCAGGAGCTTTAGAAGCAGGGGTGTTTTGGGTGGCCTTTGTGATTTCTAAATCATTTGGGATGGAGACCAAGATGTCATTTTGAGATTGAGTTAGTCTATTTGGAAACAAAGAGTCAAGTTCATCAGGTAAAATAAGGCTGGAAGTGGTGAATATAAACTTGAAAAAGTGTCTTGAATAATATTTGGGTCAGAAGTCCATGTACCTTGGTCTGTTTTGATGCTGTCAATGGAGTTGCTTCTCCTTCTGATAAATTTTGAGAGGTGGAAGAATTTTGTATTAAGGTTAGTGGTAGTGAGCCAAATCAATCTAAATTTCTGTTTCCACAGTCGTTCCTCCCTTTTTAGAAGCTCATTCAGGTTTTCTTGAAGTTTTTCTTCAAGGATTCTATCAAAGTGGCCTGATGTGGATGATTACAGGCTTGAAAGGAATTCGTTGAGGGTGGAAATACCCTGATGAATATGACCAAAGCACTCTTTGTTCCATAACCTTAAAGTTTGTTTTGCGGCCCTCAATTTTCTGCAAACTATGAAAGAGGGGGTACTCGAGAAGATTTGAGTCCAAGCCCTACTCACAACTCCTAGACTAGAGGGGTCTCTTGTCCAAAACTCTTCAAATTTAAAAGGCTTTTTCATATTGTTGTTACTAGTGGTGGACATGATTAAAGGGGCATGATTTGAAGAGGTCATTTGGAGATTTAGAATGCGAGCATCAGGGAACAAAGTTCTCCATTGACTATTAACTAGGCCTCTATCAATTCTCTCCCTTATATTAGCACAACCATGTCTCCTATTAGACCATGTAAAGGGTGGGCCAGAGGCACCCGGATCAATGAGGCCATTTTAGGTTTATCAATGAGGAGGACAAACCCGAGGGTTAGAAGAGCAGGTGAAGGGTAAGCCACCACATTTTTCAGATTGGTCAATAATGGAGTTAAAATCCCCTAAGCCTAGCTAAGGACCAACAAATGAAGTGATTATCGAGTTTAGCAAGTCCCAAAAGACTTGTTTATGCTTGTGTTGGGCAGGGTAGTATATAAAAGTCAGTAATCAAGGGTGATGCACAGGGCCTGAAAACACAAGAAGAGCAATAACATTACTAGTAATTTTTACAACTTCCACATCTAGTCCTTCTTTTCACATAAACAAAAGACCACCCCATCTATTTCTGAGGGAAATATACATATAATAAGGATAGCCTCGTCTATGAACAACATCAGGGGTCTTTATAGCTTTCAAAAGAGTTTCAGCAAGAAGCACACCATCAAGATAATGAGCTCTAATGGTAGCCCTCAAGCTTCTCATTGCACGGGGTCGGGCAATACCCCTGCAATTCCAAAACAAGAGCTTCATGACTGTGGGGGTGGCAACTTCTAGCTTGCCACTTTGACCTTTGGACTGGTAGGGAAGAACTAGAGTGTTGGGCTGGATGAGCCAGTTTCAGCTAAGCTTTTTCCATGCTTAGGACATAGATTGAACCTGGTTCTCTTTGATGAGGTGCGCAACTTGAAATTTTGCTTGTTCTTTTGTGTGGAGAGAAAAGCAGATAAAGTGATTTCCTCTTCAGGGAGTTCAGCCTTGTCTATGGTTAGGTGAGGTTAAGATTTCTGGAGGCTGCCTTCAGGGTCTTTGATGGTGATGAGCTCAGAGAGGGAATTACAGTGAATTGGTGGCTCTCTGGTGATGTGGAAGGATCTATTCTTCAAGTTTAGCGATTTGCTAGAGATGGACAGATGCAACTTGGGCGAGACCAGTAGTGGGCCTGACTTATTCTGAGAAGTTGGAGAGGGCAAGCTGCAAATTGGGTTTGGGCCAGTGGACTAGTGTTGGGGTGAGGGTGGGCCTGAGTGAAGGGGTAGGGCATCAAATAATGGGCTAAGGGAGAGAATGGCCTTTCCAGTTGGGCTTACAAGGATTAAGACCTTGTGGCTTGAGTTTGTGAGCTCAGATGGGTTGAAAAGATGATCAAATTGGGAGATAATGGATTGGAAGATGGAGGGCCCAGATTGAGTTTGATCTATGAGGTGAGGAGGGGTTTTGTTTCGTCAGTGTCTACTAGACTATTTGAGAGATCTATAGGCTGGGTCAGAGAGGATTTGTGGATCCTACGAGGTGACTCAGGAGGATATTTTTGGTCAAGGTGTATAGGGGTATTTGGTTAGACCTCATTTGAAAGAGACAAGATGTTCCTATATGTGGGCCATAGGGAAGGCGAGTTGGGATATCGAGGGACAGGCCGACTTATGTTAAATGCTTGTGTCTGATTTGAGAATTCTGACGTCAGTTGGCCACGTGGAGCGAAGGTGTTGGCTAGAGATTGTTTGTGCCTGCTTGGGGTTGGGGGGAAGCTACAATGTCTAAGGGGAGGTTACTTTCAAGGGAAGAGCCTTCAGGTGGATTTTGGGCTGCCAGACATAGGGAGGTTTAAGGATTGAAGAGATGATCCACGATCTCTTTTCCTTTCCTTGATGTGAGTCCAGGGGTCTGGCAAGGGGAAAGGGGGGGAGGGGAGGGGGGGGGGGGGCTCAGAGACAAGCAAGGTGCAATGAAGGTTACCTTGAGTTGAAGAGCTTTGGAGAGCTATGGTTGACTCTGAGTATGGTGGGGTTCTCTGAGAAGGAGGGTCAATTTTTTGAGAAAATTGAAAATCAGCTCGCATCCAATGGCCAAAGGGGTAGATGGTAGATTGATTAGAGGGAATGGAACATTGTTGATGAGTATGACCTATACGACCACACAGATAGCAGAAGTCTGAAAGTCTCTCGTATCGAAATGAGATTTTGGCTGGAGGGAGATTTTTACAGGGGAATAAAAAACCTTCTTGCAAGGGGTCAAAGATATTGACCTTAATCTTCAGCCTAAGAAATTTTTTTGGGAGGGCTCCTATAAAAGATGTATAATCCACACAGGTGGAGTAGTTGATTTCCATCAAGGACCCAAGGACCCTACCTATTTTTTTAGCATTCAGAGAGGTCATTAGCTCAAGGGATAAACCATAAACTTGAAGCCAAAAATTAGTGTGGTCCAAATCGATTTCAACTAGACTAAGGTCTGGATTCCATTGTTGCAAAACCATATGAAGGCTATGAAAGTTCCAAGGGCTTTGGGAGAAGATTCGGTCTTTATTGGAGGAGATGAGAAAGATGAAGAGGAAGGTATTACTATCAATGTCCTCTATAGATAAACACTTTGCAAAGTTCCAAATGGCCTTGATTATAGGATGGAAGGAATACCTATTGAGTGGGTGAGAGGAGACCAGGCGTCTGACCACGTGTATTTTGAAGTGTGTCTTGCTGCTTCTGATGCTGGGTCCAACTGAATATTCTCCCATGATAAAGTTTTTGTGAGCGAGATAAGGGTTTCAACGTCAGGTGAAGGGTCCATTGGAGGGGACAGAAAGTGATCTTTAGTGGAGATGCAAATGTTGTAGGAGGGGTTGACTGATAAAAGTGGGAGAGAAGACTTGCAGAGAAAGTTGGGAGGAGAGGAGACTTGCAGAGAAAGAGAAGTTTCGGAAAAAGGAGTGTGGGCCCTCAGTGGAAGGGAGGGTGGGAGAAGCTTCCATTCTTGTTCTAATTAATTAAAGAAAAGACTTTTCTTGTTAAAATAAAATATATAATCTGGCTTGTACTTTTCACCTATGGGGCCATGTGGATCAGAACCTCTGAGGCTTGAAAGCAACCCCTAATCATAGTTCTGTAACTAGGTTGAAATTTCAATAATCTCCTCAAGCAAGTGGATTGGGCTTTGACTAAAAAATTTAACCGCATGACACATTTAAAAAGTATTTCTACTATGTGTCCAATTATACTGCAAGTTAGTTTAATTGATGTGGTGTAACGTCACTTATTAAAAAAAAATATTTAAAATGAAATGATATATGAAAATACAAAAAGATAAAAATTAAAACCTTAGGCTGGTTTGGTTACACAAAACCAAGTTATCTCATTTCATCTCATCTCATATAATCATTACAACTTTTCTAAACTTACATATAAAATATAATAAATAATTCAATTCTTTGAAATTTCAAAACAAAAATAATATTATAATAATATTTTATTCAATTTTAACAAAATATTACATCTCATCTCATCTGAAATGTGTAACCAAATGAGGCTTCTTCTACTATGTCTTTTATGTTTGTGTTTTTAATTTTTTTAATAAACCACATGGCACCACATAGTAGTGTCATGTCTATGGGAGCAAAGTGAACAGTATAACTGGGGCGATGTTGATGTCGTGTTTCGTATCCCGGGCAACTGCACACCGCGACTGAGCTACACCTGCAATGTTCAACAGAAATGGGGCCTGGATGGTATGAGATACCTTCGATGCCCAAGTCAGATTTTTTGTTTTTGATAGAGATGAATCTGAATGTTCCTGAAGAGAGTTTTCTACCCTTGGGAAATGATATATATACTTGGTGGTGTGGTCTTAGGTACCTGTTAGTTGTAGCGTACTGGTGTACTGGACATGGCCCTGGCAGCGAGCGATCTTCTACCTTGTTGATTATGGTCATGCTACTTCGTACTCTGATTGCACTGTTGTCCTCCCGATTTCTGCCAGACGACAGGCGGGTCATGCCCAATCGTGGTCATTCAGACTAACTTGTACCCATTCTTGTCGTGACATGTGAACTTTAGCGATCATTAAATGCAACGTGCCCCTGTCCTGTTGCGCCCTTCCTTATCCCCCCCGCCATCAGTCATCTGAAGGTGGTAGTGGTCGTTTCTAACATTGCGTGCAAGGTGTGCTGACCATTAAATGCGCCAAGCCCTTTTGCTCAGAGCTCCCACACTCCATGTTTATAGATTTGTGGTTTGCCCCTGGGCCTCCCGAGCCAGACCCATCTCTCAAGCCAGGCTAATTCCATCCTTTATCTCGATTCTCCTATCGCTAGGCTATCCCGAGGCCCATCTCTACCCTATGGGTGATCGAGAGTCTTGAGGTCCATCTGTGGGCCAGGCCCTTGTGTCCCGGTCCGCTAGAGGGGTAACCTCCTCACAGGCGGCATAATAGTATTTCTCAAATTTAAATATTTAAAATAAAAATATATGAATTTATAAACTGAGTTTTTAATTATTTAATAGATTTATCCTTATAAATATTATGAGCACTAATTGATATGTCTATATTCCATAAAACGGTTCGTTTGGATTGAGAGATGAGATGAGATGAATTGAGATGATTTGTAAATAGTAGTAAAATTTATGAGTTAAAATTTATAAATAATAATGAATAGTAGTGAGATGAATTGAGTCTCAATCCAAACCGGTTATTCAAGATTTCTTAAAATCCATACATAAATTATGAAGATGGGTTCTGCCGTAATGGACTCTAGACAGATCACAAATACGAGGTACCACAGAAAGGGTAAACTAGCTCAAAATTGATAAATCTTAATTTTAAGCATGCTTGAAGCAACAGAGTGGTAAAGCGTTGCTCTACATGAATTACAACATATTAAACATGTACGAAACCACACAAAGTCTTCATTCTTGTACAGTGGAATAGAGACAACTTTTATCCAACCCACTTACGTGGTACTTCTATATAATAATAAGAAGAGGAGTTTTGTTATGTACAAGTAAGTTTGCGTACCAATCTGCGTATTAATGTTATTGCCTTCATATTCTAAATTTAAATTAACACTATTTTCAATAAAATCTACTTTCTGACCACTCATATTGAATGGATGCACGTATTAGTACGTAGAATCGCTTACAATTAAATTTTTTTTAAAAAAAAATATAGATACAAGTCTTAAATATATAGGTCTTTTAAATATACAGATCATGCACAAGTCTATTTTAAAAAAATGATCCAGAAAAATTAAAATTTACATATTTTTCATAATGACGTGAATTTCTTTTATAAAAATATCTGTACGAGACTTTTACATTTAAAATTTGTGTATATATATATAATATACAGTACTGGATTTTATATGGAGACAGAAACATGTCCATATCTAGAGAACAGCACATGTGGAAACATTAAAAAATTAAAATGATGAAGCTAGGGGACTTCAACACCTATTCCATGTTTTGTTTTATTGTCTTTTTGCTTGGGAAAACACAGCGATGCTGCTGCTCAATTGCTTGTCTCCTCCATCTACCTCCATGGATTAGACAGAGGTATAGCAATCTCTTTACTTTCACCGTAGTATACGGCATTATTGCATTTACATCCTATTCTTTATATTTTTTCTTAAATTTTAGTTAAAAATAACACTTCTTATAATTTTATCTTAAATTTTACTCATTTTTAAAAAATCTTCTACATCTCATTCCTTATCCTTTCTCTATTCTATTAAAATAATATTCTTATATTCTTTTTTTATTATTTTTTTCTCTCACTTCCATTTACAAACTTAACTATTTAATATTTTTTCTTATGTTTTGAACTATTAATATAGTGAATATTTTAAACAAAATTTTAAATTATTTTTTTACGGGTTTGATAATATTTTTAAAATTATTATTTTTATATTTTCGTAATTATTTAAATTATTTTTAAAATTATAATTTAAAACTATAATAAATATAAGTATAAGAGAAAATGTAATTGATTAGAAGAAGAATGTATTTTATTTATTAGATTAAAATATTAATAAAAGATGATATAAGGGATGAATAGTGATTCCCTATATTTAGGGAATTATGTTCATCCCCTAAACCAAAATCCTAAAATAGGAAATGGGATGGGAGGGAGTTTTTGAGCTTTTTCCTAAATTCTTTTCTATAATTTAGAGATAATAGTAATATAGGGAATGAGATGGGGATGCTCTTAGGCATCTCGCCTCATATTCAACCAAGTAGTCTGGCCCATACAGTCCACATTATAGCTATTTTTTATAAAAAAAATTTGCCATTTCCACACCATATACTAATGTATAATTTATTATTTTATTTAAATGCACGTATTTATGTATCAATATGTACATATTTAAATAAAAAAATAAAAATGATAAATCATATAGCAATATGTGATATAAAAAATAATAAGTAGAATCTTTCTTTTCCATAGGTTGGAAGTTAAACATTCTTTTCAAATCAAATTACGTTGTGTCAATAGTTTAGAGAATAGTCTGGCCCATACAGCGTCTACGTGCATGGGTGAGACTGGGCCTCTTTTATATAGATTCAATATTTAAACATTTCAAATATAAATATAAATATTTTTTAATTTTTGATTTTTAATTTTTTTATCTAATTATTACATAATCATTATAATTTTTTTAAACTTGTAAACAAAACATAAAAAATAATTCAAAAATTTCAAATTGCAAAATAAAAATTAGATTTTAATAATATTTTAACTTTATAATATTTTTATTTAACTTTTTTTTTTCTCTCATTTTTCAAAACTATATAAAACATCTTAATTCAAACTATTTTACTACAATTCACAAATTATTTCATTATACTTTCTTATCTCATTTTATCTCACTGTTTAAACTAGGCCTCATTTGCAACTCGAGACAGACGTTATGTTTGAGAGTCATGGCTACGCGCGTTAAGAAACAAAATCAATTGGATGCCATTTAGATATTAAGTTGAAATCAAATAAGTTGAAATGAAAGTTGAAAATTGAATAAAATATTATTAAAATATTATTTTTAATAATATTATTGTTAAAAAATTTGAAAAAATTGAATTATTTATTATATTTTATGTGAAAATTTAAATAATTATAATAATAAAATAAAATGATATGAAATAGGATGAAACCAAATACTAAGAGGTGGAGTGAAGATGCTGAACAATTTTCAAATTTCTATGAAGGCTATTGAAGCAAGAGCTAAGTTATCAATTGAAACTCGAATTTGAGAATTAGCATTGTTACAGAAATCTAAGATTTGTGCAGAAAACCAATCACCACAGCATAATTATACAATAATAGAAAGCAGAGCGAGAAACCCATAATTAGATTTATATAAATGAGTGATATGAATGAAGATCAGTGTTACATTTATTTATAATTTTATTTATAAAATTTTTATTAATTTTTTTTTAAAAAATTTATAATTTTAATTATATGACTTTTAGCGTATCAATGTAGGATTAATTTTTTTTTAAATACATTTAATATTTTCCATCTAACAAATATGAAATCAAATGTCTAGCAGATAGAACTGCTGCAGCTGTTGGATACTTTCGAAAACCGTTGAGTATATTAACATGATATTTATTATAAAATATTTTCCAAAAATTAAATAGATTCAAATGGGTTTAAACAAAAGAAATGTTCGGTCTACACATAAATTTTATGGAAATTATTTTACGTTATTTTATGTGATCCATCATATTGTAAGATTATTTATATTATAAAATAGATATAATATATTACATTTAATCACGCTAGCATATAAATCTTACTATACACACTTATCGAAAAAAACATAATTCTAACATATTTTATATGATAGAGCAATATTTTTACTTAATTTTAATTTTAGTATAAGTTAACCATGGAAATAACGCAACCTTCAATAATGAAATAAGGTCGCTTAGAAAAAAAAAAAAAGAAAAAAGGAAAACCAAAAGGAGGTTAAAGTGTTAAACCCCTTAAAAATCCTCCATACACAGATCGGGAAAGAACATATAAAGGCATAGACCAGAGCTTTCCACAGGTCCCACGACTCCGCAATCATCAACCACCCGACGCACCTCTGAACGTTTCCTTCCAGTGGGTGAGCGAGAGAGAGAGAGAGAGAGAGAGAGAGAGAGAGCTACACGCTCAGGGGAAAACAATCTTCTTCCTTATGGCGAGCGCAGCGGAGGTGGAGGCCGTGGACTTCGAGCCGGAGGACGACGACCTCATGGACGAGGACGGGGGCGTAGACGCCGCCCCTGCCTCGCCGAGGGCCCCACTCCCCAAGCTCAAGTCCGCCATCACTGGCGGCGCCTCCTCTTCTGCCGTCGCGAGGAAGACCAAGGGCCGTGGCTTTCGCGACGACCATCCCGACGTCCCCGACCGCTCCACCCGCCTTGCCGCCTCCAACTTCGACTCCCTCAGGTCTCCCGAAGGCCCTGGTCCCCAGCGATGTCAGTTTCCCTTCCGTACCCTCTTCAGTTTGAGTTTTTTTTTTTTTAATTGCGATTTCTGATTGTATTCGTGCTTTCCTAGTTATTCTAGGGTTTGAGGAGTATTAGTTGGGATATAATGAGTTTTGGGATCAAAGTTGTGTTTGTTTTCGCCTGAAATTATTTTGAGATAAATGATTGGTTGTCTGTGAAATTTTTGTCGTACCCTTGTGTTTCTGTTGAAATGATTGGATACCACATGAATTTTGCTGTTTTGGTGGAAAATATTTCCACCTGGGTTTCTCCAAACAAACAGATGCTAACTTTGTTCCTTGAGAGATATTAAGAATAATGCGTTGAGGACTAGTGGTATTACTCTTCTTCTAAAAACGGTCCTAGTCTTATGGGTGATTCTTTCATTAGATTTGAGCATAGATCTGAAATTGATTTGGAACGAATGCCATCTTGGCTGAGATGTTTTAAAGTTTTGTAATCTTTGAGGGGTCACACATCTAATGCGATTTAGGACATTATCGTAGTACCAGGCTTGATAGCCTTTTGGTTCGTTAGTATATTAGCTGACTTGAGGTTTACATGGCATTTTCTTGTGCTATTGCCAATTTGCCATTTCCTGCAAGTGTTTGAGAGTTGAGGAGTTTGATATTTGGTCTAGTTGAGCTTGGTCAGCGTTCAATATGGATAAATGTTTGACATAAATGGTAGTGTGGAATGGCTGACTTAGAATTTATCATTGTCAAGATAAGAGAGATCATGGTCAATCATATGTACCTCGTAAGATTTGCATCATATACTCTAGTCAAGTTTGTTGATGTTCAAAGCTGGCTGATGCTTCTGTCTTTTGTCATTTGATTTGCTTAGGATTTTCTTGAGGCTGGCCATTTTTATGTTTTATCTAGATAATTTGCGACTCTGCCACCTGATTGGATATGTTTTTCCCTTCTGGACAATTTTCTTCTCAACTGTTTGATTCACATGAATCAACAATTATTCACTGCTCTTTTGTCAGCATAGAGTCTTGCAATTGCAGGAACAAAACCTTTAGAGATTGTCTAAAATTTTTTTCTTTTTATTCTCCTTACAGATCTCTAACAAGAATAAATACCAAGTTAGATGTACTTTGATTTTGTGTTTCTTTTTTCTTTTTTAAAGTCAGGCTTAACTTGCTGCATTTAAAGAGTTTTGTAGTTTAGAACACTTTAATTGAGGGAATGTAACGGTTATGAGGGAGTTTGTCCTTGAATACTGATCTTTTTTCACGTCTCTGACAAAAGAAAATAAAAAGTTCCTGCTTCATATTTGCAGCCATTGAAGGATGGATTATTTTGGTCAGTGGAGTGCATGAAGAGGCACAAGAGGATGATCTGCAAAATTCCTTTGGTGAGTTTGGGGAGATTAAGAATTTGCATTTAAATCTTGATCGTCGCACTGGGTTTGTCAAGGTAAGCTTTAAGTTACTTTTATTTTTTATTTTTTAATGAATGACAATGATGATGGTTAGTGGTTACCACTCTTTTATGCTAAGACATGCAAGTTTGCTCTACCGTTTTGTACCATAGGAAGCTTTACTTTATTTATGATTATAGGTCAAAGTACTGATCAAAAAAGGATTATAGGTCAAAGTGAAAATTAAGTAGGTTGAGTTTTTTGAAACATGTTAAATGTTCTCCTTTGAATGTGAATAATATCATTATACGGCATGACAGCCATCTGCAATACCTAATGAATGTTTAAAGAAAATTCTTTACGAGATCATTATTATGATTGTGGAGGCATTCTCTTAACTACCTACTATATGGTCTTCCTTTCTAATGCCAGAAACTATTGTATATAAGATGTTCTTATATGGTTCAAGTTTCACAAGTATACATTTTTCAACAGTTAATAAATGTTGTAGAGTCATTCTTCTATTTCTAGCGCTTGAATTTTTTTTGGAAACTAATAATGAAGGTAATTGAGTTGAGTTGGGTGGCTCTAAATATAGGGCAAAGACTGATCTAGTTACTGATTGTTCAAGTGGGGAAGAAGAATGATAGTTGTTTTTAATTCTCTCTGGTTGTTATACATTTCTAATCATCATGGTAATTTGAAACCTTTCCCTTTTACAAGGGATATGCCCTGATTGAGTATGAGAACTTTGAGGAAGCACAGAGTGCGATATCCTCAATGAACGGTGCAGAATTTCTTACACAAACTCTCAGCGTTGACTGGGCCTTCAGTAGTGGATCCTCAGTTAATGGAGCAATGAAAAGAAAGAATACAAGGTTAGCATGCATACAATTATGATTTTTTTTTTTGGGAAATTAAGTGAGAGGCTCTATTTTTATAGAAGGAAAGCAATACACGGAATTTTAATTAAAGGAGGGGAGCCCGTTTGGTAACAATTAAAATGCATCTAGGAGATTTTGGGAGAATAAGATAAAACAAATGGATATGTTTATTGCATTATGGTTATATAGAGAAAGTGGAGGGTTTGGCGTTATAAAAAAGAAGATAAATGTTAAGCGTCTTATCTTCCTGGTAATGCAAATTTCTCCTCAAGTCTCACCTATTAGTAAATGAAGGAATTTTTTGTGGACTGAAGTTGGAATTTCTGATTTAATATATAACTTTTCTTTATTTTGTTTCCTAATTGACTATCCAAGTGATGAAGGCCACTATAAACTTAGAATTTCCACTTTGCTTTTCTCTGGTGGTGAAAGAAATCATTTGTAGGTTGGACAATGCATCATTTGTAGTTCATTTGGAATAAAAAAGGTTGCTCTGCTTGTGAAGTAATTAGGTTGTATTTGAATAATGAGTAATCTGAGGTATTATGTGAATAGTAGTGAAAAAGTAATAATAGAATATTAAATAGTAGTGAATATTATGTAAAAAGTAATAATAAAATAATGAATAGTAATGAGGTATTATGAGAATACCTCAGTACTCAAATTAGGCTGAACAGAAGAGTTTTCAGCTAGGTATTGAGCAAATGTAATTGTCCAATTCCTATACAACCTATCGGTAAAATACCCCTAAAGAGGGATAGGGAGCGCACAGTTTGCTCAACTGACTTAGATGGTGGAAAAATGAATGAGGGTTTAGTGCATTGTGCTTTTGTTTTCTTTTACACGAGATTTATGTCTTGTATACTTGCGCAACTCTTTTGACTATTTTTGAGTCATTTGAAATTGGGAGAGGGGGGGGACATCCTGCAACCCGACCTACTTACTGTCTCTGAGTCAAATTCAAGCAAGGCATTTAGATCTCTTGCCAAATGATTTTAACCTCGCTATCTTTGTTTCAGGCCACCTCGAGAACGTCGCTCAAGGAGTCCAAGGAGGAGATACTAGTGTGACGTGTTGTTCCATTGTGATGGCGCGTGAAATATCTAATATGGGTGACCCGACGTTTGTGCTGGTTATCAGCAATGAAAGATTGCAGTTGCTGCTTTGATTAACTAGATTTTTTTTTTTTTTTTTTTATTATCTGTCGATCGAGGATCTCTTACGTTTCTACTCACATGTATGGAATTTTAAGTGATGGTTTACCTTATTTACGAATTTTGGCGATCTGTGTTTTATAAAATTGCCTTGCTGTAGCCTGTTCCTGCTGTTGTTTCCTCAGGGAATACCTGGATATTCAATTCCAAAAAAAAAAAAAAAAAAAAAAGGGTGAAGGGTTGGTCATTTTTTCACCCAAGTATTTTTGTCAGAATTTCACACCAAGGTATGCCTTTGTTGTGGAAGAACAATTTCTATTTCTTCTACTTTTTCTTTGTTTTACGGTTTTGGGTACCATTTCTTTGACTGGTTTATACCATTTGATCCATTGAACAAGAACTTGCAACAACAAAAGATGTGATTTGGATTTGTTTGATTTTTGAGAATTTATGCAAGTTCCAAACGGGTCGAATTTCTCGATAATCTACTTCATAAGATAGCTAACTTTTTTGTCTTTGTGAAATTGAATTCCGATTAATATGGATCCCATGATTGCTACCCATTTACGTTTAGAATAAAATTTTAGAATAAAATTCCAAGTACGGGAAAAATATGGAATCTAAAACTAATTTAATTGTATGGGGTTCAAAATTAATCTCGGAAAATTTATGAAAAACTGCAGAAAAATTAGCGAACATGATTTAGAGAATTTGTGTAAAATAATGGAAATTACGGTTGGTGCACTGCCTCGCCAGCATGTACAAAACTTCCCATGTTTGTTCCATGCCCCTGTCATTTCTCTTTGTAAAAAGAAAAATCAAGTATTTCCTGCTTTTCTGGAACATTCAAAAATTCATTTATATGTTCGTCTACTAGTTTGGAGATGTTTTGAATGAATGTTGAATGTTGGGCATACATCTATGCTGAGGAATAATCCTATATTACCTGTGGATAAAGTCTTGAGTATGTTTATAAAGAATGAACAATTTTCTCTTGTAGAACTAGTTTTATGAGCTGAGTTAGACCCATGAATTTCTTCATGTTAAGATATAAAATAAATTATAAAAATTATCACCCATATTGCCTGTAGACAAAATCTTGGATATGTTTATAAGGAATTGACAATTCTCTCTTGTAAAACCGGTTTTATGAGCTGAGTTAGACTCATGAATTTCTTCATGTTAAGATATAAAATAAATAATAAAATTTATTTCTTCCCATGGTATTAGAGTAGATGTCTTGAATTCGAACGCTGACTCTACACTCTAACCCAATTAATTAAATATTCTACGTGTTGGGTTACTCATTAAGGGGGAGCTTAGCTCACACGTGAGGGGGGAGTATTAAGATATAAAATAAATAAAAAAATCTATTATTCCCATAGGCTTAAGATTATGGGACAAGTGGTGATTTCATAATCTACAATAAGTTTGCATCTGGTCAAACATAAAGGACATGCAGGTTTTGAATTTGGGGCCCTTTTCACTCGGTATTTTTTCACGATAAATACAATGGAAATGCCTTTATTTATTTATTTGACAAGTGCATTTTCTACTTGTTAATTTATTCATGAGTGGTATACATCCTTGTATTTCTTTACTTTTTTACAAAGTAGTAGAGCAAGTGACTATAAGTTTCCTCAATTCACACCTCCTCCTTTGTCAAAGTTAAGAGAAAGGTATACTGCTTGTTTGCAACTTCTCTTCTATGTTAACTGAATGACACTAAAATGTATTGTTTGTACCTTTATGTGCTTCTTTAGCAAAAAAAAGAGTGGGCTCTGCTTTATGATGCCAAAGCAGTCCAGTAATTTGCTATGCAGGCGCTTGTTGGAGTTCCAATTGTCCGAGACCAAAACCAATCTGTGCTTTCTGTTCGTTGCAATTCTGCAAGCTGCAATGACATCATGGGCAATGTTAGCAATATTCTTATTTCATTCAATCTTTTTCAGGTTGTGTTTTCAATGTTTTTATGAGAGACGTTTTAGGCAGAAAGTCTGTTGAAAATATAGAAGCTGACAACAACTTAAAAGGAACATGAAATGTACATAAAGAATATCGATATTTAGTGTAACCAAATTAAGCTGGATGGCAATGAAAAGATGTGTCAATTTCAAGAATTTTAAATGCACCATTACTGAGGAGTGACTTTTGTTTTTCCGAGAATCATTATTGAGGAGTGACTTGAATCGGGTTGAAGGTGGTAAAAAAAAAAAAAAAAAAAAAAAACAGCAAGAAAAATACCAATAGTTGTGGGTTGAGGTGGCTACAGAAGACATGGATGCTTAAGATCTAAGGGTATGATACTAGGTACATTTCAATGATTGAATTGAATCACTAAGTTGATCCTGAAGTGTCCCAGTTGTTTTTGGACCAGCTGACATCCTCTGCCCCAGTATGCGAGGGATAGAAGGTCGCCTGTCCAATCTCATAGAGGTGCATGACATATGATTATAATGTAAAAGATGTTATATCTATGTACGTGCAGAACTGACAACCCCTCCTGCAGGAATTGGACTAAACTGAACGCCTGATGTCACTTCGATTCACCATGAGCTAAGTATTAGCAGATTAATGTATTAGCAGATTAATTTAATGATTGCTTACTCTGCCATCTCGTAGTTCGAAGATGATGGAATCTTCAGAAAATGGTATTGGCCGTGTTGAGGCCACCTGCATATATATTTAAAAGTTTAGAATGCTCACCATTTATATTGCTTCTTAAAGATATACTAGCCATTAGTGCAGTTGGGCACTTACTACCTACCTTGGGGTCACAGTTTTCACTAAGATCATGTAGGGTTCCTGAATTCATCTCCAATCTAGCTGCAAAATCTTTGTCAACACAAATTTCTTCTTTCGTCTCTCTTTCTTCGCCTTGTCTTTGATTTTCAACAATCATATTTCCCATGTACGGAAACCCACAACTTTTCCATTTCCATGTCATTTCATCCATGTATCTCAGATATACTTTTCCATCTGAGCCAATCGAAAACAGTTTATTACCATCAAAGCATGGGCCTGGTGAGCCAACCAAGGTCACTCCCTTATATGGAGTTCCATGTTCCACCCAATTCCACCCATCCAATGTGTTCCAGTGATATTCAACTAGTCCACCATCTTCTGAAAGCATGAAAATTGAGCCTGTAAGTGAAGGTAAAGATGGCCTCATAGCAGTTCCAGGCAATTTTGATAGAACCAAATGCTGAGACTGGTAATGCTCATGCCACAATTCAGTCACTTTGTTGTACTGATACAGCCGACCATTCCTTCCTAATACGAACACCACATTTTCCCTGAACATTTCCTGATCTACTATAGTTGCAATTTTACTGTTTGGAGGGTTTCGGCAGTCTTTCCATTTAAACTTCCTCAGGGCAACCTACAGAAAAAATTGGGTTACGATCAGTCAGTCTCCTTCTGTGATATCATTTGGGGAGTCATGGTCAATGTTTTAGGCTTATGCAGCTGGGAACACTGTGTTTAGAGTAGTAAGAAACAGCTTTCCAATTACTTTTACTATGCTACATTAATGTCTCTGGATACAACTTCCAAAACTTGTTTGCGCTGATGGCACAATAAGAAAATTTATGTAATTATTAGATTATTATAATGTTCTATAAAGCTGATATGCTAAAATGGGAGAAGCATTGTCAGTAATTGTACAATTTTATTTTCACTAGGGGACTAATTTACATTCTATATGGTTCTTGTAACTTACTGTGAACTGTAGTAATCTTCCAGTTTTGCTCACAAAGAAGAGTGCATCTTCTGTTGTAACTCTCATAGCTTTACCTGGCATTCCATCCCATGGAGGGCCTCCAGTAACTTGCCTTCCTTTCGTCAAAGCAGTGCAATTTATCCATGTCAGCTCATTGCTGCTTCTTTCCCTAATAAGCAAACTCCCGTATGTGTCAACAACATATAAACTTCCATTGTAGTTTCCTAGTGCACCTTTGATAGCAGTTGTGTGGTCATGTCTCAGCCAAAGCCAT